>NC_142870.1:145033333-145686666 GCF_051225735.1 Oryctolagus cuniculus
ATCAGACTCTGGGTTCTTATCCTATGCCCTTTGATTATCCTTTTGTCCAGTTCTCTTTCTTCTGGGCTGACCATGATGAAGAATCTGGGCCTAATACCTCATGGTCAAGGACAGCCACATTGCACTGCTCATGTACCATTAACAATTTAATGTGCTAGAGTCTTGGTGTAGAAGGAGTTGGGGGAGTACTGTTAAGCCCGACACTAGGCTTTTGAGATGAATTAATTCAATTCTAGATCCTTTATTTCCTGCTGAAAAGAAATGTATGAGTGACCACAGTGTGTTGAATCCTAGTGAGCATACCTTTTGGAGTACCTATTGCCTTGAGGTAGAAAGTGCCATTTGAAGGCTCACCAGGGCACCAGATGTCATTACTGGCAGGATCTCCATGCTTTTAAACTGACAAACAAGCTGAGTTACCAGTGGCTCTGTTGCCATCCCTATTACATGGTGGTTATGTGGTGTAAGCTCATGTATATCAAACAGTAGCTAAATACTTCTGAGAAGACCCTTGATGAGGTAGACATTGCTGGCTTTCCTATTTTGAGAGGAGGGCTAGACATGAATCATTCCTCCAGGCCTGTAGCAGTCTTAATTTGCATTTGTGTTAACAAATCCACCCCCATCTCAATCCTCCCTGAAACATTTGATAATTAGGCTCAGTGTTGTTATTGTGGTGATCCTGGTGGCCATTGCAGTCCTGGTGCTTACCATCAAGATGAAATTAGGAAAGTACAGGAAGACAGAGACAAGGATTAGAGGAGTTGAATATGTAGCCAAGCCTAAGGCTATAGTAGAGAAGGTATCAATTTAGACTGAAACTTGATTCTTGGCCCAAGGCAGTTACTTCCTCCACCACCACCCCCAAATTGCCTTTCTCTCTCTTTTCATCCACTAATTTGGTGTTTGGACCCAGGGCTATCTCTTTTTGCATGTCCCAATTTTTTCTTAAAGAGATATTTCTTCCCTCCCCCCCTCCTTCCCTCCCTCCCTCCGTTCTTTCCTTCATTTTTTTTTAAGATTTATTTATTTGATTTAAAAGGCAGAGTTAGAGAAACGGAGAGACAGAGAGGAAAAGATCTTCTATCCACTGGGTCACTCCCCTAATGGCTATAACAGCCGGAGCTGGGCCAGGCTGAAGCCAGGAGCTTCATCCTTGTCTCCTATGTGGATGACAGGGGTCTGAACACTTGGGCCATCTTCTGCCACTTTTCCCAGGCCATTAGCAGGGATCTGTATTGGAAGTAGTGCAGCCAGGATTCAAACCTGCACCCCTATGGGATGCCAGTGCCATGGGCGGCTGTTCTACTTGCTATGCCACAAATCTTCTCAAAGTCATGGAATACCTTTTGAAAACTTAAATCAATTTAGGTCAGGAATAGTATTTCTTCTCCTTCATGAATCGAAGTTATTCTGATTAGTTTTATTTAGTTTGAAAATTACGGTTTGTCGTCTTCATCCTGATTTATCTGCTTCATTGTGGTTATTGTTTTGAGAAAATTTGAGCTTGTGTAACAGCCATATTTACTGTTTTATGATGTTAAACTTATTGCTTTAAATTACTTAGGTATCATAAATTATATTCTCTTCCTAAATCATTTTCCAGAGACATCATGATCTCCATGTATATCACGTTTAACCAGATGATCTAGGACAAATAAGTAAAGAAATGACTATTGTTGTATTTGTCATTAGGCTAATTGTACATCTATGAAAGAAAGAAAATGTATTGTACATAAGGGATTATATTATAGCTTATTTTGTAATATTTAGGAAAAATGACCTTTCTGTGTTACATGTATAGATTGTTTGTAGATATTTAAAAATGTGAAATATGCTTTCTACTAGCTTGATTTGATGCTTCTGATCATAGTACCCTACTTATGTTATCAGTAAAAATTGAAATATCACAAGAATAAAGTTGTATCTCAGTATAGTATAACTGAGAATTCTTAAATATTTTTGTTAATAAATCTGGATTGAATAAGCCTTTATAGTTCTTACACTAAAACACTAGTTTTAATCACGTATAAAGGAGAACTTTTTCAAAAACTCAATTCAGTGTGTTCCCAAACTACTACAGCAAATAGAATATATGTGAAATAATTTTATACCATTTGATAGGCCTTTGACATTTCAAGACAAAGGAGATTTTTTTGGTGAAGAGCTTTAAGAGCAAACAGAAAAAGAAATTGCTTTTAAAGAAACAGTGAAGATATTGCCGATTTAAGAAGTTTAAAAAGATTGTTAGGACTTTTACTGTGGCACAGTGGATTAAGCTGCCTTCTGCAGTGCGAACATCTCATATGGGCACCAGTTCCAGGTCCTGATTGCTCCAATTCTGATCTAGCTCCCAGCTCATACACTTGGGAAAGCAGCAGATAATGGCTAACGTACTTGGGCTCCTGCAACCACGTGGGAGACCTGGAAGAATTTTCAGGCTTTGGCTTGGCCGTTGCAGCCATATGGAAAGTGAATCAGCAATTGAAGACCTTTCTCTCTCTCCTTCTCTCTGTAACTCTACCTCTCAAATAGGTAAATAAATAAATCTTTAAGAAAAAGAAAAAGGCAGGTAATGAATAGCTCTTACCTTGTCTTTTCCCTTTTCTTCTTTTTTACTATGAAGCTGTTGGCAACTCTTTGCTCATCTTTCAAATAATTTTTTATATTTTTTTTTTTGGCTTATGGAAACACAAACATTTGGAATCATGAAACAAAGACATTAACCATTAGCAACTAGGAAAGGACATTTTTTTGTTCCTATTTCCATTAGCAGTTCCTGCTGAGGGTTGTCTGAAGAAAAGGTTATTTAAAAAGTATCTGTACAATGTGAGGCAATCTTAGCTCTTCTTAAAATACTATGAACCTCTTAAAATCAAGTTTAATACATAAATGATTCAGCACTTACAGATTTGTATCCCTCTTCACTCTGTACCCGCCCCCAAAAGAAAACACCTCAAAACCAGGATTAAGTGTTTTTGTATATTGGGAACTATTTACAGGCACTTTTTGTATCTGCTCTACCAACTTTATGTAGTAAAATGCATGTTATCACTAGTAAAACATCACCACTTCATTGAGATTTTTTTAAAGTTTTATTTAATAAATATAAATTTCCAAAGTACAGCTTTTGGATTACAGTGGCTTTTTCTCCCCCTTAACTTCCCCCTCATCCACAAACCCTCCCATCTCGCGCTCCCGCTCCCATTCCATTCACATCAAGATTTATTTTCAGTTATCTTTATATACAGAAGATCAATTTAGTATATATTAAGTAAAGATTTCATCAGTTTGCACCCACACAGAAACACAAAGTGTAAAGTACTGTTCAAGTACTAGTTATAGCATTAATTCACATAGTGCAACACATTAAGGACAGAGATCCTACATGGACTCCATTTATATCCTGAAAACTTTAAACCCCTACTTTGTGGACCAAAATAGTATTTTGAATACCCATGAATTAATATTTTTTGATACTTGTTTTTGATGGTGTAAAGTATTCTATTTATTGACTAGACTCCTAAGGGAAAGGATTAGAGGAAGTATTTTGTGTGTACTTGGAATAGTTGTACAGGCTACTGCTTCAAGGAATCTGGTCTGTCTTTTCTTCATGGGACTTTGTATTTATGAACTGGCATAGGACAGAAACTGTCCATGTAAAAAAATTAAAAGATTTATTTATTTCAAAGACAGAGCTGCAGAGAGAGGAGAGGAGAGACAGAGATCTTCCATTCACTGGTTCATTCCCCAAATCACCCCAAAGGGCAGGGCTGGGACAGCAGGAGCCAGGATCTTCTTTAACATCTCCCAAGTGGGTGCAGGAGAGTAAGCATTTGAGCCATCTTCTACTGCCATCCTAGGCACATTAGCTGGAAGCTGGATCAAAAGTGGAGCAGCCAGGAATTGAACCAGCATCCACATGGGATGCCAGCACTGCAGGTGGCAGCTCTCCCCCTACTATCTCACAGCACTGGCCTTGCTTATGTAAAATTATCAGGGGATTTCCACCAACAGGAAGGCTAATCTTCTCAGATACTGGCATGGTAGCTGCTTCCGCTGTTATGGAAGACCCAAATTTGTGAGTATAGGGAAAGAGAGCTATTCAACATTGTTAGTTTTTTTTTGTTTGTTTGTTTGTTTGTTTTTTGGACAGGCAGAGTGGACAGAGAGACAGAGAGAAAGGTCTTCCTTTGCCGTTGGTTCACCCTCCAATGGTCACCGCGGCTGGCGCACCGCGCTGATCTGAAGCCCGGAGCCAGGTGCTTCTCCTGCTCTCCCAAGCACTTGGGCCATCCTCCACTGCACTCCCAGGCCACAGCAAAGAGCTGGCCTGGAAGAGGGGCAACCGGGACAGAATCCAGCGCCCCGACCGGAACTGGATCCCGGTGTGCCAGCGCCCCAGGCGGAGGATTAGCCTGTTGAGCCATGGTGCCGGCCAACATTGTTAGTTTCATCTGGGACCAGCCATGTTTCTGGTTTCAGAATTCCATTCCTTGCCAGTCAAGATTCAGATGAGAAAGTTAATAAGGTTAGATTCAATTATCATTGCACAATTAAATTTTTACTTGATTTTCAATAGTTCAACCTCATCAATTCTTCTTGGACTACTATGGATGTTCTAACCGAAATTTAACCTGAGAGCTAATGGACTTGAGGTTTTCGTTTTATCTCTGTAAATGCTCAAGTATGTTTAAGATGGTCTTTACACTGCTGTTCTTATAGTCGTCATAAGTGCCCCAATGCTCAAAGCCACTTAGTCTCACAAAGCATGCACTTGAGTTGACACTCCATCACAATTGGCTAAGGGTGATAGCTTGCTTAATTTTCTGAAGTTACTTTATGCTGCAGATTACTGGTCCTCCTATTTCCTTTGTAAACCCTGTTTTTAATCCCTAAGCCTTTACTCATATTCCTAAGTCTGTCTCTTTTTTTTTTTTTTTTTTTTTTTGGAGGGGCGGAAGTTAACTCCTACAACCTATTCTTTATTAATCTGGGTCCACTCAGGCGCCAAAACCACAAGGTCATTTGAGTTGATAAAATTTGTCATAAAAGCTAAATTATAATAGGGTAATAACTATAAAAATGTAAAAATAACTATAAAAAACTTCAGAGATTTCTCAAGGAGAGAGAAGTTTGGAAGTGACATAGTCTGCTTTTTCAGGTTGGAGTTCAGATTATGTTGACGAATGTGTGGTTATAACTCAATGGATGACAGAATTTCACTAGATTGCTGTGACTGAAGTTGGTTAGTGGTTGATGGGCAGCAGGAAACATTTTTTTGATTTTTTTGTTGTTTTCTTCTTTAGAGATCCCTAGAGAACCACAGGGTTTACTTCCTTGTCATTGCAGTTCATTGTTCTGATTGGAATTGGCCTTGAGACATCAAGAATGCAAGTTCTGACTATCATTTTGCCAAAATTCTTCTTATGAGGGCTTCTACAAGAAAAATACCGTAAATATGAAGAGAACTTGCAAACTAGGGAGATATATTATAAAAATTTCACATTAAGAGTGTCAGTCTTTAATACTCCTTTTCTTTGCAGTTTTCATTTGGACATCACTGTCACAGTACTCAGCTTTAAATATGATTGAGTTACCAGGTTAAATTGAAAGGTACATTTATTCATAATAGCTTTTGATGCTGTAAATAGAATAAAGGAAAAAAAACTAAGTATCAAATAAAAGTATGAAATATGCTAGTTTTGGCATTTTACATTTATTTTTCTGAAAAGTAGCATTGAAATGACATTGTAAACTGATTCCATTCCTAAGGTGAGATGAAAACATGGTACATCACATAAGTTAAAAAATAATTTCTGAGCAAACAGTAGTACAATTGTGTAAAAGTGTAAGATCATACTGACCAAAAACTGTGCTTAGTTAACACAGAAATACGAATGACTGGGTCAGGCGCTGTGACGTAGTGGGTAAAACTGTCACCTGCAGTGCAGGCATTCCCATATTGGCACGGGTTTGAGTCCTGGCTTCTCCAGCTGTCTGCTGTGGCCTGAGAAAGCAGTAGGAGGCCAGTGCCGCGGCTCAATAGGCTAATAATCTGCCTGCGGTGCTGGCACACCCGGTTCTAGTCCCGGTCGGGGAGCCGGATTCTGTCCTGGTTGCCCCTCTTCCAGGCCAGCTCTCTGCTGTGGCCTGGGAGTGCAGTGGAGGATGGCCCAAGTACTTGGGTACTGAACCCACATGGGAGACCAGGAGAAGCACCTGGCTCCCGCCTTCCAATCAGCGCGGTGCGCCGGCCGCCTCGGTGGCCATTGGAGGGTGAACCAACGGCAAAGGAGGACATTTCTCTCTCTCTCTCTCTTTCTCACTGTCCACTCTGCCTGTTAAAAAAAAAAAAAAAAAAAAAAAGCAGTAGGCGATGACCCAAGCCCTTGGGCCCCTGCACCTGCATGGGAAGACCTGGAGGAAGCTCCTGGCTTCGACTTGGCACAACCAATTGGGAAGTGAAATGGTGGATGGAAGACCTCTCTCTCTCTCTGCCTCTCCTTCTCTCTCCGTGTCACTTTGATGTTCAAATACATAAATAAATCTTTAGAAAAAAATAGAAATAAGAATGAAAGGAATAGCTGTGTCTGTAGGCTCATTTATTTTATTTTTCACAGTCCCTGAATTGTTCAATTAAATACATAAACAATAAAATTTTCAAAACTTTAACCTGCACCTTATATGGAATGCCAGCACTGCAGGCAGCAGCTTTATCAGTGACGCCATGGTGCCAAGCCCTAATAACTTTAAAGGCAAATTTGAAATTAATTTTTAACTGCTAAATTGACTGGTATATTCCACTTGTTTGTATTTATTTCCTCTTTGTATCTTTTTTCTGCTTTCTGTATTTTTTTCTTTCTCAGTTTTTTTAAAAAAATTGTTTTCCTAACTGCCTATAATTTCCTGTGGGGCAAAGCTGAATATTTTTATACTGACCTCTTGTACAATTTGATAAAACCAGGATTACAAGTATCATGGATTTTTTCATTTGACTGTAAGCCTATCAGTGTCACAGTGTGAATTTTTCATTCTTTTTTCTATGCTGATGTGTGTGTGAGAGAGAGACAGGCAGAATTACTTTAAAAATATAATCCCACACATTTATCTTTTCACTTGCTGTTATAACAATCTTCTCTGTCATTGGTGTTAACATAGAGATTCAAATCATTTGCATTACTGGTTAGTTTTCATTCACTGTATGAATTTTTCTTATTGTAGTGAAACATGCCTTTATAGGCATTTAAATGGTTTAATCTTTTTTCCTCACTAAAATTACTATAATTTCCATGTAAGTATTTTCTGTATTAAGCATGAAGGTTATGTAAAAGTATTTTGGCAGTTGACTGGGCATCTACTAAAAATTTATTTGTACTTTTTTGTAGTGGGGAAAATTCTAGGCAGCTACTGGCAAACACAGACTCCATTCCCTTGGATCTAGATATAGCTACTTTAAAGGTAGTGAAGTATTAGCTGAAGTGATAATGCTCCACTTGAAAGCCTGACTAGGAACATTTCTCATGAAATGCTGTTTTAGTGTGATTTTCTTTCCCACCAGCTGGATCTTGGTACTCAAAAGTCACTTAATGAGAATAGTAACACCTCTGATATCTTAGGTCCCAGAATGATTGTATGATTTGTGAGTCAGATATTTCAAAGGCCTGGCCTTCTCTCTGAGGGTCTGTGGCTGTGTTACTAGAAATGTTCTTAATCTTGAAATTATACTGCTTTTCCTGAATTAAGATTATGAATTTTAAGGTGGAAACTCGGATCATTGATTTAGATCTTTCTTGTATAAACATTTAGACTTTAAATTGTAAATGACCATTTTAAAGCTTTAATTTCCTGTCAGCCCTACTTTAGCTGCATTCTACAATCTTTGTTTTGCTTTGTTTTCATTATATTCAGTTCAAAATATTTTCTAATGTTTGGAATGTTTTAGTTATAATCTTATTATTCCTGTTTCTGTAATAGATTATTTTGGTCCTTTAAAATTTACTTAAAGGTTTGATTCATGGTCTGTTGTAGTCAGTGCTTTATATGCACTTGAAAAAACTATGTATTCTGTCATTGTAGGAACTGTGTTTACTTGTTAATTAGATCACATTAAAGTAATATTCACATCTTTATACTTAATTGTTTTTGCATATCTGTTTGCTTCTTCTATCATTGCCAAGAGACGTATTTTAAAATCTAAGCTATCATTATTAATTTGCTTGTTTCTTTTAGGTCATTTATTTCCTTTATTTGAGACTGTTATTTGGTTTGTACAATTTTAGCATTGTGATAGCTTCCTAATGAAGTTACCTTTTTATTGTTATGTCTCTATGTTTAATGAATTGTGATATTATTTATCTTGATTTCTCTCTGTCTAATATGAATTTTCCATCACAGGTTTCTTATGGTTAATTTTGCTTGGTATCCATTTTTCATCCTTTTACTGCAGCCTATCTGTGCTGTTATGTTTAAGGAATGTCTCTTGTGACTATTAAGTGATTGAGTGTTTTATTCAGTCTTAACAATCTCTGTCATTTTAGAGGAGTGTTTAGTTCATTTGCTTGTTTTTATTTTAATTTTTTAATTTTAAAGTTTTCATTTTGCCTTTACTTGACAGCTTTTTTTTTCTAGGTAACACATTCTGGATTAGATGTAAACAGTTTTTCTTCCAGTTTGTAATCTTATATATATCTTTCCATTATCCATGAGCTTGGCTTTTTTTTTTTTTTTTAACATGGCTAATTCTTGTTCCATTATTCCTACCGTTGGACTGCTTATCCTTTTTTTTCTTTGTTGATGATTTTCAGCAATTTGCTTATGATGTAGCTTATGTAGTTTTCTTTTTTATCCTTACTCAGCTAAGGCACTCTGTATTGTGACTGGCTGTTTTATCTACCGACCCATGCACATATTTGGCAGTGCTTCTAATAGTCACTAGTCTTTGCCAATCCAAGAAAGACTCAGCTCTCAGGAGTTTAATTCTTTTATTTTTTGTTTTCTAGACATCTGAAAGCTTTTAAAATGAGTACTTATTTACTACTAGATGAATTGCCAGTTATAGCAATCTTAATTGTTTAATAAACCATTTTTTCCTTCTAAAATTGAAATGTCTCCTTTGTCATTGCTTAAGTTCTGTGTATCTGGATCTGCTTCTATACTTTTTTCTTTATTTTCCTTGTCAATTATATAATACATTTCAATTCATTACCTTTGTAGTATATTTTAGCATGTCTAATGTAAGTTTCTGTGCACTAGGCATACTCAGAATGTTTTGGGCTCTTCATATATAACCAGTAGGAGTATGAATGTATCCTATGAGAACTGAAGAAAAATCTGGTTTAACATATTCAGAGTGCCTTCGTTGTACCGGGCCAAAAATCTGGTTCACCATATACAGAGTGCCGTCGTTGTGCTGATCCCCATTTAGAAGCATGGAAATAGTCTCTTTATTATCTTTGTGCCATACTTTGTTACCAAGATCACAGAACATTTCTGTTTGGGCCTTAACTCTAAAAGTTTCTGGATCTGCTCTTGGATCTGCTCCTAGTCATCCCCGTCATCCTAAATGCACAGGATCTGATATAATTATTCACCAGAGATGAAGTTTCAATGGCTACCATTCCATTTTTCTTGCTTTTTACTCCCTTCTGTTACCGTAATCTTTTTCTGATTGTATTTAAATTTAAACATCTCCTAGACATTAATGTGATGAGACAGGGAAGTAATATTATGTAAAACAAATTCTCTCTTTCGCTTAGAAGAAGAGAAAGTGATTGTCCGCAATAGAAAGGTATTAAAGGAAGGGATGCATGTTCACCTGGAATGGTGCCCAGTATTGGTGAAGATGTAGAAGACCTGGAGAGCTTACAGAATGCTTAATCTTGTACATTGCTGGTAGAAATATAATTTACTGGCCAGGGCCGCGGTTCACTAGGCTAATCCTCCACCTTGCAGTGCTGGCACACCAGGTTCTAGTCCTGGTCGGGGCGCCGGATTCTGTCTCGGTTGCCCCTCTTCCAGGCCAGCTCTCTGCTGTGGCCAGGGAGTGCAGTGGAGGATGGCCCAAGTGCTTGGGTCCCTGCACCCCATGGGAGAGCAGGATAAGTACCTGGCTCCTGCCATCGGATCAGTGCGGTGCGCCGGCCGTGGCGGCCATTGGAGGGTGAACCAACGGCAAAAGGAAGACCTTTCTTTTTCTCTCTCTCACTGTCCACTCTGCCTGTCCAATATATATTTTTATATATATATATATAAAATTTACTACGCTTGTTTTTGTAAATTAATTTGCATTATCTAGTAACCTTTGGCAGATAAAGAGGGGGTTCAGAAATGTAATTTAAAAATCATTATCTTTTAATTCCATTTTCCATGAACTTTTTGAAGCCCCCTTGTATGTGTATGCTGTATGTGTTGACAATTCTATTACTGGGTGTATATAAAATGGAAAAAAGAGGGTCTGGCACTGTGGCTCAGCAGGTTCACACCCTGGCCTGAAGTGCTGACATCCCATATGGGTGCCGGTTCAGGTCCCGGCTGCTCTTCTTCCAATCCAGCTCTCTACTATGGCCTGGGGTAGCAGTGGAAGATAGCCCAAGTCCTTGAGCCCCTGCACCCCCGTGGGAGACCCAGAGGAAGCTCCTGGCTTCGGATTGGCACAGGTCCGGCCGTTGCAGCCAACTGGGGAGTGAGCCATCGGATGGAAGACCTCTCTCTCTGTCTCTACCTCTCTCTGTAACTCTGCCTGTCAAATAAATAAAATAAATCTTAAAAAAAAAAATGGAAAAAAGAATGTTATGTTCAATGAAAGATTATGTCCAGCTATGTTCAAAATGATTTTGTTTATGGTAGCCCTAAACTGGAAACAATACTTAATCCATTAGCAATAAAATAAATAATAAATTGTAGTACACACAATGAAATATTACGGTTTTATTTTTTTTAAAGATTTTATTTATTTGAAAAAGTCAGAAAGGTAGAGACAAAGTTTTCCATCCACTGCTTCACTCCCCAGATGGCCACAACATCTGGAGCTGCACCCATCTGAAGCTAGGAGCTAGGAGCTTCTTCAGGTCTCACACATGATGCATGGGCCCAAGGTCTTGGGCCATCTTCTGCTTTCCAAGGCCATAGCAAGGGCTGGATGGGAAGAAGAGCAGCCAAGACTGAAACCAGTGCCCATATGGGTTGCTGGCACTTCAGGCCAGGGTTTTAACTTGCTGCACCACAGCGCCGGTCCCAAAATATTACCTAGCAGTATAAATAAGGAATCATATTATACTTATGACAGTGTGGTTGACTCTTACTTATAAAGTATTACTTTAATGTTTATATAAATTTCAAAAACAGTGAGGCGATATGTATGCATCAGAATAAAAGTTTCTCTTTGAGATATAGTTAAGGGGGTTCACGAAAGCCTATTTTAATTCTTTATATTTTTTTATTTATTTTTATTTTATTTTATTTTATTTTATTTTTTATTTTTGACAGGCAGAGTGGACAGTGAGAGACAGAGAGAAAGGTCTTCTTTTGCCGTTGGTCCACCCTCCAATGGCCGCCGCGGCCGGCACGCTGCGGCCCGCGCACCGCGCTGATCCGATGGCAGGAGCCAGGAGCCAGGTGCTTTTCCTGGTCTCCCATGGGGTGCAGGGCCCAAGCACCTGGGCCATCCTCCACTGCACTCCCTGGCCACAGCAGAGTGCTGGCCTGGAAGAGGGGCAACCGGGACAGAATCCTGCGCCCCGACCGGGACTAGAACCCGGTGTGCCGGCGCCGCAAGGCGGAGGATTAGCCCAGTGAGCCGCAGCGCCGGCTAATTCTTTATATTTTTTAAAGATTTCGTTTATTTATTTGAAATAATTAGAGAAAAGGGAGGGTGGAGAAAATGTCTTCCTTCTACTGGTTTACTTCCCAGATGGCCACAATGCCCAGGACTGAGCCAGGCCAAAGTCATGAGTAAGGAGCATCATCTGGGCAGAGGCCCAACCACTTGGGTTATCTTTCACTGATTTTCCAGGCCATTAGCATGGAGTGCAGGGGAAGGAGAGCAGCCACACACAAATAAGCACCCAAGATGGGTGCTTTATACTTACTCTGCCCTAATTCTTTCATTATTTATTTTTTTTTATTTTAAAAAGATTAAGATTTATTTATTAATTTGAAAGAGTTACACAGAGAGAGGAAAGGCGGTGCGGGGGGAGGGTGTTCCATCTGATAGTTCACTCCCCAATTGGCTGTATTGGCTGGAGCTGCGCCCATCTGAAGCCAGGAGCTTCTTCCAGGTCTCCCACGTGGGTGGAGGGGCCCAAGGAATTGGGCCGTCTTCTGTTGCTTTCCCAGGCCATAGCAGAGAGCTGGATCGGAAGTGGAACAGCTGGGTCTCGAACTGGCACCCATATGGGATGCTGGTGCTTCAGGCCAGGGCGTTAACCTGCTGTGCCTCAGTGCTGGCCCCGTATTATTAATTTTTTAAGATATAATACTTTAAGCCTGTTATGTCCTAATTCTTTTTTTTTTAATTATATAAATTTTTCAGGTTTATTTTTACTTTATTTGATAGAGATCTTGTCTCTGCTGATTCACTCCCCAAATGCCCCCAGCAGCCAGAGCTGGGCCAGACTGAACCCAGAAGGCTGGAGCTCCATCTGGATCTCCATCATGGTTGGCAACGATCCAGTTTCTTAAGCCAGCCTCTGCTGCATTCCAAGGTGAACATTAGTGGGAAGCTGGATTGAAAGCAGATGAGGGACTTGAATGCAGGCATTCTGATAACGTGAGCACCTCAGGCAGTACCTTAACTGCTTCCCAAACACCATTCTTTAATTTAACTCATGAAATGTTTAATATCTTTATCTTGGTTATGGCTACACAGTTGTACAGGGTACTTCATGAAGTTCACTGAAAACATGTATTTTAAAAAAGCTAGCATGAATTTCGAAACAGGTTTTGCTCCAAAATAAACATTTAATTCTGTTTAATACTAACTTTCATGTGCATTTGGAAAAATCTATCAGAGATGGCATTGTGCATAGCAGGTAAAGCTGCCACCTATGATGCCAGCATCTCCTAGAGGCCCCAGTTTGTGTCCCATCCACTCCACTTCCCATCCAATTCCCTCCTAATGTCTTAGGACAAACAGTGGAAGATGGCCCATGTGCTTGTTCCCCTGCTACCCACATGAGAGACTCAGATGAAGCTCCTGGCTCCTGGCTTTGGCCTGCCCCAGTCTTGGCCATTATGGTAATCTGGGGAGTTAACGAGTGAATGGAAGATCTCCCTCCCTGTCTCTCCCTCTCCCTCTGTAACTCTTTCAAATAATTTTTTTTAAAGAATGTTGTGCCTTCATCGTATTCTTGGTCTCCCTATTCAACAAGGTCTAATTTAAGATTTATGCATTTTATTGTAAATAAAGTATCTTTAGCACATAATTAATATTTTGCATTTTACCAAATTTATTTTTTACATTTTCTCTTAATTCAATTCTCTACTTACAGTTAAGAAAAATTCCAAACTATCCTTTTGGCTGGAGTGCTACCTGAATCACATTAAATTTGTTTCACAAGTTGGGGAAAACTTAGAATACATTGATGTGACACTAAATTTTTTTTAAACTCATGATACTTATATAATTTTTCTTATACTGTAAGTTATTATTTTCCTTATTAAGAATTATACATCAAATTAATTTTTACTTGTGAACAGACTACTTCTCCATTTACATTTATTATAACTAGTGTTAAAAACTTATTTATCATGTGAACTATCTTCTAATTTTTCTTTTATTTTTTTGCATCTTCTCAGTAGAGTGTCTTAGGTTTTCCTAAAGAAAGATTTATTTATTTAAAAGAATAATAGAATGAGAGGGAAAGATGGAGAGGTAAAGGAGGAGGTTGATCTTCCATCCACTGGTTGGTTTCTCAGATGGCTGCAGCTAGCTTTAGCTGAAGCCAGGATCCTAGAAATCTGGGTCTTCTCTGTGGGTGGCAGATGTCCAAGTACTTGAGGCATCTTCTACTGCTTTTCCTACATATTATCAGGGAGCTGGATCTGAAGTAGAGCAGCTAGAACTTGAACGTGCATTCGGATATGAGATGTCTGTGTCACAGGCAGCCACTTAATCCGCTGTACCACAATGTCAACTCCTAGGTTTTCATATCAGTAGGAAAAGAAAAATTGTCTTTAATCATATGTTATTAACTTTTGTGTTAATTAAAACTTTAAGCTTTGCTGAATCCTGACCTTGTTACATGTTTGATTGAAATGTCTTAATTATTTTAAAAAAACATTTTAATCTTTGTCTTTATCTTCTTAACACTAGTTTTCATAGAAAAGGGGTTATTGTTTTCTGGTTTTTTTTTTTTTTTTTTTTTTTTTTTTTTTTTTTTTTTTGGGTAAGATTTATTCATTTCAAAGGTATAATGAAAGAGTTTTCTATCTGCTGGTTCACTTTCCAGCTGACCACAGGAGCCTGGAATTCCATCTGGTCTGTCAAGTGGGTGGCAAGGGACCCAAGTACTTGAGCCATCGTACTCTTGATTTTTAAGGCATATTATTAGCAGGGAGCTGGATCGGAAGTGCAAAAGCCAGGACTTGAACCCTCACACTGATATGGAATTCTGTTATAGAATCAACTGCTTATTAACCTGTTGTTTCACAATGCAAGCCTCTGCTTAAAATTTTTTATTTCAGTTCACTACAGAATTCTATCAGATACTTTTTTTTTTTTTTTTAACTTCTTAATTTGAGAGAGTTACACAGAGAGAAGGAGAGGCAGAGACAGACAGTGAGAGGTCTTCTGTCCTCTAGTTCACTCCCCAATTTGCCGCAATGGCTGGAGCTGCACTGATCTGAAGCCAGGAGCTTCTTCCGGGTTTCCCACGTGGTTGCCTGGACCCAAGGACTTGTGCCATCTTCCACTGCTTTCCCAGGCCATACAAAAGAGCTGGATCAGAATAGGAGCAGCAAGGGACTATATTGGATGCTGGTACCACAGGTGGTAGCTTTACCTGCTATTCCACAGCACCGGCACCCAGATACCGTTTTGAGCTCTACTAATATTACTGCTTTATTTTTCTCTTTTACTTTGTTAATAAGTCCAATTTATCACTTAATATTGAGCCATCTTTGTATTCCTGAAGTAAAAAAAAAACAATTTTGTTGATTACAGTATGCACTCTCATGTACTACTGGTAGATTAGGGTTGTTGTTTTTTTTTTTCCATAAAGATTTATTTATTTTATTTGAAAGAGCTACAGAGAGAAAGAGGGAGAGACAGAGAAGAGCTCTTCCCATCTGCTGGTTTACTTCCCAGATGGCTGCAATAGCCAGGACCTCTTCCAGGTCTCATGTGGGTAGCAGAAGCCTCAAGAACTTGGGCCATCTTCTGCAGTTTTTCCCAGTTAGCAAGGAGCTGGATTGGAAGTAGAGCAGCTGGGACAAGTACTGGCGCACATTTGGGATCCTGGCATTGCAGGGGATGGTTTTACCAGCATTGCCATAACACCATCACCTATTAGGTTTTCTGATACAAAGTTTATATCTGTGTATAAGTGCAGTTGATTTAATTTCCATAGCATGATTTGAGTAGTATCTGTACTTGCTTAATAATTATTAGACTGTATGGAACTATTAAAGTCAAGTTTTTTATTGTGCTGTGTTGTCAACAAATCTTTTAGACCCAGTAACTCACCTATTGTTGGTTTTTAAAAATGAGGAGTCTGAGCTTTTATTTGGCTACAAATAAATAATTTCAAGTATATAGTTTCCTTGTTTAAATAGTCACACACACACAACAAAAAAAACCTTTTTGAAAACTTATATATTGTCAATTTTTGAAGTTTTCACTATTTGTTTTTTCCCACAGTCCGTGGTGGATGACTGGATTGAATCATATAAACAAGACAGGGACATCGCACTTCTGGATTTAATCAACTTTTTTATCCAGTGTTCAGGATGTCGAGGTACAGAATATTGAAATAAATGATGCACATTGAACCTGTTGGTCCAGCAGTATGACTATTACTTCCCCTGTTGTTAGTCATATATATAATTATGTGCTAATCTTTTTCTGATAGACAAAATGAGTGGTAAATTATTTAAAGATATTCTGTTTTTGTCCTGGTTAAGTTTTGTTCCTGTGTAATAAATACATTGTATATATATATTTTTTATTTTGCGGAAGAAATTTTGAAATTTATTTAATATTTTTGTGAAATGATTTTATTTAGATTATGAGTTTTATTAATTTTATTAATTTTATTTGTACATGTGTTCCATGTTAGGATGTATGCTGTTTGCTAGCATTTGTTATTTTGTATCATCACCAGTAGTATGTTGGTCCTCAGTTTATATTAAATACTTAAAGCTCAAATATTTGCTAAAGGTAATGTGAACATCAGAATCATGTATATATTAAGTTTATAATCAGTTTGAAATCCATATGGTAATTCATTCATTGAAAATGAAATTTTTAGCATTTTAATAGGTAGATATTTTTCCCATCTGTAATAGATAAATCTTAACACGTCAAATTGTACATTGTCTCCATTTCAATACACAAAGAATAATCTTTTATTTTGACCAATAGATTTTTTTGAAGATTTGTTTATTCCTGGTAAATTAATCACTGTAGGTTATTGACATAAGTAGTTTATCAAATACTTAATAGAATACCTACCTTGTAGCAGCTCTCGAACCTGGGTTTAAAAAGTTTATTGAGGCAGTATGTTTCCAGAGTATCTGTAATTTTTAAAATTTATTTTTTTATTTAAAAGGCAGAGGCAGAGAGAGGTCTTCTAAACACTGGTTCACCCCTCCAAATGTCTGCAACTAGTGTGGCTGAGCCAGGCTGAATCCAGGAGCCCCTAACTCTATCTGGGTTTCCCATGTGAGTGGCAAGGACTGAATTACATGAATTGTTTCCTCCTGCCTACTGATACTGCTTTAGTACTTAGCTTGATCAGAAGTGGAGGAGTCAGGCCTTGAACACAAGCACTTCAGTGTGGGATCTGAATATCTCAAGAAGCAGATTAGGGGCTGATACAGTGACATAGTAGGTTAAGCCTCTGCCTGCTGAGCCAACATCCCATATGAGTGCAGGTTCAAGTCCTGGCTATTCCACTTCCAATCTAGCTCCCTACTGAGGGCCTGAGAAAGCAGGGGAAGATGACCCAAGTGTTTGGGCCCTTGCACCCACATGGAAGACCTAGAAGCTCCTGGCTCCTGCTTTCAGATTGACACAGCTCCAGCTGTTGCAGCCATTTGAGAAGTGAAATCTTGGATGGAAGACTTCTCTTGCTGTCTCTCTCTGTAATTCTGCCTCTCAAATAAATAAATAAATCTTTTTAAAAAGCAGATTAGCTGCTGCCCCAGAGTATGTGTAATTTTTGAAAGGTTTTATTACTAGGCTTGAAGAGGGGAATACAAGAATAGTTTAATGAAGTACTCAGTGCCATGATAACTAATAAAATTGGTTGTTATTTAATGACTGTTAGCTCCACACCAAGCTGTGTACTTTACAAACATTTCCTTTTTTTTTTTTTTTAAGTTATTTGAGAGGTAGAGTTACAGACAGTGAGAGGGAGAGACAGAGAAAAGTCTTCTGTCCAGTGGTTCACTCCCCAGTTGGCCACAACTGCTGGAGCTGCACTGATCCGAAGCCAGGGGCCAGGACCTTTTTCTAGGTGTCCCACTTGGGTGCAAGGGCCCAAGAACTTGGGCCATCCTCTGCTGCTTCCCCGGGTCATAGCAGAGAGCTGGATTGGAAGAGGAGCAGCTGGGACTAACCCAGAAGGGATGCCGGTGCCATAGGCGGAGGATTAACCTACTGTGCCACAGCGTTGGTCCCCATAATTTGCTTTAATATTTGTTAGCAATCCTATTAGCAGATGTGGTCTTTATTTTATAGAGCAGGTATTTGAGATTAAAGATGTTAGGGAAGTTTATCCCAGGTCAGACATTTGCTAAGTGCCAACTGAAGATTCAGAGTCAGGCTATCTCATTTGGAGTCTATATTCCCAAGTGGAAGACACTGTGAGAATAACCAGGAGGAGCTCGTGATCCCGCCTTGCTTGTTTGTCTCTGTGTATGTAAATGTGGGGAGATATAAAAATATTATCTGAGAGAAAGCAAACTCTAAGGTAAAATTACAATGAGTAAAAGGAATTTGGAAGAGAAAGCAAGACTTTTTTTTTTAGCATACATTAAGTAAAGATTTCAATAGTTTGCTCCCACACAGAAACATAAAGTGAAAAATAATAGATGATTTTTTAAATGATGATGAAATTAGATCAGACCTATTGTCATGTTTAATCCCAGCGAGAGTCAAGTTGGGAATTGCTAATTTCTTATTTTTTTTTTTTTAACAGAGGATCAGTTTAGTGTACATTAAGTAAAGATTTCAACAGTTTGCACCCCCATAGAAACACAAAGTGAAATATACTGTTTGAGTACTCACTATAACATTAAGCCTCAATGTACAGCACATTAAGGACAGAGATCCTACATGAGGAGTAAGTGCACCGTGACTCCTGTTGTTGACTTTACAAATTGACACTCCTGTTTATGGCGTCAGTAATCTCCCTATGCACCAGTCATGAGTTTCCAAGGCTATGGAAGCCCCTTGAGTTCTCTGACTCTTATCTTGTTTAGACAAGGTCATAGTCAAAGTGGAGGTTCTCTCCTCCCTTCAGAGAAAGGTACTTCCTTCGAGAAAGCAAGACTTTAAAGACAAAAAAGCCTTAAAGCATTGGTCACTTAGTTATGTGGCTGAATCCTTCTCCATAATCTTGTGTGTACATTATTTGCTCTTTTTGGAAGAATGTTTGTGGAAAATATATTTGTAGTCATTACATATTCCCAAATTACATGCTATAATGATTTTACTTTTATCAATCATATTTTAATATGTCTGTATCTTTTTAGCCTTTTCAACAATGTACATCAAAATTTTTGATTATTTTTAGGATTTTTTTATGATTCATTTATTTATTTATTTGAATGTCAGAGATCTATCCATTGCTTCATTCCCCAGTTGTCTGCAATTGCCAGGGCTGCTCCAGGCCAAAGCCAGGAGTCATGGATCTCCCACATGCATGCAATGGCACAAGAACTTGGTCCATTTTCCACTGCTTTTTCCAGGTCGTTAGCAGGGAATTGGATTAGAAGTGGAGCAGCTGGGACACAATCTGGCACTCATATGGGATGTTGGCATTGATGGCGTTGGAGGCAGTGGCTTTACCTGCTATGACACAACCCTGGCCTCAGATATGTTTATCTTAAAGACCAAAAAGAGGTACAGGAATGATAAATGAGGGTATGATAGAAGGCAAAGAGATGAGGTTTATTATCTACAGGTGTATGTGTTTACGTTATTGAGGTGGGAGGATGGTTCTTAATTTAAATATACTTTCTTTATATACTTGTTAGAGCTTTTATTTATTTGAAAGGCAGAGTTACAGAGAGACAGAGACAGAGGCAGAGACAGAGAGAGAGATCTTCCATCCACTGGTTTACACCCTAGATGGCTGCAATGGCTGGGGCTGTTCTCATCCAAAGCCAGGAGCTAGGAGGTTCTTCTGGGTCTTCCATGCGGGTGCTGTGGCCCAAGGACATGGGCCATCTTCCATTACTTTCCCAGGGCATAGCAGAGAGCTGGATTGGAAGTGGAGCAATATGGGATGCTGGCACTGCAGACTGGCTTTACTTGCTAAGCCATGGCGCTGACCCCTAGAGTGGTTTTAATAATTTACATATTTAGAACCAGCACTGTGGTGTAGTAAGCTAACCCTCTTCCTGTGGCATCAGCATATCTTATAGGTGCCAATTCATGTCCGTGTTGCTCCTCTTTGATCCAGCTCTCTGCTTATGGCCTGGCAGAGCAGTGGGAGAAGGCCCAAGTCCTTGGGCCCCTGCACCCACGTGAGAGACCTGGACAAAGCTCCTGGTTCCTGGCTTCAGATTGGCTCAGATGCAGCCATTGGGACCAATTATGATGGAAGACCTCTCTCTCTCTCTCTCTCTCTCTAGCTCTACATCTCAAAATTTCAAATGTAGAGCTGGTTCAAATACCTACTGTTAAGACTGTTAAGTTACTATGAAAGTTAATGCTTGTGTATGGGAAGAGCTAAAGAAGAATGAAATATGTAGAATATTAACACTTGGAGAAATTGAGTGGAATGTATTCAGAAATTCTTATTTATTTGAAAGGCTGAGTTACAGAAAGAGGGAGACAGAACTTTCATCTGTTGGTTTACTCCCCCGTGATCCCCAAAAGGCTGCAATGGCCACGGCTGTGCCAGTCTGAAACCAGGAGCCAGAAGCTTCATCAGGTCTTCCAGATAGTTGCAGAGGCCCAAGGACATGGGCCATCTTTTTCTGCTTTCCTAGGCACACTAGCTGGGAGCTGGGTCAGAAATGGATCAGTTGGGACTGGAACTAGCACCCATTTGGGATGCTGGCATCACAGGTGGTCCCTCTTACACGCCTTTATTTAGCATATTGGAGATAAAAACCAGCACATTCAGACCACAAAATGAATTAAATGATCATTATTTGAAAATGCTGAATGTTTAGAAACTCAACACAAGTTTTCAAAACCAGTGTAAGAAATAAGATAATTCACTAATATATTGGTATAAAAATAAAATAAGTTAGGCACAGAAGGACATACTACATGTTCTTACTCATTTGTGGATGCTGAAAAACATATCTCAGAAAAAGTAGAATAACAGTCATTATAAACTAGGAACTAGAGGTGGATGGATAGAGAATTGGTATTAAAATACAATTAGGAATCTGTTTTCTAGTCTGCTATAATTTATTATACGTGTCAAAACAACTAGAAGAGTTCAAATGTTCTTAACAAACAGAACAGATGTTTGAGGAGATGGAAATGCCGGTTACCAGATTTAATCATTGTACATTGTATACATGTACCAAATTTTCATACTTTATCCCTTAAACATGTTTAAATATGTCATCAATAAAAAGATAGGTAAATTATACCAAAAAGAAAACTGAAAACTTCCACATGGTGGACTGTAGGGATAGCCATAGGACAATTGGTAGATATTTTTTCATATTATAAAGACTAATATCTCTAATGTATGTTGAAGTAAGATTTGCATGTTTTTAAATTTCATTAATATATTTATTTGCAGAGTTAGAAATAGAGGGAAAGAAAGAGAGAGATCTTCCATTTGCAGATTCATTCCCCAGATGTCTGCAAGGACTGGAGCTTGGCCAGGCCCAAGCCATGAGCCTGAAGCTCCATCTGGGTCTCCCACATGGGTGGCAGGCTACCAGGTATTTGTGCCATCTTCTGTGTTTCCTAGGTGCTTTACAGGGGAGCTGGATTGGAAGTGGAGCAGCAAGGACTCATTTTGGCTCTCATAAGGAATGCTACTTTCCTTGTAGTTTTTGGCACAATGCTGATCCCAGATTTACATTCTTAAGGACTCCTTTTCTTGCAAATTTAATTTCTAAAATTGAAATTAGTGTTTGATTGTTTTAATGCATAACATTGAAGGGCAATTTTATTCAAAATTGGCTTGATGTGAAAAGGTAGAAAACACAGGGAGAAAAAAGTCACAGGACATACCATACGCCCCAACCCTTAGATTTTGGCTCGAAGAGATACCTCTACCAATGACAAGACAGACTTGAACATCTTGTCTTCCTGAGTGAATAAAATGGGCTTCCATTTCTACTTTGGGTCCCCGAACACTGCTTTCTCATCTTAGCTCTTCAGTTCTGGGGTGTAGTCTTGGTTTCCTACTATAGACATCTTAAATTGCATCAGCACCCCTAATTGATTTCTTAATCTGCCCACACATTTTTAGTGTCTTTATTAAAGTTTCTTCATTTCAGCCATCTGGAGTAAATTCTGTCTATAGAGAGCGCTCAGTCAGAATAGGCTAACTCAACATGTTATATTAGGATGCCTTCAGTAGCAGTGAAGCAGGATCAATGGCAGAGGAAAGGATGATTAAAATACTATGGACTTAGAGTTGTATTCTAAGGCTATCATGCTCCCTAAGTGTTTACAGGAATAAATTATGAGGAAGCTAAGAAGGCATAACACATCTGTAGGATATACCTGTAGAATTATTCATGGCAAAACAAAAATTGTTAATCATATTCCAAGTCTTACTATTGTTAAATACACCATGTACTGATGTAGTCATATATATTTTTAGTATGTTTCCAATCTAGTATGTAACTATTTTCAGAAAAGTATATTAAGGATTATTGATAAATAGTTTTATTGAGAGTGGGCTTATTTTTAGTTAATAAGCATGCATATTAAACTTAAAAATTTATGGTTAGATACTGCCTTTATTCTTACTTGGTTATAATAAGTAGTGTTTCCGTTTTGGAGAGCTGATGCTGGAGTACAAGATTGCCAGTGAATTAACCTCACCTAGGAGCATTTAACCCAAGAATTTCCCAGTTCATAAGTCCATTAGTGTCTCAGTAGCTTTTTTATGGCACTTCTAGGCCCAGTGAAATACCTAAAAGTTTTTTAAATGAAGTTCTTATGTCCCTATTATTTATTTATGTCCTGTATCCTTGATAGTTGCTTTTAGAAGTATCATATATATTCTTTGAAGGAAAATAAAAACTGGACCTTTTGTAACTCCTAAAATTTTGGAATTACCTTCATTTTCTGTTCCATATTGGTTTTCGGGCTATGCTAGTGCAAACTTAGTTTCTCAAAGATAAGACATTATCAAAAACAATAAAGTACCAGTGTTGAAACTGTGCATTAGCTCATGCTGCTAGTTCTTGCAGTATCTTGCAAATACCAGGTATTACTTTGTTTCCCTTTGAAAATTTAAAATCTGGTCATCATAGGAGTTTACCTAAGTATCTTAGGGCACTGTGGCTTTAACCAGTGACTGAAAGTGACTGTGTAAATACCCCAACATCTTTGTTCTTCAGTGGGTTAATTTTGAAGTGTGTGGCTTGTGTTTGCATAGTTTCTTAAGGAGCTTAATTATGCTTCAGTTACCAATAGTAGTAATTGGCTATATAACACACTTTTTATTGTGTGCTTTTATTTCCCTTGTTTCATGTCCCTACTACATTACCAGTGTTTTATGGGATTTCTTTGTATTCCTATCCCAGTACCTGGATGTGTGGGCTGGAATCTAACAGTATTTACCTATGATGGGTTTATTATATGTAAACCAGTAACCTCTAGATACTCTAATGAGTACAGTGTATACAGATACTCACTGTTCATTTTCTTAAATCACTTTCAGTTAACACATCCTGTAAATATAGAAGACTATATAAAATATGGATGTGTCAGTTAAATAATATTTATACTGTGAATTCCCAATGTTACTTGAACTCAAGTCAAGGATAAGAGTATTACCCTCCATCCTCTCTGTTATGTGCCCCTTTTCTGTCACAACCATGGAGATAAGCCCTATCTTGATTTTGTGAAAAGCATTTTCTTCTTTTTTTTAAGTTAAATTTCTTTATTTTTTATTTATTTGAGAGGCAGAGAAGAAGAAAGATCTTCTACCAACTGGTCCATTTCCCAGATGCCTACAACCACTGCATCTGGGCCAGGCCAAAAGCAGGAACTACATCTGTGTCTCCTGTGTGGGTGGTAGGGATGCCAGTATTTGAGTAAGCAACTGCTATCTCTGAGGTTTAGGGAGCTGGATCAGAAATGGAGCTGCGACTCAAACCCAAGAATTCAAACCCAAGAATAATGTTGGATGTGGGCATCTTAACTGCTGCACCAAATGCCCTCCCCTTCTTGCTTTTCTTTAAAGGACTTTCACTATCAGTGGATCTATCCATAAACAAAATTATTCAGTTTTACCCGCTTTCCTTCTTTAGTTAATTAACTGGATCTTTTATTTTTCTGCTTCTGCTCATGAGGTTTGTTTGTTTATTTATTTGAAAGAGTTACACAAGAGAGAAGGAGAGGCCGAGAGAAAGGTCTTCCCATCCTGTTGGTTCACTCTTCAACTGTTGCAATGGCCAGAGCCATGCCCTTCTGAAGCCAGGAGCCTGGAGCTTTCTCTGGGTGTTCCCATGCGGGTGCAGGGACCCAAGGACTTGGACCATCTTCTACTGCTTTCCTAGGCTATAGCAGAGAGCTGGATTGAAAGTGGAGCAGCTGGGACTCAAGATGTTTTTTGCATTCATGGGCATTCCTGTGCATTTTAGGACTTTTGGCAGCATCTTTGGCCTCTACTCGTTAGATACCAATGGCATATTCCTCCCTTCCCTCCCTAAGTTATGGCAAGCTAAAATATTTGCAAATATTGGAGTCAAAATATCTCTGTTGAGAACTGCTGAAATAGTTGCAGTATACAAATATGACCGTTTATTTCTACTTTGTACTCCTGAGTATATTTGGATTTTTGTCTAGCTTTTAGATAATATGAACAATGTTACTATAAAGTGTTGGTGTCCATGCATAAGATGCTCTGATTTTTGTACCAATGAGTGAAATTTCTGACTTTCAATAAAGGCAGCTCTTCTTGATAATGCTGAATTTTTCTGAAGTGTTTGTAGTAACTTTTGTGCTCTTCTCAATTAATGGCATTGAGTCACCTTTGCTCACACATACTATTGTCATTTTTTTTGTTTTATCTTGTTGAGTAGATTAATAAAAATGTCACATAGTGGTTTTAAATTTTATTACTTGATTACTCTTGAGGTTGACTACTTTTTTATATATCAATTAAGTTTTAGATTTTCTCTTTCATGAGCAGCTTAAAATACTCTTTTGATGTTGCTCTTTTTCTTTACTGATTTGAAGGATTTTTAAGTATAATACTAGTCTTTTGTTAATTTTGCTAATGAGCGAACATCATTTCTTAGTTTTTAAGTGTAATCAGATGTGTTAATCCTTCCTTTTTTTGTCTTTTTATGTTTTGTTGAAGAAACTCTGTATACTATTTTCCCCAAAATACTTTTCTATGTTTTCTTATAAAAGCTTTCAAGATTTTTATATTTAGTTATATAGTTTGAATATTCAAATTTAGGTTTTTTGGTTTTGTTTTTTTCATCTTGTGGAAAATATCACTTGTTCATTCGAGATGGACTTGGATTCAGGAAGTACAGGGAAAGCTAGATTTTGTTAACTGTCTTTCAGCATTGAGTGTGTGATGATCAAATATGTCTGGAGCAGTTACAGTAAGCAATTTATATCCTAACATGCAGGTCTCTTCCCAGGTTTTCATTGACTGAGCACCATGTGGTCTACAGTCTTCAGAACATTACCTAAAGTTACAAAGTTACCTTCTTCTGTCCTTCTGTGTACTTTAATTTCCTCTTGTGAATAGGCTACTCCCTAACATCCTGTTTGTCTAGTGAGTTTCTCCATATCTGCAAGTTGGCTAACAGTAATTTTCCATTCATTGTTGAAAATGGACCACTGGACATTTTCTTAAAATATGGAATTGAATTTTTGAAAATGTGAATAGTCCTTCCATTCTTTACTGTCATAGCGGAACACCATGAGCATATATCAAGCATGCATTTATGTTACCCTTTTTTTCTGGGTTCTCTATTATGGTAATTGGGCAGTTAGACTTAAGTTTCTTTTTATCTTATTTATTATTTGAAAGGCAGAGTTAGAAAAGAAGGAGAGATAGAGAGATCTTCCATCTGCTGTTTGACTCCCCGAATGGCTGCAACAGCCAGGGCTGGGCCAGGCAGAAGCCAGGAGCTTCATCCAGGTTGGGCCCAAGGACTGGGGCCATCTTTCACTGCTTTCCAAGGTGCATTATCAAGGAGGTGGATTGGAAGCAGAGCAGTCAGGACTTGAACTGGCCACTATATGGGATACCGGCATTGCAGGTAGCGGCTTAACCTGTTAATGCCACGACACTGGCCCTGGTTGAAGTTTCTTGACTAAAAACATGCTGATCTTTGTATTTTCATAAATATTTGTGGGGTTAAAAAATGTTTATTTTGATCTACTTTAAAGACATGATTTGGGGGGGCCGTTGGAGATAGAGGTTTTCCCATCCCCTGTTTGACTCTCCAAATGCCTACAGCCAGGCCAAAGCCAGGAGCCAGAAATTTCATTTGGATCTTAAATGTGAGTGGCAGGGACCCAAGCACTAAGGCCACTGTGTTACTTCCCAGGATACACTAACAGGAGACTGGAGTGGGAAACAGCAGCCTGGATACCAGTCAGCATTCTCATATGGGATACAGGCATTTCATGCGGCAGCTGAGCTAGCTGTGCCACAACACCCATCCGTTTGTTGGAGTTTTAAATGGAAGTATATCAGAATTTCTCAACCTTGATGCTGTTGAGTTTTTGGGATGAGTAATTGTTATAAGAGCATTCTACCTTGTAGGATATTTAGTAGCAACTGTGGCCTCTTCCCAACAAATGCCTGTGGACTACTGCTCTGACCTTAATAGTTTATATTAAAGATGGTTGGCATGGGGAAGGACAGAGGTGGGACAGCTAATGTCATACATCAGTAGGGGATGAGTATATGTTTTTATAAAATTGAATCTTCTGACCTGTGATTGTTGTGTTTTTCCATTTACTTTCTTCTTTCTTTCTTTCTTTCTTTCTTTCTTTCTTTCTTTCTTTCTTTCTTTCTTTCTTTCTTTCTTTCTTGATTTATTTATTTATTTATTTATTTATTTATTTATTTGAAAGTCAGTTACACAGGGAGAGGAAGAAACAGATCTTCCATCCTCTGGTTTACTCCCCAGATAGCTGCAATGGCCAGGGTGGGGCCAGGCCAAAACCTGGAGTGTCTTCTGAGTCTCCCATGTGGGTGGCAGGGGCCCAGGTACTTGGGCCATCTTCTACTGTTTTCCCAGGTGATCAGCTGGGAGCAGGATCAGAAGTGGAGCAGCACACAAATTGGCACCTGTGTGGGATGACAGAGTTGCATACAGCTTTGACTGCTAGGCCACAGCATTCCCACCTCAACTACTTTTATCTCCATTTATGCAGTACCAAAAAACCTTTATATTTCCCATAGTATGGAGTGGTAGATTTACTACTGGTTTAAACATAATCAAAAATGTAATATTTGAAACTCCACTTTATGAAAGAGTTGTTTTTCTTCTGCCCCAGAACCCCCAGCTCAAGCATACAGGTCCAGAAATGTCATCAGAGGAAAAAATAGTGATTTCAGGCCTCTATATTTTAGATTTCTGCAGTTAATTGTTTTTATCCTGGTAATTTATCACTGCTTTTTAAAGTTTCATATGCTTTTTAAGATTTTTAAATTTTATTTAGCATTTTAAGAACATGTTCTGTTGAAGAGTTTTATGATATTACTATTGGTTGATCTCATATGTATAAATTTAAAGGGCTTTCTTTGGATGATGGGTGTGTGTGTAAAATTTAACTTGTAATATTGAAATTTATATTATTTTTTGTGGAAATAATTTTGAAACTTGCACCTTTTTTGGCATAATTTACATATCTTTTGTATTTTTAAAAGTAATTTCTGCTTTCATGGACTTTGAATTTTTGGGGATTACGTGTATGTCCCATTTTGATTTCCGATGTGGAAATGAATGTGTATCATTTTAAGTAGGGTATCATGTACCATAAGAACACAGATAATCCCACTTGAGTCTATACTTTAGGAGAAATTGTTGGATGTAGAAAGAACTTGATAAAATTTATTGAAACAATGAAATAAGACATTAAGTTATAAAACATTTTGTTGTGTTTTCCATGGATTCCTTATAGCATTTGTTTCTCTGTGTGCGTATATGTATTTGTGTATATATGGTTATAGCTGTGAAGTGGATTAGAATAGATAATTAACCATGCTAAAGAATTCAAAAGAATTTATGTAGATACCTAATATAAACTTCAAGGAAATAAAGTAACCTACCTACCCCCTTAAGAAGCATAGCTTCCTAACCCTTTAGGGTTATATGTAATAACTTCCAAGTACTACAGTTTTTAAAGAGGTGGAGGTGCCAGCGCCATGGCACAGTAGGTTAATCCTCCGCCTGCAGCACCAGCATCCCATACGTGCACCGGGTTTTAGTCCTGGTTGCTCTTCTTCCAGTCCAGCTCCCTGCTGTGGCTTGGGAAGGCCGTGGAGGATGGCCTAAGTGCTTGGGCCCCTGCACCTGCGTGGGAGACCAAGAAGAAGCACCTGGCTCCTGGCTTTGGATTGGCATAGTTCCAGCTATTGCAGCCATTTGGGGAGTGAACCAACAGAAGGAAGACCTTTCTCTCTCTTACTGTCTATAACTCTGTCAAATAAATAAAATCTTTAAAAAAAAGAAGAGTTGGAAAAGTGTAACTTTATGGTAGAGAAAACCATTAAAACCTACTTCAATTAGTGGTCATGATTAATAATCATCAGGGATTGGTCATACTGAAATCATGTACACTTAATTTGTTATACAAATGGCATTTTATCTCTTTTATTTTCCCTAAAATCCATCTAATCATCAGAAAAGTATCAATATAAGTATCAGTATCAGAAAAGTATTTTATAGAATGTCCAAATTGAAGGACATTCTATAAAATGCCTTATTACTGCTGCTTAAAACTTTTGTAATCATTGAAACAAGTAACATCTGAAATATAGTGAGAACTAAAAAGTGGAGACATTACAGTTGATGCCACAGAGAGAAAAAAGGTTCATTAAGAGACTGCTATAGGCCGGTGCCGCAGCTCACTGGGCTAATCCTCCGCCTAGCGGCGCCGGCACACCAGGTTCTAGTCCCGGTCGGGGCGCCGGATTCTGTCCCGGTTGCCCCTCTTCCAGGCCAGACCTCTGCTGTGGCCCGGGAGTGCAGTGGAGGATGGCCCAAGTGCTTGGGCCCTGCACCCCATGGAAGACTAGGAGAAGCACCTGGCTCCTTCCTTTGGATCAGCGCGGTGCGCCGGCCCCATTGCATTAGTAATCAGAAACCTCTCAGAAAAACTCATGACCAGATTGCTTCACTGTAGATTTCTGATGAATATTCTAAGAATTAACTCCATTTCTTCTCAGTCTCTTCCAGAAAACTCCCAAACTCATTTTATGAGGGCAGCATTATGCTGATACCAAAGCCAAAGAAAATTACAGGCAGTATCCATGGTGAATATATACAAAATAATCCTCAAAAACAGACTATCAAACCAAATTTAACTGCATATTAAAATGAGCATATACCATGATCATGTGTGATTTCTTCATGATCTTCAAGGATGGTTCAACACAAAAATAAGTTACGGTAGTAAAACACATTAACAGAAGGATAAAAATCACACGATTCTCTCCATAGTCCTGGTAACAGTCATATTTAAAAAGTCTAGTGCCAACATAATAATAGTGAAAACATTTCCTCTAAGATCAGGAGCAAGTTTAGGATGCCTTTTCTCATTACTTTTATTCTACATAGTATTGGAATTTCTGGCCAGATCAGTTAAGAAATACAAAGAAAGTAGAAGGCATCTAAGGAAAGAAGGAAGATTGTATCTTATTTACAAGTAACATGATCTGATACCTAGAAAATCATAAAGACTCCACAGAAATTTTTAGAATTAAGTATCAGCAAAGTAGCAGGATACAAAATCAACATACAGTCATTGGTTGTGCTTCTATACTCTAGTAAGGAACTGTCTGTCTAAAAAGGAAATTGGGAAGGGAAAGCAGTCCTATTTTTTTTTTAATTGTTATTTTATATTATTTTTTGGACAGGCAGAGTGGGCAGTGAGAGAGAGAGACAGAGAGAAAGGTCTTCCTTTGCCGTTGGTTCACCCTCCAATGGCCGGCGCGCTGCTACCGGCGCACCGCGCTGATCCGAAGGCAGGAGCCAGGTGCTTCTCCTGGTCTCCCATGGGGTGCAGGGCCCAAGCACTTGGGCCATCCTCCACTGCACTCCCTGGCCACAGCAGAGGGCTGGCCTGGAAGAGGGGCAACCAGGACAGAATCCGGCACCCCAACCGGGACTAGAACCCGGTGTGCCGGCGCCTCAAGGTGGAGGATTAGCCTAGTGAGCCGCGGCGCCGGCAGCAGTCCTATTTACAATGGCATTAAAAAGAATAAAATGCTTGTCAGTAAACTTCACTAAGGAGGTCAAAGACTGATAAACTGAAAACCATAATGTAAATGAAAAAGTAGATACCAACGTATGGAAAAACATCTTGTATTCATAGGTTGGAAGGCTTAATTTTTTTAAAAATGACTAAACTGTCCAAAGGGTCCTAGAGAGGCAAACAATCGCTTATCAAAATTCCACTGTTTTGGTTTTTTTTTTTTACAGTAGCATAGTAATACTAATGTTTGGATGGAATCACAAAGTACCCTGAGTAGCTTTTTTTTTTTTTTTTTTAAGATTTATTTATTTATCTGAAAGAGTTAGGGAGAGAGAGAGAGGTCTTCCACCTGCTGGTTCACTCCCCAATTGGCTGCAGCTGCAGGAGCTGGGCCTATCTGAAGCCAGGAGCCAGGAGCTTCTTCCTAGTCCCCCACATGGGGTTAGGGCCCCAAGCACTTGTGCTGTTCTCCACTGCCTTCCCAGGCCATAGCAGAGTGCTGGATCAGAAGAGGAGCAGCAGTGACTTGAACCAGGGCTCATGTGGTATGTGGGTACTTCAGGGAGCAGCTTTACCTGCTATACCACAGTGCCTGCCCCACCCCCGAATAGCTTAAACAGTCTGGAGAAGAAAGAATAAATCTGGAGCACCCCATTGCCTGATGTCAATATATGTTGCAGAGCTTCAGTAATTAAAATGGAATGCTGGGTCCAACATCCCATGTGAGCACCAGTTCATGTCCTGTCCTGACTGTACCACTTCCCATCTGGTTCCCTATCGATGTGCCTTGGAAAGCAGTGGAGAAAGGCTCTGTGCTTGTTCCCCTACCACTCTTGTGGGAGTCCTGGCTAGAGTTCCTGGCTCCTTGCTTCGGGTAGACCTGGCTATTGAGGCTGTGGGTGGTGAACCGGCAGAAAAACAATGTATCTGTCCATCGCTTTCACTCTTTCTCTGACTTGGTGTAATTCTGTCTTTCAAATAAATAAATATTAAAAAAGGAATGTTAACACCATGAGGAAAGATAGAGACCATTGGAATTACTCTTTGTTTTCACTATTGTATCACTGTCATCAGTTGCTTAAGATTACAATTTATTGATTGGTATTTTTTTTCTAATATATAACTTTTACCTTTTTGAGTTCTCAAATTCTTTGATCATATTCTGAAAATTTTAGCTTTTTTCTATAGATAATGAATTTTCATATGGTTTTGAAAGGTTCTTAAGTATTTAATCCATGCGGCATAGATTAAGAGTCCCTGCCTATTTTGAATCATTTTAATATTAGTAATAGAGCCGAAGTAACAGACATTTACAAAATGAATTCATTTCCTCACCATAATTTTTTAAAGTTCTTACATGTATAGCATCAGTGAGGTGAGATTATGCTGTTAATAGTTGTTAAAGATTTGGTGAAAATATTTTGGAGATCTTTTAAATTTTATAGTTCTAGGACAATGCTTGGTTTTGGCCCTGGGTTACTTGCTAGTATGGCTCAACACAGCTCCAATATTTGATTTCCTAATATTTGGTAAGTTTATCTGTGCTTGATGTTGGTGGAATGTACCTCATACAGTCTTAAAAGACTGTATTATGTGGTACATACATGTATTGTACCATTACATGATTTTTCTTTTTTGAGCATTTCATTTGATGTTTCACTTATCTTTCTTACTTACAAAGAAAGAAATGTATTAGTTCTTTTACAAGGAGTGTTACAAAGTACAGGCTGCCATCTAGAGACAGACTCATCAATAGAGATATAATCAGAACAATTTCTATTTTTAAGACATTATAAAAGATTTGTAAGTTTAAAAATATTTCAAAATTTATAGTAAGTTGTAATCTTCTCTCCAGTTTTGCATATTCTACATAGATAGATTGTAAGCATGACAAGATGTTTATGTTTAAGTTCTAGATGCTGTTTTATGGTCAGTGTGTCTGTTCCTTTCTCTACCTTGTCCCCAGTCCTCCTCAAATCTTGAGAAAGACTTTTAGATATAGTCACTGCATTACTATTTAAGTGTTACGTCCTACATTTCTGATATGCAGATGTGTCTTTGAATCCTTCAGATTATGTGTGGTACTTCACTAGGTTAGATTTTATTTAGTAAGAGGCTGTAATTTACTCTTTAAAAGAAAATTCTTGAAAAGTGGATTCATACATGGAATAGTTACTTAGGAAGCCTCCACTATCTGGAAGGCTCTTTGCTGGTTTGTAGTCAGTGTATTTTAACCATATCGAAGCTTCAGTAGTTTTGAGTGAGCCAGAATGATGTTGTCATCAAAGCTATAAATTTAATAGGGCCTTTTGTTGTATTTGAATAATTTTTTTGCCTGCATAGTTATATGTGGCTTAAGTCATCGACCTACTATACTGCAGTACCTAATTAGAAAGATAAAAAGATAAGAGTTCTTGTTCTGGCTGGCATCATACAGTATAGCAGGTAGAAACTTAGAGATGATTATAGAGGATATTGCAAGAAAGTTCTCTAATCTGTGTGGCACATACATATGAGTATAAAGGCAGCCGATTCCTTTTAGATTTTCCTGACTGTTCCTTGACTTACTACCTAATAGGGACTAGATGTTCTGGAGAGAGGTGGTTAGTGTTATTGGCCCTTATTGCTTTATTCTGGGTGTGGAAGTCTGGATGGAAAACTGCTACAATGACTTTCTCTGGCTCTGGGGTAAAAGAGATGGCTGATCTCATTCTCTCAAGAGTCTTGACCTGGAAACATATGTAAGTAGGAATTAGGCTTTCATTAGAGGTCAGGTTACTAATTAGAACTTTAAGCTTGATTTCAAAATTGGCGGGATAGTGTATAAAAAATGAATTGCAGGCTGGAGCCACGGCTCAAAAGGCTAATCCTCCACCTAGCGGCGCTGGCACACCGGGTTCTAGTCCCGGTCGGCGTGCCGGATTCTGTCCCGGTTGCCCCTCTTCCAGGCCAGCTCTATGCTGTGGCCAGGGAGTGCAGTGGAGGATGGCCCAAGTGCTTGGGCCCTGCACCCCATGGGAGACCAGGAGAAGCACCTGACTCCTGCCATCGGATCAGCGCGGTGCGCCGGCCGCAGCGCGCTGGCCACGGCGGCCATTAAAGGGTGAACCAACGGCAAAAGGAAGACCTTTCTCTCTGTCTCTCTCACTGTCCACTCTGCCTGTCAAAAAAAAAAAAAAAAAAAAAAAGAATTACAAATGTATCTGAGCCTAATATCAATTGAACGGCTTTTCTGTTCTATAGGTACAATGAAAACTACTTTACGTTCTCTTACCATTCTGCAGATATTTGTTTTATTTAGTTGAAAGCCATAATGACAGAAAGAGGGAGAGACTGAGATTTACTCCTCATGGCCACAATGGTCAAGGTTAGGCCTGCCAGACTGAAGCCAGTAACCTGGTGGGTCTCCCACGTGGGTGACAGGAGATCAAGTATTTGGGCCATCTTCTAATGCTTTCCCCGGCAGATTAGTGGGTAGCTGCATGGGAAGCAGAGCGGCGGGGGTATGAGCTGGCACTCAGATAATGTGAATATACGCTTTATGAGTTGGGAGCGTATTTCCTCTGCCACAACATTGGTCTCTCCTTTATAGTTTGTATTCATTGTTCAGTAGACATTCTCTGAATGCCTTCTATATTTTTCTGAGTACTCTTCTATGTGCTAGGACTTAACATATAGCACTGAACAAAACATCTCTGCTGTGTAGTGGTATTAGCTGCACTTTAAAGGTAATAAATTTGAGAGGAAGTGACTTTTCTAGTGCCCCATGTCTAGTAAATATGGAGTGGAGAATTAAATCTTGTATTTCTTTCTGAAGATTTAGCACCACTCTAAAATGACTTTTTGAAAGTTCTGCTGTATGTTATGATTGTTATAACCACAATGCAGGCTGGCGCTGTGGCTTACTTGGCTAATCCTCCGCCTGTGGCGCTGGCACCCTGGGATCTAGTCCCAGTTGAAGCACCTGATTCTGTCCCAGTTGTTCCTCTTCCTGTCCAGCTCTCTCCTGTGGCCCAAGAAGGCAGTGGAGGATGGCCTAAGTGCTTGGGCCCTGCACCGGCATGGGAGACCAGGAGGAAGCACCTGGCTCCTGGCTTCGGATCGGCACAGCATGCCGGCCGTAGCGGCACTGGCCATAGCGGCCATTTTGGGGGTGAACCACTGGAAAAGGAAGACTTTTCTCTCTGTATCTCTCTCTCTAACTCTGCCTGTCAAAAAACAAAAAACCCACAATGCAGTCTTTTTATTTTTGTCCATATTGATGATTATGCAAAGATTTGTCTTTCAACCTTGTTTTCATCTCAATTTTTCCATTACATCCTTTGTGCTCTATTGTAGCAAGGAAGAAAAATGCAAAAGTTTGTATTTCTGGCAAACATGTTTAATGAGTTGTTACTCTTGCCTTCTAGTATATACATTTTCATAGTGAGTACACATAAGCCTCATAAGCAAGTTTCTAACCTTTTAAAAATTGCAAGTAGTCAATTTTTATTCACTTGAGAGGGCAAGAGAGACATGCTATCCATTGGTTATCTACCTCTCCAAATGCCTGCAATGTCCAGGGTTTGACCATGGCTGGAGCCTCAATCCAGGAAACTGGAAACAGGAATCCAGTTACTTGCACTAACACTGCTGTCGCCTGGGATCTGCATTGGTGGGAATTTGCAATCCAAAGCCAAAAATCAAATCCAGGCACTCAGAATGTAGGGCATGATATCTTTACCTGCTGAGCTTAAGTACACACTCCTAACACTTTACTTTTTAACTTGAAATATATTAATTCATTACTTTCATTAAATATATTTATATAGTTTAATTTCAAAAAAAAAGTATCTAATACTAAAGGGTAAGTTTCACTTCATCCCTGAGATTGAATTGCATATTTCTCATGCTCAGTCAACCATTTTTGCCAGTTCAATGTATCTTTCCAAAATTATCTTGTTTCATGTAAAATCAAATATATATAAGTTTCACTTATTTTTTGATATATGAATATATTCAATTTTTTCCGTATATTGTATTGCCTTTGCCAGGCAATAAAAAGTAGTAGTTTAGTATAGCCATTCTGCCTTTTATGGAAACCGTGGATCTGCTACCGGGAACAACTTTTACGAATTGCTCAACCTTTAGATGCTTCAGTTTACTCACTCTTGAAAATTCGAGAAATAATAGTACATTCTTCAGGATTGTTGTGAAGGTTATATGTGCTAAACATTATGTGCCTGTTACATAGTGCCTGGCAGATAGTAAACACTCAAATGTTAGCTAACACTATTGTCATTATTGGCCTTTTTATTTCATCAGATCCTTATCTATAGACATGATAATGGGTTTTCATTCATTCTTGATATTACAAAGAATGTTTTAGGAAATAATGTTGTGTATCCCTTGGTTTGTACACATGTTAGTTTATGGATTCTTTACTACAGGCACAATCTCAGGTTCAAAGAATATTTAAGTTTATAATTTGGTAGACATTTGCCAAGTTGCATACCCTACAGATTGTACCAAGTTATGCTTTTGCCAGCAATTTAGTAGAATTTAAGTTATCAAATCTTGACAGTAGTAGCTTTCTGATCTTATTTCTGATACTTAATTCATTGTTAGAAATGACAGTTTCAGAATTATCCCATTTTCTACTTTAGAAGTAATAACCTTCCAGGAGGGCCTGTACAAGAAGCCTTTTTTGTTTAAATATAAATTAAGCACATTAGGTTACTTCTTTCACGGTTCTCATAGAGAACTTGATAATGTTTAAGACAGTGGAAGATGATCTCTATTTTTTCTCATTATTTATTTTCAGATATTTATATTTCTATGCATCTGGATCACTTCATGCCTTTAATTTGCCATTATTATTATAATCTTAGAATAAACTTCTATTGGAAATATGTTTCTTTAAGATCCAAAGTAAAAAAATTATCATTCACTCTGTTTCAAGTACTAGTCTTCAGTTACAATGCATTTTGCTTGTTTTGTTTTGTTTTGTTTTGATTTACTTACTGTCTTTGCCAAACAATATTTACTAAGAAGAGAGGATAGCTCAAGATGTTATGCATTTTACCAGCAGCTGGGCAGTTCATTAAGTGATGGTCCATACTGCAATTTTCCTCTAAAGGTGAACTTCCTGAATGCTATATAGATAATCTTTCCAATTTAGATAATAGAGGAATGGAACAAAGAATAAAATGTTTGATAAAATTTTAGAAGTAACCTTTAACCTAGTAATTAGGTAAATGTTTGAATGCAAGTAAAAGCAATTACAATGAGTTTTGCTAGAACACAGTACAAGAATATAGTGTTCCAGAAATCAGTATAATGATCCAATGCTTTAAATTGAATAGATAGGATATTACTAATGAAAGCCTGGTTATTGTAACAATTAGGAGGTAATTGGTGCTATGTAACATTTTTTATCCCCCCCACCCCATCCTTTTACTTAAGGAATACAAACTTCATGCATTTCGTAAAAACAAGTTTAGGAACAGGTGATCCTTCCCACCATACCTGACCTTCCTCTCACACTCCCACCTCTTTTTCTCCTCCCTCTCCTACTCCCATTCTTATTTTTTGCTAAGATCTATTTTCAATTAACTTTATATACATTCCAATAACTGCTTATTAAAAATTTCAACAAATAGTATGGAAAAAAATCTTTCTCAGCAGTTGAGACAAAGGCTATTCAAAGTCATTGTATCTCAAAGTATCAATTTCCCTTCTAAAGATTATCTTTTAGGTGCTCTATTAGTTATCACGGATCAGGAAGAACATATGGTATTTGTTCTTTTGGGACTCGCTTATTTCACTAAGTATGATGTTTACCATTTTCATCCATTTTATTACAAAGGACATGATTTTTTTTGTTTTAAACCTCTGTATAGTAATCAGGGTGTACATATCCCATAATTTCTTTATCCAGTCTTTGATTGATGCACATTTGGGTTGATTCCATATCTTAGCTATTGTGAATTGAGCTGCAGTAAACATGAGGGTACAGATCATCTTCATTTGTTTCCAGAAATTTTTTGATTTCTCTATGACCACTGTTTATTCAGGAGGATGTTGTTCAGTCTGCATGGATTTGCACATGTTCTACAGATTCTTGAGTTGTTGATTTCCAGCTTCATTCCATTCTGGTCAGAGAAGATGCATGGTATGATTTTGATTTTTTGAATTTGCTGAGACTTGCTTTATTTTCTACCATGTGATCTGTCCTAGAGAAAGTTCCATGCACTGGTGGAAGAATGTATATTGTGCAACAGTAGGATAAAAAGTTGTGTAGATATCCATTAGGCCCATTTGGTCTGTAGTATTGAGGAACCCTGTTGTATCCTTGCTGATATTACTATTTTTCTTTTCTTTTCTTTTCTTTTCTTTTCTTTTCTTTTCTTTTCTTTTCTTTTCTTTTCTTTTCTTTTCTTTTTTTTTTTTTTGACAGGCAGAGTGGACAGTGAGAGAGAGAGACAGAGAGAAAGGTCTTCCTTTTGCCGTTGGTTCACCCTTTAATGGCCGCCGTGGCCAGCGCGCTGCGGCCGGCGCACCGCGCTGATCTGAAGGCAGGAACCAGGTGCTTCTCCTGGTCTCCCATGGGGTGCAGGGCCCAAGCACTTGGGCCATCCTCCACTGCACTCCCTGGCCACAGCAGAGAGCTGGCCTGGAAGAGGGGCAACCGGGACAGAATCCGGTGCCCCGACCGGGACTAGAACCCGGTGTGCCGGCGCCTCAAGGCAGAGGATTATCCTATTGAGCCGCGGTGCCAGCCCTCTGATATTACTTCTAAAAAATTTTTATTTAAGTTTTACAAGTTTTATTATTTCATATATACAGATTTAGAACTTATGGCACTTCCCGCACTACTATCCCTCCTGCCCATTCTCCAACCCTTCCACCACCTCCCTTTTCACATTCCCACAGTTAATTTGTAAAAAATCTATTTTCAATTCATGTGATGATTGTATAGTTAACCCTACACTAAGTAGAAGAGTTCAGCAAATATTATGAAGGAAAAAAATAAAAACACTTTTCCTCAATAAAAAGGACAAGGCCTGTAAAAAATCATCAAATCTCAAAATGTCTATTTCACTCCAATACATTACATTTCAGGTACTCTATTAGATACTTCAGATCAGGAAAAACATACAATATCTGGCTTTTTGGCACTGGCTTATTTCAGTACGTTTAATGGTTTCCAGTTGTGCCCATCTCATTGCAAAAGACGGGATTTTAGTTTTTGTTACAGCTGAATAGTTACAGCTCTACAGTGTGTATAAACCATAATTTCTTTATCCATTCAACAGTTGATGGACCTCTGGGTTGATTCCGTATCTTAGCTCTTGCGAATTGTGCTGCAGTGAACATGGGGGTACATCTGATTCTTTTCATGTACTGATTCCTTTGGGTTTGGGTAAATCACAAGGAGTCTGATGCCTGGATCATATGGTAGGTCTTTATTCAGATTTCTGAGGTATCTCTGTACTGTCTTCCACAGTGGCTACACCAATTTACATTCCCACCAACAGTGGACCAGGGTACCTTTTCCCCCACATCCTCGCCAGCGTTTGTTGTTTGTTGATTTCTATATGAGAGCCATTCTAACTGAAAGGAGGTGAAACCTCTTTGTGGTTTTGATTTGCATTTCCTGAGCGTTTTCTCAAGTGTTGGCCATTTGAATTTCCTCTCTTGAAAAATGCCTGTTCAGGGTCCAGTGCAGTGGCTCACTTGGTTAATCTTCCGCCTGCGGTGCCAGCATCCCATATAGGTGCTGGGTTCTAGTCCCTGTAGCTCCTCTTCCAGTCCAGTTCTCTGCTGTGGCCCAGGAGGGCAGTGGAGGATGGCCAGAGTGCTTGGGCTCCTGCACCCGCGTGGGAGACCAGGAGGAAGCACTTGGCTCCTGGCTTCGGATCGGCGCAGTGCCAGCTGTAGCGGCCATTTGGCGAGTGAACCAATGGAAGGAAGACCTTTCTCTGTCTCTCTGTCTCTCTGTCTCTCTCTCTCTCTCACTGTCTATACCCCTACCTGTCATACAAATAAAAAAAGAAAAGAAAAAGAAAAATGCCTGTTCAAGTCTTTTGCTCATTTCTTCCCTGGGTTATTTGTTTTGTTGTTGTTGAATTTCTTGAACTATTTATAAATTCTGGATGTCAACCTTTTATCAGTTGCATAGTTTGCCAATATTTTCTGCTATTCTGTCTGTTGCCTCTTTGCTGAGTGTTTCTTTGCAGTGCATAAGTTTCTCAGCTTGATGTAATCCCAATTGTCAGTTTTGGCTTTAATTGCCTATGGTTTTGAGATCTTTTCCAAGAAGTCTTTGCCTATGGCAATGTCTTCAAGAGTTTCCTCTTTGTTCTCTAATGATTTGTTGGTATCGGATTGTAGATTTAGGTCTTTGATCTATTTTGAGTAGATTTTTGTGTAAGGTAAAAGGTAGGGATTTAGTTTCATACTTCAGCATGTGGAGATCCAGTTAATAATTTTAACATCTAAATTTTACTTGTTTAGTGCTCATGAATATAATTTACTTCTCAACTCCTAAGATTATATGTTTTTTTTTTCCTATAGGAACTTACTTCAGATTAACAGAATTGTTCATGACCCAAGCAATGTTAAAATAACATTGGCTTATACAGTTAAACTGTTATGTTTAATATGGGTGATTTTAGGAATGCCTTCCAGAACATTTATTTGATAATTTATAATTAGCAGTTTAATGCACGTTTTCTGTATGTTCAATTCTTTAAAATCTTTCCCACATAAATTATATACTATAGTGCATAAACAACCTGTCTTCAATGCTGTTTCAGTATTAAAAATATAAAATCACAATATAAAAATTTCCTGTGGTGCTGCCATTGTAGCACAGACAAAAGTTGAGCCACTATTTGCAACAGTGGTATCCCGTATTAAAGTCCCAAGTACACCACTTCCGATCCAGCTTTTGGGAAGGCAGTAGAAGATGGCCCAAGTACTTGAGCCTCTGCCATCCATGTGGTATATACCAGGATGGAGTTTCTGGCTGCTGGCTTTGGCCTGGCCCAGACCTGGCGGTTGTGGCCATTTGGGAAGTGAACCCAGTTGATTTAAGTTTTCTGTGTCTATGTCTTTCTGTGTCATTCTTTCATATATAAAATGTTTAAAATTCTCATTTTGTTAAAGAAGGTGTAAGTTATTAAAAATGTTTTATAATCCTTAAAAATGTTTTTCCTTTTCCCTATGTCCTGATGTGGATTTTCTCATATCTCTACATTTGAATATAAGGAATAGCTGCTTATGATGCTTAATAAATTCAGTGTCTTGATAAAGGAAGGAGAGAGCTATAAGTCTAATTAAAACATGCTTGCAGTTAGTCCTAAAGAGAAGATAGGGCAAGGGATGGGCTTTTGGTGCAGTGGATTAAGCTGCTGCTTGCACTGTCAGCTTCCCATGTCAGAGTGCTGGTTTGAGTCCCAGGTACTGTGCTTATGAGCTAGCTTCCCAGGAATACACATGAGAAAGCAGCAGATGATGATTCAAGTGCTTGAGTTTGCCACCCGGATGGAGTTCCTAGCTTCAGACTGACAAAGCCTCAGGTGATGTGCACATTTCAGGGATGAACAAGTGAATGGAAGATAGCTCTGTCACTCTGCCTTTAAAAATAAAAAAAAAAATTTTAAAAAAAGGTCAAGTTTCATTTTTCCTGTTAAAGATTAGTAGATACTAAATCAAGCTAAGGTTGAAGTACCAGAGTGCTGGTAGCTTTTGTTTTCACTCTGAAGACCACAGTTCCATGAATTTCAGTGCCTATTCTGCTGCTTCATTTAAGTGTATAGTATATTCCAGAAGTTCTCCTCTCTTGTATTCTTTAATCTTCAGGGCACTCCTTATAATATTAATTCAGTACATAACGTCTTTGTTCTTCTGCTTCCCCAATAGTCCTCTGAGTGTTTTTCCATAGACTTATTATCTGTTCATGAAATCGTCAGAGTTTTAAATGTCTAAAGAACTTTGAAGTTCCTAAACAAGAGGTTTCTTTAGAATAAATGATAAAGAGATTTTTGAGGAGAAAAAAGAAACCTAAAAAGTTTTTATTACTTTTCAAACCATGGTCAAATTAAATTAAGTGTTTGGCATGGGATAGAAAAAAATTAACTGTGAAAATCTGTTGTTCCACAGGTACTGTGAGAATAGAGATGTTTCGAAATATGCAGAATGCAGAAATCATCAGAAAAATGACTGAAGAATTTGATGAGGTATAGCATTCTAATATTTATATAAATTGCCACTTATACATTTAAATGGTGAATATATTGAGTATTTTAGGTTTGGTTTTGATTTGATGTTCAGTGTAAGAGAAGATATGCTTATTCTTATTTCCATGATACTCCATCCTAATTCCAGAATTAGTGATGGTTGAGGATTTTATTACATTGTGTGAAGCAGCATTGAATAGAAACTTTCGACTAATAACAATAGGAAAATTGTGATATGAGGTAGACGTTGATGATTGACATTGGTTTTTGAATACCTTCTCCAATTCCCAAATCTATGAATGCTTTCCCAAAAGTTCTACTCTCTGTAATGATAGATTAATTAAATACTTTAAAGGAAAAAGTGTTTGAAGAGCAAAGAAGGCTGAGAAAAGCTTTATATTATATCTGCCTTAGAGATTATCAAATCATGTGGTCTTACTTAAAGTTCTTACAAATCTAATGAAGAAAATCCTTCTTAACTTTAACCAATTTCCCAGCAATATTTTATATGGAAACCCTATCTCTGCCCACCTCCCCTCATCCCAAACATGGCTTGTGTGTGTATGAGACTTAAACTTCTATTTGACACACTCTACTCATTAAGAATACATAATTTAATCACTTTTCCCATATTTTTTTTTTGCTGAAATATTTTATTAGTTTTATTCTAATTGTAAATGGTAAAACATTTGTAATTTTATTTCTGTATTGTAGTTATGTTGAATTGAAGTTCTGTCATGCCTTAGGCCAATAATATTTCCATTTTTAGAGGTCCAATTTTTGATTTAACCCTTTATGTCCTGTACATAGAACACCTGTAAAGACTTAAATTGAGTAACAAATATACTACTTATAGTAACTTTGAAGTAAATATTATATCAGTGAAATATTTGCAAAATTGAAAGCATGGTGCTTAATTGATTAAATAAGATTTCTGCTTTCTGTTTAGATGTTCCAAAAGATTGACTTTCTCCTAGATTTGCTATTTAGTGGGCAGACAATAACTAATTGTTAATTTTTCATTAAAAATACAAAACATATATTAAAATATATTCAAAAGCAAAGCGCATTAGCTTTTTAAAGAATACCTGAAAGGAGCTACGTAGGAAAGAAGTTTATTTCAGTTTGTAGCTTTATAGGTTCTTAGTCCAAGACAGGGAAGATGCATTGATTTGGGAATTATGAGATCAGTGATGAAAGAAGGTTCATGGTGAGCCATGAAGCAAAGAAACACTAGGAGCTTTCTCTCCATCTACCGTCTAGGTGGTCTTTCCCTGGAATGTCATTGTGATTTAATCACAGGGCTGTGCTCTGGCTGCCTAGTCCAATCCAATCCTTATCTAAAGGCCTCCACCTTCAAAACCATAATGGATTAGGTCTCCACCCTAATCTATCAACCATTAACATTAATCCATTAGCTGTTAACAGAAATCTTTGGAGTTTAAAAATCCGATTTAAGACATAATAATTTGATGTGTCTATGTCATCAAGTGTTCATGTTCACTCTAGTAGCACACACTAAAAATGTATGTGCTTCTTTACATGTAAATTTCCACCTTGGCTTTAAGGCTACTTTAATAATATTCCAGAGGATTTAGGGAAGAACCTTACATTGTGAACCATGCCTGTGTATGTTCACAATACCTGGTCTTCAATTCTTTAGTCCATAAGATTCAGACATTCCAATGTATTTTTTTTTTCCTTTTTCAATTTGGTTAATGGCAAAATTGTTCTCAGTTGGGGCAAGCATTTGGCACTATGCGATGTTATTAGGATGCCCTTACCCTGTACCAGAGTCCCTGTTTTTGAGTCATGTCTCTGCTTCCATTTCCAGTTTCTTCCTGATGTTCAACCTGGGAGGAAACAGGTAATGACTCAAGTACTTGGGTCTCTGCCACCCACATGAGAGACCCAAATGGAATTCACAGCTCCTGAGTTTAGGTTGGCATAGCCCTGGCTACTGTGGACATTTGGGGAGTGAATCAGCAGGTGAAAGATTTATGTCTCTCTGTCTTTCGAAAACATTTCACTGAATGAACAAAACCTTAAAAAGAAACCTGAGTTTACATATTTCTTTTGTCAGTATGAGTAGCTATATGTGTTGGTGAACTAGTAATTTTCTTATTAGGAGTTTATCCCGGTTTCTTTTGAGGTATGATAAGGCAAACATACTATATTTCTGAAATTTAAAAATTTCTGGATTCTGAAGCATTTTTGTGGAAAGATTTATTTATTTGAAAAGCAGAGATACAGAGAGAGAAGAAAAGAGAGAGAGAAAGAGATCTTCCATCTGCCAGTTCACTCACCAAATGGCTACAGTGGCCAGGGCTGGGCCAGGCTGATGCCAGGAGCTAGTATCTTCTGGATCTCCCATGTGGTTGCAGGGTCCCAAGTACTTTGGCCATTTTCTGCTGCTTTCTCAGGCACTTTAGCAGAGAGCTGGATGAGAAGTTGGGCAGCTGGGATTTGAACTGGCACCCACAGCAGATGCTTAACCTTCAACACCATGGAACCTTCCCCAGGAGTATTTTTTACTAAGAAATAATCTTCTTACTTCAAGAGTTTGTGGTAAATGAAAGATAAAACAAGGCCAGACTAAGGTGCAAATGCAAGGCTTGTGAAACAGGAGATTTTGGATTACAATTTAAAACATAGTGTACATTTGAATCTTTAGGCCACTAATACTCAATGTAAATATTGTGTTTGATAGTAATTTGGAAGCTTTGCTGTACATTAGCATTACCTGCTAATCCTTAAAAAAAATTAATAGTACCTGGTTCTATCATATCTCCTAGACATTCTGATTTAATTGTGAGTTGTACAACCTGCACTTAGATTTTTCTGTTGTTGTTTGTTTTAAAGATTTATTTATTCTATTTGAAAGCAGAGTTATAGAGAAAGAGAGAGGTAGATTCAGAGAGAGATCTTCCCCAAATGGATGCAACAGCCAGGGCTGAGCCTGGAGCCCAGAGCTCCATCCAGGTTTCTAACATAGGTGGCAGGGATCCAAATACTTAGGCCATGTTCTCCTGCCTTCCCAGGTGCATTAGCAAGGAACTGGATCAGAATAAACCAGCTGGCCCTCAAATAGCTGTTTATATGGAATGCTTCTGTCACAGGCAGCAGGTTAACCTGCTGCACCACAATGCTGGTGAGCTTAGGGTTTCTTAAAAGCTCAGGTATTCTGTTGTACACCAGCATTTGGGAAATAATGGTTTAAGGGAAATAAAGAGAAGAAAGCCGAGGGTTAAGTTACTGAAATGCCCGACATGTGAGAAAAGAAAAAATGAATATACTGTGAAAAAATGCACAATGCCAAGAATCATTAGTGTTGTAATAATAGTCGAAGTGTAACTATCAGGAAATGAGAAATTTGTAGAAATAAAGTGCATGATGTCCCTTCAAAAAATTCTTGTGAACCTTCTAATCTTTTGCTGTTTTGTATGCACATAAGAAACTGAGTTTAAATAATGGATTATTACTAAATATTCCATGTTTTATTAAAAGTTTTTTCTTCAATAAACTGTAAAAATCATTTTGTCCCTTTGTGTGAGGAGGAACCAATATTTTGGGATAATATTCTAAAAGATCTGATGTCAAGAACAATGTCTGGTTCTCAATGAATAATCATTACATTTTTATTGAAAATTAATGTGTCATAGTAGTGTCGTGTAAAAGTAAGACCACTTAGATTATAAGTGTGTAGAATTTTGATAGAGTGCTCTAAAGGTGTATAATTCCCTGAGAAGTAGACATTAGCTCCTATCATTTTGTTGTTGTTATTGTTGTTTTGTTTCTTATGATTTGACAGAGTTAGACAGTGAGAGAGAGAGACAGAGAGAAAGATCTTCCTTCCATTGGTTCACCCCCAAAATGGCTGCTATAGCCGGAAATATACTGATCTGAAGCCAGGAGCCGGGTGCTTCCTCCTGGTCTCCCATGCGGGCGTAGGGTCCCAAGCACTTGGGCCAGCCTCCACTGCCTTTCCGGGTTACAGCAGAGAGCTAGACTAGAAGAGGAGCAACCTGGACTAGAACCTGGGGCCCATGTGGGGTTAATCCTCTGCCTGTGAATCATGGTGCCGGCCCCCATAGCTCCTATCTTTAAAAATAGACATAGGACAGATTATGTTTGTTAACAGATAATACTTTTTGGAGACCTGCAAACCTGCACAAAGCCAGCAATGTTTTATAACTATAGTTTTAACCTAATTTAGAAATTCTAATGAATAAGTCCCAGAGCACTGTGTTTCTTCATAATCTGTAGCTGAATCAGATCATATTTGTTGTTAGAGGCAACCACTAGAAAATAAAGCAAAATATAGTATTATTTCTTCCACATATTATCGGAAGCACATATCTATATATAAACTTCTAATGTGTTTCCCTGAGATCAGTTGGTTTAATTCTCAAATATTTGAGTTGTATGTAGGGAAACTTTTGTAATCTAGGAAATTTAAGATGTATTCATTTAATGGCTTTAATTCTTTCTGTGAAATTTTGTGATGTTTTAGTATAACGATTACAATTTGCTCCTTCTTCTCCTTCTTGTTTCTAAATATTTGTGCTTTTATGAATTTATTTATTTCATCTGTTTATACTGTTAAGCATTTATAATTCACAGAATTAAAATTTTTTGTTTTTTGGTGGTTTTTTTTTTTTTTTTTTTTAACAGGCAGAGTGGACAGTGAGAGAAAGAAAGGTCTTCCTTTACCGTTGGTTCACCCTCCAATGGCTGCTGTGGCCGGCGTACCGCACTTATCCGAAGCCAGGAGCCAGGTGCTTCTCCTGGTCTCCCATGCGGGTGCAGGGCCCAAGCACTTGGGCCATCCTCCACTGCACTCCCGGGCCACAGCAGAGAGCTGGACTGCAAGAGGGGCAACCGGGACAGAATCCGGTGCACCGACCGGGACTAGGACCTGGTGTGCCAGGGCCGCAAGGCGGAGGATTAGCCTATTGAGCCACGGCACTGGCCCAGAATTAAAATTTTTAAAGGGTTATTTTTTATTTATTGAAAGGCACAGTTACCTCTGTGGGATGGAGAAAGATCAGTCTATGGCTGCAACGGTTAGGGCTGGCCAGACGATACCAGAAGTTCTTCCAGTATTCCACGTAGGTGGTGGCTCCCAAAAATGTTTGCCATCTTGCATAGCTTTCCCAGGTGCATGAGCAGGGAGCCGGATCAGAAGTGGAGCAGCCGAGAATCAAACTGGTGCCTATATGGGATGGCAGTGTCGAAAGTGGCAGCTTTACCCACTACACAATGTCAGCACCCCAAATTTCATTAAGTCTAAAAATAAACAGGGTAAAAATTGAGAATCTATATAGGAAGTACTACAGATCTGTTAAAGTTCAAATTATTTGAAGGTCTGAATTATGACCTGTAAGGTTTTTCAGTTGTACGTACTAGGATAAAACGTTTTTCTGCCTAACGTCTTAAAGGTGGAAACCTATGATAAGACTAATTCCATACATTAGTTTATTTGGTCCTCTTCTACCCCATGCTTGTTTTGAAAGGATTTTTTAGAGCTATTATCTTATGGGAAGGGTGCTTAAGATGTAACTCCCTGGTGATTATTTTAGACCTTTTTAGTTTTGAACTAAATCTGTTTTCTAAATTGTCTTATAAATAAAATAGGTGAAGATTGTTTTTTTTCATTCCACCTTGGTAATGAAAAGACCATATAGGAGAATTTCCAAGATGGCCAAATAGGAAGGGCGCATGCTGCTCTAATCTAGGAGAAGATATTTTAAAAAATAGTGGAGAGAGTGCAGTCTGAGGGAAGAGTTAGGGAGAAAACAGTAAAGGAAACTCTTTGCAAATTACTAGGACACAGTGGACCTTTGTGGAGGGTATGGACACTCATAACTCAGGACTCCAGCAACCAAGAGCCTACATACCAGTGTTGGCGAGTGAAGTAAGACCAGACTGCAGCAGCCCAAGCCACTGGTGTTAAAGCAGCAGGAAGAAACTAGAGGGAACCGAGCTTGGAACCCTGGTGGGGATAGTGTACCTGCCACACTAGAGGAGGAAAAAAGGTGGAGGGGCATACATTTTTCTCTCCCTGATTGCCTTAAAATGATGTCCTGTAACATGCTGATAGAGCAAGGGCCATTTTGGACATACCTAACAACCTCTACACCTCCTGTCCATGCCTAGCAACCAGCTGAGAGGAGACTCATGAATGGTGGGGAGAACTACTGGGGGCTGGGTGCTTGTGATTGTCAGAGTTTTGTGTGCCAGGACTGTGAAAAAATACTGAGGTTGTGTGGGAGGACTCTTGGTGTGGCGGGGACTTTGGGCAGTCACTGTGGGAGACTCTGCATGCTCAGGGCTACCTGATTACCTGGTGGGGGACATTGTGGGGAATCTTCGCTTACACTGAGGATTGCACAGATCCTTTGTGTGGTTCTTGAAATAAAGTGGACGAATATTATATCACCTGGGGCTAGCACTCAGACACTGGTCTCCTTCAAGGAGAGGAGCTCAGCTAAGAAGACTAAACTTCTCTGATTGGGGGGAAAAAAAAAGGATTTACCATGCCAAACCTGGGTATGTCACTCCACTTACCTACAGAGGCATAGTACAACGATCAAAGCTGCCACAGTTAAATACCTGAGTATCTCCACAAATGCTGAATAACAAACACACCAATTGAAGAAACAAAAATAAGGAAGCAACATGCTGCCCCCACAAGAACACAACACTTCAATACCAGATTGTGAAGATGATTTAATTGAAGAAATGCCAGAAATGGATTTCAAAAAATTGGATTGTAAGATTATATGGATGTAATCAAAAGCAAATGCATGAAATACTGAAGTCTGTACGTGACATGAAAGAAAATTTCTCACATGAAATTGAAATCTTAAAGAGAAATCAAATGAAGAATTCAGTCGAACAAATAAAAATGCAGTAGAAAGTTTTAACAACAGAATTGGTGAAGCAGAAGAAAAAGTGTTGGACTTAGAAGACAGGAAATTATGTAGTCAAACCAAAAACAAGAAGAGGAAATTAGGAAACTAAAAAACATTTTTGCGAATCTACAGGATAATATCAAATGACACAACATAGGGGTATTAGGAGTTCTTGAAGGCGTGGAAGCAGAGAAAGGGTTATAAGGCCTTTATAGTGGAATAGTAACAAGAAAACTCCCCCAATTTGGAGAAAGAGACATCCAAGTACAGGAAACACATAGAACTCCTAATAGACATGACCAGAAAAAGTCTTTCCCATGACATGTTGTAATTAAACTCACCACAGTAAAACATGAAAGAACTAAAATGGTCAAGAGAGAAATGCCAGATTACTTTGAGGATTTCCACTTAGACTCACAGCAGACTTCTCATCAGAAACCCTAAAGACTAGGAGAGAATGATGAGATATAGTATAAATCTTAAGAGAAAAAAATGTTAACCCAGAATACTATAAACTGCAAATCTCTCATTTATGAATGAAGGTGAAATAAACACTTTCCATGACAAACAGAAATGAAAAGAATTTCTCACCACCCATCTAGCCCTACAAAAGATGCTTAAGGTTATGCTGCACACAGAAACACAGATACATGGTCCTCACTATGAAAGAAGATAAAGGAAGAAAATCTGCCAATAAAAGTTCAAAGGAAAGTCAAAGTATTTTTTGAAAAATGGCATGACAAAATCAACTTATCAGTAATCACTGTGAATGTAAATGGCCTCAACTCTCCATTTAAAAGATGCAGACTGGATGAATAGATTAAAAAAAATCCATCTGTTTACTGCCTATAAGAAATACATCTCGGTAGCAAAGGTGTGTGCAGACTTAGAATGATATTCAGTGCCATGGAGTAAGCTCCTGGCTCCTGGCTTTGGATCAGTGCATCTCCGACCATGGCAGCCAATTTGGGAGTGAACCAGTGGATGGAGACCTCTCCCTCCTCTTACCTCCCCTCCCCTCTCCCTGCCCCCTCTCTGCCTCTCCTCTCTCTGTATAACTCTTAACTTTCAAATAAATAAATCTTTAAAATAAAAGAAAAAGAAATGTTAATAGATATAAAGGGAGACATTGACTCCAATACAGTAGTAATGGGAGACTTCAGAACCCCACTTTCAGCAATGGACAGATCAAACCAGACAGAAAATTAGCAAGGAAACAGGAGAGTTAATTTGCAATGTAGAACAAATGAGCCTAACATATCTACAGAACTTTTCACCTTACAGTTGTAAAATACACATTCTTCTCACCAGTACATGGAACTTTCTCTAGGATTGACCACATACTAGGCCGTAAAGCAAGTTTCAGCAAATTAAAAAAATATATCAAAATCATAGCATTCATCTTCTTAGACCACAATGCAGTGAAGCTGGGAATCAGCAACTCAGGAAACTCTAGAACACAGAGACTGAAGACTGAACAGAATCCTCCTGAATGAACAGTGGGTCATAGAAGAGACCAAAAAATTTCTGGAAATAAATGAAGATAACAATACAGCATATCAAAACTTATGCAATACATACAGCAAAAGCAGTGTTAAGAGAAAAGTTTATAGCAATTGGTGTCTACATCAAAAAATTGGAAAGGCACCAAATAAATGAGCTATTGGTGTACCTCAAGGATCTAGAAAAACAACAGCAAACCAAACACAATGCTAGTAGGAAAAAGGAAGTAATTAAAATTAGAGAAGAAATCAACAAAATGTAATCCAAAAAAAAAAAAAAAGTTCAGCTAAAGGAAGGGCTGTTTTTTGAAAAAATAAATAAAATTGACACACCATTGTCTCAACAAACCAAAAAAGGGAGAGAGATGACTGAAATTAATAGAATTAGATATGAAAAAGGACATGTAACAACAGACACCACAGAAATAGAATCATCAGAGATTACTACAAAGAGCTATATGGCATCAAAACGGGAAACCCAGAATAAATGGACAGATTCCCGGAATCATGCAACCTACCTAAATTGAATCATGAAGACATAGACAACCTAAACAGACCAATAACCAACATGGAAATTGAATCAGTAATCAAGGCCCTCCCAACAAGGAAAAGCCCAGGACTGGGTGGCTTTGCTGCTATATTCTACTAGTCATTTAAAGAATCTATTTCTTCTCAGGCTATTCAAAACAATTGAAAGAGAGGGAATCTGAAATTCTTTCTGTGAAGGTACCATCACCTTATTTCCTAAACCTGAACAGGATAAAACAGAGAAAGTAAATTTCAGGCCAATTTCCTTGATGAACATAGAAGCAAAATCCTCAAGGAAATTCTAGCCAATTGAATCCAACAACACATCAGAAAGATCATTCACCTAGACTAAGTCTGATATATCCCTAGTATGCAGGGAAGGTTCACTGTTTGCAAATCAGTCATTGTGATGCATCACATTAACAAGCTGAAGAATAAAAATCATTATCAATAGATGCACAGAAAGCATTTGGTAAAATGCAAAACTCTTTCATGATGAAAACTCTAAGCAAATTGAGTATAGATGGAATATTCCTCACAAAATCTAGGCAACTTTGACAAAGACATGGCCAGCTTCCTATTGAATGGGGAAGAGTTGGAAGCATTCCCACTGATTACCAGTACTAGACAGGGATGCCCACTCTTACCATTGCTTTTCTTTTTTTTTTTTTTTTACTTTTATTTAATGAATATAAATTTCCAAAGTACGACTTATGGATTACAATGGCTTCCCCCCATACCGTCCCTCCCACCCACAACCCTCCCCTTTCCCACTCCCTCTCCCCCTCCATTCACATCAAGATTCATTTTCGATTACCTTAATATACAGAAGATCAGCTTAGTATACATTAAGTAAGGATTTCAACAGTTTGCTCCCACACAGAAACATAAAGTGAAAAATAATAGATGATTTTTTTTTTTAAATGATGATGAAATCAGATCAGACCTATTGTCATGTTTAATCCCAGTGAGAGTCAAGTTGGGAATTGATAATTTCTTTCTTTCTTTTTTTTTTTTTTTTTTTTTTTTTTACAGAAGATCAGTTTAGTATATATTAAGTAAAGATTTCAACAGTTTGCACCCCCATAGAAACACAAAGTGAAATATACTGTTTGAGTACTCACTATAACATTAAGCCTCAATGTACAGCACATTAAGGACAGAGATCCTACATGAGGAGTAAGTGCACCGTGACTCCTGTTGTTGACTTTACAAATTGACACTCCTGTTTATGGCATCAGTAATCTCCCTATGCACCAGTCATGAGTTTCCAAGGCTATGGAAGCCCCTTGAGTTCTCCGACTCTTATCTTGTTTAGACAAGGTCATAGTCAAAGTGGAGGTTCTCTCCTCCCTTCAGAGAAAGGTACCTCCTTCTTTGATGACCTGTTCTTTCCACTGGGATCTCACTCACAGAGATCTTTCATTTAGGGTGTGTGTTTTTTGTTGTTGTTGTTGTTGTTGTTGTTGCCAGAGTGTCTTGGCTTTCCATGCCTGAAATACTCTCATGGGCTTTTCAGCCAGATCCGAATGCCTTTAGGGCTGATTCTGAGGCCAGAGTGCTATTTATGACATCTGCCATTCTATGAGTCTGTTGAGTATCTCACTTCCCATGTTGGATCACTCTCCCCTTTATTTATTCTATCGGTTAGTGTTAGCAGGTACTAGACTTGTTTATGTGCTCCCTTTGACTCTTAGTCCTTTCATTATGATCAATTGTGAACTGAAATTGATCACTTGGAATAGTGAGATGGCATTGGTACATGCCACCTTGATGGGATTGAATTGGAATCCCCTGGTATGTTTCTAACTCTACCATTTGGGGCAAGTCAGCTTGAGCATGTCCCAAATTATACATCTCTTCCCTCTCTTATTCCCACTCTTATGTTGAACAGGGATCACATTTCAGTTAATTTTCAACACTTAAGAATAACTGTGTGATAATTACAGAATTAAACCAGTCATATTAAGTAGAACAGACAAAAAAAATACTAAGGAATAATGTATTATCTTGTTCATTAACAGTCAGGGCTATGCTGATCAAGTCACCATTTCTCATAGTGTCCATTTCACTTCAGGAGGTTTCCTTTTTGGTGTTCAGTCAGTTGTCACCGATCAGGGAGAACATATGGTATTTGTCCCTTTGGGACTGGCTTACTTCACTCAGCATGATGTGTTCCAGATTCCTCCATTTTGTTGCAAATGACTGGATTTCGTTGTTTCTTACTGCGGTATAGTATTCTAAAGAGTGCATATCCCATAATTTCTTTGTCCAGTCTACCGTTGATGGGCATTTAGGTTGGTTCCAGGTCTTGGCTATTGTGAATTGTGCTGCAATAAACATTAGGGTGCAGACAGCTTTTTTGTTTGTCAATTTAAACTCCTTTGGGTAAATTCCAAGGAGTGGGATGGCTGGGTTGAATGGTAGGGTTATCTTCAGGTTTCTGAGGAATCTCCAGACTGACTTCCATAGTGGCTTGACCAGTTTGCATTCCCACCAACAGTGGGTTTGTGTCACTTTTCCCCACATCCTCGCCAGCATCTGTTGGTAGATTTCTGCATGTGAGCCATTCTAACCAGGGTGAGGTGAAACCTCATTGTGGTTTTGATTTGCATTTCCCTAATTGCTAGTGACCTTGAACATTTTTTCATGTGCCTGTTGGCCATTTGGATTTCCTCTTTTGAAAAATGTCTATTGAGGTCCTTGGCCCATCTCTTAAGTGGGTTGTTGGTTTTGTTTTTGTGGAGTTTCTTGATCTCTTTGTAGATTCTGGTTATTAACCCTTTATCTGTTGCATAGTTTGCAAATATTTTTTCCCATTCTGTCGGTTGTCTCTTCACTCTCCTGACTGTTTCTTTTGCAGTACAGAAACTTCTCAATGTGATGCAGTCCCAATAGTTGATTTTGGCTTTGACTGCCTGTGCCTCATGGGTCTTTTCCAGAAATTCTTTGCCTGTGCCAATATCTTGAAGGGTTTCTCCAATGTTCTCTAGTAACTTAATGGTGTCAGGACGTAGATTTAGGTCTTTAATCCACGTTGAGTGGATTTTTGTGTAAGGTGTAAGGTAGGGGTCTTGCTTCATGCTTCTGCATGTGGAAATCCAGTTTTCCCAGCACCATTTATTGAATAGACTGTCCTTGCTCCAGGAATTGGTTTTAGATCCTTGGTCAAATATAAGTTGGCTGTAGATGTTTGGGTTGATTTCTGGTGTTTCAATTCTGTTCCATTGGTCTATCCATCTGTTTCTGTACCAGTACCATGCTGTTTTGATTATAACTTCCCTGTAGTATGTCCTGAAATCTGGTATTGTGATGCCTCTGGCTTTGTTTTTGTTGTACAAGATTGCTTTAGCTATTCGAGGTCTCTTGTGCCTCCATATGAATTTCAGCATCATTTTTTCTAGATCTGAGAAGAATGTCTTTGGTATCTTGATTGGTATTGCATTGAATGTATAAATTGCTTTTGGGAGAATGGACATTTTGATGATGTTGATTCTTCCAATCCATGAGCATGGAAGATTTTTCCATTTTTGGTATCCTCTTCTATTTCTTTCTTTAAGATTTTGTAATTCTCATTGTAGAGATCTTTAACGTCCTTGGTTAAGTTTATTCCAAGTTATTTGATTGTTTTTGTAGCTATTGTGAATGGGATTGATCTTAGCAGTTCTTTCTCAGTCATGGCATTGCTTGTGTATACAAAGGCTGTTGATTTTTGTGCATTGATTTTATATCCTGCCACTTTGCCAAACTCCTCTATGAGTTCCAATAGTCTCTTAGCAGAGTTCTTTGGATCCTCTAAGTACAGAATCATATCGTCTGCAAAGAGGGATAGTTTGATTCTTCCTTCTCGATTTGTATTCCTTTGATTTCTTTTTCTTGTCTGATGGCTCTGGCTAAAACTTCCAGAACTATGTTGAATAACAGTGGTGAGAGTGGGCATCCCTGCCTGGTGCCAGATTTCAGTGGAAATGCTTCCAGCTTTTCCCCATTCAATAGGATGCTGGCTGTGGGTTTTTTATAAATTGCTTTGATTATATTGAGGAATGTTCCTTCTATACCCAATTTGCTTAGAGTTTTCATCATGAAAAGGTGTTGAATTTTATCAAATGCTTTCTCTGCATCAATTGAGATAATCATATGGTTTTTCTTTTGCAGTCTGTTAATGTGGTGAATCACATTGATTGATTTGCGAATGTTGAACCATCCCTGCATACCAGGGATGAATCCCACTTGGTATGGGTGGATGATTTTCCTAATGTGTTGTTGTACTCTATTGGCCAGAATTTTATTGAGGATTTTTGCGTCTATGTTCATCAGGGATATTGGTCTGTAATTTTATTTCAGTGCTGCATCTTTCTCTGGCTTAGGGATTAAGGTGATGCTGGCTTCATAGAAAGAATTTGGGAGGATTCCCTCTTTTTCGATTGTTCTGAATAGTTTGAGAAGAAATGGGATTAGTTCTTCTTTAAATGTCTGGTAGAATTCAACAGTGAATCCATCTGGTCCTGGGCTTTTCTTTGTTGGGAGGGCCTTAATTACTGTTTCAATTTCTGTTTCAGTTATGGGTCTATTTAGGTTTTCTGTGTCTTCATGGTTCAATTTTGGTAGATTGCATGTGTCCAGGAATCTATCCATTTCTGATAGGTTTTCCTGTTTGCTGGCATACAGGTCCTTGTAGTAATTTCTGATGATTCTTTTTATTTCTGTGGTGTCTGTTGTTACGTTTCCTTTTTCATCTCTGATTTGATTGATTTGGGTCTTTTCTCTTCTTTTTTTAGTTAGTTGGGCCAATGGGGTGTCAATTTTGTTTATTTTTTCAAAAAACCAGCTTCTCGCTTGGCTGATTTTTTTGTAGTGTTTTTTTGGATTCAGTCCTGATAATTTCTTCTCTGGTTTTAATTATTTCTCTTCTCCTACTAGATTTGGGTTTGGTTTGCTGCAGTCTTTCTAGGTCCTTGAGATGCGCTGAAAGCTAATTTATTTGGTACCTTTCCAAATTCTTGATATAGGCACCTATTGCTATAAATTTGCCTCTCAATACTGCTTTTGCTGTATCCCATAAGTTTTGATAGAAATCAAAATGAAATGAAGAGCTCAATAGATCAAATGACAAACACATTAGAAAGCCTTAAAAACAGAATGGGTGAAGCAGAAGAGAGAATATCGGACTTAGAAGATAGAGCACAGGAAAACATACAGTCAAACCAAAGAAAAGAAGAGGAAATTAGAAATCTAAAAAATATTGTTGGGAATCTACAGGATACTATTAAAAAAACCAACATTCGAGTTCTAGGAGTTCCTGAAGGCATGGAGAGACAGAAAGGATTAGAAGGCCTTTTTAGTGAGATACTAGCAGAGAACTTTCCAGGTTTGGAGAAGGACAGAGACATCCTAGTACAGGAAGCTCATAGAACCCCCAATAAACATGACCAAAATATATCCTCACCAGGACACGTGGTAGTTAAACTTACCACAGTGAAACATAAAGAAAAGATCCTAAAATGTGCAAGAGAGAAACGTCAGATTACTCTCAGAGGATCTCCAATCAGACTCACAGCAGACTTCTCATCAGAAACACTACAGGCTAGGAGGGAATGGCAAGACATAGCACAGGTGCTAAGAGAGAAAAATTGCCAGCCCAGAATATTATATCCTGCCAAGCTCTCATTTGTGAATGAAGGTGAAATAAAGACCTTTCATAGCAAACAGAAATTGAAAGACTTTGTGGCCACTCGTCCGGCCCTGCAAAAGATACTTAAAGATGTGCTACACTCAGAAACACAGAAACACGGCCATCAATATTAAAGAAGGGAAAGGAAGAACACCTACCAGTAAAAGAGAATGGGAAGCTCAAAGCATATACTAGAAAATATTTCCGGGAAAAATGGCAGGGCAAAGTCACTACGTATCAATAGTCACATTGAAGATTAATGGTCTGAATTCTTCAGTTAAAAGACACCGTTTGGCTGACTGGCTCAAAGAACACAACCCAACTATTTGTTGCCTACAAGAAACACATCTCTCTAACAAAGAGGCATGCAGACTGAAAGTGAAAGGTTGGAAAAAGATATTCCATGCCAACAGAAACCAAAAAAAAGCAGGTGTAGCCATATTAATATCTGACAAAATAAACTTTAATACAAAAACTGTTAAGAGAGACAAAGAGGGACACTATATAATGATTAAGGGTTCAATTCAACAGGAAGTTGTAACTATTATAAATGTATATGCACCTAATTACAGGGCACCAGTCTATTTAAAAGATATGTTAAGGGACTTAAAGGGAGATTTAGATTCCAATACAATAGTACTGGGGGACTTCAATACTCCAGTCTCAGAAATAGACAGATCATCCGGACAGAAGATCAACAAGGAAACAGCAGATTTAATTGACACTATTGCCCAAATGGATCTAACAGATATCTACAGAACTTTGAACCCTACATCTACAGACTTCACATTCTTCTCAGCAGCGCATGGAACCTTCTCTAGGATTGATCACATACTCGGCCATAAAGCAAGTCTCAGCAAATTTAAAAGAATTAGAATCATACCATGCAGCTTCTCAGACCACAGCGGAATGAAGCTGGAAATTAGCAACTCAGGTAACCCCAGAAAGTATGCAAACACATGGAGACTGAACAACATGCTCCTGAATGAACACTGGGTCATTCAAGAAATCAAAAGAGAAATCAAAAACTTTCTGGAAGTAAATGAAGACAACAGCACAACATACCATTGCTTTTCAATATAGTCCTGAAAGTTTTAGCCTGAGCCATTAGGCAAGGAAAAGAAAAAAAAAAAAAAGATTGGGAGTAAAAGAGAAAAGAGGAATTCAATAACTGTAAAGGAGTATAGTTCTACATACATTCCTACAGACTTACTTTTAAGGGTACAGTTTAAGAATTTGTCATTGGACCGCAAATCCCAGTAAGCTGGCTATTAAAAAATGCCATCTTAAGTGTTAATGTAATGATGATAAGTTTTAAGATGAACATATAGATAGGATTAAGTGTTAAAATGATCATATAAAGAGGGTCAATTGGTAATAATAATAGAATGAAAAAATTATCTTCCAATATGGAAAGCAGTCCACACTGCAGACTATATAATGACAATTGCTTTAAGTAACACTCTGGACTCAGAATCAGCCTTAAAAGCTTCTTGATCTTGCTGAAAAGCCTGTGAGAGCGTTTCAGGCATGGAAAGCCAAGATACTGTGGCAAAAAACGTTCTACAGGAAGGATCTCTGAGTGAGACCCCAGAAGAAAGTGGCCATCAAAGAACGATGTGCTTTCTCCAAAAGGAGGAGAGTACTTCCACTTTGCATATGGCCCTGTCTAAATACTGCCAACTTTGTGGATTCAAAAGGCTTCCATAGCCTAGGCAGCTCATGTCAAGAGCCTTGGGTAGGCTGGTGCTGCGGCTCACTAGGCTAATCCTCTGCCTGTGGTGCCAGCACCCCAGGATCTAGTCCCAGATGGGGCGCCGGATTCTGTCCCAGTTGCTCCTCTTCCAGTCCAGCTCTCTACTGTGGCCCAGGAAGGCAGTGGAGGATGGCCCAAGTCCTTGGGCCCTGCACTGGCATGGGAGACCAGGAGGAAGCACCTGGCTCCTGGCTTCGGATCGGTGCAGCACGATGGCTGCAGTGGCCATTTGAGGGGTGAACCAACGGAAGGAAGACCTTTCTCTCTCTCTCTCTCTCACTGTCTAACTCTGCCTGTCAAAAATAAAATAAATAAATAAAAAATAAAAAAGAGCCTTCTGTAGTCACTCACTTCATACATAAGAGTATTACGTGTTAAGTTTCAACAAGAATGTGCACTAAATCCCCATGCAAGACCCATGTCCTCAATAAATTATGAGAGTTAATTATAAAACTAGTTCTCAGATATTTGTGTGGTTTGTGTCTGTGTGCACGTGCGCATATTGTTGAAATCTTAGTGCAGAGTTGCTCTTTTGTGTGCAGAGTTAATTGAAAATGAATATTAATGAAAATGCGACCGGAAAGGGAAGCGGGAGCAGGAAAATGGGTGTCAGTGTACATGGGAGGGCAGGTGTATTGGGAAGAACTATTCATAAAGTTGTGCTTATGAAGCTTGTATTCCTTAAAAAGTATTTAATTGATGAAAAAGACCATATATTTCTTGTTTATTGTACTAAAATATGGTTTGCAGCGTATGTTTATCTGTAGAATTAAATGTACATATCACTTTACTAACATAATATTCACATAAAAGTAGTCTTTAAATGCAAGATATGGAAGGTGAATAATACTTTAAATTATGTTGGTTTAAACCGTGTGATAGGCCAATAATATCTCAAGTCTTAGCATTTCTTTAGACTATGTTCTGATATTGGTATTGTATCTAAATCCATATTTTTAACAGTCATCTTAATGTGATTTTATCTTATTGATGTCTGTTACCAAAATTCACTAGATCATCATCCTTTTTTCTATGTTTATTGTAAGCAGCGTGACAGAGATAAACAGAGGTCTTTATCTGCTGTTTGTCTCCTCAAATATTGCAATAGCCAGGGCTGGGCCATTCTGAATCCAGGAGAATAGAATTCCATCCTGATCTTTCACGTGGCAGGCAGTAGACTAAACACTTGGAATGTCATCCACAAGCAATAGTGCGTTAACAGAAAGCTGTATTCCATATGAGTGGGATACAGGTATCCCAACCAGTGGCTTCACCTGCCGTGTTAAAATACCTGCCCCTTTGCCTTTAATTATTTTTAAAATTTATTTTATTTGTTTAAAAGACAGGACTTTGGTCAATGCCGCTGTTCACTAGGGTAATCCTCCGCCTGTGGCGCCGGTAACCCGTGTTCTAGTCCCAGTTGGTGCACCGGATTCTGTCCTGGTTGCCCCTCTTCCAGTCCAGCTCTCTGCTGTGGCCTGGAAAGGCAGTGAAGGATGGCCCAAGTGCTTGGGCCCTGCACCTGCATGGGAGTCTAGGAGGAAGCACCTGGATCCTGGCTTCGGATTGGCACGGCGCGCCGGCCCGTAACAGCCATTTGAGGGGTGAACCAACGGAAGGAAGACCTTTCTCTCTGTTTCTCTCTCTCTAACTCTGCCTGTCCAAAATAAATAAATAAATAAATAAATAAATAAATAGATGGATTCCTGAGAGAGAGAGAGAGAGAGCGAGCGCTAGAGAAAGGTCTTCTTCCTAGTCTTCTACATGGGTGTGAGGGCCCATGGACTTGGATCATCCTCCAGTGCTTTCCCAGGCTCATCAGCAGGGAAATGCATCAGAAGTGGAGCAGCCAGCACTCAAACTAGCACCCATATGCCAGTACTGCAAGCTGGGGCTTTACCCATTGCGCAACAGCACTGACCCCTGCCTCTTATAGTAATATAATAAGACATATCAGTGCTGCTATATTTCTTACTATTCATTTTTTATTACATACTAAGGTATTTTATTATTTATCATTTTGAAGAGTAACAGAGAAATCCCATCTTCCTTACGCCCGTTCACTTCCTTAATGGCCACAACAGCCAAGGCTGGACCAGAGCAAACCATGTGTCCAAAATGCCATCCAGGAATCTGATGTTGGTGGCAAGGAAAAAAACACTGCTTTCCTGGGTGCATCAGCAGGAAACTGGATCAGAAGCAGAGCAGCCAGGACTAGAATCAGTCATGGCTGATGCAGCCTTTTTCAGAGTGAACCAGTAGATTGAAGATATTCTCTTTCTCTCTGTCTCTTCTTTGTGTGTGTAAATGTGTGTCCCTCCCTCTCCGTGAAGGATAACAAATCTTTTTTTAGAATATTGGTTGGGCTGGTGCTGTGGCTTAGTAGGCTATGCCTCTGCCTGAAGCACTGGCATCCCATATGGAGCTCTATTTCGTGTCCTGGCTGCATCTATTCCAATCCTACTCCTTGCTGATGGCTTCGGAAAGAAGTGCAAGATGGCCCAAGTGCTTAGGCCCCCGCATAGGAATCCTGGAAGAAGCTTCTGGCTAATGGCTTCAGATCAGCCCAGGTTCAGCCTTTGGGGTGATTTGCGGAGTGAACCAGTGGATGGAAGACTTTTCTCTCTGCCTCTCTCTCTCTCTGTCTGTTAACTCTACCTCTCAAATAAATAAATTTCTTTAAAAAAAAAAAAAGTCCTTTTATTATGAAGTGCTGATTTTGTTTATTTGTTGGGATTTTTTTTTGTGTTTATTTATTTGAAAAGCAGGATGACAGATAAAGAGATATTCCGTTTGCTGGCTTGTTCCCCAAGTGGCCACAAACTCCAAGGCTGCCCTAGTCTGAAGCCAGGAGCCAGGACCCATGTACTTGGGCCATCCTCCTCTGCTTTCCCAGGCACATTATCCTGGAACTGGAAGGGAAATAGAGCAGTTAGGTCTTCAACAGAAGCTTTCATATGGGATACTGGCATCCCAGTGCTTGCCTCCCAGGAACATACTTTTTTTTTTTTTTTTTTTTTTTTAAATAAAAATGATTTAATTATTTATTTGAAAGGCAGAGTTACCTAGAGAGAAAAGGAAAGGCAGAGAGCGGTCTTCCATCTTCTGCTTCACTCTCTAATTGACCACAATAGTTGGAGCTGCACTGATGCGAAGCCAGGAGTTTCTTCCAGGTCTCCCATGTGGGCACAGGGTCCCTAAGACTTGGGCCATCTTCTGCTTTCCCAGGCCATAGCAGAGAGCTGGATTGGAAGTGGAGAAGCCAGGACTCTAACCAGCGCTCATATGGGATGCCTGCACTGCATGTGGTGACCTTACCCCTTACACCTCAGCGCCAACCCACTACGTACATACTGTTAACCTCTACTATATTCTGCATATTCTATAATTATAAGTTTATAATGCTGAAGTGGTTTGGGAAAAGATGCTGTAGTACAGTTGTGCTTTTTGAACTTGGTCCCTTTTGGTCATATATTACCAGTGCTTCTTACTTAATGAATTATGGACTTACATTAGTTTTTTTTGTGTGTGTGTGCATTTTAGGCTTTATTTAGTGAGAAAAATACATAGTAGAGTGAGAGCTTTATCTAAAAGAGAGAGGTGAATCTGGGTTCATGCCGAGCACCAGGAACCAGCCACGTGGAGGAGCATCTAGACCAGGAGCCTAGGGCAGGTGGCCTGAAGGCTTCATGCCCTGGACGTGTAGGGCTACAGCAAGCCCCCTCTTGGCAAGAGGCCAGCGAAAGGAGAGTGGGACATTACATGTCCCAGGCTTTTAACCCATTTCCAAAGGGAAGTGGTCAATTAACCTGATTGGCTGGTGGGCACCCAGCTGTGGCCAGGTAGAGGCATGAGGTCACACAGGGGTGTGGTGAAGGTATCAAGTAGGATTTGAGGTCATACAGGAACGTGGTGAAGGTGTGGTCTTCCAGCTCACAAACCTAATCAATTTTAACCTGTATGCCTGCCTACTTCATTCCCCCATCAGACTGCATTCCCTTAATCCATAGGGGAGTTGATGGAGGTCCAATCATCTCTTCTATAGCTGCTTCCTGCTTATGAGGGCTGTAGTGTGCAGGCCCTGCCTATCCAGGGTCTGGAAGTCTTTGCCTAATCCTATCTAACGAATTTGTTTTGTGAGCTGGAACAGTCTCAGTCATTGCCAACATCTGTGTCCCCTGCATGTTCAGTTACTCCAAGAAGCAAAGTTCTGAAATATAAAAGTTGTTAATTAGCAAAAGGTAAAACTGGAGCAAAACCAATTGTAAGTGAGGTGCCCCTTTAGATGAAAACAACGTATTTTACAGATTCCCAGATAGTGTGTAGTGATAGGCTACCATTATGTAGATTATAAACCCCTTTAGTTTGAATATAGAGAATTAAAATAGAAGAAATCTTTAGGTAGCTTTATCATCAGTAACAGTTCCTAGATAATGAAGAAAGACAGGTACAGTATGTTTGCCTTAAGGAAACAAAGGCAAAAGCTTAGGTTATCCTTTTTGTTTTGAAGAGTTACTGAAGGTTTTTGATTGTCTTATAGGAACAGTCAGGCATGTCTTTCGCATTCACCTTTTAAGACTTAAGAGGATTTAAGAGGTAGAAGTTTAATCCTAATTTCACGGAGTCGTTCATGCTCAATAGCACCTGTTAAGGACCCTTTCATTTAAGCTGAAACTGATCTGAAGAGGATCATTTTATGATTGGCTTGTTCAGGAATTCCTAATGTTGGAGTTTTTGTCAAAAACTCCTTGATTCCTTGAAACACCTTTTGTAGCTCCCCTGCCCAGTACAGTGTCTATTTCAGAGGCCTTTAAGGACACACAAGGCTTAGAATCCAAATCTTGGAATCCATAACAACTTTTATAGCTACTCTTTTCAGTATGGAGTTTGCATCAGGGCCTCCTTAAAGTTATATACAAAAGTTTGGAATCCAAATCTTAGAATCCAAATTCCATAGAATCCTGTAATCAGCAATTCCCAATACGGAAGCTTTTAGTTAGAAGCACCTTAGTTCTCTGGGTCAACTTTTGCAGCTAACCTTTTCAATATGGTGTCTGTATCAGAGCGTCTTTAAAGCTGTGTACAAAAGGTTGGAATCCAAATCTTGGAACCCAAAGTTCACAGAATTTTGCCATTCTCAGAAATCACCTTGGCTGCCTTTAAATATTTGACCCTATGTTAAAACATATGAGAGAGGAATTTTACAGAGACTTGTATTTAAGATTTTACGTTTGAGGCGCTTACTAAACCTTAAGTAAATACCTAAAAACACAGGCAATGTAGTTTGACACTTAGATATAACTAGAACTTATGGTGCATAATATCATACAGTAGGACAAAGTAAATCTTTGGGATCAAGTTTTGCCATTTACGTTAATACTGTAGTTCTATTGAGAACAGAAATCTCATATGGGAACTTAGTAAACAGAGACTCATTAATTTAACAATTAACACTCTTACATGTAGCATCAGTGATAACCCGTGGCACTTGACATGAGCTACCTAGGGCATGGAAGCATTTTGAGTTCCACAAACTCCATCTGTATTCAGACAAGGCAATATGCAAAGTGGAAGTTCTCTCCTTCTTCCGGAGAAAAGTACATCCGTCTTTGATGGCCACTCTTTTCCACTGAGGGCTCACTCAGGGAGGTTCTCCCTGTAGGGATTCTTTTCGCACAAGTGCCCTGGCTTTCCTCGCCTGAAATGCTCTTGTGGGCTTTTTAGCCAGACTAGAACACCTTTAGGGATGATTTTGAGGTCACTGAGTAATACTTAAGGAAATTGCCACTCTGAGTCTCCTGTAAGGACTCCTTCCCATGTTGGAGCATTTATTCCTCTTTAACTTTATTATTAGTAGTAGATAAACTTTTTTTTTTTTTTTTTTTTTTTGACAGGCAGGGCTAGACAGAGTAACAGAGAGAAAGGTCCTCCTTTCCGTTGCTTCACCCCCCCAAATGGCCGCTATAGCCAGCGCACGGCGCCAATCCGAAGCCAGGAGCCAGGTGTTTCCTCCTGGTCTCCCACGCGGGTGCAGGGCCCAAGGACTTGGGCCATCCTCCACTGCCTTCCCAGGCCACCACAGAGAGCTGGCCTGGAAGAGGAGCAACCAGGACAGAATTCAGCATCCCAACCAGGACTAGAACGCAGGGTGCCGGTGCCACAGGCGGAGGATTAGCCAAGTGAGCCTCGGCGCTGACCCTAGTATTAGTAAATTCTTAATCCTATTGACATGATCACTTTAACACTTAATCCCGACTATATGATAACTTTAAAATTTAAGATGTTACCATTACCATCTAGCCCAAGGGGATTTGCAATCCCATTGCAAGTTTTAAACTATCCTTAGCAGTAAGTTTGTAGGAATGTATGCAGAGCTATACAGCTCTACAGTCTCTCTATAGGACCTGAGAAAATAAAAACAGACACAGCTCTTCACGAGCTTAATTATTCTTAAGCATTTTTTATGGATATATTGTATTCCTTAATGCCATTTAGTTGAAGGGTCTCCCACTTAATAAGTGTAGATCTATCAGGGAGTTTCCAAAGGAGCAGATGTAGAACTACCCATAGTAAGTTACTTTGTAACCTGGGGAGATAGGGCTAAGCTTCGGCCCATTTATATCTAATCTAACATCCCAGAGCTACTACACCTATTATAGAGCTTAATGTGTATATATCATACCAAGGAAACAAACTACTCAGTCTGCGAAACGCCATTCCAGACTGATAGAATCCCGCTCCGGAGGCTAAAATAACAAAGAAATAAGGGATATATGTGCTCTGAAGATGAAAATAAAAGATTAAAATAATAAAAATGTGATTTAATCCAGCTCCAGAGGCAAAAACAACAAAGTGCAATGAGGGGTATCTGCTCTGAAGATGGAAATAAAAAAATAAAAATATGATTTAATGCCACTCCAGAGGCAAAAATAACAAAAAAGTGGGATCCACTCCAAAGGCAAAAATAATAAAAACATGATTTAATATACACTGCTCTATTAATCAGGCATGTAGCATCTGGGGGGCCGCCATCTTGGGGCAGAATTCCCATCCTCCAGGGCAGGAAGTATAGTGTTCTCCATGTTTGAAGCTCCTCCTCCCTGATGCTAGCATGTTTCTAAGCAACCAGACCAGTTCTCCAACTTGAAATCAGCAATTGAAAGCTTGCATAATAAGGCCCAGGGACAAGGAGAAATGTTTTAGATAGAACTTTTTTAGCTGCTGATACTAGTTAAAACTTAACTTTAGAAAAACACATAAATTGTCTTTGAAACACACTACAACCAATCTAGAATCCTTAGGAGTTTTTGCTTTTTTTTTTCCGTGTAAATCTGTTTTATCTCTCATTACATTGCACTAGCAACAACACCAAAGTCTTTAAAGCCAGAAACCGTGAAAAAAAAAATCTATGCCTTCCTTTTTGAAAGCTATCAGCAAAATACAAGCAAACAAAAAGGAAGAAAAAAATCTCACTTGTCTTTTGCATGAGCTTGCTGCTATTCACCCCTAGGGTGTGGTGGCTCTAGCCTCACTCCATGTGGTCAACTACTGCACTAGGCTCCTCTCCCCGCACTATTCTCAGCTTGCTTTGAGCTTGTTTGTCTACTGCCTTTACACTCCAGTGGAGGTAGGGGACTAGCTGGAGATGCCGGTGGAAGTGCAGCTCCCTGTGTGTCGCCCTCCGGTAGACCCAAAATTGGGAGGCCAGATCCAGGGTACCCATGTACCCAAATCTGGGGCCACTTCATACCGCAGGTCTGGCCATCCTATCCCTGCCTTGCTGCCAGCAACAAGGCCAAAGAAAAAAACGTACCCTTCCCCAGTGAAGTCCGTGAGTGCAATCCACCAGGGTGGGCGCCTTGGAAATTGCATTCCCATGGCTTGGTGCGCAGGGAAAGCACCCACCCAGATGGAGGAGAGGGTGGGTGCAGGCAGAGAGAGATGGTCAGAAGCCACAGGAAGTCCACTCCTACCACGCTGCCTAGTTTTAAAATTTCTGAAAAATCAATCCCTTCTTAAAATTTTAAATCCCTTCGTAAAAATGTTATATTTTATATCCCTTCATGGTTACTATATGATATCGGAGATGACCCCCTAAAATATATACGATAATTTGGCCCCTTAAGCACCATGTGAGATACCACATATGCTACCAGAATTTGGGGTGCCAGATGATATCACCATATGCTTATTAGTAAATCCCTAATATTAAGCTCAACAGGGTTCTTGCTTAATATTTAGAGAAGAATTCTAAATACCAGCATAAATAAACGAGGAAGTATGGTACATTTTAGGCTTTATTTAGTGAGAAAGATATGTAGTAGAGTGAGAGCTTTATCTGAGAGAGAAAGGTAAATATGAATTCATACCGAGCACCAGGAACCAGCCACTTGGAGGAGCAGCTAAGCCAGGAGTCTAGGGCAGGTGGCCCAAAGGCTCAGGGCTACAGCAAGCCCTCTCTTGCAAGAGGCCAGTAAAAAGAGCAACTTACACTAGTTCTTAAAATCTCGTACTGTGTAGATTTTTCAGAGTGAATGAAACATTTCTGTTACATCATCTGAGGTATTTATTCTCTTTATGGGTACCAGATTAAATCTACATCTGGATTAATCATGATGTACTATATTGAGATTATGATTACTTGTTAATGTGGATACTTTTATCTTTCAGAGTATTTTTTTTTAATTATTTGAAAGAGTTACACAGAAGGTGAGGCAGAGAGGGAGTTCTTCTATCTTCTGGTTTAGTGCCCTAATGTGCACAATGGCTAGGGCTGGGCCAGGACAGTGTCAGGAACCAGGAGCTTCATCTAAATCTCCCATATGGTTGCAGGGTCCCAAGGACATGGACCATGTTTTGCTGCTTTCTCAGTTGCATTAGTAGAGAGTTGGATTGGAAGTGGAGCACCCAGGACTTGAACCAGAACCCATATGGGACACTACCAGCACTTCAGGCAGTGGTTTTACCAGCTACATCAAGCACCGGCCCCTGTCCTTCAAGTTTAAATTTTTTTTTTTTTTTTTTTTTGACAGGCAGAGTGGACAGTGAGAGAGAGAGACAGAGAGAAAGGTCTTCCTTTGCCGTTGGTTCACCCTCCAATGGCCGCCACGGCCAGCGCACCGCGCTGATCCGATGGCAGGAGCCAGGAGCCAGGTGCTTTTCCTGGTCTCCCATGGGGTGCAGGGCCCAAGCACCTGGGCCATCCTCCACTTCACTCCCTGGCCACAGCAGAGGGCTGGCCTGGAAGAGAGGCAACCGGGACAGAATCTGGCGCCCCAACCGGGACTAGAACCCGGTGTGCCGGCGCCGCTAGGCGGAGGATTAGCCTAGTGAGCCGCGGCGCCGGCCTAAAATGTTTTTGAAACATGGATTTATAATACTGCAAATTAATCACCTACCTACTGATTTTATTAAGAAATTAAAATTTTTTTTATATAAAGCCAGGTCTTAAAAGTTATATATCTGTGTAGTTTCTATAGGTATAACTTTCTACAAGTATTGAATAAATAAAATAGTTGTCCTTTTCAGTTTTAAGATTTATTTATTTTTGTGTTCAATGAACATTTATTGCTTAAATTTTAGTTGAAAAAATATTTAGAGGATACTACGTAATAGTTAAAACATTGAGCTTATGTTCTAAATGGGGCTAGAATTTTTTAAACTAATAATGTGCTGAGAAATTTTATGGTTACGTGGCATTTAAGATCTAATGAGAATCAAAATGGTGAGTCCATTGTCTGAAATGTGTGCACTTCACAGACTATTTAGTCCTCAAACTAGGATTCTAAAGATGGATAGAAGCTCATCAGGAAATCAGGAATGTATAGGAGGAAAGTGCAAAGCCTGGTGGGGATGGTATCTTTGAGGACAGGTTATGAATTACTTCGTATACCAGACTATGGAGACAGGCTGTAATGGTAATAAGTAAATCATACCCAAAATATTGTTATGTTTCAGAGAATACTTTTTGTTAATTCATTTATTTATTTTGAAGTCAGAGGTATACAACAGAGAGAAGGAGAGGAAGAGAGACAGGTCTTCCATCTGCTGATTCACTCCCCAATTGGCTGCAACGGTCAGAGCTGTGCCCATCCGCCACCAGTAGCCTGGAGCTTCTTCTGGGTCTCCCACACGGGTGCAGGGGCTCAAGGAATTGGGCCATCTTCTACTGCTTTTTCCAGCTGTAGCAGAGAGCTAGAAGTGGAGCAGCTGGGCCACGAACCAGCACCCACATGGGATAGTGGCACTGCAGGCGGCAGCTTTACCTGCTACACCATAGCGCTGGCCCTTAACAAATATTTCATACTTTCTTTTCATTTCTTTTATAGAAAGGTTTTCTTTAATATATATATAGATTTCAAAACTACAACTTTTGGATTATAGTGGTTCACAAACTCTGACATTATTTAGGCAAGTCCGTAGTCAAAATGGACGTTCTCCCTTCAGAGAAAGGTACCATCTTCTTTGATGGGCCCTTCTTTTCACTTAGATCGCATTCATTGAGATCTTTCATTTAAGTCATTTTTTGCCAGTGTCTTGGCTTTCCATGCCTGATATACTCTCATGGGCTTTTTAGCCAGATCTGAATACCTTAAGGGCTGATTCTGAGGCCAGAGTGCTGTTTAGGGCATTTGTAGTTTTAATTTGCTGTTTATCCTGCTTCCCATGTTCAATTGTTCTCTCCTTTTTAATAATTCTATCAATTATTATTAGCAGACACTGGTCTTATTTATGTGATTCATTTGACACTTAATACTATCTTTATGATCAGTTATGAACTTAAACTGATCACTTAACTAGTAAGATGTCATTTGTGTCTGCCATCTTAATGGGATTTTGTGTCCTATGGCAAGTTTTTAGCTTTACCCTTAGGGATAAGTCTGAGGGAGCGTGTGCTGAACTGTACATCTCCTCTTTCTCTTATACCCACTGTTATTTTTAATTTGGATCAATTTTTAACTGGATTTAAACACCTATGAATAATTCTGTATTAAGAGTTCAACCAATGGTATTAAGTAGAAAAAGAAAATACTAAAAAAGAATAAAATAGTAAACTGTTCCTTGACAGTCAGGCCAAAGGCTGATCTAGTCATTGCTCCTTTTTTTTTTTTTTTTTTTTTTTTTGACAGGCAGAGTGGACAGTGAGAGAGAGAGACAGAGAGAAAGGTCTTCCTTTTGCCGTTGGTTCACCCTCCAATGGCCGCCGCGGCCGGCGTGCTGCGGCCGGCGCACCGCGCTGATCCGAAGGCAGGAGCCAGGAGCCAGGTGCTTTTCCTGGTCTCCCATGGGGTGCAGGGCCCAAGCACCTGGGCCATCCTCCACTGCACTCCTTGGCCACAGCAGAGGGCTGGCCTGGAAGAGAGGCAACCGGGACAGAATCTGGCGCCCCGACCGGGACTAGAACCCGGTGTGCCGGCGCCACTAGGCGGAGGATTAGCCTAGTGAGCCGCGGCGCCGGCTCTAGTCATTGCTCCTTGTAGTGTCAGTTTCACTTCTACAGGTTTCCTTTTAGGTGCTCAGTTAGTTGTCACCGATCAGGGAGAACATATGATATTTGTCCCTTTGGGACTGGCTTATTTCACTCAGCATGATGTGTTCCAGTTTCCTCCCTTTTGTTGCAAATGACTGGATTTCTTTTTTTTTTTTTTTTAAAGGCTCTGTAGTATTCCATTGAGTACATATCCCATAATTTTTTTATCCAGTCTTCTGTTGATGGGCATTTAGGTTGATTCCAGGTCTTAGCTTGTCGCTCCCCCTCTTCGTGGAGGAACGGCACAGGACCCTGCGCTGTTCTTTCGTCTGCTCGGCCCTCCCCGGGTTTGCTGCTGGTTCTTCCCGGGTTGGCTACTATCCCTTCCACCTCCGTGGAAGGGCAGTTCCCCCTGGCCACATTCCCCACTTCCGCAGGGGAGCGGCACACTGCCGGCCGGCTTTCTCGGGGGCTGCACGGGTTCCCTTAGATGTTCCCCATAGATGTTCCCCGTGCATGCCGTCTCTCTCCTCCTTTATAGTCCTCCTCCGCCAATCCCAACTCGGCTGCCCACACGCCGAGTACGCTGCTCTCCAATCAGGAACAAGTCCTACAGTTAATTGGTTGAACTGGAGGCAGCTGTGCGAAAGCTGTTTACTTCTCTCCCAGCGCCATATTGTGGGAGAGCAGATGCATAGAATAAGTCCTAATTCGAGTAACTTAGTCTAGTCCGGATTGCTCCCCACATTAGCTGTTGTTAATTGAGCTGCAATAAAGATTGAGGTGCAGATAGCTATTTTATTTGCCAATTTAATTTCCCTTGGGTAAATTCCAATGAGTTGGATGCCTGGGTCATGTGGTAGGGCTGTATTCAGGTTTCTGAGGAATCTCCAGACTGACATAGTGGCTTTACCAGTTTGCATTCCCAGCAACAGTGGGTTCGTGTCCCTTTTTCCCCACATCCTCGCTATCATCTGTTGTTGGTAGATTTCTGTATGTGAGCCATTCTAACCTGGGTGAGTTGAAACCTCATTGTGGTTTTGATTTATTTCCCTGATGACTAGTGATCCTGAACATACTTTCATGTGTCTGTTGGCCATTTGGATTTCCTTTTTGAATAATATCTGTTTAGTTCCTTGGCCCAACTCTTAAATGAGTTGTTTGCTTCGTTGTTGTGGAGTTTCTTGATCTCTTTGTAGATTCTGGTTATTAATCCTTTATCAGTTGCATAATTTGCAAATATTTTCTCTCATTCTTTTGGTTCCCTCTTCACTTTCCTGACTTTTTTTTTTTTTTTTTTTTTTTTCCAGTACAGAAACTTCTCAATTTGATGTAATCCCAGTTGTTAATTTTGGCTTTGGCTGCCTGTGCCTCTGGGTTCTTTTCCAAGAAGTCTTTGCCTGTGCCTGTATCTTGCAGCGTTTCTCCAATGTTCTGTAATAATTTAATGGTGTCAGATCTTAGATTTAGATATTTAATCCATATTGAGTAGATGTTTCTGTAAAGTGTATGGTAGGGGTCTTGCTTCATATTTCTGCATATGGACATCCAGTTTTCCCAGCACCATTTGTTGAATAGACTCTTCTTGCTCCAGGAATTGATTTTAGCTCCTTGATCAAATTTCAGTTAGTTGCAGACGTTTGGATTATTTTCTGGTGTTTATATTCTGTTCCACTGGTTTATCCATCTGTTTCTGTAGCAGTACCATGCTGTTGTAAGTATAACTGTGCTCTAGTTTGTCTTGAAATCTGATATTGTGATGCGTGTGGCTCCATTTTTGTTGTATAAAATTGCCTTAGCTATTCGAGGTCTCCTGTGCCTCCATGTGAATTTCAGTATCATTTTTTCCAGATCTAAGAAGAATGTCTTTGGTATTTTCATTGGTATTGCATTGAATTTGTAAATTGCTTTTGGAAAAATTACCATTTTGATGATATTGATTCTTCGAATCCATGAACATGTAAGATTTTTTCATTTTTTGGTATCCTGTTCTCTTTCTTTAAAGTTTTGTAATTCTTATCATAGAGATCTTTAACATCCTTGTTTAAGTTTATTCCAAGATATTTGATTTTTTTTTTGTAGCTATTGTGAATGGGATTGATTTTAGAAGTTTTTTCTCATCCGTGGCATTGTCTGTATACAAAATATTGTGTGTATACAAAAGCTGTTGATTTTTGTGTATTAATTTTATATCCTGCTGTTTTGTCAAACTCTTCTGTAAGTTCCAATAATCTCTTAGTGGAGTTCTTTGAATCCCCTTAATAAAGAATCATATCATCTGCAAAGAGGGATAGATTGACTTCTTCCTTTTCAATTTGTATCTCTTTGATTTCTTTTTCTTCCTTATGGCTCTGTTTAAAACTTCCAGTATTGTATTGAATAACAATGGTGAGTGTGGGCATCCCTGTCTGCTACCGGATCTCAGTGGAATTGCTTCCAACTTTTCCCCATTCAATATGATGCTGGCCATGGGTTTTTCATAAATTGCCTTGATTGTGTTGAGGAACGTTCCTTCTATACCCAATTTGCTTAGTGTTTTCATCATGAAAGGGTGTTGTATTTTATCCAATGCTTTCTCTACATCTATTGAGATAATCATATGGTTTTTCTTCTGTAGTTTGTTAATGTGGTGTATCACATTTATAGATTTGTAAACATTGAACAATCCCTGCATACCAGGGATAAATTCCACTTGATCTGGGTGGATAATCTTTCTGATATGTTGTTGGATTCTATTGGCTAGAATTTTATTGAGGATTTTTGTGTCTATGTTCATCAGGGAAATTGGTCTTTCTCTGCTGCATTTTTTTCAAGTTTAGGACTTAAGGTGATGCTGGCTTCATACAAAGAATTTGGGAGAATTCCCTTTCTTTAGTTGTTTTGAATCGCTTGAGAAGAATTGGAGTTAGTTCTTCTTTAAATGTCTGGTAGAGTTCAGCAGTGAATCCATCTGGTCCTGGGCTTTTCTCTGCTGGAAGGATCTTTATTACTGATTCACTTTCTGACTTGGTTATGTATCTGTTTAGGTTTTCTATGTCTTCATGGTTCAATTTAGGTAGGTTATATGTCTCCAGGAATCTATCCATTTCTGCTAGATTTCCCAGTTTGTTGGCATACAACTCTTTGTAGTAGTTTCTGATGACTTTTGATTTCTGTGGTGTCTGTTGTTACATTCCCTTTTTCATCTCTAAGTCCTTTGATTTGGGTCTCCTTTTTTTGATTAGTTGGGCCCGTGGTATGTCAATTTTGTTTATTTTTTCAAAAATCTATTTCTTCGTTTAGCTGATCTTTCCTAATGTTTTTTTGGATTCAATTTTGCTAATTTCTTCTCTAATTTTAATTTTCTTTTCTCTTTCTAGTTTTGGGTTTGGTTTGCTGTAGTTTTTCTAGATCCTTGAGATGCATTGATAGCTCATTTATTTGGCAGAGTATACTTAATAGTATTCTCCATAAAGTTGGAGATACAAAGATGCATAAGATAGAAGCTTTAAATATCATAAAACATGTTACAGAATTTACTTGTGGAATGACTGTCTAAATATATTCTATTATTTCTTAATTGATATATAAAGATTGAATTTCCTGATATTTTAGAAGTGTGAAGTTTTGCCCAAATCTGAACAATCAGCTTAGATATTATTACCAGAGGTCTAATGATGAAAAGCTATTTCTCTTTCATTGTATTATGGATGTCAGCCATATAATTTTCTTTTTTTTTAATTTTTATTTATTCATTTATTTATTTGACAGGCAGGGTGGACAGTGAGAGAGAAAGACAGAGAGAAAGGTCTTCCTTTTTGCCACTACTTCACCCTCCAGTGGCCGCCGTGGCCGGTGCGCTGCGGCTGGCGCATCGCGCTGATCCGATGGCAGGAGCCAGGTGCTTTTCCTGGTCTCCCATGCGGGTGCAGGGCCCAGGGACTCGGGCCATCCTCCACTGCCTTCCCGGGCCACAGCAGAGAGCTGGCCTGGAAGAGGGGCAACCGGGACAGAATCCGGCACCCCGACCGGGACTAGAACCCGGTGTGCCGGCGCCGTAAGGCGGAGGATTAGCCTATTGAGCCACAGCACCGGTCCATAATAATTTTCTAAGCAGTTTATTTTTATGGTTATTGTTTGTTCAGTGCATGTAGAACTCAAGAACAAAGGTACAGCAAACTATGTAATGCTCAGTTATGTTTATTCATGTAAGAGTTTTACTTTGCAAAAATATTTTCCACTGAAGCTCCCCAAGGGCAGGTAACATTTTTATCCTTGTACCTATGACACATTTTTATACATGTTAATTTTTTGAAAAAAATTAAGGTAAAAAGTTTTCCAATCGTTGTAATTTGTAAATTCACAGATGTGGTTTTACATATTAAATATTTTTTAACATTGTGATGGGGCTGGTGCTGTGGCTTAGCAGGTATAATTATATCTAGTGTTGTCAGGAATGTGATTTCAAAGATATTAATGTGGGTAATTTCAGCTTTTAGTGAGTTTGTTTTTTAAACACAGCGTGATTTGATTCATGCCACATAATATATATAGATGTGTGAATCTATCACTTCAGCTTAAGAACTGAAATACTAAAATACTTCTTAAGTTCTCCCTGTATTCTACTATACCACTGCTTTCTCTGTGGTAATAGTTATTTAGTAATTTCTTTGTTTATAAACCTATTGATAGATTAATTGGAGGGCAGATATTACTGGCATATAATTTCACTAATTTATGAAAGTTTGGTGAAGTACATGTTTACAAGCCATAATGTTGGCATTCTCATTGACTGTTTGATTTTACAAATTCTTCTTGTGGGTAAGGAAATACATACTGTAAAATTTATGATTGACAATGGAAGAAAATCTATATGGATATTTTAGATATCTTTGCCATTATTTTTAGATGCATTTATGACTGTCATACTTGTGATTGATTGATTTTACCAAAAAATTCTCAAATAGCTGTTACATTCCAACCGTTGAGTATACAGCAGTGAGTACACCTGGCAAAACTTCCTGTCCTCATGGCTATGCCATGATGAAAATATTTTAGTATGTAAGATGGTGTTGTGGAATCCCCAAGACCTGAGTCTTCTCACTCAAACTGCCCATCACTGACACATATATGTAGGAAAAATAAAAAAAGGTAGGTATTCATTGCAATGCACAGAGCAAGGACCTGGGCAGCTATCTGTTGCTTAATTCCCGTGCTTCGTAACAGTTAAGTGTAAGAGTTCAAGAGATAGATTAACATTGGGATTAAAGGGGTATCGTAAGTGTCTGTGTCCTTGGTTGGGCTGAGGTGCTCATGACTCTCCTTTAATTGGTCAGTGATGCCATATTCTTTAGGGAATTTTGATGATATGTAAAATGGTCTTTAGTCAGTCAGATGGCTACATGTAGGTGATAATTTTTTTGCTCAGGGCCTGGGATTCCTGGGGCTTGAGGGCTTTCCTCAAGATAAGAACATTGGGATGTTTTCTCTAGAAGAGATAAATGACTTCATGCTTCTGATTATTAGGAACCTTGTAGGGCTGGCTGCACAACATCATTAATTCATTGATGTAGAAATTGATTCACAGTTCTGAAAGCAATAGAAGGAAATTTTAAACTAAAGGAGGGAGACTGAGAGACTATGGGAAACTGGAACCTGATGATATCTAGCCTCTGCATCCAAGTCTTTGTATAGGGGCTCAGTTTCATATGTAAAGGAAGACAAAAAGGCAAAAGCAAAGCCTAATGTTTTTGAGAGACCATAAAGAAGCTAATGTGACTGAATAATGCTAATGTACATACTGTATTTGAGTGTGTGTTCCTCAGAATATGATAAAAATATAAAGCAATCACCATACTTTTGTATGACATTAACTTTTTGACACCCTGCCAGTTATCTTGTGTTTCCATATTTTTATTTCTCTGATTTTGTTTTCTCTCGTGGTATTATTGTTTTTGTAATCCCCCTGTATTTTATAATTGAAAGTTAGGTCTCTAGACTTCATTAGATTAGTTTTCCATTTTACAGTACACATTTTGCAAGACAACTTAATAAATGAAATTTTTTATTGTATATTGTAAAACAGCTCAGGTTGTGTACTTATAAGTTGTGTTGAAATTGATCACTTAAATAAGGTAGTGAACATTCAGTCTTGTAAAAGTACTTTTCTCATTGCAGTTACCAAATAATTTGACACTGTTAACATCTTGTCAATGAAAAATTACTATTTATTAATGGTTTTAGTGTCCATTTATTATCTGTTCCTGAAATTTTTTATTTACTTTGAATGCTGAAGTTAATGTGGCCAAAAGTTTAATAATAGGATACTAAGTATTTTGATTTGAAATGATAGTCTCTTCTTTTTAAATTTTATTTAAGGTACACAAATTTCATGTATTTCATATGTGCTGATTTATGAGCATAATGATATTTTCCACTCTACACTCCTTCCCGCCCACACGCCCACCCTACTTCCCTCTCCTTCTCCTGTTCCCACTCTTTTAATTTTTACAAATGTCCATTTTCAGTTCATACTCATAAGATTAACCCTAAGTAGAGTTCAAGAGATAGTTTGAAAAAAACAAATCATGTTTCCTCAACTGTCGACTAGCCAAAAATAGTAATCAGATCTCAAAACGTCAGTTTCACTCCTCTGCATTACCTTTTACATACTCTTATTAGTTACCACAGATCAGGGAAAACATAGTAGTTGTCTTATGGGCTTGGCATATTTTACTAAGTATAATGGTTTCCAGTTGTATCCATTTTCTTGGAAAGATAGGATTTCATCTTATTTTATGGTAAATAGTTTTAGTTTACCAAACTTCATGCAGCTCTGCAATACCATCATTGTGCCTTTCTTTATAAACCTTTGCTAATTCTATTGCCTAGAGTGCAGTTATTCTTGTTGCCCTATTGCATCTGTAGAGATTAATACTCCTTTCTAGGACTGTGTATTCTTATAAGGATCATTATTATATTAATTTTGGTCCCTGGACTGTTTGTGTATGTTTGCATCTCCTTAATTAAAGTAGAAGTTCTTTGAAAGATAACATCCTTGTTTTGTTCAGTTTTTGGATGCCACGAACCTAGTACAGTACAAGGAGCGTATTTGTCCAATAATGTATTACTAGATGGATGAGTAGGTAAATGGGTGAATTGAATAGTTTCTACTTTCCAAACAACTGTTAGAAGCAATAAAGGTCCAGTAGGCCATTATTGGTAAGGGATATATTTTGCAACTCCCCATGGATGCCTTAAAGCATCTAGTACTAAAATTTATACACATATGCACACACACACAGATGTGCCTTAAACTTGTGATGGGGTTACATCCTGATAAATCTATTATAAAAGATCATAAACCAAAACATATTTAGGGGCAAGTGTTTGGCCCTAGTGTTTAATAATCTAGATGGAATAAACTCATGCCATATCAGTGTACTTGGGTTCAGGTCCCATTTCTGTTCCTGATTCCAGCTTCTTGCTAATGCACACCCTGGGAGGCAATAGATGTTGGCTCAAGTAGTGGGATCCCTGCCATGCATTTCGGAAACCTCCAGGCTTCCTTCTGGATTGCTTCAGCTTTTGTGGGCTTTGGGGAGTGAACCAGCTGGCATGCTTATTCCCTTCAGATTGATTCATTCATTTGTTCTCTCAAACCCCCCCCCCAAAAAAATAAAGTGTTAAAAATTTTATTGTTTTTAATACACCGAACCTATTGAACAGCATAGCTTAGGAACACACTATACTATGGAGTATTGGCTGTTTACTTCCATGGTAATAAGGTTGTGTGAGAGATGCAGTTAACTGCCACTGCCTAAGATCTTGAGAGAGTATCTTAACATGTGTTGCTAGTATAGGAAAAGGTCAAAATTGTAAATTTCAAATAAAATTTCTACTGAATGCATGTTTCCATATTATGTTAAAATTGGAAAATCCCAAGTCAGAGCATTGTGAAGTTTCTAAATTGGGGTCCATCTGTACTGTTTCTTCTCCTACATACTACACTAAAGTTTACTTTATAAACTTTATAAATTTATAAATATTCGACTCAGTAATAGATTAACAACAGTAACAAATAGCAAAGTAGAACAGTTTTAAGAACTTATGGTAATAAAAAATTAGGTGAGTGGGATCTGTCTGTCTGCTCTGCCTGCCCCTTAGTGACCATCGGGTGAGTAACTTACATATCATGGATATGCTGGACAATAGAATGACTCATATCCTGTACAGGGTGCAGTGAAATACCATGAGATTTCATCACATGAGTCAGAATGACCATCTAAAACTTAAAAGTTCTTTTTTCTCGAGTTTTCCCTTAATATTGACCACCATAGACCTCAGGTAACTGAAATTACAGAAAGTAAAACCACAGATAAGACTGTACTGTTAAATATATAAAATTGGTACAGTACAGAAGATTAATATAGCCCATGTGCAAAAATGACATGCAAATTTATGATGCAATCCATATTTACAAAACTCAAAGTGAGATCAGAAGTCTAAAGTTAAGACATTGAACTTTCAAACTACTGGAGAAGAACAAGAATTGGCATGGGTAAGACCCTAAAGTACAGGCAATAAAAGCAAAAATAGACAAATAATTGAGCTAAGAAACTTCTGTGCAACAAAGCAAGCAGTAGCAATCCAGGTAGGAAATAGGGAAAGCATATGAATAGATATTTTTCGAAGAAAAAAATACAAATGGCCAGACACATGAGAAAATGCTCAGAATTACTAGCCATTAGGGAAATAGAAATAAAGCCACAATGAAGTATCATTTCACTCCAGTTGAAATGACTAATACCCAAAAATAAAAAAAAAATTAACATGACAACAAGATTGTAGAGAAAACTACCCTAATAAACTTTTGGTAGGAATGCAAAATGATAGAACCATTATGGAAAACAGTATGGATGGCTTAGAAAACTCAAAATGGATCTACCACATGATCCAGCTATCCTGGAAATATATCCAAAGGAAGTGAAATTGGCTTGTGAAAGAGGTACTGGCACGCCCGTGTTTGTAGCAGCCCAGTTCACTATAGCAAGGATATGGAATCAAACTAGATGGTCATCAGCTGATGCTTGGATCAAAAACATGTTATATACAGCATGACAGAATATTACTAAGCCATAAAAAAGAATAAAATCCTGTCATTGACAACAGAATGGATGGATCGTGAGATCATTGTGCTAAGTGAAATAACCCTGGCTCAGAAAGAAAAATACATTTTCTCTCATTTGTAAAAGTTAATAAATTAAGAGTATAAAAATTGTGTAGCCATCGTACCCTTTGATATATGTTTATAGATATTGCTTCACTGAATTATAGCATGTATATGACAGTATACCCTTCTTTCCCCACATTTAAGATCAGTCACAAATCCCTCTTTATATTATATTAATATCTTTTCAAGGAAAAATATATTTCTAGTTTGCTCTTCATATTTTTATATTTTTACAAAGAAAGTCATAAATAAAAGTAAATTTCTTAAAATCTTTGGATAAGTCTGTTGATACTAGATAACCAAAAGCCAATGAATGTTTCACCCAAAATAAGTCAGCACTGCCCATCAGCTAGTCCATATAGCAGCTTGTTTGGGTTTACTTTTAGGTAATGTTTTATCTCTTTGGATATCTAGAATTTGTTTTTTTTTTTAATTAATTTATTTTTTTGACAGGCAGAGTCGACAGTGAGAGAGACAGAAAGAAAGGTCTTCCTTTACTGTTGGTTCACCCTCCAATGGCCGCTGTGGCCGGAGCGCTGCGGCCAGCGCACCGTGCTGATCTGAAGCCAGGAGCCAGGTGCTTTTCCTGGTCTTCTGTGCAGGTGTAGGGCCCAAGCACTTGGGCCATCCTCCACTGCACTCCTGGGCCACAGCAGAGAGCTGGACTGGAAGAGGGGCAGCCGGGACAGAATCTAGCACCCTGAACGGGACTAGAACCTGGGGTGCCAGCGCCACAGGCAGAGGATTAGTCTAGTGAGCCGCGGCGCCGGCTGGATATCTAGAATTTGTTAACAGACTGAGTTTCCAAACATCCATGAGGAATTGTTTGTTGCTGTTTTTATTTCCTACATATCATTATTAGTTTCTATGAAAATTCAAATATTTAAGCATTGGGCAACCAGCCTTCTATCTCTGCTAGGTATATAAGCTCTGCCTTGCAGTGGACCTCTCAGGAGATTGTTGTTCTCTCATTAAGAGTGTGGGGAGCAACTGGGAGCAACTCGGACTAGACTAAGTTACTGGAATTAAGACTTATTCTATGCATCTGCTCTCCCACAATATGGCGCTGGGAGAGGAGAAAACAGCTTCTACGCAGCTGTCTCTCGCCAACTTGAGTGATGACCTCCAGGAGCTGATCCTGCTCCTGATTGGAGGAGAGCAGAGTACTCGGCGTGTGGGCAGCCGAGTTGGGATTGGCGGAGGAGGACTATAAAGGAGGAGAGAGACAACATGCACCAGGAACATCTAAGGGGAACACCTGTGTAGCCCCCGAGAGAGCCGGCCGGTGGTGTGCCGCTCCCCCGCGGAAGTGGGGAATGTGGCAGGGGGAACCGCCCTTCCACGGAGGTGGAAGGGACGGTAGCCAACCCGGGAAGAACCAGCAGCAAACCCGGGAAGGGCCGAGCAGACGAAAGAACAGCGCAGGGTCCTGTGTCGTTCCTCCACGAAGAGGGGGAGCGACAAAGAGAATTTGGCACCATTATACTCTATCTGCTTCCTCGTGATTTCTGAAATTTTGGAGATAGACTTTTCTATTAGTTGCTTGTCTCTCCATTTGAGAGCAGCGTCCATCCTTTGGAAAAGAATCAGTAGACAACTCTTATGTCCTCAGAAGTTCCTATAGTAAACCACGTGAAACCCAATTGTAGAGAAGCAAGCACGTGGACTTTATAATCCCAGGACTATATTTAAACTCCAAGATAAAGAACAAGTTTGTTCTTAATGTCTTGTGTCTTTTATCTTTGTTCACACCATTAGTTCCCAAAGTGTATAGATTATATGAGATTATATATGTTCAAAGTACTTACCATATAGATGCTGGCTACATTATGTTTTATTTGCCTACACAGAGTTTACTCCCCGTGTTTCTTCCTGAACATATTTGGATGGATTGCTATTTTACTACACCTTTTATGGTTAGCTCTGTATTACTTTTCATGGAGAATGCCTCATATTATTCCTACCCTAAAATTCTTTTTGCCTTGCTAAACCTTTTTCTTATTTAATATGATTTACCTTTGTACTAGTTCATCCAATAAATAATTTATGCAAAACAATATCATTGAACTACCCTGAAGGATCTTAAGTATTAGTTATACATGAAACATTTGTCCTATTGGATCGTTATCTCTGTGTTTTTTTTAATCACTGTTATCTTAGCATTCCTGAAAAAAATGCTCTGCTACTTTGTGAAGGAAGCTAGTATTTAATCCCCCACTGCCCATCATTAACTAGACAATTCTTTTTACATTGTATGTGTAAATACGTTTGGCAAAGAGAAATTTAAAACTAGTGTTAAAGAATTTCCTTTGAAGTAGGTACAGATTTTTCTTTTTTTTCCCAAGTGTTTTTTTCCTTTTGATAGTATTTATAGAAGATATAAAATAGTATACATCTGGATTCTAGTCTGGAATTGGGTTATGTTTGTATTGTTGCTGTCCTTATCTTTGATAAAGCACAGGCTTAGGATTTCTTTAGTGGTGGACTACTGTTGCATGTACTTGGGAAACCAGTGGTTTTGTGTTTCTACACTTCACCCTCAGAGACCTCTGTTGTCTCTGCTCCCCCCACTCTTAACAGAGGGGATCTCTCTCCACATTCTTGCTCCTTTTCCTAGTGGTGGAACACTTTGCTTGTTGCCTTCGTGCTATGATAGGAGTATCTATTATGACAGTCTTGGCTGAAGTCTTAACTGCCCTGTGTACCTTGAGCCATTAATGGATCTTCTCAGCTTCCTGTCCCTGGTTTCTGTAGCAGCCAACCTGTGCCTGAAATGTATGGTTGTGCTTGAATGGGAATTCCTGCCCCTCTCCCAGAGTGAGCAGATGTATGCTTGGTATTGGTATAGAGTTTAGAGTCCCAGAGAGTGTTTTGTCTTGTTTTCTCTCCCAGTTTAGAGTGTTTTTCTTCTACTCTTGACTAAGCTGTAGTGGAATTTTGCCTGTGCCATGAAGGTGACTCAGTTTGCCATTCCTTTCTCCAGCAGATAAGGCTTCTGACTTGTAGGAGAGGAAGGTCCAGGAAAAGCAAACAGGTCTAATTGAACCTTAACCCCTGCCTACCTGCCTCATTAAGATGTTCTGTGTTTTCTTTTCCTGTCAGTTTTTGTAATAAGAATCAAATTGAGACCTGCAAAAAATAGTTTTGAATGAGTGCAAACTACTTGTTTTCCAGTGACAAGCTAGCACACACTTGTCAGTTCATTAAAATTTTAGTTATTTCTTGTTACCTGAAAAAACTTGTATATGGATTATTTTATTAAAATCTGTATAACATATGAGTATGTTAAGATGTTTTGTTACCATCTTAAACCATAATATATAAATGTATTCTTTTATAACAATATTAGCATGTCTTCTTTTTTTATATATAGATTTTTCTTATTTGAGAGGCACAGTTTCAGACAAAGGGAAAGACAAAAAGGTCTTCCATCCAGTGGTTCGCTCCCCAAATGGCTGCAACATCGAGAATTGAGCAGATCCAAAGCCAGGAGCCAGGAGCTATTTCCATGTCTCCCGAATGGGTACAGGGACCCAAGCACTTGGGCCATCTTCCAGTGCTTTTCCGGCCCGTTAGCAGAGATCTGGATCAGAAAAGGTGCTGCTGGGACACGAAACAGTGAGCATTTGGGATGCTGGCACCACAGGCAGAGGCGGAGGCAATGTGCCACAGCACTGGCCCCTTCTATTATGCTTTTAATATTTACTCATTCAAATCTTCCATTGTAATAGTTGATAACCTTACTATAAAAGGTTTTTAAGTTATGCTTTGGGACAAAACATTTATATGAAAACTTGATAAAGTTCCAGATTTGCTTATTTGTAGTTAAATACCTGTTTTTAAAATCAAATCAACCTTCAAGTGAAATTTTAAGAGGTGACAAAGATTGGACCAATAACTAACTTATAAGTTATGTAACCCCACATATGATAAGAATGTTTAAATATTCTCAAGCCTCAATATCACAGTGGGTATAACTAGGAGGTCATGGTTAATTCTGGGGAGACAAATGCCAGCTGTTAAGAAATACATGCCAGTTATGGACCTGTAATAAAATACTTGAGTAGATACTTCATTGAAAAATAACTTGCTGTTCATTCTAGAAATACTCTATTTTTGGACTTCAAGATAATGACAATGACAGTAAAAATTGTAATAGCTCTGGTTTATAAATTTTTAATTTTCTTTTTTCTAGACATAACTGGGAACATTTTTAATATTTTAAATCTTATGGTTGCACAAAATATGAATTATTATTTCCTGTTTATTTACGGCCACAGATGTAGAAACTGAATCTCAGGGTCAAGTGAGTTGCCCAAGGCTACTAAACTAGTTTAAGTTAGAACATGGCTTTGACCCAAGATTAGTCTAAACTAACCTCAGTATCAGAACTCATTGCATTATATCACTCTGCCTTCCAAAACTCAACAAATCTAGACAAGAAAGCTATTGTTGAAAAATATCGAATAATTTTAAAAAAACTTGAAGTTTTAAAAACTCCAGCTATTAGGGCCGGCGCCGTGGCTCACTTGGCTAATCCTCCGCCTTGCGGCGCCGGCACACCGGGTTCTAGTCCCGGTCGGGGCGCCGGATTCTGTCCCGGTTGCCCCTCTTCCAGGCCAGTTCTCTGCTGTGGCCCGGGAGTGCAGTGGAGGATGGCCCAAGTGCTTGGGCCCTGCACCTCATGGGAGACCAGGATAAGTACCTGGCTCCTGCCATCGGATCAGCACGGGGCGCCGGCTGTGGCGGCCATTGGAGGGTGAACCAACGGCAAAGGAAGACCTTTCTCTCTGTCTCTCTCTCTCACTGTCCACTCTGCCTGTCAAAAAAAAAAAAAAAAAAAAAAAAAAAAACAACTCCAGCTATTATTTTTATTTATTTTTTTAATTTATTTTTTTTTTACAGGCAGAGTGGATAGTGAGAGAGAAAGACAGAGAGAAAGGTCTTCCTTTGCCGTTGGTTCACCCTCCAATGGCTGCCGCGGCCAGCGCGCTGCAGACGGCGCACCACGCTGATCCGAAGGCAGGAGCCAGGTACTTATCCTGGTCTCCATGGGGTGCAGGGCCCAAGGACTTGGGCCATCCTCCACTGCACTCCCGGGGCACAGCAGAGAGCTGGCCTGGAAGAGGGGCAACCGGGACAGAAACCGGTGCTCTGACTGGGACTAGAACCCGGTGTGGCCTGGAAGAGGGGCAACCCGGACAGAATCCAGTGCTCCGACCGGAACTAGAACCCAGTGTGCTGGCACCGCAAGGCGGAGGATTAGCCTAGTGAGCCGCGGCGCCGGCTTTCAGCTATTATTTTTATTATTAATTTATTTCATTTGAAAGGCAGAGTTACAGAGAGAGAGGTCTTCCAACCGCTGGTACACTCTCCAATTGGCAGAAACTACTGGAGCTGAGCCGATCCAAAGCCAGAAGCCAGGAGCTTCCTTCAGGTCTCCCACACAGGTGCAGGGCTCAAGAACTTGGGCCATCTTCCATTGCTTTCTCAAGCCACAGCAGAGAGCTTGATCAGAAATAAGGCAGCCAGGACTCGAACTGGGGCCCATATGTGATGCCAGCACCATTGATGGCAGCTTTACCTGCTATGCCAAAGTGTTGGTCCTTAGCTATTATTTTTTACATACTTTTATGCTGACTACCTTTTCAGCAGCATATGTATGCTTTATCTTTTTGGCGAGCTTACTCTTTGGAATTGAAGTTACTTCAGCTCACAAAAAGGTGTGAGGTTTTTTTTTTTTTCCCTTCCATTTTTAGCCTTCCAGCTCATAAGTGGAAGCCACTCATGAATACCCAGTTGTACCAGAATCATATATTGAATAAATCATCTTTCCTCACTTCTCATTAATTCCATTCTCTTAACAGTGGGAATTGATTTGTCTATAACAAGAAAAATAGAACACAGTAGTGTAAACTGTTTATTTGTCTTACACAGAATGGATTAGGGTTGACAATATTTGTTTAGTACTGATGTTTAACAGGGCAATCAAAGACCTATTTTTTTTCCCTCTTCTGTGATTCTGAGTCCTCTTATTTGTCTCCTATTAATTGTAAGACTTACGTTTGAACAACTAGGTAATTAAAAGATGGAAGGAATAAAGGGCTTAAAAAGTTACTGTTCCAGTCTGTTCTTGTTAAATGTTTTTCTAGAAACTCATTAGCAAATTACATTTTTTTCATCAGATAATGATCATTCTTTTCTTCAGTTCATCAACTGGGTTGCTTAATTAGGAAATCAAGTACTTTAGTTCCTTGGAGCTCTGATTGTTAGGTACACTGCTTTTGAATCTTCTGCTGTATACCTGTAAAATTCAGGTTTTGATGTATGCTGATTATTCTGCCTTTCTTTCCTCCAGCTGTTGGACCTGTCTAGGTAATGTATTTTCTTGTGGTCTACTTGTGGTCCAGGTCTAGTTGTGGATCATTCATTGACTAAATCTCCCAATTTGTTTTAAAGCAAGAGGAGCTCTTAGTCCCGTGGGCTTTTGTGATACAAAAGTTGGAGGCAGGTTGCTGAGGTATTTTGGGAAGCATCCTGGCTGTTCAGTCTGTGTGCCTTTTCCAGTCTACACCTGCATTCCAAATCTAGAGGTCTAACAAGATTTATCTAGCCTCTTAACATTTGGGGGCCAAGTGAACGCCCTAACACTCATACAGTACCGACATTAACTTTCTTTTGGGATTTTAACTACAATTGTCAATCTCTTCCCAGTTTGTTTTATATTCCTTAGTCTTGGAACTGTTTTGTTTCCTACGACACCACAGAGCCCTTTAAATGGCTTTTGCGGTAGTGGTTTGTCTAGGAAAGATAAAAAGCTACAAATGAAGATATGTAGATAACCAAGTTAATAGAATTACTTTCTACTTTGCGAATTTCCATTTCTATAATGTTTTTAACTGGAAAAACACTTACTAGTTGGTTTCAACTCTCAGTTCTGTGTTATTAACAAGGTGGTGCAGTGTGGTCACAAAAGAACCCAGGTTAATATTTTCTGGCAAAAGTAACTCGGAGAAGTAAAAAGTTAGGATCAAGTTCAGAGTAAAATTGAAAGTAATGAGGTTGGAGTTTTCAACATGAGGTTAGCTTTAAGCCTGTCAATAAAATACTTTTAATTTTTGAAATTCTTAATTTTTGAAAATTCACTTTAAAATTTTGGAAGTTTTCTAATTAAACTAATTTTAAAAGCTTTCTACTTCAAATAATCACAGCTATAATCCAAGTACAACAAACTTTATTGTTTTGAATGGTATACATAGAAAAAAGAAGCAGTAATTTTGAACATTTAAAAATTAGTTGTGGCATGTCAGAATCCAAAATTATAAATTGATCAACGTACTTCTGAAAGTTACCTTGTATTTCTGTCCACATCTATTTTTTAATAAAGGTTCTTTTATAATGGGTAGGAAGAATGCCAGAACTTGAACCAGTGCTCCTATATGGGCTGCCAGTTATGGGGCAGCAGCTTGACTCACTGCACTGCACTGCCAGTCCCCAGACTGCTTTATACCATAATTAATATGTTCTTTTTTATCCCTTTCAGGACAGTGGTGATTATCCCCTTACCATGCCTGGACCTCAGTGGAAAAAATTTCGTTCAAATTTTTGTGAATTTATTGGAGTCTTGATTCGACAGTGTCAATATAGCATAATTTACGATGAGTATATGATGGACACAGTGATCTCCCTTTTGACTGGTTTGTCAGACTCCCAGGTCAGAGCTTTTAGGCATACAAGTACTCTTGCTGGTAAGTAATCAGCATTTTCTTACCTTTTCTTTATTTTTCTTAAATGTATCATTCTGTTAAACTTTTAGTATACTCCTGAATAATAACATTTTCCCCTAATGATTTGTCTAGTTTATTCATGTAAAGTGTTTGGCTTTTAGCTAACTGATGTTTTTTGACCTGTGTCAACAAATGCCTGTCTGAATTTTTTTTTTTTTTAATTTTATAATCAAAGAAATTTTAAGAGGCCAATAGGCCATGCTCTTTGGTAAATCTAAGTAGTAATATTTGAAATTCCAAATTCATACTTTTTCCTCCTCTTAATTGTTCCTTTATTATTCATTGTTATTTATCTATAACTATGTAAACATTTGTTTATATTTTAAGCAGTTCATCTAGTAAGATGTTAGACATTTTTCCTATTCCTTATAGAACTTAGATATACCTAAACTTAATGTTTCTAAAATGAGTTCATTCAGGTAGGCTACGGATAATTTGAAAAACTGGCTGACTGTAGTTTTCATTTTTGCATTCTTCATTTTAGAATTATCTTGATAACTTGTCAGCTATTTATTTTCATTTTTCCACAACAGGATAATTTCATTTTCCCTCTCTTAACTGTGTTTTCCTAAAATGACTGTTCTTTCTCACTCATGACATGGAATGCATGCATACATATATGTACATAAACATATTAAATGCTGCTAAATTACAGCCTTTTTAATCGTAGTAACTTTGTCTATATTCATCTTATTTATTATCATGACAAAAATGGTTTAGTTTCATTATTGTATGTCATATTGCATTTAAATTTCAATATCTCACTAATTATTTAATCATTGGTTCTCTCTCTCTCTCTCTTTTTTTTTTTTTTTTTTTTTTTTTTTTTTTTTTGACAGGCAGAGTGGACAGTGAGAGAGAGAGACAGAGAGAAAGGTCTTTCTTTGCCGTTGGTTCACCCTCCAATGGCCGCCGCGGCCAGCGCACCGCGCTGATCCGATGGCAGGAGCCAGGAGCCAGGTGCTTTTCCTGGTCTCCCATGGGGTGCAGGGCCCAAGCACCTGGGCCATCCTCCACTGCACTCCCGGGCCACAGCAGAGAGCTGGCCTGGAAGTGGGGCAACTGGGACAGAGTCCGGCGCCCCGACCGGGACTAGAACCCGGTGTGCCGGCGCCGCTAGGCAGAGGATTAGCCTAGTGAGCCGCGGCGCCGGCCTAATCATTGGTTCTCAAACTTTAGCATGCATCATAAACACCTACAGAGCTTGTTGAAAGATTGTTGTTGGGCCTAACCCCCAAAGTTGAACAGGTTTCTGGGTGATGTTCTTGCTAGTGTTTTGAGTACTTACTGTAAATACATTGCAAAAGCCTTATTTAAAATTCTGTCATTTCCTGGCTTAACTTGTTGCCCAAAACCAATATGATAATATTGTCTGGAGTCATACTTTATTTTTTCTGCCTCCAGTTCCCTTTTTATCCTCAACATGGTTGATCCATATTAGGGTCTGTTAGTCTCTTGTTAGAGTTCTACAGCAAATATAAAACACAGTTGGTTTACTTTTGAGGTTGAAATTTCTCTTGTTGTAAGAAACAGATTTTGAGCAACTTTTTTAAAAGTAAAATAATAGATATTATGGTTGAAAAATATTTCTGTAGAACATGTAGTAAACACAGTTTATTCTGTGTCTTGAGTATCTTTCTCATTCGGAAAACAGATCTTGTTGGAATCAGTTGCATTTTTTAAAACAGTACTATAAAAATATGGTTTATTGTTTAAAACATTACTCGATATTATACATTGTTTTCTAATTTCATGAACTTTAGTGTCTTCAGCATTTGATATTTTTTCATTTTTCCTATTTTCATCTTTTTAAGTACCGTAATGACCATTTACATGGTTGTCATACTTAGGCAGTTCATTGATTAGATATAAACAAAGCTTAAACACAAAGTAGAAATTGCTTCTGAATAGCCAAAACTGCTGTTATAAAAATTAATGAAGTTGCATTGTCGATACAGTAGTAATTGTTTGGTTTTCCAAGACCAAGGGAAAAGGAGAAGCATTAGGTTAATATAGGGGACACCTTAGAAACTATCCTGCTGGTGGTATTGTGAAAATTCCTAACAGAAAGGAAAACAAGAAAATTAATTTACAAATCTGAAGATAAAAGCCACTGGTGGTGGGATGGGGTGTTTTCTGTATTGGCAAGCTAACCTTTCTTTAGTCCAGAAGCCTGTATACATTCTGTACAACAGATTAAATATGTGCCATATACTCCTTAAAAACACAAGTGAAAGACTATTATAGTACAGAAATATGCAGACTATTTTGCCTCCTAAAATTTTGTTTTGATTATCTATACAAGGCTCTTTAATTCATTTGTTTGTGTCCTCTACTCCATGTAAATGAGGTATTACTGTATTTTACTGACGTTAATATGGTCCTTTTTTGTTCTCCTTTCCATTCATTGTTTTTCAATGACTTTATTATAACCATTTTCTCTGTATTTACCCCTTTGTTTATCTATCTGCCATGCTTAAAAATGTTTTCATTACTGCTTTCTTTCTATATCTTTGAGCTGTGTAATTCGCTCCTCCCTGTAGTTGCCTATCTGTCTCTCCTCACACAATTTACTGATGTCCACTTTAGCTTTAAAGCTGCATAATATACAGTTTTGCTTTAACCTAAGCTCTTTTTATGCCATTATGTAGCATATTTGAATTTCACATTTTTCAAAATCATATTGAAAAATAGAAAGTGAGTTATATTTACACTGGTTTTTCAAAGAATAATACCTGTTTTTAGGCATTTTCTAAATTTACTCTAAAATATTAATGTAATTCCCATGTTTCTGCAATAATGGTGAGATCTTCCAATGCTCTGTTGTATAAAATGTGAAATATTAGTCCCCCTTCCCTTCAACAAAGCACAGAGGGCTTGCTGAGAACTTAATTTCAGACTGGACAGTAATCATTCATCTTTTAAAGGGATTTTTGGTTCTTGACTTTGCCATCGTCTTTTTTTTATGGTATGTGTGCAAGGAATAGATTATAAGATAATCATTTTTATTCACTTTGCAGGACAAGTCTTGGGGACTAGATAAAATGGGCAGGAACATGTAATCCTCTGCTTCAAAGACTATGTGCATGGACAGTTGCAAGGCAGTTATGGCCAGATATGATTATCGTCTTTGGAATAAAATGCTCCTTGACATTGCTTATATCTTAGCTGAGGAGAGACGATCAGGTTAGTTATTTTGTAGGGTACAGATGTGATGAGTTCCAGAGCTTCATTAAGTCATCAGAGTGGTCTTAATCAGTGGTACTTTTAATCTGTTTCCAAGTACCTCATTTTCTTGTTATAAATTAAACAATGTGTCCCGATTGTCAGTGTTTATGCATTGCATTTAATTGTACACTTTTACCTATGTTTTTATTAAAAGTTGTTAACATTCTGTAGGTCTTTAGGACTATTTATTTCAGTTAGAAATACTGTCATTTTCCATTGGAGTTAAACTCTTTTGGAATATTTTTATTGTTAAATTGAAACAATGTTAGCAATTACATTTTATGTAATATTTTCCTTTATCCTAAGTAAAATTTTAAAACACCCTTTCATTTATTTAAAGCACTTTAATAAAGAAGGATGAAGAAGGCTTCCTGTATTATGGTTTACACCTCCCAGGAGACATTTGAAATTAAATTGTCAGTGTACGACTAAAACAATGCATTGATTCTAGAATTTTTTTAATCCTTAGCAAGGAATAAAAGGAGATTGAGTTCATCTAGTCACAGATCATCTAAACAATGGTATTCCTGTCCAGGAGTTTGAGGATGTTCTTCTCAATTTTTTGTTATTTTCTCACATATATTTCTATTATGTTACAAATAGCTTAATTATAATTACCTCTCACTTCTAAAGTAAAAATGCTAATTTGAACAAATAATAAAAACTATAAAAGATTTATATTAATAATGGCATGGAGGTTTTTTTTCTGCTTTCCAAAATATATTGGGAAAAATTGTAAAATGTGGTCAAGGTGACAAATGAGGCCAGTCTTCAACAGTGGTTAACAAGTGCTTCTTAGACATTTGATAGAGTAAACCTTTCTTTATAACTTACTGTTTAACATTATTTTATTGACATGTAGTTCAACATTGATTAATATGTGTTACAATGTAAGCATCTCTGGGCTTTTCCTTTGAGGAAAACTATGTCATATGAAATTGCTTTGTTCTTTAATCAAAGGCTGAAAACTGTTTGCCTCAAAAAATTGACAATTTTTGTCTTTTAGTTAGTAATACTTTAATAGAATGGTTAATAGAAAAGTTTCTGAAGCCAGATTCTGCATTCATATCACTCTTTGCCTTTTACTAGTTGGATAACCTTGGACAAGTCCTTAACTTATCTGAAGTAATTTTTTCTTACGCAAAGTGGAAAAGATAATAATAGCTACCTCTTGTTAAAAGAGATCAGGAGAATTTAGATCAGCGCTTGGCATTTAGAAAGCTGCTGCTATTTAATGACAAGAAGAGCTACTGATGCTTGCCAGTGTTTCCCTTCATTCATGTTTTTACTCAGAATTAATTGAGTACCAATTTATCTTAGTAATAGAAGACTGAACAAATGGAGAAATCAAAAATAAGTAATTTCATAAGTAAATAACTCTAAATTGCTCTTAAGAAAACTGACAGCATGCATTTTTATTTTTATAAATGATTTGGAGACATAAAAGGTGGTATCTGGGGTGAGCTTTACTAAATATTCAAAAGAGTGGGGTATTCTGTGTGGCTTGAGTACTTGCCATTTCCTTGCCATTTTTGGAAATCTCCCAAGTGTCATAGCATCAAGTATATGAGGGGAGTGAAGTGTCAGCCATGGCCATTTTATTGTAATGAGCAAAAAGTCGTTGTGGGAACATAGCCAGCAGCCATATTGGATGTTTTTAGCCAGTGCTCTCGTTTTCTGCTGTGGGGGAAAAAGGGGGTGGGGTTTGTTTTGGGCATTGCAGGGGTTGGGTGGGGGTAATGCAGGGAGGTGCTGGTGACCTCAGCTACTCCTTGCTAACTTCCTTGCCTACATCACAGATAGATTATTTCCAGTTTCTAAGGTTTGGAACTGAAAATTCTAGCAAGTTTGGCATTACCAAAATATAGGTGATAGAGTGTAAATAATTTCTTCCTTTTGTCTTTATATTTTATTTTCCTCATAGTCATTTAAAAATTCTCCTAGAGACTGTTTTCCTTTATATGTTTGTCATTGTGTTTCTATACTTCATTACTTTTGTCCTCCAAGTATAATACCTTTGTTTACTTTCTAGGATTTGTGAGCTGTAGACTTCTGATGTTCTTGGGGGATTAGTGCCTGATACATGGCCAAATGTGCAAAGACTACTCCATCAAATAATTTTACCTGTAAAATAAAGTGTAGCCTCAAAATTGTGATTATCTTTCTAAAAAAGTACATATAGATCTAAAATGACTTTTAAATTTTTCTTTTTTTTTTAGATTTCTATCTTTTAGTTTCTATTATCATATCTGAAGATTAGCCTTCTTTTTGGAGCCAGTTTTTGTAAAGAAATAATGATTTAAAAATATATGCATTTATTTATTTGAGAAGCACAGAGTGAGAATGTACAGGCTCCCATCTGTTGGGAGTTGTCCACAACAAGTTGCCTACAACAGCCCTGCCCTGAACAAGCCAAAGTCAGAAGTGAGCCAGGAAATCAATCCAGGTTTCCCATGTGAGTGTTAAGGACTCAATTACTTGAACCATTACCAATTATTCCCAGTTTCAGCATTACCAGGAAGTTAGGGTCAAATCTAGAGACAGATTTCAGACACAGGAAACCCAGTGCAGGACATGGGCATCTTAACCAGCATCTTACCCGGCAGACTAAATGCTTACACTCGACACTTTTTTTTTTTTTTTTTTTTAAATCAAACACTTCATATCTTCTATTCACTAAGTTGGTGACCTTGGAAAAATTTCCTTTTACACCTCAACTTTTTTTTTTTTTTTAAGATCTATATAGTACTGATTTCGAGAGTGTCCTCTAATAGTAGGGTTGTGAAACTTAAGTAAAATAATCCATGTTAAATATTTATTTAACATAGAGAAGTCATTCAGTAATTCTGTGTTATAACTATGACAAAGAGAACAGCAGAGTTTATTTTAGTTTGCATCTAAAGTGGGCAGAGAACTTGAAAAGAATTTTAAAAATTTTTTGTTACACATTTTAACATTTTCTATGCGGGTACAGTTACATATACTATATACCAAGAATTCATTAAAAAGTAGCTATAATTATATAGCCTCACAACTTTGCCATAACATATTGATGTTTGCTTTAGGATTTATTCTCATATGTATATTTATTAAGGGTTTTATCTTATTTTTTAAAAAATGTTCAAATGGGGCCGGCGCCGCGGCTCACTAGGCTAATCCTCCGCCTTGCGGCGCCGGCACACCGGGTTCTAGTCCCAGTTGGGGCGCCGGATTCTGTCCCGGTTGCCCCTCTTCCAGGCCAGCCCTCTGCTGTGGCCAGGGAGTACAGTGGAGGATGGCCCAGGTGCTTGGGCCCTGCACCCCATGGGAGACCAGGAAAAGCACCTGGCTCCTGGCTCCTGCCATCGGATCAGCGCGGTGCGCCGGCCGCGGCGGCCATTGGAGGGTGAACCAACGGCAAAGAAAGACCTTTCTCTCTGTCTCTCTCTCTCACTGTCCACTCTGCCTGTCAAAAAAAAAAAAAAATGTTCAAATGAGTTTTGTAGCATACATTTGTCTGATTTTAATTTTTATTATATTGTTTTTTATTTTCTAAAATTTAGATCTCTTTTAATATGTTGGACTTCTAAGCCATTGTTTGGATCCTTTATCAGATTTTGAATCCCTTGTCATCTTTTTTTTTTTTTTTTAAGATTTATTTATTTATTTGAAAGAGTTAAACAGAGAGAGGAGAGAGAGAGAGAGAGAGAGAGAGGTCTTCCATCCGATGGTTCACTCGCCAGTTGGCTGCAACAGCTGGAGCTGCGCTGATATGACGCCAAGAGCCAGGAGCTTCTTCTGGGTCTCCCATGCGGGGGCAGGGGCCCAAGGATTTGGGCCATCTTCTGTTGCTTTCCCAGGCCATAGCAGAGAGCTGGATTGGAAGTGTAGCAGCTGGATCTTGAACCAGCGCCCATATGGGATGCCAGCACTTCAGGCTAGGGCGTTAACCCACTGCGCCACAGTGCCAGCCCTGTCATCTTTTCTTTAATTCAGTCTCTCTATGCAGCGTATTATGTGATAGCTTTTTGAGCTAATGGATGTTGGAGAAGCAAATATTTGAGATTTTGCATACCTGAAAACTCTTTGGTATTCTCATGATAAATAGTTTGATCAGTTTTTATTTTACCTTTGAAAAAAAAATTTTTTTTTTTTTTTTCAAAATTTATGTCTTGCTTCTATTGTTGCTTTTGAGAAAGCCAGTGTTATTCAGACTTCTGATTCTGAATCTGTTTCTTGTCTTTTGAAGCTGTTGTATCTTTTTCTTTGTAATGTTTGAAATTTCATGGGGATGTACCCTCGGTGAACATATTTTTTTCCCATTCACTTTGCTGGGCACTTTGATTTCTATTTAGATATTACTCTCTTGAGATATTCTGAGTTTCCTATTATTTTTCATATGGTTTTCATTTATTAGTCTATTCACTTTTCTTATATTTCCTCATTTTTAATGAACTTAATTTTGACTATCATTATAAGTTTCTAATTCGTTCTTATTCTCCAAGTACATTCTGTTTCAGGGACAACATTGTAGCAAAGAAGTTAAAGCTGCTGCCTGCATCGCAGGTATTCCATATGGGTACCAATTTGAGTCTCTCTCCCATTTGTGTCTCACTCACCCCTGATTTCAATTTCCTCCCATTTAATAGAAAATCCTTACCATTATACTGAGATGCTATGACAGTGCCCATCTTTTAGAAATCATTTGTGTCAGTCTGGATTCTCCAGAGAAACGGACCTATTGAAGAAACACTCATATCACACAGAAAAATGTATTTCAATAAATTGACTCAATGCAGTTGTGAGAGCTGGCATATTTCAAATTTGTCAGGCAGGTCAGCAAACTGGAAACTAAGGAGTTTTGCAGTCTTGAGTTAGATCTGCGGGTCTGGCTGGAAGCTCAGAAGATTAGGCAAACATTTCCTCTGTAAAACCCTTGTAACCCTTCAACTGATTGGAGTAGGTAATTATTGGCGATATTCTTCTTAATATCAACTGATTTTAGATGTTGGCCATATGTAGAAAATATCTTCAAGGTGGGGCCGGTACTATGGTGCAAGTAGGTTAATCCTCTGCCTGCAGCGCCGGCATCCCATATGGGCACTAGTTCTAGTCCCGGCTGCTCTTCTTCCCATCCAGCTCTTTGCTATGGCCTGGGAAAGCACTAGAAGATGGCCCAAGTCCTTGGGCCCCTGCACCCACATGGAAGACCCAGAAGAAGCTCCTGGCTCCTGGCTTCAGAAGGGCACAGCTCCCACCGTTGTTGCCAGTTGGGGAATGAACCATTGGATGGAAGACCTCTCTTTTTCTCTCTGCCTCTCCTCTCTCTGTGTAACTCTGACTTTTGAATAAATAAATAAATCTTTAAAAAAAATCTTCAAGGTAATAACTGGATTAGTGGATTTTTAAAAAAATTCTTTATTTTGTTTGAAAGGCAGAGAGAGAGAGAGACAGACTGAAAGAGAGATCTTCCATATAGTGGTTCACTTACCAAGCATTCAAAACCAGGACTGGACCAGGCTAAAGGAAGGAGCCCAGAGCCTAGAGCCTCGTCTCAGTCTCCCACTGGAGTGGCCGAGACCCAAGCACTTGAACCATTGCGTTCTGCCTCCCAAGGTATGCATCAGCAGGAAGCTGGATTGGAATCAGAGAAGCTAGTACTCAAGCCAGGCACCCTGGCATGGAATGTGGGTATCTCAAAGGTATCTCAAGTGTCATTTCACTACTGTGCCAGACACCTATCTCCTAGATTAGTGTTTTGTTTTGTTTTGTTTTGTTTTTTAATTATTTTATTTATTTATTTTTTTAGACAGGCAGAGTGGACAGTGAGAGAGAGAGAGACAGAGAGAAAGGTCTTCCTTTTGCCGTTGGTTCACCCTCCAATGGCCGCCGCAGCTGGCGCGCAGCGGCCGGCGCATCACGCTGATCCAAAGCCAGGAGCCAGGTGCTTTTCCTGGTCTCCCATGCGGGTGCAGGGCCCAAGCACTTGGGCCATCCTCCACTGCACTCCCGGGCCACAGCAGAGAGCTGGCCTGGAAGAGGGGCAACCGGGACAGAATCCGGCGCCCCGACCGGGACTAGAACCTGGTGTGCCGGCGCCTCAAGGCAGAGGATTAGCCTATTGATCCACGGCGCCGGCAGATTAGTGTTTGATTATATTATATTACTGGCCACAATAGCCAGGCCAACCCTTGACATATAAACTATCATATGCATTTTGGTTCCCTAATGGCCTTCTAGCGACAGTGCCGTTTCTCTCCTTTTCATTTAACCAATTCTCAAAGAATTATTTATATTTAGTTTCTTGACTTAGTCTTCTCCTATGCAGTTCTCCCATGCAGTTTTCTCTCTGCCACTTCACTGCTTCTGTTATTGAAGTCAACAGTTACTTTCTGTGGTTCAAGTCAGTGGCTGACTCCCAGATGTCCCCTCCCTCCCTCCCCTTCCTTCTTTATTTTTTTGAAAAGCAAGTTCACAGAAGCAGAGAGAGATGTCTTCCATCTGCTGGTTCACACCCCAAATGACTGCTGTAGCAGGAGCTGAACTGATCTGAAGCCAGGAGCCTGGAACTTCTGGGTCTCCTATCTTGGTAAAGGGGCTCAAGGACTTGGGCCATCTTCTGTTGCTTTCCCAGGCACATTAGCAGGAAGCTGGATTGGAAGTGAAACAGCCAGGACTCAAACCGGTGCCCTTATGGGATGCCGGCTCTGCAGGTGGCAGCTTTACTCAATGTGCCACAGTGCCAACCCCTTTCATTCTCTGGAAAGGTAGAGCTACCTCTTCTTTCTGTTTACTTGTCTTCTGAAATAGCACATTTTCCTTTTGGATCTTAAGTAATTGTGCTTACTCAATTATCTCAGCACTTGATTTTCAGATCTTCTTTCTTTAATGTTTACTCAGTCCTTCGTGAAAGAAAAATTAAAAACCAATTCCATGGTTTTTTATTAAAAAATAATGATAGTGACATAATTAATACAGTCACATGATTTAAAAATTAAAGCAAAAAGTGTTGTATATTTTTCTACTTAGCCCTCATCCATCAGACTCTTCCCTGAAGGAAACCAAAGTTCTTGATTTCTTATATATCTTTCCAAAGAAATGTTAGGCATGTAATAGCAAATACAAAATCAGTGGGAGACATTGTGATAGAATGGAGCAAGACTGCCTTTAATCAAATAATGTTTCTGCCACTCATTAGCTGTGTAACTCTGCCTCATTTTTCTCTGTGTAAGAAGGGAATAATAATAAATCATAGTTTTTATTTCATATAAATGAAGAACTGTAAAGAAATGTGACTGGCCCATAAAAAAGAATAACATTCCTTTTTGTAAATAATTTAATATGCACTCAGGCATCTTGCATTTTTCTAATCAGATATCTTGGTAAGCTTTCCTTTGTAACAAATCATGTCTCATCTCTTTTTTTAAAATTTATTTATTTATTTGAAAATCAGAGTTACAGAGAGAAAGTAGAAGAGGCAGAGAAAGAGATCCTCCATGTGCTGGTTCACCCCCTAGATGGCTGCAATATCCAGTGCTGGGTCAGGCAGGTGCCAGGAGTTTCATTCGGGTTTCCCATGTGGGTAGGAGGGGCTCAATTATTTGGGCCATCTTCTGCTACTCTTTCCAGGCTATTAGCAGGGAGCTGGATCAGAAGTGAAACAGCCAGGACATGAACCCACACACATATGGGATGCTGACATTGAGGGTGGCTGCTTTACCCACTATGCCACAACGCTGGCCCCCCATATCTTTTCTAATGGGTAGATATATTTTAGATGGATATGTCATCCCATCGTATGATTCCAAATACCAATGTATTTGATAGTAGTTTCTAAATATATATCTATTCTTAGATACAATAAGCAAACACCTTTCTAATTCCTCTTGCCTCTCTATTTCTCTTGTTTTCTTATTATAATCTAACAATCTTATAGCTCTGCCTTCAAAATATGTTTCATATCTAATTATTTCTATCTATTGCTGCTACCTTAGTCCCAACCAGCATCACTGGTCTCAGTTTGTCCATCCCCAAACCTTAAGAATTAGCATTGTGGGGCCAGCGCTGTGGCACAGCAGGTTACAGCCCTGGTCTGAAGTGCCAGCATCCCATATGGATGCCGGTTCTAGACCCAGCTGCTCCTCTTCTGATCCAGCTCTCTGTTATGGCTTGGGAAAGCAGTAAAAGATGGCCCAAGTCTTTGGGCCCTGCACGCACAATGGATATCAGGAAGAAGCGCCTGGCTCCAGGCTTTGGATCCGCACAGTTCTGGCTGTTGCAGCCATCTGGGCAGTGAACCATCAGATGGAAGACCTCTCTTTGTCTCTACCTCTCTCTGTACCTCTTTCAGATAAATAAAATAAATCTTTTTTTTTAAAAAGAATTACAATTGCAAATTGATCAAAATATTTTCAACTTTCCTTCAATATTCTCTTCCCTTTTTACAGTTTTACTGTTTTATGGTATGTTGGTACAATAATTTATAATGTAAATCAGAGTGAACATTTGTCATAGTGGTTAAGATATCTACCTCCCATATCCAAGTGCCTGGATTCCAGTCCAGTCTCTAGTCTGAATTCCAGTTTCTTATGTGTATCCTGGGAGGCAGTGGTGATGGCTCAGGTACTTGGGTCCCTGCTACTCATGGAGTCCTAGCTTGAGTTCCGAACTGGTTTGGCCTGGCTCACCCTGGCTGTTGTGGGCATTTGTGGAGTGAAACCATGCATGGAAGTGTGCTTTCTCTCTCTCTGTCTCTCTCTTTTTCTCTCCCTCTCTATTAAATAAAAAAAAATTAAAAAGTGAGTAAATAAATCAAACTAGTTCTTAATACTCCAGTACGTTTTACCCCATTTAGATTTGGTTCCTGATATCTCACCAGAAGACCACTTTTAGTGGAATCCTTCTGTTCTTGCCTCTTAGTCTCATCTCCTGCCTTTGCCCACTTGTATGCTATAGCTACATTGAAAACCTTGGTCTTTTATGTCTATTCTCATAACAATTTACACCATAACCTTTGCCCTATGTATTCCATCTGCAGAAACACTTATCTGCAATGCAATCCCATGCCCATTCTCTCACTTCATGCTGAAATGTTAAGGTCTGTAGAGTCCTTCTTAACTAATCATCTGAAATAGTACCTCCTTCACAGACAAACACACTTACCCCCTAACTCTCTCTCTTTTCTTACCATACTTTATCTTTCTTTATAGTATTTACCATTTAACTAACATGGTTTTCCATTTGTCTATTATCTATTTATATTCTCACTAGAATGCAAAATCACAACTTTTTTGTTTGTTTTTGTAGTACCTGATACAATGCTTGGTATATTTTTGATTGATAGATAAATAATGAACAACACTCTGCTTTTTAATCTATCTTCCTGAAAGACCTAATTACCAACCTGTCACTAAATAGTACTTTTGTAAAATGTAACAAAAAGGACTTAAAGAAAAAAATGAAATGTATTTGTGTTATATTATCATTAAACATACATAACGATTGCTGGCACCATGGCTCAATAGGCTAATCCTCCAACTGCGGCGCCGGTACCCCGGGTTCTAGTCCTGGTTAGGGCGCCAGATTCTGTCCCAGTTGCTCCTCTTCCAGTGCAGCTCTCTGCTGTGGCCTGGGAGTGCAGTGGAGGAGCCCTGGACCAGCATGGGAGACCAGGATAAGCACCTGGCTCCTGGCTTCAGATCAGCGTGGTGCGCCAGCCGCGGTGGCCATTGGAGGGTGAACCAACGGTATAGGAAGACCTTTCTCTCTGTCTCTCTCTCTCACTGTCCACTCTGCCTGTCAATAATAATAATAATAATAATAATGTTATCAGATTGCTATAAAAGTTTTTAAACATTTTGAAGTTTGTACTTAACATCAACTTCTGCTACATGTGTTGTCTTTTCTGTTCAGCACTGAAGAACAGACCATGTATAGTATATTGGTGAACTAGAAAATGGTCTCTGCTTCTATAGCCTACAGTTAAAATATGGAAACTAAATGAAGTATTCTCCTTAGTAGGCAAGAAGAAGACACTTGAAAGCCTATATTCATAGGATCATGGCTGGATTCCTATAGGATTAAGTTATAAAATGTTTCTGTTAGCACTACCAGTAAAATTTCATGTTATCACTCTGTGCAGCTATCAGTATTTTTCAGTAAAGTCAATAAAATATTGTAATCCACATGTTGTATATCTCATTAAATTTAAGGCGGTTATCAATCGTTTGTTTATATATTGGTCAGTGAACTGAAAATTTCAGTGACGCCTCAGTTTTACATATTTAGAAATACCTTATCTCGGAGGCTAAATACTGCCATATTAATATTTTTCTGAGCATATATTGATTTTTTTGTTTCAGTGTGCTATTTTATTGCTTATGTATCTGGGCTGGGCTGATGTTCATTACCTAATGACAGTTTGAGTTTAACACCTTGGTTCAAAAGGATATGGATAACTAAAAGGAAAAGTTATTAATATAAGAAAACAAATAAGCATTAGCTTCCAGTGGTAAATTCTAATCAGTGTTGGTGTTAATTTTAGTGCTTTCTAACTCCTTGATCTTGAAGCCATTTTGCTGAAGAGATCTAGAAGTACGTACTGAATTACATTCCATTGGATCTGTGTGCCCTGAACAAGCTCTTATAAATTGTATTTTCCTTGACTTCGATGTAATTCTAAATGTTTACTAAATTAAATAATTTTGTTTTATATTTTGGTTTAAGAGCAGAAACAATCACTGTAAACATGGATCTGGCAAAAATGTTGAGTTTCAGAGTAACAAATTGGTTAAATGTGTGTGAAAAATGAACATATGTACATATGTAGCAGTATGTACATTTCCATACATTTTTTTGCACCAAAATAATCTTTAATTCCATGTTCTGTGAAATTTTAAAGTAAATACCTTTGTTCATGTTGCTACATGTAACTAAAGGAAATTTTTATATTTTAAAAGAAATGCATGCTCATTTTAATCAAATGAATATATTTGCCAATATGTAAATCATTTTTTCTAAAGCACTAAACAGTTCACTTTTTCATAACTGAAAATTTGAAGTTGAATAACTTAAAGGGGGAAATTATTACCAGTACAATATTTTATTACTCCCTTTTTTCATTTTCAATTATGTTTATATACAGAAGATCAATTTAGCATATGTTAAGTAAAGATTTCAACTGTTTGCACCCACACAGAAACACAAAATGTAAAATACTGTTTGAGTACTAGTAATAGCATTAAATCACAATGTACAACACATTAATTAAGAACAGAGATCCTATATGAGGAGTAAGTGCAGTGACTCTTGTTGTTGACTTAACAAACTGACACTCTTGTTTATGGTGTCAGTAATCACCCTAGGCTCTTGTCATGAGTTGCCAAGGCTATGGAGGCCTTTTGAGTTCATTATGATCAATTTTGAACTGAAATTGATCACTTTGACTAGTGAGATGGCATTGGTACATGCCACCTTGATGGGATTGAATTGGAATCCCTTGGCACGTTTCTAACTCTACCATTTGGGGCACGTCAGAGTGAGCATGTCCCAAATTGTATATCTCCTCCCTCTCTTATTCCCACTCTTATATTGAACAGAGATCACTTTTTGTGGGGAGCAACTGAGACTAGACTAAGTTACTGGAATTAAGACTTATTCTATGCATCTGCTCTCCCACAATATGGCGCTGGGGAGGAGTAAACTTCTACGCAGCTGCCTCTCGCCAATTTGACTGATAAGCTGCAGGAGCTGATCCTGCTCCTGATTGGAGGAGAGCAGTGTGCTCGGCGTGTGGGCAGCAGAGTTGGGATTGGTGGAAGAGGACTATAAAGGAGGAGAGAGACAACATGCACCGGGTACATCTGAAGGAACACCTGAGCAGCCTCCGAGAGAGCCGGCCGGCGGTGTGCCGCTCCTCTGCGGAAGCGGGGAAAGTGGCAGGGGGTACCGCCCCTCCACGGAGGTGGAGGGGTCGGCAGCCAACCCAGGAAGGACCAGCAGCAAACCCGGGAAGGGCCGAGCAGACAAAAGAACAGCGCAGGGTCTAGTGTCGTTCCTCCACGAAGAGGGGGAGCAACAACTTTTCAGTTAAATTAAAACACCTAAGAATAATTGTGTTAATTACAGAGTTCAACCAACAGTATTAAGTAGGACAAAAAAAATACTAAAAGGGATCAAGTATTAAGTTGTTCATCAACAGTCAGGACAAAGGCTGATCAAGTCACTGTTTCTCATAGTGTCCATTTCACTTCAACAGATTTCATTTTTGGTGCTCGGTCAGTTGTCACCAATCAGGGAGAACATACTGGCTTATTTCACTCAGCATGATGTGTTTCAGATTCCTCCATTTTGTTGTAAATGACTAGATTTCATTGTTTTTTTACTGCTGTGTAGTATTCTATAGAGTACATGTCCCATAATTTCTTTATCCAGTCTACTGTTGATGGGCATTTGGGTTGATTCCATGTCTTAGCTATTGTGAATTGAGCTGCAATAAACATTAAGGTGCAGACAGTTTAATTTCCTTTGGGTAAATTCCAAGGAGTGGTATGGCTGGGTTGTATGGTAGGGTTATCTTCAGGTTTCTGAGGAATCTCCAGACTGACTTCCATAGTGGCTTGACCAGTTTGCATTCCCACCAACAGTTGGTTCGTGTCCCTTTTTCCCTATATCCTCGCTATCATCTGTTGTTGGTAGATTTCTATATGTGAGCCATTGTAACCTGGGTGAGGTGAAACCACATTGTGGTTTTGATTTGCATTTATTATTCCTTTGACAGTATTTCTTAAACTCTGTCTCAGTAATGAAAATACATATGAATTGACAAAAGTTTAATCTTTGTGTTATTCATGTTTGTTACTGTATATAAAATAGGAATTTGACAATATTCAATAAGGACACTGTTTTTTTCCTTTTTTTTCTAATAAGGACACTATTGAATAAGTGTGAATTTGAAAGTGTATGAATACTAAGATTGCAAGAATAGGTTGATTGGAAATCCACAGAATGCATTTTAAATGGTGGCTCAGTGTGTTTTTCAGGACTTGGGAGTTGTATAACTCACTGAGGTTAGGAACAAAGGGAAAGAAGGGTCATCTTTGAGAATAAAGATCACAAATTGATGGTAGACATCTAAGGCAGACATTTAGGAACATTTGCGTACACAGATCTGGTGGTCGGAAAAGAAGTTTAAACTTGATTAGTATGTCCTCACTAGGCTGTGTGTATCTGGAATTGGGGAAGGCCTTGTTGAATGTTACATAAATATTTCCTGCTGGTAATTTTTAAGTGGCTAATATTAAGAAGTCAAGTTGTTTGCTACAGAGGCAGAGAAAATTATATTGGTTACAAACATGATGTTTATTTCTATAGGTTAATTTTTTTTAAAGAAGTCAAGTTATGCATGGATTATGAAATAGAATTTGTGTAGTTCCCTTCCTTCATCCATTTGCTTTATCACTTGAGTGCTTATGGATGAAGATTTGATTCATTGGAGAGTTATATAATATTCCTTTATTTCATAGCCATGAAACTCATGACTGCTCTGGTGAATGTTGCCTTAAACCTCAGTATTCATCAGGACAATACACAGAGACAGTATGAAGCTGAGAGAAATAAAATGATTGGGAAGAGAGCCAATGAAAGGCTGGAGTTACTACTTCAGAAACGTAAAGAGGTAAGTTCGTTCCATGGAATGGCTTTGTTGTTCTTATGTTCCATAAACACATACTAGCTATATTTCTAGTTTTTATGTTCTCTGTAAAAATGTCTGTGTGCATTTTTGACATTTATTTTTAAGTTAGATTATTTGATTTTAAAGTTTTCTCATGAAACTGAATGTGTTTTGGATGAAAAAATGTGATTGAAAAATGAAAAAAGTGATTGTTTGATGGCAGCAGGGAATCACATAATACCTCTTCATTTGAGAGATGGTGGTGATTTGGGAATTAGGCAACACAGAAAAATTGTCAGGAAGTCTGATACAAATACTAAAACTTCAGAACTGGGGACCACAGCCTCACCTGTTGGTTCCATGTGGGGAATGAACTAGTTGACTCAAGATCTTTCTCTTCCTCTGTCCCTCTTTTCCTTTCATTCCCTCTATCACTTTGCCTTTCAAACAGACAAGTCTTTAAAAAATAAAAAATAAAAAAAAAGAACTGAGCCAAACAAATTTTAGTTCATGTGTAAGGCATTCCTGTGATTGGTAGCAATTTTATAACATTTCCGTATATGTATTGAAAATGCTTTTAAAGTGGATTTTTAAACCCATCATCTTACTTGCAGGGCAACAATAAAGTCTTTAATTAAGCAGGAAATATGACACTTATGGTAACTTTGAAATAAATATCATGTGGTTGAAGTATGTGGAGAATTGAAAAATTAAGACTTTTAGAAAACATTTTTTCATCCAATATGAAATACAGTTTTAGATCTGCAGTATAAGTCTTTTAGCAAAGGAATAATACCACATTGTTTCAAAGAAATGTCATATGAAAAATGGGCAGTGTGTTATAATGGGACAAAAAGCAAAAAAGAAACCTTATGATTAAATTACTATCTGTACTATATATTTTTTTTAAATGGAGCTACTGTAAGAAAGTATCCCAAATAAGGGCTTCAGGAAATGAAAGTCATTTTCTCAGCCGGCGCCGTGGCTCAATAGGCTAATCCTCCACCTTGCGGCGCCGGCACACCGGGTTCTAGTCCCGGTTGGGGCGCCGGATTCTGTCCCGGTTGCCCCTCTTCCAGGCCAGCTCTCTGCTATGGCCAGGGAGTGCAGTGGAGGATGGCCCAGGTGCTTGGGCCCTGCACCCCATGGGAGACCAGGAAAAGCACCTGGCTCCTGGCTCCTGCCATCGGATCAGCGCGGTGCGCCGGCTGCAGCGGCGGCCATTGGAGGGTGATCCAACGGCAAAGGAAGACCTTTCTCTCTGTCTCTCTCTCTCACTGTCCACTCTGCCTGTCAAAAAAAAAAATAAATAAAAAAAAAAAATAAAAAAGTCATTTTCTCAAAGTTTCAGAAGCTAGAAGTCTAAAATTGTGTTGGCAAGGCTGTGCTCCCTGTGAAGACATTAGATTGTATCATAGCTTCTGGTTTCTTGGCTTGTATCAACCTGCCACCAGTCTTTACCTGATATCCTTCCTTTTTGTTTGTCTCCAAATTTATCCTTCTCATAAGGACACCAGTTATATTGAATTAGGAACCCATCCTACTTGTTTATGGTCTCATCTTTATGAATTAACATCTGCCAGAATGCTGTTTCCAAATAAAATCATATTCTGAGATACTAGGGATCAGGACATAAACATACATTTTTGAAACACAATTTAACCCATACATATACCAAACTTGAAATATGGCAGTAAATACTGGAACTGAGTTTTATTCAGTGCCATGCACTAACATGATTCCTCTTAAAAATTAATTGATTTTTATATAATGGAGCAGAAGTAATTTTTAAAACTTGCAGTAAAGTTGGAGTAGTTTAAATAATACAAAAGTACAGGTGGTCCCTGGCTTTTGATGGCTCAAGTTAGGATTTTTGGCTTTCTGATGGTGCAAAAGAAGTACACATTCAGTAGAAATTGTACTTCAAATTTTGGGTTTTCATTTCCTTGGCTGCAGTATATAGTATAATCTTGTGATTCTGAGCTGTGGCAGCAAGCCGTAAGCTTCCAATTTGTCACATTATCCTTATCATGATGGTAAAACAGCCAATACTCTACTGTGTATTAGGAAACCATCATTTTTGCATCCCATCATGTCTTCAAAGTGTGTGTACCTGAGGTGTAAAACTTTTTTTTTTTTTTTCATATAAAATATGCTTTATGTTAGATGACTTTGCCCAACTGTAGGCTAATTTAAGTATTCCAAAGCAGTTGATATTTTGGAAATAGTCTGACCACACATAGCCACAGTACCACTTTTCCTTGTTAGTCATTGTGTAGTGTGCATCTAGGGCATGTTTAAGATAGCCTTTTTTGTGCTAAGCTATGATGTTCAGTAGGTTAGGTATATTAAGTACATTTTTTAACTTAGCACATTTTCAGTTTAATGAAGGGTTTATCAGGAGATAACCAGCATAAGTTCAGTAATATTTATGTTCCCCAACTTATTTCAGTAAAAATTGTAACAAAAAACAACAAAATAAGTCTAAAAGAATTTTATTGTTTCATTTTTAAATATAATAAATATTTCACTGATTATTACACAGCAAATTAGAGAACAAATTAGTATGATAAATAGCACCTGGAATGTCATTTTTCATAGTGCTTTTGTTACTTCGGAGTAGTGAATAAACTCAGACTTTAACTCTGATAAACTTTTATATTTTATGTAATATTCTTTTATTTCCTTTTGGTTGCTACATTCTACAGCTAGTGGCCAGAATCCTTTTTTTGTGATAACCTCCTATTTTGAGAACCTGACGCTATATTCAGTTGTGGGCTCGTCAGATGTAGAGTAATGTTTAGAATAAGAAGTTTCTTACACAGCAGCAGACATATTAGATCAGGGATGATCATTATTCAAAGAAGACAAAACCTAGACAAAGACCTAGTTTTGACAGATTTATAGAAATTGAGGCCACCCATCCTCAAAGCAGATATTTTACAAATAGTCTGACTACTCTTAACCATACCAGCACACCTCCTTGTTGTAGTTATGTGTAGTATGTGTCTAGAGAAAGACAAGCATGAATGATTCCAGCATTGTGGTAAAGCTGTAGAAATAATCCAAGTATGCAGGTAATTTGAGACATCTCTTTTACAACAAATGAGAAAAAAAATTGGTAACTGCTCAGACTGACAATAACTGACTGACAATAAATAAGCATTTCAATTTACCTTTTATTGTTTTTTTTTTTTTTAATTTCAGCTACAAGAAAATCAGGATGAAATCGAAAATATGATGAACTCTATTTTTAAGGGCATATTTGTTCATAGATACCGGTAAGGGATTTTTTTTAGAAGATTTTTAACTTGAACTGTTATTTATTTATACCCCATATTAATTACTAAAGCTATACAACTCTGCTAATAATAACTTTTTTTCGGGGAAAATTTATCATTTGTAGTTCTTCCTTTGCTAATAAATGCTGAGTGAATAGTCTATGTCTCTGCAATAAATGGCACCAGCACCACTGCTACTGCTGCCATGCATTCCAGTTTTAACACATTTATTTTTGGAGGTAGTCTGTGTACTTGGATTTTGCTGATGGTATATTAATTAATAAGATTCTTAAGTTAATGACTTAATAGAATATTATTGTTTCCACATTTGTAAAAATGTAATACCCTATTTCTTGCCCTATGGTGCTGACTTAACCCATAATAAAATTAACCAATAATCTTTTCCAAAGACTCTGTGAAGATGGGAGAAAAGAGGACAGAAAAGGGCACCCACAGATAATGCAGTACTTCTTGTATCCTGTAACTTGTTTACCTTCAACTATATAGAAACTGTTAGGAAAGTATTTGTCGTATTAAAACACTACATTGTAAAAAAGCATATTTCTCATAGAAATAGTAAATTATGACCATATAACTGTTACCTTCTGTTAATTATAAGTGGCACAGAAAGATGTATAAGAAAATAGACAAGGTAATGGCACTTTTCAGATACACTTGAAACTAGTTAGTCAATTCATATAAATAAACAAATCATTTGATAAATAACTTTGATATGTTAATGGGACTTACACATTTTAATTTGAAGTACATAGAAAGACATTTTGAAAGAGGGCCAAGGCTGACTCTCTAAGTGCAGTTTTGCATCTACTTTTTTGCATTAACTATACTCTTAATGCATAATCGACATATTTATTTGAAGAGAGGCAGCAAGAGCTGTTACGTACCTGCTAGGCTGTCTTTTCCCATTTTTTTTTTAACCACAGGTTTATGGAAGTGTAATAGATATAAGATAAACTGCACCACCACAAGGAAAATAATGGAATATGTTCATCAACTTCGAAGTTTTTTCATGGCTACTTGTAATTCATCTGCTGTCTGATTTGTTTTGCATTTCTGGAATTTTGAAGGAATGGAATTATGCAATATATACTCCTTGTTGTTTTGTCTAGGTTCATTCTTAAAGCAAAATTAGCATCTTTCCCCCATTAAATATGTTACTAGCTTTAAGTTTTTCATAGATGCCCTTTGACAGATTGACATTTCCTTCATGTTTTCTGAGAGTTTTTGTAAGGAATGGATGCAAAATTTTGTCAAGTTTTGTTTTGTTTTTGTTTTTGTTTTTTTGTTTTGTTTTGTTTTGTTTTTGTTTTTGTTTTGACAGGCAGAGTGGACAGTGGACAGTGAGAGAGACAGAAAGAGAGAAAGGAGGCGCTTTTCTACCACTATTGAGATGACTATATGGTTTTCTTTTTTTAAAACTGTTAATATGGTGATTAAATTGATTGGTTTTCAGCTGCTAATATGAATTCATGGAATAAAAGCCTCATAAATGATATATGATGATACCTGGAAAAGTGGAATTAAAAGTACATTTTGATAAAAAATTTTGAACATATGCATAGTTCTTTCATAATATGGATTTTCCAGGAATTTATTTTTTAATCCCATTATTCTGTTGACTTCTTGAAGTACAGTTATTCTTTTCTTTATATATTCTACAGCAGTTGAATAGAATTGGTGTTATTTGTTCTTCAGATGTGAATTCTACCATTGGGACCTATAGATTTTTTTGTTAGTAGTGTTTTAACTACAAATTAAATATCTTTAACTAGATACATGGTTATTCCAGTTATCTGTTTTTATAAGTAACCTTTAATGGTTTATGTCTTATAAGAAATAAATATTCATATGTGTTAAATTATATTCAACTGTCAGCATAAAGTTATTCATAATATTGGTGATTTTATTTCTCTTGCCCTTTTCCCCAGTTTTTTATTTTCTCTGGTTAATCTATCTGGAGCTAATTAATTTTACTGGTTTTACTTAAAGAATGAGATTTTGGTTACATTGAGTTTCTTCAGTTCTTTCTGTTTGTTTCACTGATTTATGTTCTTTTATTTCCTGTCTTCTCCTTATTTTCAGTTTCACTTTTGTTTGCTCTTTTAGTTTCTCTAGGTGGAACTAAAATTCTTGATTTGAGACCTTTCTTTTTTTCTAATATAGGAATTGACTCTAATAAATTTTTCTCATAGCACTGCTTTAACTATGTCTCCTAAATTTGGGTCTGTTGTGTTTGCATTCATCAATTCAGAATACTTTCTAATTTCCCTTTGGTTTGTTTAGTTGACTTATGGATTATTTAGCATAGTAACCTTACACCTGTGTGAGAATCTTCTAGATATCATCCTGATATTGATTTCTATTTCAATATCATTATAGTCTTAGAACATAGTTTTAGTTCTTTTAAATTTATTGAAGTTTTTTTTTAATGGCTTACAGTATTTTTTTTTATTTTTTTTATTTTTTGACAGGCAGAGTGGCAGAGTGGACAGTGAGAGAGAGAGACAGAGAGAAAGGTCTTCCTTTGCCGTTGGTTCACCCTCCAATGGCCGCCGCGGCCGGCGCGCTGCAGCCGGCGCACCGCGCTGATCTGATGGCAGGAGCCAGGAGCCAGGTGCTTTTCCTGGTCTCCCATGGGGTGCAGGGCCCAAGCACCTGGGCCATCCTCCACTGCACTCCCTGGCAAAGCAGAGTGCTGGCCTGGAAGAGGGGCAACCGGGACAGAATCCGGCGCCCCAACCGGGACTAGAACCCGGTGTGCCGGCACCGCTAGGCGGAGGATTAGCCTAGTGAGCCGCGGCGCTGGCCAATGGCTTACAGTATAGTCTATGTTGTAAATGTTCTATTTCCTAAAGAGAAGAAAATACATTCAGCATTTGTTGGCTGGTGTTTTGTCAGTTAGGTCATCATGTTGGTTGATAGTGTTCAAGTCTTCTCTATCCTTACTGTTTTCTGTTAAACAATTCTTGAGAGACTGGTTTATAGGAGTAATTTTTATATTCTTGATACAAATCCATTATCAGATACATAATATACAAATATTTTTTCCAGTATGTTGTTCTTTCATCTTCTTCATGGTGACTGTTAAAGAACATATTTTCAATGTGTATGAAGTCTGATTAACAGGTTTTTTTCTATATTCATGCTTTTGGTTGCACATCTGTGAATAGTCTTACCAACTCAAAGGTCTCTTCTGTTTTATTCTGGAAGTTTAACCATTCTATCTTTTCTCTTAAAGATATGATTGTCTAACCCAATTTTTGTATATGGCATGATGTAAAAATGTAAGTCTATATTTTGCAAATAGACACTCAGTTGTCTACCATGTAATCAAAGACTGCCCTCTTCCATTTGTTTTCTTAGTACTTTTCCTGAAAATTAATTGAACATAAATACATAGTTTTAGTTTTAAATTTCTAGTTTGACTATCCTTATACCACTGCACCAAATAGTTTTAGAATACATTTTTAAATTAAATATTGTACAGGCCGGCATTGTGGCACAGTGGATTAAGCCTTTGCCTGCCATGCCAGCATTCCATTATCAGAGCACAAGTTAAAGTCCTGACTGCTTTACTTGTGATCCAGCTCCCTGCTGGTATGCCTGAGAAGGCAGCAAAAGACAGCCCATATGCTTGGGCCCCTGCCACCCACCTATGAAACCTCGGTGGAGCTCTGGGTTTCTAGCTGCTTTGCAGCCTTTTGGGGCATGAACTACGTGACTGAAGTTATCTTTGTCCTCTCTCTCCCCCTCTCTCTTGTTCACTTGCTCGCTCTCTCCCTGTGCTCCCTAAAGCTTCTCTGTAATGCCTTTCAAATAAATAAATAAATCTCTCTTCAAAAACTAGGCAGCATGAATTATGCCAATTTGTTGTTTTTCAAAATTTTTTTTACTTTGGTCTTTTACAATTTTATTTTATATAAGTTTTAGGATCAGCATGTCACTTTTTACACAAAAGCTTCTGAAATTTTGAAATTTGAATCTGTGCACCAAAAATTGAAAAGAATTAGTCTCTTTTGTTTTAAGTATTACTTTTTTATTTATTTGAAAGAGAGAGTTACAGAGAGAGGTAGAGCCAGATATAGAGAGCAGTCTTCCATTCTGCTGGTTCATTCCCCAAATGACTGCAACGGCCAGAGCTGAGCTGATCTGAAGCCAGGAGCCAGGAGCTTCTTCCAGGTCTCCCATGCAGGTGCAGGGGCTCAAGGATTTGGGCCATCTTCTGCTCTCCCAGGCCACAGCAGAGAGCTGGATTGGAAGTGGAGTAGCCAAGACTTAAACCGGCGCCCATTTGGGATGCCGGCACTGCAGGCTGGGGCTTTAACAAATGCGCCACAGCACCGTCCCCGAGAATTAAACTCTTAACAATGTTCGCTTCCATTCCATAAACAGAGATTTGTGTTCTCTGTTGATTTAATTATTATTTGTTTATTATTTAATTATTATTTTAATTTCTCTTAGCCTTTTATAATTTTCAGTGTAGAAATTTTACATTACTTTGTTAAATTTATTTCTAGGAGTTTTCATTTTTTTATGTTGCTGTGAATGGGATTTTTAGTTTCTGTTTTAGATTCTTATTTGCTGATTTCTAAATATTTGATTTAATATTTAAAGGAGACTGCCTTTATCCTGGTGGTTAGGGATTGGGGTTCATAAAGCTTTTTGTTCATTTTTTTATTTTTGTAAAGTCTATAAATTTTTATATACAAGTTCATGTCATCTGTGAATAAAAGCAGATTTAATTCTTCCTTCTGTGTATCCTTAGTTTTCTTTCTTCTTTTCCCCCTATTTTACTGCCTGAAGTCTTCAGTATGATATTGAATAGAAATAGTATGAGGGATACCTTTGCTTTACTCATGATCTTAACAATACCAACAATGAGGGAAATGCAAATCAAACACAAAACGAGCTATCATCTCACACGACTTAAAATGGCTGTGATCAAACAGATAAAAAAACAACAAATATTGTCCAGGATGCAGGGAATCAGGAATTTTCTTACACTATTGGTGAAAATGTAAGAGTACAGCTGTTATAGAAAACAGTTTAGAGATTTCTCATAAAAATCTCAGAAAAAGTAAGATACAATAATCCCACTACTGGATATATAGCTAAGGGAAATATTAATATGTTGAAGAGACATCTGCATCCCCATGTTTATTGCGGGATTCATGGTAGCCAAAATACAGACTTAACTTACATGTCCACCGACAGACAAATGGCTGAAAAAATGTGGAATATATATACAGAATGAAATACAAGGGCACTTCAGGAAGTTCATGGGGAAAAGATAAGTTTATTTTGCTGCAATGATTTTTTTTAATTTTGTGTAGTTTTTTCATACAATTTTTCCTTAAACTTTTTTTTTTTGTTTGTTTGTTTTGTTTTTTTTTTGTTTTTTTTTGACAGGCAGAGTGGACAGTGAGAGAGAGAGACAGAGAGAAAGGTCTTCCTTTGCCGTTGGTTCACCCTCCAATGGCCGCCGCGGCTGGCGCGCTGCGGCCGGCGCACCGCGCTGATCCGATGGCAGGAGCCAGGAGCCAGGTGCTTTTCCTGGTCTCCCATGGGGTGCAGGGCCCAAGCACCTGGGCCATCCTCCACTGCACTCCCTGGCCACAGCAGAGGGCTGGCCTGGAAGAGGGGCAACCGGGACAGAATCCGGCGCCCCGACCGGGACTAGAACCCGGTGTGCCGGCGCCGCTAGGCGGAGGATTAGCCTAGTGAGCCGCGGCGCCGGCCTCCTTAAACTTTTAATAGATATTTCATATGCCTGGATTTCAAAATTCCTTTATACCAAAATAAATATTAATTTCATGAACATTTTGTTTTTGTTTTAAGATTTTTTATTTATTTGAAGGAGAGAGAGAGATCTTAAATTCACTGGTTCACTCCCCAAGTAGTCACAATGGCTGGAGCTGGGCTCATCCAAATCTAGGAGCCAAGAGCTTCTTCCCAGTCTCCCATGTGGGTGATGGGACCCAAGGACTTGGGCCATCTTCTGCTGCTTTCCCAGGCCATAGCAGAGAGCTGGATCAGAAGAGGATCAGCTGGGACTCCTACTGGCTCCCATAAGGGATGCTGGCACTGCAGGCAGCGGCTTTACCTGCAATGCCATAGCGGCCGTCCCTCCATGAACATTTTGAAGTATCCTCCGTTTACTCATCCATACCAAAAGAATGAAATCCTGTCATGTGTAACAACTTTGTGAACCTTGGAGGATATTTTAAGTAAAGTAAATCAGGCACAAAAAAGCAAATACCTCATAAATTCATTCATGGATTGTCATAAAATTACACTTAAGGGAAGTTGAAGATAGACTAATGGTCATTAGAGTCTAAGGAGAGTAATGGTTGAGGGGTAGTGGAGAGAAGTTGTAAGGCAAATGAAATTAGCAATAATTCATTGTGTATTTCAAGAGGGGATTTCAAATATTCTCACCTCAAAGAAATATTAATTTTCAGGTGATGGATATTCCAGTTACCTGTTTTGATCATTATAGAATGTACACGTGCATCAAATAAATAGACACAATTATTGTATATCAGTTCAAAATAAAAATAGGGGCAGGCATTGGCATAGCAGTTAGGACTTCACTTGTGATGCCCATATCTGGTATCAGAGAGCCTGGATTCAAGTCCTAGTTCCACTCTCAATTCCAGCTTCCTGCTGACAGTACCCTGGGAGGCAGCCTGTGATAATTCAAGTGATTCGGTCCTTGCCATTCACATATGGGATGTGCATTGAGTTCCTGCCCCCTGTTTATGTATAGTCCAATCCCAGATATTACAGGCATTTGGATGGTGAATCAGAAGATGGTAGCTCTCTGACTCTTCTTTCTCATTCTCTCTGGCTGTTTGACTCTCAAATAATGAATCCATTTATTAAAAGTTTTTAAATAAAAAAAATGCAAAGAGAGGAGTGTGATGATGGTAGCTACAGGTTTAGTAAAGATGACCATTATTAGGATGAGAAAGTTCCTTTCTAGCCTGATTTGTTAGGTGTTTTTTTTTTAATTTTTTATTTAATAAATATAAATTTTCAAAGTACAGTTAATGGATTACAATGGCTCCCCCCCCCCCCCATAATTTCCCTCATGGTTGTTTGCTTTTGTTTCCATTAAGATGGTCAAACAGATCTTCTTTATTCTGTTAATACAACATATTACACTAAGTTTTTCATTTTTTCTTTTCTTTTTTTTTGGGGGGGGGGGACAGGCAAAGTTAGACAGTGAGAGAGAGAGAGAGAGCAAATTTTTTTTATTTATTTTTATGATTTTTCCTCAAGCTATGACAGCAAAATAAAGCCACATTTATTTTAGTGATTCACCTTTAATGAAAGTCTTTCTTTTCTTTTTTTAACTTTTTTTTAAAGATTTATTTTATCTATTTGAAAGCCAGAGTTACAGAGCGAGGCAGAGCCAGAGAAACAGAAAGAGAGGCCTTCCATCCACTGGTTCACTCCCCAATGGCTGCTGCGGCCAGTGCGCTGCGCTGCGCTGCGCTGATCCGAAGCCAGTAGCCAGGTGCTTTCTCCTGGTCTCCCATGCCGGTACAGGGTCCAAGCACTTGGGCCATCCTCCATTGCCTTCCCGGGCCACAGCAGAGAGCTGCCCTGGAAGAGGAACAACCGGGACTAGAACCCGGCACCCATAGGGGATGCCAGCACTTTAGGATCCCAAGCCACAGGGCGTTAACCCACTGTGCCACAGCGCCGGCCCCTTAATGAAAGTTTTTCATCAAAGCTCTCCACCTTTCATTCTCAGAGAAACAGTCATGCTTCCATTTCCTTCATTATCTTATATTGATTTGTATTTTATTTAAGCAGAGCCTGCCATATCAATTTGTGTTTCATTACTGTAATGAAATACCTGAGGCTAGGTAACTTTATAAAGAAAAGAGGTTTATTTTAGCTTCACACTTCTAGTTCAAGTTTGAAGGGACCTCATCTCTTGATAGCCTTGCTGGCAGAGTCCCTAGGTGGTGCAAAGCATTTCATAGCATTATGTGCCCATTTTCATGGGTGAAATGATAAAGAAAATGTGGTATACATGTACAATGAATATTACTTGGCCATAGAAAATTTTGACATTTGCAGCAACATGGGTGAGTCAATAATTTTTAAATGAAATAAGCCAGACACAGAAAGACAAATATCATATGTTCTTTCTCATATATTGAAATTAAATATATAGTCCATCTGAACTTAAAATGTTCGCTATTACACACTGGGAAATGGGGGTTTGGGGTTCAGGGAAGTTGGATAACAAGTACAGTCAGTAACAAGTTCCAGTGTTATAAAACAGCAATATGGGTTGGCTTCCATTCATATTAATGTATTATATACTGTGTAAAGAACTGGAAGAGGCATTCATTTGGCTCAGCAGTTGAGATACTGCTTGGGATGCCCACATCCCATATCATAGTTCCTTGTTTTGTTTTGTGCATTCTGGGAGGCTTCAGGAGATGGATAAAGTATTTGGGTTTCCGCCCCCCACTTTATAACTCACATGGAGTTCCATTCACCTGGCTTTGGCCTGACCCAGCCCTGGCTGTTTCAAGCATTTGGGCAATAAACCACTGATGGAAGGTCTCTGTTACTCCCTGTTTCTCTTCCTTTCAAATAAGATGGAAATAAATAAGTAAATACCTCAAAGGGAAGGAGCTAGTAGGCTCCATGAAAGTGAAAAGGCTAGTTGCCTGGGTTGATTGTTTTATACTGTGTGTACCCCATTAAGCTGTGTAACAACTTTTAAAAAAGAAAAAAAGGGCAAATGTTATGGTACAATGGGTTGGGATGCCTGCATCTCTTATCAGAGTACCAGTTTGAATCCTGGCTACCCCACTTCCCATCCTGTGCCCTAATAACATGCCTGAGAAGCAGCAGATGATGTGGGAAACCTGGGAATTCCTGGCTCCTGACTTCAGCCAATCCAGCTATTGTGAGCATTTTTGGGGAAATCAACCAGCAAATGGAAGATACCTCTCTCTCCTCTTCGCTTTTCTTCCCTGCCCTGTCACTCTTTCAAATAGATAAAATCCTTAAAGAAATCCATGGTTTGTGAAAAAGCAAGTTGGAGAATACCTGTATGACAATACTTATGTAAAGTTTCAAATAGTAAAACAGTATACATGAAGTTAAAACATTAACATACAGATGAGAATTATATTCCTCAAATCAAAGATAGTAATTTACTGCTAGGGAAATACATAATTAAGAATCATATACTTTTAACTGCCAAGAAATACTTTATTTCTTATCTGTACAGGGGATCCACAGTTATGTTATTTTCTATAACATTTTTATGTCTGAACTTTTTTATATTTATAAAAAATGACATTGAGACATATGTTCAGTACTAATAAGGAGTGTATTCTTATGCTTGTAGTAAAGCTATTGTGTATATTGTCTGTGAATGTCTAGATTGATAAAACTTAAACATTATAACATTATAATAGCTGACATTTAGAAAAAGTTTAGTAGGTGCCAGGCACAATTTAAAGTATTTTTCTATACTAAGTGATTTCATTTGCACAGTAACTTTATGAACTAGGTAACGTTATTCTTTACAGATAAAGAAGCCTAAGGAAGAGGGAAGTAAATTGTCCAAAGTGATACAGTTAGGAAATAGCAGAACCAGAATTTTAATTCAGGGTGTCTTATTCTAGAGCCTATATCAGTAGCCATTACCATGTATATCCTTTCCTTGAGGAAAAGATACTACCAAAAAATATAGGAAAACTAGTTTGTAATTGACAATATGACTTAGGAAAACAAAGTTTTCTCTATTTTTATTCTTAAGCAATGACAGATACCTCAAAGAAACAGATTTATTGGAACAAGGGAATGAAATATTAGAATAACTAAAGTGACAAATATTGCCTCATATAAATGGGAAGACTAAAAATTAAAAATTTTACTTATTCATAATGATAAGTCAGAAACTGGGAGACTGATCTACAAAAAAAATTAGAATTCACTAAATTTAATACTTGTTAAAGCTGGGGCTAATAACTTGGTGAAAGAGGAGGAAAAAGTGTTAGCATTGTGTTTGTTCATGATTCACAGATCCTGGAGAAGAAGCATAGTCCTAGGATCTTTCTATTGGTTGTCTATAATGAGGTGGAAAGTCATCTGGGCAATGAGCCAGAATTCTTGACTATTGGGGTTATTCTGCCACCATTTCACAGTGCAGTCACTAAAGTTTTTCTATCATGATTAAAAGTTGGATTATTCTTCCTGTGCTTCAGTCTAAAAAATGTGAAAGACCTGTGAATTAAAATGGTCAAACATGTTTTTAACTCTGTGTTATATCTGCATAGTTTAAAATTACTTCAAGATTTTAGATTTTGTGAATGAACTTTTTTTTTTTTTTTTTTTTTTTTTTTTTTTTTTTAGACAGGCAGAGTAGATAGAGAGACAGAGAAAGGTCTTCCTTTTTGCCATGGTTCACCCTCCAATAGCTGCCACGGCTGGCGCACTGCGGCCGGCGCACCGCGCTGATCCGATGGCAGGAGCCAGGTGCTTATCCTGGTCTCTCCTGAGGTGCAGGGCCCAAGTACTTGGGCCATCCTCCACTGCCTTCCCGGGCCACAGCAGAGAGCTGGCCTGGAAGAGGGGCAACCGGGAAAGAATCCGGCGCCCCGACCAGGACTAGAACCCAGTGTGCTGGCGCTGCTAGGTGGAGGATTAGCCTATTGAGCCACGGCGCCGGCGAATGAACATTTTCAATAATGACTTCTAGGAGTGTCCTTTGGAATGTTTGTGGAAAGATGGAATTAAAAGATAAATTTAGAGTTGGGCATTTGACACAGTTAAGCCACCATTTGGGACAACCATATCCAGTATTGGTACTTGGGTTCAAGTCCCAGCTCCACTTCTGTTTCCAGTTTCCTGCCAGTGTACACTATGGGAGACAGGAAGTGGTAACTCAAATAAGAGATCCTTTGTAGCGACGTGGGAGACCTGAATTGAGTTCCAGATTCATAGTTTCAGACTGATCCAACCCCAGCTGGTGGGAGCATTTGGGAAGTGAATCAGTGAATAGAAGATCTTTTGTCTCTGTGTGTCTCTCTGCTTTTAAAGTAAAAGGAAAATACATTGTTAAAAATAAAATTGTGGGGTCCGGCACTGTGGCATGGTGGGTAAAGCCATCGCCTGCAGTTCCGGCTGCTCCACTTCCAATTCAGATCTCTGCTATGGCCTGGGAAAGCAGTAGAAGATGGCATAAGTTCTTGGGTCCCTACACCCACATGGGAGTCCCGGAAGAAGCTCCTAGCTATAGATGGGCCCAGCTCCAGCCATCACAGCCATTTGGGGAATGAACCAGCCAATGGAAAATCAATCAATCAATCTCTCTCTCTCTTTCTCTCCCTCTCCCCCTTCCTCCCCTTCTTCCCCCTGTAACTCTGCCTTTCAAATAAAAACATAAATTTTAAAAGTAAAAATAAAATTGTTGGGCTGACATTGTGGCATAGCCAGCCACATTCTGCAACACCAGCATCTCTTAAGGGTGCTAATTCAAGTTCCGGCTGCTCCACTTCTGATCCAGCTCTCTGCTAATGTGTCTCGGAAAGCAAAAAATGTCCCATGTGCTTGGGCCTCTGTCACCTACATGGGAAAACTAGGTGAAGTTCCAGGCTTTGGCCTGACCCAACCACAGCCATTGGGGCCATTTGGGAAGTGAAACAGTAGTTGGAAGATCCATCTGTCTGTCTTTCCTTCTTTCTATGATTTTACTTTCAAATGAATAAATCTTTTAAAAATAAGTAAAGCTTTAAAAATTTTTAACAATAAGCTTATTTGGATAACAAATATTTTTAAGTCCTTGAACTTTTGAAAATCATTCATATGTATGAATTTCAGAATTTTTTCCACTAAAAACTAATCTTTGAATTCCATTTTTTCTATAACTTTTGAAGTCTTCTCATAGAACAGGTGTATTAAGCATTTTTAGAAGCTTTAGTTTGATATTGATAGTTTATTTTACAGAAGTCATAAAAAATAGAAAATATCCATGTTAACAGGTTTTTAAGAGTGCAATGTGAATACAGTGGTACATTAATAATGAATAATTCTTGATGTAAATTAGTTGAATATGTTGCAGCTATGGGTATTACAGGTTTGTCTGCTTTGTTTTATTCCTCCTCTAGTGATGCTATTGCTGAAATTAGAGCCATTTGTATTGAAGAAATAGGAGTATGGATGAAAATGTACAGTGATGCCTTCTTAAATGACAGTTACCTAAAATATGTTGGCTGGACTCTTCATGACAGAGTAAGTTGCTTCATTCTAAGCTTTGATGAAAGATAATTTTTCATGATTATGAGGATGCTACAATCAAAATGACAATAACTGATCTTTCAAAAGTTACCATTGTATGGAAGTTTAAGGTTATGCAGCTGAATAACTGTTTACCTGATGATCATTTTAAAACTTGAAACATTATCTCACATGTGAAAACCCTGTGTTATTTTAGTTGAAATACTGTGCTGAATCCATATTGACAACATGGTGTTTCTCAAGTTTTAAGAGAGTCTGTGTAGTATTCCAAGAAGATAGATACAGTCGTTTTCTAGCTTAGAATCAAAAGGAGATTTCTTTTTTTCTTTTAATATATAAAACGTAAATAAGGGGCAAGCATTTGGTTCAGCAGTGAAGTTGCTTCCTGAGATGCCTACATTCCATATCAGAGTACCTATGTTCAAGTCCTGCTTCCACTTCCAGTCCAACTTTCTGCTTATGTGCACCATGGGAAGGCAGCAAGTGATGGTTCAAGTACATAAGATCCCTGCTACCCACAAGAGAGACCAGATTAAATATCTGGTTCCTGGCTTCAGCCTGCATCAAAGTTTCTATTATGGGTATTTGGAGACTGAAGCAGCACATGGAATCTGTCTTTGCCTTTCAAATAAAATGAAAATAAATCATTTCTTTAAATGAAAAGTTGAAGTTAAAGAAAAATTAGGCTTTAGAATAAGCTCTGACTCATGAAAGAATCCTATACCCTTGAGTACTAAGTATGTAATCCTTAAAAAAAGGATAGGAGTGATAAATCATTGAAATGTTCATGTCATGTGACCTGAAATTCTTTATAAATTGAACTTCAGATACTCTATAGAAATCTTATAACAGTTTATATTGTTATTGTTTATTGAACTGTTAGAAGATATTATATTTCTTAAAAAGCAGTTATCACTATCAGCATATTGAGCATTTACATTTTAAATAGTCTTTTTTTTTTTTTTTTCAAAAAAATTTATTTATTTTAAAAGCAGAGTTATATAGAGACAGAGAGATACAGAGAGATCTTCCATCCACTGGTTCACTCTCCCAGTGGCTGCAATGGCCAGAGCTGGGCCAATCTAAGTCCAGGAGCATAAAACTTTTTCCAGGTCTCCCGTGTGAGTGCAGGGGCCCAAGCACATGGGCCATCTTCCACTGCTTTCCCACATCCTAACAGAGAATTGGATCAGAAGTGAAGCAACTGGGACTCAAACCAGCGCCCATTATGGAATGCTAGTACTGCAGGTGGTGGCTTTATCCACTATGCCAAAACGCTGGCCCGATGTGATTATTCTTATCAAAACCACTTTGAAAGCCTCAAAATTAACATAGATTCTAAGTGAAATCCCAATGAATTTTATAGGCTATTTTTGGTATAAGAGGTTAGAGTATAGGGAGATCATCACGGGTGGTTACTCAATTTCATAGAAACTAATTTTTAATTGATTTTAAAAACCTTCTTCCTGACTTACCATCTCATTTGGTAGCAAGTCCAATTTGTATATAGTGAATTTTTTCCTCAGTATTTATGTTTCCAACAATTTGTATCCTTTGATCAACAATAATAAATCCGAAACTAGTGGGGATGGCATGTGCAAGGAGTTAAGCCACTGCCTGAGACGCCAGCATCCCATATGAGTGCCAGTTCCAGTCCCAGCTGTTCCACTTCTGATCCACTCCCTGTTAATGCAGTTGGGAAAACAAAAGATGGCCCAACTGCTGGTGCCCTTGCCACCCACATGGGAGACCCACATGGAATTCCAGGCTCTTGGCTTTGGCCTGACTCAGTCCCAGAGAATGGTGCAATTTGGGGAGTGAACCACCAGATAGAAGATTGAACTCTCTCTGTCTCTCCTTCTTTCTCTGTAACTCTGCCTTTCTAATAAATAAATAAATCTTTAAAAAAAATCACAAACTAAATTCCATGTTTTCTTTCTCTAATCATCATGTGGAATTTGGAACCTTTGCATCTAAGCCACTTCTGATTTTACTACATTAGAGAGAATTAGATTTTACTACATTGGGAGAGAACATAGGATTATACATGCATAGGTACATGCATTCTTTTTATGGAAATTTATTTCAAGTCCTATTCTTTTATTTCCCAGCACACTCCTACCTCTCCCAATACAGTATTTCTCTGAACTTGTCTGACAATTACCTATTTTAACAGAACTTCATGTGTGACCACAGATTTGGAAAAATCAATGGTCTATATGTCTTAGAAACAAACAACTATCCATGGAAAAAGTTAAATTGTGTATGTAGAAATAATCTGTATAAAGGAAGAGGTATGTTTCACTTACACATTGCTAATAAAGGTATATTAATACCATGTTCAGTGGAGTTTTTAAGCTTCTCTGATCATCTCTATGTACTTTACTTAGATATTGATGTATATATTAATTTCTTGTGAACTTTACATTTGATATTCCAACTCGAACTTCCTTGCATCTTATTTTTCTGAAAACTACTGTAGTCATTTGCCTTCTCTTGAAACTGTGCCTCTGACTTCAGATTCATCCTTGCTTCTTTCAAATGAACTAATCAAATTTCTGTGTTGGCTTTTGAATTTTAGCATTTATAACCTAGTCTAATCTCCTAAATAAGCAAGAAAAAAAATTTTGTGTGAGTATAGTATAAGTTTTTTCAGTAGAAAAACAGTCTCTGGAAACTAAATTGTTCTCTTCAGTTTTCTACCCACCAGTTTTAATTCTGTCTCTGTTAGGGACACAGAATATGCTTAATTTAAATGTGGCAGTAGTAGTCTGTCTGTTCTGGGCTAAATATCTTAATCTCTTTTTGGATTTATACTCATGATACCAGATTGCTTTTTTTAGGCATTGCAGTTTTTCAATAATGCTTTGTACTACTTTGGCATTTACTGTATGTCTTAGTCTGTTTTCTGTTGCTGTAACAGAGTAGTTGAGACTAATTTTAAAGAAAAAGAAATTTACTTTGACTCATGATTCTGCAGGCCCAAGTGCATGACCCTGGCATTTATTTGGCTTCTGGTGAGGAAGCACATTGAGTTTGTGTAGAAGAAGGGCAAGGGGAAGGTGTCTAACTCCAGTAATGTCTAACACATTTCTTCAAGGAACCATTAGTCCACTCATGAAATGGAATTCTCATGGCCCAACATTCTTATTTAATTCTTCAAAAAGAGTTTTCCCAGAAAGAAACCATGTCTAAATCATAGCATCTTAAGTACACAATTCTTGTTATACTTTCTTATGTGTGCTTGATTCTTTGTGGTCCTTGGACAGAATTTATATTCAGTTAGCTAACCTCATTTCCTCCTCTTTGAGTTGGCTCATCCCACATTCTGTTTCTCTAAGTTCTCCAGAAACCTTTTTAGCCCTATATATTGCTGTGTTTCTCTCAAGACTACTGCTGCTTTCCCCTCCTTCACCCCAGCCACATGCAGACACATCTGTTACAGGCAGTTCTCCTGAATTTGGTTAATTTTATATCTTTTGTAGTATTACCCTTTAAGTATACATAGTATACATTCACATTTTAACAACAATTAGCATTTTATTTTGGAAACATGAATTATTCTTTCATAACAATGGTGGTGTTATGGCATTAAGTGGATTAAGACTCTGCTTAGGACACCCACATCAGGTATCAGAGTGCCAGTTTGAATCCTGGCTACTCTACTTCCAGTCCAGCTCCCTCATAATGTTCTTTTGGATGCAGCAACTGATGACTCAAGTACTTGAGTTCCTAAGACACATGTGGGAGACAGAGATGGAGTTTCTGGCTCTTGGCTTCAGTGTGGCCTAGCCCTTCCAGTTACAGCCATTTGGGGAGTGAAGCAGCAGTTGGAAGATCTCTCTCTCTCTCTCTCTGGATGTTACTCTGTCTTTCAAATAAATAGATAGTATGTATCTCACTGTAAAATTATGCTTACCATTTTTTTGCACAACACTTTTTATAGCACTTAGAGTTTTTTCAAAAGTGATCTTGCATGAATTTTAATCATTGCCTTTTCCCCAACAAACCGTTTTTTTTTTATGTTTTTAACAGGAAGCTAGAATCAGGAGCCAAGAATCAAACCCAGGTTCTCCAGTGTGGAATGTGGGCATTTTAACCAGCATACTGATTATTAGGCTACATGCCCATCCCTTAAATTCTGTACTATAATGGATACCATCTTCTTTAATTTTCAAGAAATTCCTGTAATGAAGGCAGGACATACTTTAGGTGAAGAAAAAGGCTTAGGTAGAAAGGTGGTTGATTGGGAATTGTCACCGGTGAAGATAAAAATTCATATCCTTGATCTACCTGTAATTTGCTGTATAAATTAGAATGAAATAATTTCCCCTTTATTGACCTTAGTTTCGAATCTGTAGAGGGAAAGAAGTGAGTCATGCTATGTTAGAACTAGGGTTGTGATTTCATCTTAGGACAACTGTCCTCAGCCTTCTCATTACGTAAGACTTCTGTTGAGTTTCCACCTGTCTTGTTTCATGAAATACCATGTTTATGAACCAGTTCCATAGATCCCCATGAGCTACACTTCAGTCTGGGTGCCCTTTACAGTTAAGTTTCTCTGGAATCTTATCATCTCCATTGCTATTAGAAGTTTTGGTCCATGCTGATTTGACCTTAATCTGAAAGCCAGGAGAGGCCTGTGTATATCATGGGGGCTACTGGTATTATTCTTAAGAAACCTGCCTTATTTTAGATTTCCATGTAGCCTTTCAGCAAAAGACAGGGGAGAGGAGAAGGCATGCTATCCTCTAACAAAAGGGCATGAGCCATATATTTAGCTTAAAAAGTCATAGGAAATTAGTTTATTCTCAAGTGTATCTACCCAGATGTCTTCTAAACTTCACTTCTCTCCTGTTATATCTCTGATTTGGGCATAGATTTGTCTGGGATGCAAAGTCTCTTAAATTCTGTCATTCCTACAGTTGAATACTAGACTTGCTATTCAGAATTATCAGTTCTCTCTCTCTAGCATATAAGGATCTTGTTAATAAAATTTTGCCAAAAAGGCAACATGTGCTTTGAATTGGTGATAATAGGCTGAGCCTGTCATTTTCTCTTTTGCATCTCAGTGACACTTTGCAACACTGAGTGAATTCCAAGTCCAAATAGTTACTGTTCCCTCAAATATAGGAATATATTTTATCCACATATGAAAAACCTAGCAAATGCACTACTATCCTACATCAGGAACTATCAGTACTTACCACATTGGATCCTTCTTCATAGCAATCCATCCTTCAAGTAATCCAACCCAAAATCTCATCTCATCTTCCTAGAACCATTCTTTGTATTAGTTATCTTATGACTCATTCCCTGGAAGCCAAGCATGAGTAAGGGATCTTTCTGCTAGGGATATATTGAGGTTTGTCCTCTTCCTGAAAGTTTAACGTAAGGATGGCATTTTTGTGCAGCTGGTTAAGCTGCTGCTTGCCACGCTGGCATCTCATATCTGAGTGCCAATTAAGGTCCCAGCTGCTCCACTTGAGATTCTGCTTCCTGCTAATGTACCTAGGAACGCAGCAGATGGCCTGAATATGTGGTTCCTGCTACTCATGTGGAGACCAGGATGGAATTCCTGGCTCCTGGTTTTGGCTTGCCTTAGCCCTGGCAGTTGCAACCATTTAGAGAGTGAACCAGCAACACAAGGAAGATCTCTCTCTGCATCTGCCTCTGTCACTCTGCCTTTCAAATAAATAAATACATTTTTTAAAAAGAAAAGTATGATAAGCATAAAAACAGAGTAGGAAAAATGTAATTTTCAACTCATTAAACCAGATATATATTACATTTAAATTGCATTGCCGAGCCGGCGCCGTGGCTCACTAGGCTAATCCTCCACCTTGCGGCGCCGGCACACCGGGTTCTAGTCCCGGTTGGGGCGCCGGATTCTGTCCCGGTTGCCCCTCTTCCAGGCCAGCTCTCTGCTATGGCCAGGGAGTGCAGTGGAGGATGGCCCAGGTGCTTGGGCCCTGCACCCCATGGGAGACCAGGAAAAGCACCTGGCTCCTGGCTCCTGCCAGGATCAGCGCGGTGCGCCGGCTGCAGCGGCGGCCATTGGAGGGTGAACCAGCGGCAAAAGGAAGACCTTTCTCTCTCTGTCTCTCTCTCTCACTGTCCACTCTGCCTGTCAAAAAAAAAAAAAAAAAAAAAATTGCATTGCCATTTCTGAACAATACAAATAGAGGCAAATAGTAACACTTCATAAAAATGTTGATTCCTTTTCCTTTCTCTAAGACCCAACCTTCCTCTCCCCCTTACAGAACTCTGTCCTTAGTAAAACATTTAAATACAGCATAAATAGTAAGCATGAAAAAAAATAGCAACCTTTGTTGCTTTTCTTTCTTTTTTTTTCTTTTCTTTTTTTTTTTTTTTTTGGACAGGCAGAGTTAGTGAGAAAGAGACACAGAGAAAGGACTTCCTTCCATTGGTTCACCCCCAAAATGGCCGCTACAACCGGCACGCTGTGCTGATCCGAAGCCAGGAGCCAGGTGCTTCCTCCTAGTCTCCCATGCGGGTGCAGGGCCCAAGGACTTGGGCCATCCTCCAGTGCCTTCCCAGGCCACAGCAGAGAGCTGGTCTGGAAGAGGAGCATCTGGGACAGAACCTGGCGCCCCAACCAGGACTAGAACCCGGGGTGCCAGTGCCACAGGTGGAGGATTAGCCAAGTGAGCTGCGGCGCCAGCCGTTTCTTTTCTTCTTATAAAAAAGAACATGACCACAAAGACAAGCAGGCAGAAACTGATTGGGATGTCTAATATAGACAGTTATTTTGGGGATGAGCTAAACTACTATCATGGTAGGGTGGGACAATGTGGAAATTCAATCTGTCTGAGACACCAGTTCCCTTTTTGCCCTTACAAGGGTGGAAGGGTCAGATGGAAACCCACAACTCCTAGAGATGGCTTTTATAGCCCCCATTTCCAGCTACCCTGCATGGAGAGAGAGCAAGGCATGCTGCACTGACACAGGAATCTGCTGGTACCCCATGAGTTTTAAGAGAATATTCTGCTGGCGCTGTGGCTCACTAGGCTAATCCTCCGCCTTGTGGCGCCGGCACACCGGTATCTAGTCCTGGTCAGGGCACCGGATTCTGTCCCAATTGCCCCTCTTCCAGGCCAGCTCTCTGCTGTGGCCAGGGAGTGCAATGGAGGATGGCCCAAGTGCTTGGGCCCTGCACCCCATGGGAGACCAGGATAAGTACCTGGCTCCTGCCATCGGATCAGCACGGTGCGCTGGCCGCAGTGCACCAGCCGCGGCGGCCATTGGAGGGTGAACCACTGTACACTCTGCCTGTCAAAAAACAAACAAACAAAAAAAAGAATATTCTATAGTCTCATAAACTTGCTATTAAAAACACAGTTGTCCCTGTCTCCATGTATATCAGAACAGTGCTGGAAAAATTGGGAAAAACAAAGATGAAATCTCCTTTGGAGAATGATCTAAAATTCATTTGATAAGTCTTCATTTTTAGAAAAACCACCAGAATGCATTACAAATTGTAAAATCATAATAGTTATGACCTAGCAGTTAGTAGTGCCCCCCTTAGGCAGGGACCTGATTTCGTAAGTCCCATGGTTACCCCATTGTTGTCATAAAAGTGCTAAAGATTTTTTTATACCATGTCCCACTCTGTCTGTTCTTTTCAGCCTTAATAAATTCATCAAGAGAGGAATTAAAAGGAGCTACTTCTGTCACAGCATTCACCACAATGCTGCTTCCCAAACACAAGGGCTCTTCAGAGGGGAACTCTTCTGTAGTTCTGATCTGAAACGGGTTTGAAATTACATGTGGTGTGCTGTTTTTCTTTTGTTCTTAAAAACGGAAAACAGTTGGGGAGGTGGTTTAAACATTCTCACTCCTCCAGAAACCTTTACAAAGATCACAGGGATCTTCCATGGACCACAGGGAAACAGCTAAGTTGGGGATAATGTACCACCCAGTGTGTCCTCAGAAAATTAAGAGCCCAGATCCTGGTGAAAGGTGGATGAGGAGGAAGAAACCAATACCAGTGACCCCACTTCTAGCATGAAGAATGGGGGTCTGAAGAAATTCAGTTATAGATACTGACATTGGTCAGTTGAGAAGTCATGCAGCTGTGGAGGAGAAAGGATGCTGTTGTTCTCATTTGTCCAAGGCACTAAAGTTCATTCATGGGAAGGGGAGGGGGAGAAGAGGTTGTTCTTCACCAGCATCTTCTACTCCAAGTTAAAGACTATTAAAGATACTCCAGTACTAAATAGCACTTCCAGGACTCTCCATGGAGTCATTTTGCCTCTATTTTTAAATTTGTTTATTTATTCATTTATTTGAAAGGAAGACTTACAGAGAGGCAGAGGCAGAGAAGTCTTCCATCTGCTGGTTCACTCCCTAAATGGCCACAACCTCTGTAGCTGCACCATTCCAAAGGCAGGAGCCAGGAGCTGCTTCTAGGTCTCGTATGCGGATACATGGGCCCAAGGACTTGGGCCATCTTCTAGTGCTTTCCCAAGCTATAGCAGAGAGCTGAGTCAGAAGTGGAGCAATAAGGTCTTGAACTGGTGTCCATATTGTATGCCGGCACTGCAGGTGGCAGCTTTACCTGCTACATCACAGCATCTGCCGTGATAAATTGTCTTTTTGTTTAAGATTTATTTATTTGAAAGCCAGAGTTACAGAGAGAGAGAGCATGAGAGACAAAGATCTAACTGCATAATCATTGAAACAGCCAGCACTTGAACCTGATGTTGATATTGCAGGCAATAGTTTAATGCATTATGCCACAGTACTGGCTGCTTGCTTCTGTTTTAAATATCCTATTGTCTGTTTTCCTGACTGTTTCCACTAGAACGTAAAAGATAGCAGTAGGGGCCCACACTGTGGTGCTGTGGGTTAAAGCCCTGGCCTGAAGAGCCGGCATCCCATATGGGTGCTGGTTCTAGTCCCGGCTGCTCCTCTTCTGTCCAGCTCTCTGCTATGGCCTGGGAAAGCAATAGAAGATGGCCCAAGTCCTTGAGCCCCTGCACCAACATTGGAGACCTGGAAGAAGCTCCTGGCTCCTGACTTCGGATTGGCTCAGCTCTGGCCATTGTGGCCATCTGGAGAATGAACTAGCAGATGGAAGACCTGTCTCTCTGTCTCTACCTCTCTCTGTAACTCTTTCAAATAAGTAAATAAATCTTTAAAGAAAAAAAAAGATACCAGTAAATTTTAGTTGCATGAATAAAAGATGCTCTTTTTAAAAAACAACAAAAAAAATTGAGAGGTAGAGTTAGAGAGAGAGGGAGAGACAGAAATGTCTTCTGTCTGCTGGTTCAGTCCCCAAATGGCCACAGTGGCTGGAGCTGAGTTGTTTCAAAGCCAGGAACCAGATGCTTCTTCTAGGTCTCCCACACACTGCAGGAACCCACGCAATTGGGCCATCTTCCACTGCTTTCTCAGGCCATAAGCAGAACAGAGGAGCAGCCGGGACACAATCCAGCAACTATATGGGATACCAGTGCCACAGGTGGAGGCTTAGCCTACTATAACACAGCACTGGTCCCATAAATTATGTCCATTTAAACTATTGTATCTCATATTTTTGATTCTGTGAGTATTTTTTAGAGATTTATTTATGTATTTAAAAGGCAGAGTTAGAGAAACAGAAATAAAGAGAGACTGTTTCTGTCCACTGGTTCTCTCCCCAAATGACTGCAACATCTGTGACTGGGCCAGTCTAAAGCCAGGAACCAAGAGTTTCATCAGGGTCTCCCATGTGGGTTCAGAGGCCCAAACACTTGGGCCATCTTCCATCTCTTTCGTAGGCCCATCAACAGTGGGGAGCTGGCCGGCGCCGCGGCTCACTAGGCTAATCCTCCGCCTAGCGGCGCCGGCACACCGGGTTCTAGTCCAGGTTGGGGCGCCGGATTCTGTCCCGGTTGCCCCTCTTCCAGGCCAGCTCTCTGCTGTGGCCAGGGAGTGCAGTGGAGGATGGCCCAGGTGCTTGGGCCCTGCACCCCATGGGAGACCAGGAAAAGCACCTGACTCCTGGCTCCTGCCATCGGATCAGCGCGGTGCGCCGGCCGCAGTGCGCCAGCCGCGGCGGCCATTGGAGGGTGAACCAACAGCAAAAGGAAGACCTTTCTCTCTGTGTCTCTCTCTCACTGTCCACTCTGCCTGTCAAAAAAAAAAAAAAAAAAAAAAAAAAAAAAAAAAAAAAACAGTGGGGAGCTGGATTGGAAATGCAGCAGCCAGAACATAAACCAGCACCCACTTGGGATGCTGGCATTGAAGGCAGCAGCTTACCCTGCTGGTCCAAAATGCCAACCCTCAATTCTGGAAGAATTGCCATGACATATTTATTTCAGAGTTACCATAAGTGCTATATTTATTGCTCAATTTAAGTCTTTATAGGTGTGTATATAGGATGATAAAGGGTTAGTATAGGGATATAAGCGGATAATATGAAGCTCAATTTGCCCACAAGATTGTTTAATAGTTGCATAAAGAAGAAACAAGAATATCTTTCTCTAATTATTTTCACAAGTTCAAATGCTAAGTGGTATAGGATACTGTAGGAAATACGCCATGTTGAGTCAGCTGATAAATGTCTGCAAAAATGTGGTTTATTAAAAGGGCATGCATTTTAAATACAAGTGCAACAGTGTAACATTTGCTCAGTCCTATTCTGTATACAACATGAAGTAAGTAGAATGAGGTAGATTTTATAACATTTGTTGTATGGAATTGACTACTTAGATTGTGCTTTTGTTTTTGTTTTTTGTTTTGTTTTGTTTTGTATTTCTGTAGCAAGGGGAAGTCAGGCTGAAGTGTTTGAAAGCTCTGCAGAGTCTATATACCAATAGAGAGTTATTTCCCAAATTGGAATTGTTCACTAACCGATTCAAGGTAAGCATTAAGAATGGCGAAGTTGTTTTATTTTTCGCTTTAGAAATGCTACTTGTAAAGTTGGTTCACTCCGCAAATGGCCACAACCGCTGGAACTGCACCAGTCCAAAGCCAGGAGCCAAGAGCTTCTTCCAGGTTTCCCATGTGGCTGCAGGGTCCCAAGAACTTCTTCTACTAGTTACTAACTAGTCCATTTTCTACTAGCTACTAGCTAGTTTAGCAAATGGCATTACTACATCAAGTATTAATTTCATATTTTTAGTATGTATTCTTTAAACCTATATGAATACTTGAGTGAATCATTGCTTTACCTAAGATATTACCAACATGAGCTCTTGCCATTGAAAGAAGACTTCTCCTGCTAAAAATAAAAAATGCCTTTATATATTGTCTTTTATAAATAAATTTTGTAAGTTAAGGTATAATTGTCATAGTGTTAGTGAATGAGAAGGATTTTAACTTACGAACACATATGGCTAGAAACACTCCCTTTGTATGACTGGGACTATAATGTGGCTTCAAAAATAAAGCTTTTTAATTTTATCTTTCATTAGCATTCCATAAATACCCTCCAGAATATTGAGGGGACTTCCAAAAGTTTGCAGAAAAATGGAGTTAAAAGATAAATTTACTTTGTTGTAAAAACTTTCATATTCTTACATAGTTTTATCATAATATACATTTTTTCTGTTTATGGTTGGTTTGTTTCACAACTTTTTTTCAGGATCGCATTGTATCAATGACACTTGATAAAGAATATGATGTTGCTGTGGAAGCTATTCGATTGGTTACTCTGATACTTCAGTAAGTATAATATCAGTTAATATTTTATTTAATCTTGGTATTTTAATACTTTTCCCTCAGCATTATTAATGTATTCCATGTAACCCTTAAATGACTTTTCATCACATAAAGTTCTTCTACATTTTAAGATTAGATTTGAAACAAAGTGTTTTCTGTTTTTCTCTTTTTTTGTTTTCTATTTTAACTGTGTGTTGTTCCTTCTATTAAACGTTATTTTATTGAGGCCAGCATTGTGACTTAAACTGGTTAAGCTGCCACCTACAACACTGGCATCCAATACAAGTGCCAGTTCAAGTCTCAGCTGGTCCACTTCTTATCCAGCTCTTTGCTAATGTGCCTAGGAAAGCAGCAGAAAATGGCCCTAGTGCTTGGGCTCCTGCCACCTACATGGCAGACCCAGATGGTGTTGCTGGTTCTTGGCTTTGGCTTGACCCAGCCCTGGTTATTGTGATTGTTTGGGGAGTGAACCAGCAAATGGAAGATCTGTCTCTTCCTCTCTCTCTCTGTCAATCTGCCTTTCAAATAAGTAAATATTTTTAGAAAAAAAAGTTCTTCCATGCAGTCTATAAAAAAGTAACATACCTATTTAAAATAAACAAAACAAAAACTCCAGAGAAAGGTGGCTTTAGAGGAAGACACCCCAAAAAGATAAATTTTTCTATTTTTATTTTTTTGACAGGTAGAGTGGACAGTGAGAGAGAGAGACAGAGAGAGAGGTCTTCCTTTACCATTGGTTCACCCTCCAATGGCCGCTGCGGCCGGCGTACTGCACTGATCCGAAGCCAGGAGCCAGGTGCCTCCCCTGGTCTCCCATGCAGGTGCAGGGCCAAGCAGTTGGGCCATCCTCCACTGCACTTCGGCCGCAGCAGAAAACTGGACTGGAAGAGGGGCAACCGGGACAGAATCCAGCTCCCCGACCGGGACTAGAACCCGGTGTGCCGGCGCCGCAAGGCGGAGGATTAGCCTATTGAGCCGCAGCGCCATCCAAAAAGATAAATTTTTCAAATAGGCTATTTATGAATGCTATACTTGTAGAAACAAGAGAAATAGAATAAGGTAGCTAAATTGTTTATACTAATGTTATAGCTTTATCTGTCCATTGACTGAATACTAGTAAAATTCTGCCTGAGTGTTTATTCTGTCAAAGGCATTGCAGATCCTCCTTTGCCTCCATATGAAGCCATATTTATCATCAGCTGAGAGATCTGTTGTTATTAGAACTTCTTTTTCCCATCTGCTCTGCTTTGTTGTTTTTTTTTTTAATGTAACTTTATAACAAATGTGATCAGCATGGCCTCTTGTGTTATTTGGTGATTTTCTCCTCTTTGTCTTTTTAATTCCATTTAGCTACCTGTGGATTATTTTTCTTTTATATGGATTCTTAAGATATACTTGTCATGTGCCTCAAAAAGATTTTAAATGTTAGAACCGCATTGAATTTTACGGTATATTTAGGAAAGAATGAAGTCCTTTACTATATTTTATGGGTATGATTGAAAGTGATAGATAACTTTATTCAAATGTTAGGTCTTTTTTCATAAGGTTTAGCTTTATTCAGAGGTCTTATATATTATATATTAATTCTTATGATGTTATGTCATTTTAGTATGTCCTTTCTACTTTGTTTCTGCTGAGGCAGTGAAATCTTTTATGTTGGTTTTGTATATGCAATCTATTGAAACTCTTACACATTCTTTTTTGAATGAATCCAACTTACCATCACATACTTTTCCTTTTTTAAAAAAGATTTCTATATTAATTTGGAGTGCAGAGGAACAGGACAGGATGGGGAGGACACATATCTTCCATATGCTCGCTTATTCCTTAAATGGCCACAATGTCAGATTCTAGTCCAGGTGAAAGTCAGGGGCTCCATCAGGGTTTCCCACATGGTGGCAGGAGCCCAAGCACTTGGGCCGTCTTCCACGGCTTTCGCAGGTCCGTTAGCAGGGAACTGAGTTGGAAGTAGAACATCTAGGACTCAAGCTGGAGCTCTGGTATGGGATGCTGACATGGCAGGCAGCAGCTTAATTCGCTCACTGTGCCACAATGCAGGCTCCTGAGTTGATGCGTTTCATGTTATGTTGATTTTGTTGGTTTTACTGTGTAAATATCGTGTGTAAACAATTGTAGTTTTGTCTCACTCTTCCCTAACTTTATAATTTGTTTCATTGTCTTAGCCAGAACCTTCAGCACTATAACAACATTATTGTGATAAAAGATGTTTTTGTTGATTTTCTACTCAGACATTTAAAGTACTTTGTTTCTGTGATTTCTGGAATATATTTTTGATATGTGATAAAAATTCATTTTTATTCGGGGTTTTTGGGAGGAGGGATTTTTGTTTCATCCATTAAGGAACTTGAATTAAATTGATAGATTTGTCTAATGTTAAATCATCCTTGTACTTCTGGAATAATTCCTATTTGTATATGACATTTTGTTTTATTTTGATCTGTTTAAATACAATGTTATTCTTAAATTCTCATTTAGGATTCTCAAATCTTATCAAGAATAACTTTGACATATTTTCCCCACAACTTTGAAGTCAAGGATAAATTCCTTTGTAAAATTAGTTCAGTAGTTTATTGCCCTTTTTCTATTCTGAAATAAATTGTTAAAATGAGATTAATTCTTCCTTGAAATTTCAAGAGCATTCACTTGTTATGTTAAATGCATGTAATAATTTCTTAGTTTCTTTTTGAAGGATGTTTTCATACTTTTTTCCTTTTATGTTTGAAATATTTTTTTTTTATTTTTTTTAATTGTCAAGAAGTACTTGTACATATTTATGGGGTATAGTATGATATTTCAAAGTACATGTATACAAAGTGCAATGATCAGATCAGGGTAACTGATGTGTTTATAACACACATACTTCTTTGTGTTAGATTAAAATTCCTTTCTATAAGCTGTTTTGAAAATTTCAGTTAACTGTTGTCAATTTTATTGATCCTTCTGAGCTATAGAGTATTTGAAGTTTTAGCTCCTGTACAGTAATACCGCCCGTTTCCATAAAAATCCTTTCACCATCCCCCCACCCAACCCGTACCCCTACACCATTCTCAAGCTGTAGTGGCCACTATTTTATTCTCTACTTCTATTTACCTTTTAGCTTACACATATAAATGACCATGCACAGGTTTTGTTTCCTTGTGTCTCACTTATGTCACTTAGCATAATGTTCCGCAGTTCTATTCATGTTGCTTCAAATGACAGAATTTTATCTTTTTTATGGATGAATAATGAAACATTATGTTTAAGGGGTGTTTCAAAAAGCTCATGATTGTTGGGCACTGTGATACAGCAGGTTAAGCCACGACTTTATATGCCTGCATCCCGTATTAGAGTGCCTGGAATCAAGTCACCTCCACTTCCAATCCAGCTTTCTACTAATGAACCTGAGAAGCAGCAGATGATGGCTCAAATACTTGGGTTCCTGCTACCCACCTGGGCTTCTGGCTTTGTCTTTGACTCAGCCCCAACTGTTGGAGACATCTGGGGAGTAAACTAACAGAAAGCCTGCTCTCTTTCTCTTTCTCCCCAACCTGCCTTTACTATGTCAAATAAAATAAATCTTTTTTTAAAAATATTCATGGAAAATTGAATTTAGAAACGTTAATTTTGATGCATAGTACTTTGAAATCCATGCAGTGTTTTCATACAACACATTTTCTGCAAATATTTTGAAGATCCCTTGTATATATAATTTCACAATTTTTTATCCCATTTTTCCATGAACTTTCTGAAAGTGTCCCTTATGTATTTCAGGATATTCAGAGTCATTGTCTGTGAGCATATATAGCTACAAAGAATATGGACATTTTAATTGTCTTATTTTATCTGTATTTTTAGTTACAAGGAAATACTCTTTTTGAAGTAAGATAAAAGACAAAACCAAAATCAGTATGCTGTGAGTCTTACAATGAATTATGCAATATTTAAGTAAAGGTAGAAGTGAAGCTAAACATTTGTTTCATTATCTGAAACTTTCTGAATTTTTAGTGGCAGTGAAGAAGCCCTTTCTAATGAAGACTGTGAAAATGTTTACCACTTGGTATACTCAGCACATCGCCCTGTTGCTGTGGCAGCTGGAGAATTCCTTCATAAAAAGTGAGTTGTTTATCTCTGAAAACAAGTTGTTTTGTGTTTTGTTGTTGTTTATAGACGACTAATATGATTGAACACAGTGCCAAAAGTGTCTATTTCAAATTCTAGGAGTTGTGATAGCCTTAAAACATAGGTACATAGCATGACTCGTACCCCTTAGAAAGGTGTAATCCAAAACATATTCCAAGGCAGCCGGTGCCACGGCTCAACAGGCTAATCCTCCACCTAGCAGCCCCGGCACACCGGGTTCTAGTCCCCGTCGGGGCGCCGGATTCTGTCCCGGTTGCCCCTCTTCCAGTCCAGCTCTCTGCTGTGGCCAGGGAGTGCAGTGGAGGATGGCCCAAGTGCTTGGGCCCTGCACCCCATGGGAGACCAGGAGAAGCTCCTGCCTTCGGATCAGTGTGGTGCGCCGGCTGCAGTGCGCTGGCCGCAGCGGCCATTGGAGGGTGAGCCAGCGGCAAAAGGAAGACCTTTCTCTCTGTCTCTCTCTCACTGTCCACTCTGCCTGTCAAAAAAAAAACAAAAACAAAAACAACATATTCTGAGGAATCTGTGAGGATGGTTCTCACTTAGGGGTGTAAGTAAAGATTGGCGAATTACATGAACTCTCCAAAAGCTACTGAGATAATTGATACACAAGCTTTTTTGCCTTTTAAAATTGTGGTTTCTGGGGTCAGTGTTTCGCACAGTGGTTAAATCGCCTCTTGAAATTCCCACATCCTCTATCATAATGCCTAATTCAACTCTCAACTCTTCATACTCTGTTTCCAATATGGCTTCCTGTTAATGCAGACTCCGAGGCAGTGGATGCTGGCTCAATTACTTAGGTCCGTGCCATCCACATGGGAGACCTGAATTGAGTTCTGCTTTCCTGAATTTGGCCTGTCTCAACCCTGGCTGTTACAGTCATTTGGGGAATGAATTAGTGGAGGGACATTCTGTCTGTCTGTCTGCCTTTCAGATAAAATTTTTTAAAAGTAAATTTAATTATAAAAATTTGAGTTCTTATCTTACCTAACAACATTTGTGATCTAAATGTAACACGGTATCACCTTCAAAATTCCTGCCAACTTTGATTTTTTTCCCCCTTATTCTCTCCATTGGGTTGAGGATTATTTTGGTCAGTAATGCATAGTGATACACAATTGCAATTTAATTTTAGAAAATCATCTATGTTTTTGGCAAAGCATAGAACTAATGAGAGTTTATGAATGTAAACACTCCTATGACACACATTTTTGATCATGATTTACTAGTTTATGTTCTATAATTTTTTAGTAGATTGATTTGTTCTTAAATATGCTGCTTTTCTGCATGTAGCTTTTATTTTGTTTTATATTTGGTATCTTTGCTCTTGGTTTTAACTTAGTGGACTTGATTATTGGCAGATGAATCTAGAAGTCCATTCTGTTTACTAATTTATGAGTATGCTGAAGCATAGGTATAAATCATGTCCTGAACAACTGTTGTGCATCAATGGTTAACTTTGCTAATGAGCAAGCCTGGACCTTCATGCGTCTTAGTGTGTGTCTGCATCGTAGTGCTACAACATGTAATTCTCTGCTCAGTTGTACCTCTGAAAGTAGAAAGAGTTGTTCCCAAGTGAAAAATCTTTCTTAAGAAGAAAGCCAGCTACTAGTGCATGTCTATAGTGGAAAGTGAAGAAGAAAATCCAGGTTTTCAGGCATGAGTTTTAAAATAGTGTATTGAATTTGCCAGTGACTTTGATGTTTGTGGTTACAGAATAATGCTATTTCTTTGTTTATCTTGAGATGTTGTCAGTCACAGATAGAAAGAGTGCACTATAGTTTAAACTTCTTCCCTTTTTCAGGATTATTCTTAGCCTGTAGTTTCTACTTAAGTTTTTAAAAAGTTTGTTTTTGTAGAAAGTATTCCTTCTAAATTGCTTCTCAGCCTTTTGGCTGAGATCAAGTACAGAATGTATTGCTTCTGTAACTTAAAAGAGAAAATAAACTAAAGAGGTTTGTTTTGTATGGAATACTAGGCATAAACTAGTAGTAATTGAGTTAAGTCCTTGCATATATTTATTTTATCTGCATGATATTTTCCTTTAAATATTTGTTTTCATTTATTTGAAGAGAAAGAGAAATAGAGATCTTCCATCTGCCTATTCTCTTCTCAAATGCCTGCAACAGCTGGGGCTGGACAAGGCCAAAGCCAAGAGCCAGGAACTCCATCTGGATCTCTCACATGGGTAACAAGGACCCAAGAACTTGAGCCATCACTTCCTGCTTCCTATTATGCACATTAGCAGGAAGCTAGAATTAAAAGTAGAGCTAGCATGCTAACCTAGATACTGTGATAAAAAGATGCAGGCATCCCAAACAGCAAATTAACTGCTGTGCCAAACACTCACCACTATGTTATATTTTTCTAAATTTGAAATACTTGTCAGAATTTTAAAAATTGGGATACATTACATAAACTCCTGATTTATTTGTGAAAACAGTCATTCTTGGGCAAATAAATGAAAGCTTCACTCTAAAATCTAATTTTAGGTCCCTGCCCTACAGAAATTCACAGGTTGATCTTTTGGATTTTTTTAATGATCTCTTTTTGTTCTTAATTTTTCTTTTCTTTTTTTAAAGATTTATTTACTTGAAAGAATTACACAGCGAGAGAAGGAGAGGCAGAGAGAGAGAGAGAGAGGTATTCCATCCGCTAGTTTACTCCCCAGATGGCCATAATAGCTAGAGCTGAGCATATCCAGAGCCAGGAGCTTCTTCCACATCTCCCACACTAGTGCAGGGGCCCAAGGACTTGGGCCATCTTCTACTGCTTTCCCTGGCCATACCAGAGAGCTTGATCGGAAGTCGAGCAGCCAGGACGTGAACCGGTGCCCATATGGGATGCCGGCACTGCAGGTGGTAGCTTTGCCTGCTACACCACAGCGCCAGCACCCTTAATTTTTATTTTCTTGAAGGGAAGAGAGAGATCACGTTTCCATCCATTGGGAGGATCACCAAATGGCTGCAACAGCAAAAATTTAGCCAGGGTGAAGTCAGGAGCCAGAAACTCTACACAGGTCCCCCACATGGATAGCAGGAACCCAATTACATGAGACATCACTTGCTGGGTGTGCATTAGCAGGAAACTGGATGAGAAGCAGAGCTGGAATTCAAACCCAGTCACTTCCATATGGGTTACAGGTGTCTCAAGTGGTGGCCTAACCTCTCAGCCCAATTCCTGCTCCTCATACTTTTGTTTTTAAATCATGATTAATTCTTGCATTCCTTTTTTGCTCATATACTAATAGTTAAAACAGAACTCAACCCAACATAATTCAGTGGAGTGACATTAGTGTTAAATATCATCTAGTAACAAAAATGTTTAGCTAATTTTCTAACAATACTTAAGAACTGCTCAAGGTGCCCTTCTTCCATGCAATGCTGTGAGTAAAAGGAAAATTGCAATGAACAAAGAAAACACCCCTGTTGAAAATTCTATGCTTGGGTCCCTGACATACACATGAGAGCAACAGACTGATTTCTAGGTTTTTTAACTTCAGTCTGGCAATACAGATGTTGAAACATTAGGGGAATGAACCAGCAGATGGAAGGTCTTTTTTTCTGTCTCTCTTCCTCTTAAATAAATGAAAATAAATTATTTTAAGACTTAAAAAGTAAAGGTTATGAGGGGTGGGTATTTGATGTAGTGATTAAGACATACCTGGCACTCTGTATCTCATATGAGTGTTCTTAGGTTTGAGTCCCAGCTCCACTTCTGCTTTCACCTTCCTGCTAGTGCACACACTGCAAGGCTGCAAGTGATGATCCAGGGATTTGGGTTCCCGCCATCCATGTAGAAGGGCCAGATTGAGCTTCAGGTTCCTGGCTTCTGCCTGGCACAGTCCCAGCTGTTGCAGGCATTTGAAGAATGAACTATCACATTGAACTTCTCTTTCTGCTTTTCAAATTACTTAATTATTGAAAATAAAAATTTTTATTGTTATTGCTTCAACATTTGGTTAGATGCTATCATTACATTATTATAATTATGAGTTGTAATTGTAAATCAATATTTAAGGAAATAGAGCTTAATTTATAGTTACATACTCTAGTATCAGTCACATAGGATAATAACAGTACTTTGATTTTCATACATATTTGAACATTGATTATTCACCAGTAATAAGTTTTCTTTTATATTTTATATATTATTATTAAACTATATGAAATTGTTCAGATCCAACCATTTTTTACTTACAAAGACATCAGTGTATTTGTATTGAAATAGATTAGTAATCTGTGATCTTGTTGCTTCTCTTTTTTGTAAGTACTAAAATTTTTTATAGTGAAGGGAAATACTGAATTTCCTATCCATGTACATTTGTAATATTCTTGTCTTATTTATTTGTAGACTGTTTAGCAGACATGATCCACAAGCAGAAGAAGCATTAGCAAAAAGGAGGGGAAGGAACAGTCCAAATGGGAACCTCATTAGGATGCTAGTTCTTTTCTTTCTTGAGAGTGAGGTAAAAAAATTTTAATGTTACTCATTTTTTTATTAATTGCTATATTAAATAAAACTGTCATTTGATTCATTATCACTAAGATTTTAATCATTTGATAACAAGCTTGTTTTTTATAAATTACTTCCAAGATTTGCTTGATTTTGGAATCAGTACTCTACCTTTTGTTGGGAGAGACTCTGAATATGTATGTAGGTGTAGATCAACTATTGGTAGTATAAACTGGCAATTGTTAAACTTTTACAGTGCTCCACTATTGCAGTACTGTGTTTTATCATTACTTTTTGTTTTTCTTGAAGCTGTGCCCATGGTCTTTAATTATTGCTTAAGTAGTTTATTGAAAGTTGTCAAGCTGTTACAACTGTTAGTACAATCTTATTTGAAAATGATTTGATAAGGAGAAAGAAAAATATGTATTCAAATATTTTAATTGATAGTTGTACAAATCCCATAGCAATGTTTCCATGTGCTATAATCAGTTATAATTAACAATCATAGTGTAGTATCTACAAGGATCTATTCTCACAGCCTAACTTCGGGTTGCCTACTTAGCTGCTGCTTTATACTTTGTGTTTCTTTCAGAGCTAAACTAAACAACTGTGCATGAATGAACTTCTTGCTTTAGTAAAGCATGAAAATAGAGTTAGGAATATAGTAAAGAACAGAGATCTAGGGTTCTTAATTTTATTTTGAAGAAGTCTTTTAAATTTATATTGGAATGTCTGGGAAGAAGAGAAATTTTTTAAAGATGCTTTGGGGGCTGGCCTTTTGGTGTAGCATGTAAAGCTGTCACCTGCGATGCCAGCATCCCATATGGGTGCCAGTTCATGTCCCAGCTGCTCCACTTCTGATCCAGTTACCTGCTAATTATAGCAGGCCTGGGAAAGGCAGTGGAAGATGGCCCAAGTGTTTAGGCTCCTGCACATACATGGGAGACCTGGATGAAACTCCTGGCTTCTGGCTTCAGCCTGGCCCAGCCCTGGCCTTTGGGACCATCTTGAGAGTGAACCAGTGAATAGAAGATGGATCTCTCTCTCTATTTCTCTCTCTCTCTGAATAGAAGATGGATATCTCTCTCTATCTCTGTAGCAGTGAATTTCAAATAAATAAAAAGATTCTTTTCTCAAGTTTGAGCATGCTAGAGAAACTCTCTAGAAATAAGGAAGCGAGTCACAAAGAAAGAGTCTGTATGAAAAAAAAACTGAAAAATACGGGGACTTTAGGATAAAGCAAGGAGGAAAGTGATAAAGAAGTTACTGATGTTTTCTGAGTTGGGAATAGATAAAGACTAAAGTGAGAAAAGCAGCTGGAGAGTTAAATTTGAGTAAAGAATGTACATAAGAATAGTGTTTTAAATGTGCATACAAATCTCCTGGGGATCTTGTTTAAAATGCCTGTGCTTATCTGATAACTGGAGTGTGAGCTGAGAGTCTGCATTCCTGCAAAGCTCCTAGGTGATGCTTATGTTCCTGGTTCAATGACCACACTTTGTATGGATTTAAAATACTATTTTGTTCACGGAGCAGTTGTGGACACATTACAGAATAAAATGCAGTATGTTAATTTTCAGGATATCTAGTAGCTATCACAGTTATGATAGACCATTCCAGTTTTTATATCTTTAGTGTCCCCTAGGCTTGAGAGGAATAAGATCTATAAAGTATTGTTCAGGGGACATTAGGTACAACAGTTCTGTCACTGCTTGGGATACACACATCCAGTATCGCAATGCATGGGTTTGAGTTTCAGCTCTACTTCTTATACAGCTTCCTGCTAAAGCAGGTCCTGGGAGGCAGCAGGAGATTGCTCAAGAACTTAGGTACTTTTTGCCCACTTGGAAAGCCCAGATGGAGTTCCAGACTCCTGGCTTCTGTCTGGCCCAACTCTGGCTATTGTAGGCAGCTGGGGAGTAAACCAAATTTTTTAAAGTATTATGGAAAAATCAAGTCTCTTCTTAAAGATGGCTTTATAGGCACAACAATTTCAAATATTATTAGAGTTGAAACATACAAATATTATAAACTGCTGAAAATTTAGGGGATATGTTGATGTTGGCTAATTGAAATTTTTTATTAAAATATTTTTTATCTCTGAATGCACAAAGACTTAAAAGATATAGATCTCCATTTTAGGCAGGTTTTTATTAAAGCAGTAATTTGTATTACTGTAATGTTACTACTGTATTCCTGTGTTTGTGAAAGTGTTACAGCAGAATTAAAACATATATCTTAATTCTTTGGTATGACATTCTTGTCAGCTGCAAAAGCAACTGCAAATCATAAGAGTTTCTTGTTGATTCATGCTGGTTATATTGGTCTTTATGGTGTCCTGTGCTTCACCAAAAACATTCTTTGTGAAAATCTTTCTTCTTCCTCTCCCCGCCCCCAAACAATACTTTTTGTTATTATCTTTAACTGATATATGTAACCTGCATGTGTTTATGGGGTGTCATATGATGTTTTAAAACATATATACATTGTGTGATGTTTAAATCAGGGTAAGCATATCTGTGTCCTCCTATATCAAATCTTTATAATGAAAGTAGTCAAAAATCTCTGTTATAGCTTGTCTTTTTTAGGAAACCATACATTATTATCTAAAGTTAGCCTGCTATGCAATAAAGAATGCCTTTCTCCTATCTGCTATAATTCATTACCCATTAATCAACTTTCTCCATTCCTCCCACTTTACTACCCTCCCCAGATTCTGTTAACTACCATTCTACTCTCAACTTTAGTGAGATTAACTTAAAATTTTTGCAGCAAGAGCAAGTTCAGGCAGTTCTTTATTTTTAAAGATGTATTTATTAATTAATTTATTTAAAAGGCAGAATGACAGCAAGAGACAAAGAGAGAGAGAAAGAGCTCTCCCATCCATAACTGGATAGGTCAGGCCAGGCCAGGCCAAAGCCAGGAGCCTAAAACTCCATTTTAGTCTCCCATGTAGGGTGGCAAGAGCCCAGGCACTAGATTTGCAGCTTTCCCTGGCTCGTTAACAGTGAACTAGATCCAAAGTAGAGCAGCTGGGACTCAAACCAAACCTCTTATGGGATGTAGTCTTAAGGGATGCTGGTGTGGCAGGCTGCGACTTAACCCCCTTCACGACTACACCAGACCCTAGAAGTCATATTCTTACAGTGTCATGAAATCCTGGTTGTGTCCTACACTGAATTCTGCTTTGTTTGACTGTAATACAAGTTAATGAGTAAAATGTTACTATAGATGATTGAAATATTGAATTTTAAAAAACTTTAGAAATCATAATAAAGTAGAATGAGTCTATATCTTATAGATAAGTGAGAATGACTAACTGGGATTCATTGTCTTACTAGGAATTGAAATAATGATATTTTAATAATAGAATAATAAAAAATGTCAAAGAGATTAATAGTTTAGATAAAATAATGGAAACTAAGATACCTACCTAAGTTACAAGTTTTTTATTTTGGTCTAAAAATTGATTTTTTTGTTGTTGTTGTTGTTTAAGGATGTGTTTGTTTATTTCAAAGACAGGGAGAGAGAGAGGGAGAGGTCTTCCATCCACTGGTTCACTCCCCAATTGACTGCAACAGTCAGAACTGCACTGATGCAAAACCAGGAACCAGGAGCTTCTTCCAGTTATCCCATGCAGGTTCAGGGGCCCAAGGACTTGGGCCATCTTCCACTGCTTTCCCAGGCCATAGCAGAGAGCTTGATCGGAAGTCGAGCAGCCAGGACTTGAACTGGCTGCCATATGGGATGCTGACACTGCAGATGGCGGCCTTACCCACTACGCCGCAGTGCTGGCCCCCAAAAAGTAATGTTTCTAAGCTATCACAGCCTATGTAACAGCCATTGATTTCAGGCAACAAAATACCTCGTATTTTAGATGCATGCCAAATAGTAGGGTAATGGTACTTGAATGTGATTAGTCCAGATTTCCCTGTAGTTAGTGTCTGACCGTATAATTTATAGTACAAACTGTGATACTTTTCAAAGGACATGGAGCTATTAATAATTATATGAAACAAAAGTACTAATCTAAAACATGTCTGATCAATGTGGACGTATAGTCACTCTCCTTGTAGTCACATGGCACGAGGAGGCTAATTGTGATAATCATTTAATATAGAAAATTCACAGCCATATTAATGATTTATCAAATTTCCCCAAAATGTTCATCTGTAGACCATAAATGACAACTTTTGCTTTTTTTTTTTAATGTTATCCAAGATTCACCAATGACTAGATGTATTCCAGCAAAAGTAAAGACCCTAATATAGGTGTGTTTAGAAATTTTTGATTTCTTGGAAAGATTGTTTCCATTAAAGGAGTCACTCTGGGATCCCATTATATCCTGAACTTTTTTAGTTTATTTAGCTATTTGATAGAAGGGTTAAGAGGTAGGGAAAACATGAAATAAAATATTAGGAATAACTTTGAAACCACTAAAAGATGAATCAGAGTATAAATAGAAAGTTGTAATTAAGTCGCCAGGAAGATAAGATTAGTTTGCCTTATATAAAAGCTTAGAGGAAAGTCTATAAAATAAATTCTTAGATCTAGTAGGGTAAAAACCACCTAGATTTAAGTATAAGTTATACAAATTGCAGATTAAAGTTAATTTTATTTTAATTACTATTTACCATAGAGTGACTCTTTACCTGTTAATGAATTATTATTTCTATTCATCTGATTTCTAAAAGGTAAAAAGTATGCTTGAAACAAGTACCTTATTTTCACATTTTTATGGAATTATAACACTAAAAAACTTTTTAAAAATTTGCATTTTCTTTTTTTTTTTTTCAATTTTTAGGGTTGCAGTTCCCTTTTTTTTTTTTCTTTTTTTTTTTTGACAGGCAGAGTGGACAGTGAGAGAGAGACAGAGAGGAAGGTCTTCCTTTGCTGTTGGTTCACCCTCCAATGGCCGCCGCTGCTGGCGCACTGCGGCCGGCGCCCCGTGCTTATCAGAAGGCAGGAGCCAGGTACTTATCCTGGTCTCCCATGGGGTGCAGGGCCCAAGCACTTGGGCCATCCTCCACTGCACTCCCTGGCCACAGCAGAGAGCTGGCCTGGAAGAGGGGCAACCAGGACAGAATCCGGCACCCCAACCTGGACTAGAACCCGGTGTGCTGGCGCCACAAGGTGGAGGATTAGCCTATTGAGCCACGGCGCCGGCCCAGGTTACAATTACTTTTTAATCACAGCTTCTTTCATAGCAATTGAGAGTCCCTCAGGGCCTTCCTTTCTGTAACTTCATCTTTTCATTGTTAGTACATACATAGTATCTGACAAGTGATTGTAGCCTTTCCCCCAATGACCATGTTAGAAATTTTTTTGGCTCCACCTCTGTGGCCTAGCAGGTTAAGCCTCCACCTGCAGTGCCAACATCCCATATGGGCACCAGTTCAAGACCTGGCTGCTCCACTTCTGATCCAGCTCTGCTATGGCCTGGGAAAGCAGTAGAAGGTGGCCCAAGTGCTTGGGCCCCTGTACCCATGTGGGAGACCCAGAAGAAGCTCTTGGCTCCTGGCTTTGGATCGGCATAGCACCGGCCTTTGCAGTCATCTGGGGAGTGAACCAGCAGATGGTAGACTTCTCTCTCTCTCTGCCTCTCCTTCTCCCTCTGTGTAACTCTGACTTTCAAATAAATAAATCTTTACAAAAAAAGAAAAGAGAAATTTTTGTTTATTTTTTCTTTCAAATATGGATTTACCTTTTAGTCTAGCAGAAACTTGAAGACAAAAAGTTCTGTGGCTATAACAGTTAATGTAAGTCAGAACAGTTATTGTAAACATTATGTCAAGCTAATCCCTGACTATATTGTTCTGATAACTGTTGCCAATACTAGTGAATTTGAAGCTCCTTCCAGAAAATGGGCCAATGCATTATTTGTCCTTCCTGGTATACCTTTTTAGTTTTAAATAATTGGCTGTTGATACAAGCAGAATACATTCTACTGCAACTCTACATTATAGTCAAAATGAAGAGCAAATTATAAAAGAAGTTAGCATCTATGTTAATAGTGCTGGCTACCCCATACACAGAATTTTTTATAGGAGCAGTGATAACATAAAAGACCTGAGTTTTAGGATGCCTTGGTTCAAGGCACAGAAATATTAACCTTAAGAATACTGATGCTAATGTTATTATACTACCTAAAGGCTTGAATTGTACCATCATGCGTTCCATTGAAAATCTCAAGCTAAATTAGTCAAGATGAAAGAGATTTTGTCAGTTCGCCAGAACTGTGAGGAATATATTGAAGCTGTAAAGTAAATGGGAATAGACTGGCTATGAATTCCATAGCCGTTGCTGTGTAACCCAGAGTCCTGTGAAACAAAAATAGAAAACATCAGTTATCCCAGTAAATGTACATAGATTAACATGATTTATTAAAAGTCAGGTTAACATTTTGGATTGATATAAAGAAATGAAGAATAGATATATGTTATTACAGACATACTGTAGTCAGAACAATGCAAAAAGTTTTCAAATAAAAGACTAGGTAAAGGCTGGATATAACTAGCAAATGCTTAGAAAAAGCTAGCGGGGTGCAGGCCTTGTGGTATAGCAGGTTAAACTGCTACTTGGGATGTCCCTATTCCCTGTCAGAGGGCCAGTTTGATTCCTGGCTTCTCCACTGTCCATCTAGCTTCTTGCTCATGTATCTTGGGAAGCAGTGGATGTTGGCCTATGTACTAGTTCCTACCACCCACACGGAAGACCCAGATGGAGTACTCAGCTCCTTCCTGGGGATGGCCTAACCCAGCCCTGGCTTTTGCGGGCATTTAGTCTGTGAACCAGCAAATGAAAGATCTCCTTTCTCTGCCATTCTGGTTCTCAAAGAAATGAATATTGATTTAAAAAATAAAAACTATGATGAAAGGTAAATCAGAATTGAAAACCAAAAATATTAAGAGGGACAAAAATTATGTTTTATACTTATGGAATCTATAATCTGTATATATGTCATAATGGAATGTTTACCTATTCTATGAAAAATATGTGTGTTAAGTATAAAAGCATATTTATTGAGCATAAGATTTTTTTAAACTTTGGTGAAATAATGTATAACAAACATGACTTTTGAATATACTGTTCATTGTCATTAAGTATATGGGCATGGATATATAATCATTACTGTTAATCTCTACAAAGCTTTTTCAAAATCTCCCCAAACTGCAACTGTACATATTAGAAAATTTTACCATAGATTTTAATAGCAACAGTTTTGAAGCAATTGTTTTTCAGCTTTTTGCTTTGGTTTTTCGTCTTTGACACCAGATTGTACACCATTTATGCCTGTCACTCTTGGCATTATGTTAATGATGTTCTAAAAATAGTGTCTTTAGAAATGTGAATTTGAAAAATTTCAAGAACTCTCGTAGCAAACCATTACCTGTCTTCTTTCCAAGCATAGATATAAATCAGTATTGTCTACCCCAGTTTTGACAGAATTCACTGGGAGACAATATACTGTGTGTTTGTGGCTGGTGCCGTGGCTCACTAGGCTAACCCGTGGCGCCGGCACCCCGGTTCTAGTCCCAGTCGGAGTGCAGGGTTCTGTCCCGGTTGCCCCTCTTCCAGGCCAGCTCTCTGCTGTGGCCCGGGAAGGCAGTAGAGGATGGCCCAAGTGCTTGGGCCCTGCACCCCATGGGAGACCAGGAGGAAGTACCTGGCTCCTGGCTTCTGATCAGCGCAGCGCATTGGCCAAAGTGCACTGGCCACAGCAGCCATTTTGGGGGTGAACCAATGGAAGGAAGACCTTTTTACTCTGTCTCTCTCTCTCTCACTGTCTAACTTTGTCTGTCAAAAAAAAAAATACTCTGTGTTTGTGACATTTTTGGGAGCCAGGATTTAAGATTTAAAATATTGTAGAAATGAAGTACATAATTAAGGTTAAACAAGGCAGAACATTAAAAAGATCATCAAAATTCACATTGAATAATATTGAGTATGATAGAATTAGGAATAAAAAAGAAAACCAACTCAAGTGCTAAATGTGCCAAGATAGTAGGTAACTAGTAGATCTGAAAAGGTGACCTACATACTTTTGGGCTACTACCTATGAAGAAAAGTATCTTCATTCAGAGGTACAAGTGCACATATAACATAACAGGTAAATTTGTTTTTACCCTTTCTATATGTTTTCGCTTCATTTTTTGAAACTTAGTTTTAACAACTCAAGATTAGGGTACAGGCTATAGTTTGAAAACTCCAGGATGGTTTTAGCTAGATGTCATGTGCCTCAAAGGTGTAAAATTTTTAAAAATTGTTTGTTTGTTTAAAAGGCAGAGTCAGAGAGAGAGAGAGGTCTTGCAGCCACTGGTTCATTCCCCAGATGGCCACAATGACTAAGTACTGGCCAGGCTGAAGCCCAGAGCTTCATCATGGTCTCCCACGTGGATAGCAGGCATTCAAGGACTTGGTCATTTGCTGCTACTTTCCCAGGAGTATTAGCAGGGTGCTGGACTGGAAGTGGAGCAGCAGAACTTGAACTGGAGCTCATGGGGGATGCTACCATTTCAGGAGGCTGCTTAAACTGCTGCCTAACAACACTCACTTCCAAAATCTTTGATATAAGGGTGGAAACATTAATTGTGAGTGGCAAAAATTGGAACAATGTCAACACCTTCTGCCAGCTCGTGTGCCAGCTGCTCTATTTCTGATCTAGCTCCTTGCTAATGGCCTGGGAAAAGCAGCAGCAGATGACTCATGTGGGAGAGTGAAATGAAGCTCCTAGCTTTAACCTAGCCCAGCCCTGGGTGTTGTAGCCATCTGGGGAGCAAACCAGTGGATGGAATATCTGTCTCTCTGTTTCTCCCTCTCGCTTGCTGTAACCCTTTCAAATAAATAAATAATTTTTTTAAAAAGTGACTCATTTTCTTTAAACAACAGTTAAAAACAGACAACCAGGCGTAGTGAATAATGAACTACATACAGCTTATAATTTCTGAAATTCTGCCTGCTAGCTGCACTTTTTGTTTGCTCACCAAATATGTCATTAGACATCTTACCACTGTAAATGTTTAATATAATTGATTGTATGTATTGTATCTACATTATTGACAGTGGATTATGGACTGTATATTATGTTCTCTAAATGGTTCTTGGAGTCATTGAGATGAAGTCATTTTCAATTATGAAGGAAATCATTATTAACTGAAAATATTGCCAGTTTTTTTATTAAATATCCTTTAGTCACACTTGATTTGTTAATTTTAGTTACATGAGCATGCAGCCTACTTGGTGGACAGTTTGTGGGAGAGCTCTCAAGAACTGTTAAAAGACTGGGAATGTATGACAGAGTTACTATTAGAAGAACCTGTTCAAGGAGAGGAAGGTATAGTATTCTCATATGTTTAACATATTGAGTTTCCGTTGATAATCATACCAAAATGTATATATCACTTAAAAATGAATACCTGCAAGCATGCTGTCTTTTTGCCAAAAGAATAATTCATTTCCTGTAACAAGCAAAGAGATTCCAATAGCTAATAACAACTTTCTATATTAACACTACTGCCATGTGCCATGAGTGTTTTAGAATCCATGTAAGCATGGTATAAGATTCAAGAAAGCCTTCTTTATGTTGATTTCAGTCACAAAATACCTTTTGTTAAAATACTGAACTGATAATTTTAATTAGTAATTTAAAAATATTAAGGTGTTTTACATTAAATATATAATCAATATAAAAGAAATGGTACATTTAGAATCTTTCTGCTATATGTATATATGAACCTGAAAAATCTTTTGATGCATAAGAATTGAATTAAACCTTAAACATACTCTCTTTTGTAATACTTGCGTAAGGTTAAGAAATCAGTAAAAGGGTTATATACCTAGTTATTTGACGAATATGAGAAAATAGAATAGTAGCTGAGAATTTCTGAAAAATGCATCTTTTTACACATTTCAGAGTAGTATGCACAGCAAAAAGTTCTTTAGAATGTTTTTTCCTATACAGCATATACTAAGTTTTCAAACTAGCCCATAATAATGCTTTAAAAACTGTTATTTAATTTAAACAGTAATAATCCCAGGAGGTGAATGATACTTTGATGTAAGTAAGGCCAGAATACATTGAAAACCTGGACTTCAGAATATAAAGAAACATTTTTTTAGGGGACACCTACCGCTTATAATACTGACTTCTCATGTTGGAGTCCCATTCCAGTCCCAACTGCTCTACTTCCGATCCAGCTTCTTGCTAATTTGCCTGGGAAAGCAGCAGAGATGGCCCACATTCTTGTTCCCCTGTGCCCATGTGGGAAACCTAGGTGGAATTCTTGGCTTGTGGCTTTGGCCCATTTCAACCATTTGGGGAGTGAATCAGCTGATGGAAGATCTCTCTTTCTCTCCCTCTCTGTCACTCTGCCTTTTCAAGCTAATTAATTAATTAAAAGAAGATGGTCCTCCCTGTTACTAAGTTGAAAGGGCCTTCTGCTTACTGGGTTAAACCCCTGGCTGTACTCTTGGTTCCTTTCACTTTTGTGATCACAGAAACATGGACTACTATTCTTAATTTTTTTCCTCTTTATTTACTCATGCTGAGTTCACTGACTTCATACATTCTAAATCTAACTAATCTTTTTATCTTAAAATTATAGTTTCCTAGTAAGTATCAATTCTCCTTCTAATTACTACTGCCTAATCAATATGTGAGCAGAGGGCCACAGCATAGAATTTAGTGTTACATTCCATCAATTTTCCTTCCCTTGCTCATGGGTATAAAATTAGTAAAATGCTAGAGTAGGTAAGAAATTTGATTTCAGATTCTAAGTCATATTTTTATATCTCTTCAAGTTCTAAAAGGTTATTTCCGTGGAGAAGGGTGACAGGAAGCTTCAAGGGTGGTATGCTCTCTTACTAACTTTTTACTACCATGTAAATCAATAAATGATAATTACTGTTTCTGTCAACAGGTTAATCTCAGTACATTTACTATATACTATGTACGTAGTAGTAGGCTCAATGAGGTGTTTCATTCTGGTTTAAATTCACTTGAAATTGAGTTTCTCTGACTTCTATTCAAGAGGTTGATTTGGTTTGGCTTGGAGTTGGTTGGTGTAGTTGAGCTAGAAAAGTGATTTATAAGGTGAGAAAAGTCTTAAGTCAGTTTTATGGTATTGAATCTGGGTAGGCAAGAGCTGAGAAATTAGACATGACGAGTACAGACCATATTCACATAATCACTCAATTTTTAACATGTTTCTTCATTTGCTGTATTATTTATAAACTTTGGTATAGAAAGGCATCCAAATTGATTTCAAAATGCTGCCACTAACCTATTTTCAAGACTAACTAGAAATTAAGTTATATTTTATATAGGTGAAGTACGATAAAATTCCATTGGAGAAAAGTCTAAGTTAAGCACTTGGATATGTAGGACTTAAATTTGGGAAAACATACATTGTGTAAGACTACCAATATCACCTTAAATCACAGTTGACGGTAGCCTTAAGATTATCATACAGTGGCTTTTTTTTTTTTTTTTAATTTATTTGAAAGGCAGAGTTACACAGAGGGAAAGGCAGAGGCAAAGAGAAGTCGTCCATCCACTGCTTCACTCCCCAAATGGCCATAAAGGCCAGAGCTTGACCTATCCAAAGCCAGGAGCTTCTTCTGGGTCTCTCATGTGGGTGCAGGGGCCCAAGCATTTGGGCCATCCTCCACTGCTTTCTCAGGCTCCAAGCAAGGAGCTGGATTGGAAGTAGAGCAGCTGGGACTCGAATCTGCCCCCATATGGGATGCCATCACTGCAGGTGCTGGCTTAACCTGCTACACAGCAGCGTCGACCCCCTTACAGTGTTTTTAAGGGATTTTTTTTTTTCTGTTTGGGAGTCACAAAGCTGGATAAATTTTAAGTGTTATGTGAAAGTCTGGTTTTTTGTTAACAGCTCAGCCATCAGATAAGAAGGCAACTATCACCAAGTTGTAAGTGCTCTGGGTCTCTCAGTTTCTTCAACTATAAATCAGCAACTGTCACTAGATAATTTTCATTGGTCATTTCTGGTGCTAAAATTCTATGATCCAGTTGATGGGTAAAGTAAATGTGAATAAATTCTTCAAAGTAGAGATAACTGCTTCATTCATCATTTTAAAAATATTCAGTGGGGCCAATGTCATGGTGTTGCAGGTTAAGCTACTGCCTGTTGCTCCAGCATCCCATATGGGTGTTGATTTGAATTCTGGCTGTTCCACTTCTGATCCAACTCTCTAATGCACCTGGAAAAGCAGCAGAAGATGACTCAAGTTCTTGGGATGCTGTGGGAGTCCTGGTAGAAGCTCCTAGCTCCTAGCTTTTGTCTGGCCCAGCCCAGGCCATTGCAGTCATTTGGGGAGTGAACCAGAACATGGACGATCTCTCTCCCTTTCTTCCCCCCTCTCTCTCTTTCTGTCTTTCAAATAAATAAGTAAACCGTTAAAAAATTATAATAATAATTCAGTGTACTGGACCAGTGTTGTGGCACAACAGATTAAGCCATTGCTTTGGACACAAGAATCAAGTCCCAGCTATTCTGCTTCCTGCTAATGTGCCTGGGAAGGCAGTGGAAGACAGCCCCTGCCACCCATGTTCAAGACCCAGATGGAATTCCTGGGTTTCTCAGTTACTTTGCCTTTCAAATAAGTACATAAATAAATGTTTTAAAAAATATATCTTGATTATAAGTGGTAAATATTATCTTAAATACTATAGGAACAGTATTAAACCAGGTCAGCTCACTTCCATGTGGAACATACATTCTTGCCGAGAAAGCAAACACAGTCAAAATGTTCAAAATGGTAATAACAAGGAGAGATCCATGTTTCAGTTGACTCCTGACAGAAGACCTGAAGAGGCCCTTTAGGAATAGGAAACTAATGGGTAGTGATGAGCCATGGGAAGTGTCAAATTAATACTGACGAAGTAGAGATAATATGCAAAAAATAAATAAAATTCCCAAGAGTAAGAAAGATTTGTAGTTATAGTGTGAACCAAATACCTGTTTGTTGTTATGGTTCTAGCTGTCTTTTGTCTACAACTTAAGGCTTGCTTTGCTTTTAGTTTTATTATTTTTGCTATCGTATCCCAAAAGAGATTTATTTCAGTTGAATTCCAACTGTTTTTGAGTCTACCGTATCTCCTCATTCAGGAAAAATTTCTAAATGGATGTTTTCAAGTGAGAGAGTAAATTAACAAAATTGTTGACTTTGGACACTGCAGAAGTTTGGGTGGATTTTCCTATGTACAGGAGACTTGTGTGTCTCCTCACTTTCTAGAAGACTGGATTTGCTTCCTAAATAAATGAAAATTCACTGAATTCAGTGATAAAATTGTTGTTCATTTATTCCTGGCCAAATGTAAAAAATAACAGAATTTTAGAATCTTAAAAATACAATGTAGTTGTTCCTGAGTGTAAAGCTTTGTGACATTGTTAGGCATTAGATCATGGGAGTATAGATGGAAAAGCTCTGAGTTTTTCTGAGATAAACTGTAGTTCATGTGTTTCCCTAAGACAGTTAAAATAAAATTGACTGAATTAAGATGTACACAACACATTATTGTGCAGAATAATTTTGGCATAGAATAAAGGACAGGAGGTTATTGTCTTTGTTTACCTTTTCATTGCTTTTCCCTAATCCATTTTAAAATAGTTAATGTAAACTTTTAAACTCTCATAGGGCAGTTATGGTTTTTTTTAGACTTAAATGCTTCTCTAACATTTAAATCTATTGGTCTTCAACATATGTAAGTATGTGGAAGTTAGGGAGAAAGATAGAACTGTAAATTATTGAAATTATCCTCAGCATCCATATTTTAAAAATATGTATGAATGAATTCAACAAGAAAGCACAAAGTCTTCCTGAAGGAGACCTGTTTTGTTAAATAGCATAAAAGAGATCTCAAAAATGAAGAGTTGTGTTATGTTCCTACTAGAAAAGCATACAAAAATACCAGTCTTATAAGTGTAATATATAATTTTCACAAGATACCAGTCATAATTGCAGTGACTTGTGAGAGTTCTCAGGGATTAAATGAGAACAGAAGCTAAGCAAAAGGATTTTAAAGTTTATGAGGAGGCCGGCGCCGCGGCTCACTAGGCTAATCCTCCGCCTTGCGGCGCCGGCACACTGGGTTCTAGTCCCAGTCGGGGCGCCGGATTCTGTCCCGGTTGCCCCTCTTCCAGGCCAGCTCTCTGCTGTGGCCAGGGAGTGCAGTGGAGGATGGCCCAGGTGCTTGGGCCCTGCACCCGCATGGGAGACCAGGAAAAGCACCTGGCTCCTGGCTCCTGCCATCGGATCAGCATGGTGCGCCGGCCGCAGCGCGCCGGCCGCGGCGGCCATTGGAGGGTGAACCAACGGCAAAGGAAGACCTTTCTCTCTGTCTCTCTCTCTCACTGTCCACTCTGCCTGTCAAAAAATAAATAAATAAATAAAAAATAAAAAAAGAAAAGAAAAAAAAAGTTTATGAGGAATGTTAAGCTCCTGTTTGAAAGGGTGGTGTTAATGCTGAAGAGCACTGACTCTGGAATCAGACTAGCCAGTTCATAGATTGAGTGCACTACTGTATGAGTGCTTTGAAAAGTTGTTTAAGATTTCCCCATCTGTAAAGTAAGGATAGTAGTTCCCATCTTGGAATTGTTTTCTGGATAAAAGCAAGTTAGTATATATAAACTACTTACAATAGTGTATTATACATAGAAAATAATAAATTATTTGCTATTAATATTGTAGAAATTAAAAAGCAGGAAAAGCACTAGGTGAGGGAAACTTAAATATTCAAATTGGTTATATATTAGGTTGTAGCAGATTATAAATCTCCAATAAAAACAGATGATGTCATAAAAATATAGAAATAGGGACAGGTGTTTGGCCTAGTACTTAAGATGCTGGTTAGAATGCCCACAAATTACATTGGAGTACTTGAATTTGACTCCTACTCCAGATACTTTTTGCAGCTTCCTGCTAATGTAAACATTAGAAGGCAGCTTACACTGGCTGAAGTGATTCCTGCCACCCGCATGTGAGACCTGGATTGAGTTCTTAAACTTGGTTCCCCAGCCATTGTGGGCATTTGTGGAGTAAACCAAATAATGTGAGTTTTCTCTACCCTTCTGTTTTTCCACCTCTTCTCTCCCTTTTCCTCCTTCTCTCCCTCCCTCCCTCTCTCTCTCCCCTTCTCCCCCACCTCACTTTCTCCTTACCTCTCCCTCCCCCTGCCTCTCAAATAAAAATTTAAAAGTACACATACATGTATGTGTATTAGTAGAACTTAATAAATAATTCAGAAATAGGCCCAAGTATGAAGTCCTATATGAAAGGCTTAAAACATATTTTTAAATGACCTGAATTCAACAAAAAAAGTCTGGTTTATTTAATAGTGGTGGAGGTGTAATTGTCTTTATATCTGGTAGGAATAATTAGGCCTATACTTCATCTTAATTGGCATAAATAAATGCCAAACAGGTTAAAGATATAAAAGTGAGTGAGAGGAACGAAGAGCAAAAGGAGAAAAGAGTTAAAGAACAAGTGAAATCAGCAGAGAAAGACAGAAAAAGGAAGAAGTTAGGAATGTATTTTTTTTTAATTTCTAGGACATAGGCAATTTTTTAAAAAGCTTTAAAACAAAAGGAGACAGATGTGACTTGGTTAAAAAAAAAAAAAAATTTTTGTCTGATAAAACACACTGTGATGAGTCTTGACAAAAGATAAGCTGGGAGAGGCCGGCGCCGCGGCTCACTAAGCTAATCCTCCGCCTGCGGCACGGGCACCCCGGGTTCTAGTCCTGGTTAGGGCGCCGGATTCTGTCCCAGTTGCTCCTCTTCCAGTCCAGCTCTCTGCTGTGGCCCGGGAGTGCAGTGGAGGATGGCCCAAGTGCTTGGGCCTTGCACCAGCATGAGAGACCAGGAGGAAGCACCTGGCTCCTGGTTTTGTATTGGCGCAGCGCGCCGGCCGCAGCAGCCACTTGGGGAGTGAACCAACGGAAGGAAGACCTTTTTACTCTGTCTCTCTCTCTTTCACTTATTCTGCCTTCAAAAAAAAAAAAAAAGATAAGCTGGGAGAAAATACTTGCATCATTCAAAAGACAAGATTTCTACCCCTAATATAAAAGTGTTCTCCTTAGATGGGTAAGAAAGATGAGCAACAGTAGAAAAGTAGGCAAAGATTAACTAGAAAAATATTTTGCTAAAAAATAAAATGTATGTCACTTTACTAATTAATAGAAGGATCAATATAACAATGAAATACTATTTGCCAGTCAAAAATTAGAGGGGTTTATAATGTAAAGGGCCAGTAAGGATATAAAAAACCAAACATTCTCACTATTGCAGTTTGAATGGAAAATCGCAGGAAATAATCTTATGATTTGTGTCAAAATTTTGCCCTTTGAGCCATTACTCTCATGAATTTATTCTATAGAAATAAATCAGTTTCATTAACATATGTATTAATAATTATTGCAGTATTACTCTTGGTATCAAAAATCTGGAAATAATTTGAGACCATAAATAGAAGATTGACTAAACTGTGATACATAAATTTAGTAATATTTTATAATATTTAAGGTGTTTGTATTTATATTGTCTTGAAAGATAATAGAAGTCTTAATTTGAGAAAAACATTTGGCATGATCTTTTTCATTAAGCAAAAAAGAAAAGCCTAATTATGAGTTCTGAAATGATGTAGAAGGAAATACAGTAAAATGTTTGCATTGCCTAACCAGAATAACATTGGAAGAAACCAGAGTTTATTATCTTTTTCTTTAATTTATGAACTTCTTGTTTTATTTATGACAGCAAATACATATTCTTTTAAAAAGGAAAAAGATTGCTATGTACAGAGCTTAACTTTAACCCTAATATAATCAGTAATGATGTTTGGAGTTTTTTATAAGTGTGTTCATTTTTAATATATGCTTTTTATAAAACTGTCTACTCATATTCATGTATTTTGTCTTGCTTTAGCGATGTCGGACCGACAAGAAAGTGCTCTTATAGAGCTAATGGTTTGTACAATTCGTCAAGCTGCTGAGGCACATCCTCCAGTGGGAAGGGGTACTGGCAAGAGAGTAAGTTACATTAGTGACAAATCTACAAAAAAGGCTTTTAATGTAATGAAATGTCCTAAGTATTTATATATTTAACTGATATTTGTATCTCTAAAAAACATTTCCAAATGAAATGTATTATGGAGATTCATCTTTATATCCTGTCGACTATGCTTGAGTTCCAATAAGTAGATTCTTTTCCGCATGTTCTCATTGTACCTATACCTGTTTCTATTCTGGTATTTAATTAGTACTTTAAAAATTTTTGTATTTATATCTATTAAAAGTCTTTAGAGGTAAGAGGCAAACCATATAATTTGCAAACTGCTAGTTAATCTTTAAATTGGTGTTGTTTTGCATATATCTTAATTTCCTTTTCTGTGAGATGAACTAATAATACAGGTATTATTTGTATTAAACATGAGTTGAAATAAAGATGTCAAGACTAATGGTTGTGTTAGTATGAAGAGGTAAATAGACCATGTCTACTGAAAAAAAGTGTAAGACTGGGAAGACTGGGAAGTTTGGACCCCTGCCACCTACCATGGCAGAGCCAAATAGAGCTCCTGGCTTCATCCTGCCGAAACCCCAGGTATTATGGCCATTTGTGGAGTGAATCAGCAGATGAAAGGTATCTATGTCTCTCAGTCACTCTGCCTTTCTAATATATAAATAAATCATTAAATTCAACATATCCTTGGGTTTTTTGTTTATTTGTTTTTTAAAAAGCTGAAAAATGTAATCAAGAACATCTACATCAAGACTCTGGGAATTCACCAAATGTAATAAACCTTTTCAGAAGTATTTTTTCCTAAGAAACTGATAGAGGTTCACATAGAAGCAGGAATCTGTGACCCTCTTGCCTAGGTTTACAATATGCACACATCAGTTTGGTTGATGAGTTTGGTTGACGAGTTTGGTTGACATTGACTACAAAACCCAGTAGCTTTGCTGTTACAATATAGTTCATATTGATAAGTTCTAAATGCCCACAGATTTAACTAGAAGCTGCAGACTTAGTAGAAATACTGAAATCTCAGAAGTTTTGATAATCTGAAATTGTATTCCGACTTGATAATAGTAAGTGGTGACAATCCCAAAATGTGACTGAAATGTCCTAGAAATGAGAGTCATGAAAGGGTTAGATTAGCTCTTCACATATCCCTGGCTGACTGAGAAACCTTTGAGAACCCAACAATAAAGTAAGTTAGGTCCCTTGAAAGACCAGGCTGAATAGGTTCTTAAACCCACAACAGATGGTTTCTCAGCCAGGAGAAGCCTTACTGATAGGAAGAATTTGAGCACATTCTATCCCCAAATCATGTCTGACATCTAATTTGTTCAGACACAGTGGAGACTGTTAGGAAGGCAGGCTCAAAACAAAAATAAGAATAAGAAATAGCAGAAGCCACACACCAGGGAGAAAACAAATCACACATGTTAAATTACAGATTCCTTTTTTAAAAAATTAAACTTATAAAAATATGTAAAACATCTATTTTGCTATTCTGTGAAAGTATCTGATTTTTAAGAAAACTTAAAATCGTGTAAAGAAACAATAGTTTGTGACCATATGTAGGGAGAAAAAGGCACTTAGCTTTACATTAAATCTAGATACTACTGAGTTAGCAGACTTTAGAGCCCTTTTACAAACATGTTCAAAGTAGTAGAGAAAAATATGTTCAGTGAATTATAGAAAAATATGGAAATAAGAAATAGAACTCTAATTAATTTAAAACAGAAGGAGAAATCTAGAGTTGGAAAGTTCATTCAGAAATTTTAAATTTGGCCAATGCCGCGGCTCACTAGGCTAATCTTCCACCTAGCGGTGCCGGCACACCAGATTCTAGTCCCTGTTGGGGCACCGGATTCTGTCCCAGCTGCCCCTCTTCCAGGCCAGCTCTCTGCTGTGGCCAGGGAGTGCAGTGGAGGATGGCCCACATGCTTGGGCCCTGCACCCGCATGGGAGACCACGAGAAGCACCTGGCTCCTGGCTTCGTATCAGTGCAGTGCGCCTGCCATAGTGGCCATTTGGGGGGTGAAACAACAGAAGGGAGATCTTTCTCTCTGTCTCTCTCTCACTTTCTAACTCTGCTGTCAAAAAAAAGAAAAAAAGAAAAAAAGAAATTTTTAAATTTACTAATTAAGCCAAATGGAAGATTTGAGAAGACAGAAAAAAGAAATAGTAAACTTGAAGATTAATATAAATTATCTATTCTGAATAACAGAGGGGGAAATATTGAAGAACATTGAACAGAGCCTCAGAAATGTGCATAACAACATCAAGTACACAAAAGTATGTATAATGGAAGTTCCAGAAAGAAAAGAGATGAAAAGACATCTCTCTGCATGTCAAAAAATAAATAAATCAATAAAAATAATTGCACAAAAGACAGGGGAAGGATTTGGAACTAAATTGGAGCAAAATTGCTATATTTTGCTGTAATTAACTCAGGGATAACGTGAAGTCATTGTAAGTTAAAAGATGCAAAGTAATCTCCAGTCACTCATACTTGAAAAAAATATGAAGAGGAATTATAATGGTAAAATGTTCAAAGAATGTAAGTAAATACAATAAAGAACAGGAACAAAAAAAAATGAGACATACAGATTATCAAATTGAAAATGACAAATACGTTTGCATTAAGAATTGTTGAGGGGCCGGCACTGTGGCTCACTTGGTTAATCCTCCGCCTGTGGTGCCAGCATCCCATATGGGCACCAGTTCTAGTCCTGCCTTCTCTTCCAATCCAGCTCTCTGCTATGGCCCAGGAAGGCAGTGGAGGATGGCCCAGATGCCTGGCATCTGCACCCGTGTGGGAGACCTGGAGGAAGCACCTGGATCAGCATAGATCCGGCCGTAGCTGCTATTTAGGGGGTGAACCAATGGAATGAAGACCTCTTTCTCTCTGTCTATAACTCTGTCAAGTAAATTAAAAAAAAAAATTGTTGAATATGAATAAATACTGCAATCAATAGAGAGAAACTGTCAGACTGGTGGTCCAGCTGTAGACTGCAAAAAGATATGCTTCAGATTTAAAGACTATATGTTGAAAATAAAAGTCGCACAAAGATAACTCTCCACAATGAGTACCCTAAGAGAACTAGAGAGATTAATATTAGACACATATACTCTTTTCCTCCATTGAAGATTTTTAGTTTCTTTGAAAGGCATTCCATTATGGGATATTGGCATCACAAGTGGTAGCTTAACCACCTCACCAGCTTAACTCTTTCAGTTGAGAAACAATTTTTCCTTCTAATTTTTCTTAGCATTTATTTCATGACACTTGTATTTTCCATCAAGAATCTTCTGTAACCTGAAAGTTCTAAAAGCTTGGGCAGATCAGGTTATAGAGTTTTGACAAGAGTGCTTTTTTGTATTTCATAGTCCATCATGTCGGAAGGGAACCTCGTATTTAATTTTCCTTTATTAGAGATATTAAGATTTCAGGGTAGTTGAATAGTTTGTGAGGCAAGTATTTTTTTGATAAAAGCATCACTGGTAATAAATGAAAGGGCTATGATAGAATATTACTATTTGTCATCATAGTGAAATAATCTAGATAAAAATTTTCAATGAAAACTTGATGAGAAATTAATGGGTAGATTAGTCTGAGGTCATCTGAACCCTCTGATTAAATTTAGTATAGCAGTTAAGAATGCTGCTGTGGGCCGGCACCATGGCTCAATAGGCTAATCCTCCGCCTGCGGCACTGGCACACCAGGTTCTAGTCCCGGTCAGGGCACCGGATTCTGTCCCAGTTGCCCCTCTTCCAGTCCAGCTCTCTGCTGTGGCCGGGAGTGCAGTGGAGGATGGCCCAAGTGCTTGGGCCCTGCACCCGCATGGGAGACCAAGAAGAAGCACCTGGCTCCTGGCTTCGGATTGGCGCAGCGTACCAGCTGTAGTGGCCGTTTTGGGGGGTGAACCAACAGAAGGAAGATCTTTCTCTCTGTCTGTCTAACTCTGCCTGTCACATTTTTAAAAAAAGAAAAGAAAAAAAAAAAGAATTAAGCAGGACTTCCCAAAAAGCTTAACACAACTGAAAATGAAACTATCGCTTTTGAAGTACTCCTGGAAGGATGGTAGAATCTGAGTATAATCAAGCTTCTAGAGGTAATTACCAGTTTTCCAGATGGATAGACCAATGGAACAGAATAGAAACACCAGAAATCAATCCAAACATCTACAGCCAACTTATATTTGATCAAGGATCTAAAACCAATTCCTGGAGCAAGGACAGTCTATTCAATAAATGGTGCTGGGAAAACTGGATTTCCACGTGCAGAAGCATAAAGCAAGACCCCTACCTTACACCTTACACAAAAATCCACTCAACATGGATTAAAGACCTAAATCTACGACCTGACACCATCAAGTTACTAGAGAACGTTGGAGAAACCCTTCAAGATATTGGCACAGGCAGAGCGTTTCTGGAAAAGACCCGGGAGGCACAGGCAGTCAAAGCCAAAATCAACTATTGGGATTGCATCAACTTGAGAAGTTTCTGTACTGCAAAAGAAACAGTCAGGAGAGTGAAGAGACAACCGACAGAATGGGAAAAAATATTTGCAAACTATGCAACAGATAAAGGGTTAATAACCAGAATCTACAAAGAGATCAAGAAACTCCACAAAAACAAAACCAACAACCCACTTAAGAGATGGGCCAAGGACCTCAATAGACATTTTTCAAAAGAGGAAATCCAAATGGCCAACAGGCACATGAAAAAATGTTCAAGATCACTAGCAATCAGGGAAATGCAAATCAAAACCACAATGAGGTTTCACCTCACCCTGGTTAGAATGGCTCACATACAGAAATCTACCAACACAGATGCTGGCGAGGATGTGGGGAAAAAGGGACACGAACCCACTGTTGGTGGGAATGCAAACTGGTCAAGCCACTATGGGAGTCAGTCTGGAGATTCCTCAGAAACCTGAAGATAACCCTACCATTCAACCCAGCCATCCCACTCCTTGGAATTTACCCAAAGGAGTTTAAATTGACAAACAAAAAAGCTGTCTGCACTTTAATGTTTATTGCAGCTCAATTCACAATAGCTAAGACCTGGAACCAACCTAAATGCCCATCAGCGGTAGACTAGATAAAGAAATTATGGGATATGTATTCTTTAGAATACTATACCGCAGTAAGAAACAACGAAATCCAGTCATTTGCAACAAAATGGAGGAATCTGGAAAACATGCTGAGTGAAGTAAGCCAGTCCCAAAGGGACAAATATCATATGTTCTCCCTGATCGGTGACGACTGACTGAACACCAAAAAGGAAACCTGTTGAAGTGAAATGGACACTATGAGAAATGGTGACTTCCTGCCTTTGACTATGACCTTGTCTAAATAAGTTAGAGTCGGTGAACTCAAAAGGCTTCCATTGCCTTGGCAACTCATGACTGGAGCATAGGGACATTACTGATGCCATAAACAGGAGTGTCAATTTGTAAAGTCAACAACAGGAGTCACTGTGCACTTACTCCTCATGTAGGATCTCTGTCCTTAATGTGCTGTACATTGAGATTTAATGCTATAACGAGTACTCAAACAGTATTTTTCACTTTGTGTTTCTATGTGGGTGCAAACTGTTGAAATCTTTACTTAATGTATAATAAACTGATCTTCTGTATATAAAGAAAATCGAAAATGAATCTTGATGTGAATGGAAGGGGAGAGGGAGTGGGAAAGGGGTGGGTTGCGGGTGGGAGGGAAGTCATTGAAGCCGTACTTTGGAAATCTATATTCATTAAATAAAAGTTAAAAAATAAAAATAAATCACCAGTTTTCCAGAAAACAAAAAGATAGAAGAAAATGTTAAGATGAGCCAACAGAGATTTACTTAGCCAAATTCAGAATATAGAAAGGAGTAACTTTTAGAAACTAAAATTGTAGGGGCCAGCACTGTGGTATAGTGAGTAAAGCCACTGTCTGCAGCAACGGCATGCTGTGTGAGTGCAGTGCAGGTCCCTGATGCTCCACTTGCGATCCAGCTCCCTGGTAGTGCGCCTGGGAAAGCAGCAAGTAATAGCCCAAATCCTTGGGCCCTTCTACCCACCCACATGAGAGACTGGGTGAAACTCCTGGTCCCTGGCTTCAGCCTGGCCCAGCCCTGGTCTTTGTGGCCAAGTGGAGAGTGAACCAGCAAATCTCTGTCTCTCTTCTCTCCCTCTCCATCTCCCTCTCCCTGTCTGTGATTGACTTTCAGATAAAGTAAAAGAAATCTTAAAAAAAAAAAAAAAAAAAAAAAACACTAAAGTTTTAGGGAAATACCAGTCAAATATAATTGCTAGAATCCTTATTTGAACAAACTGAAAAGATAACTTTTAAGGAAACTGTGAACTTCATACAAAATATGAAGAAAATATTATTTAATTTTGTTGGACATGGTAAGTTTTACTGTTTTTAAGGTCTCATCTCTTAGCATCTTATGCTTAAATTCTTAAAGGTGAAATACATATACAAGGATTTAACTGAAAATGCTATAGAAAAGAAACTTTAGGAAAATTGATGAAATAGGAATGACAGTATCATTGATTATTACTTTGCTTTTGAGTGTTTTTGAAGTTTTTGATAGTAAAAGCCTTTAAAATATATATTTATATATCTCCACTTACACTAATAATAGCCCTTTCAGGCTAATTTATTGGCTTTGTCATTTTTAAAGATTTTTATTGGAGAACAAGTTACCCCCTGTTTACTTTTTACCTTTATTGCTTGTGTAATTGTCTATTGTCATGCAAGAAATTACTCCAAAATTTAGGGGCTTAGAACAACAAGCCTCCATTATCTTATACAGTTACAGTGAGTAAAAATTCAGAACAGAAATGCCTTAAACTGTTCTTTTGGTTTAGAGTCTCATAAGATTTTAGTCAAGCTGTTAACCAGAGCTTAAGCTTCTGAAGGTTTGACTTAGACTGCATAATCTACTTAACCAGTGGCTCACTCACATAACTGGCAAGTTAGCGCTGTTCTTGTGCTGTCTTAGAGCTCCCTGGACTTCTTCATGGGACTATTTGAGTATTTTCATGACATGACTATTGACCTTTCCTGGAATGAATGATCCAGTAGAGTCTAAGGCAGGCAGTGGTATGTCCTAAAAAATTACACTATACACTGTTGGTTACACAAGTTACTGGGTTTTTTTTGGTTGTTTTTTTTTTTTTTTGGTTTTTTTTTTTTTTTGACAGGCAGAGTGGACAGTGAGAGAGAGACAGAGAGAAAGGTCTTCCTTTGCCATTGGTTCACCCTCCAATGGCCGCCGCAGCTGGCGCGCTACGGCCGGCGCACCGCGCTGATCCGATAGCAGGAGCCAGGTACTTATCCTGGTCTCCCATGGGGTGCAGGGCCCAAGTATTTGGGCCATCCTCCACTGTACTCCCTGGCCAGAGCAGAGAGCTGGCCTGGAAGAGGGGCAACCGGGACAGGAGCCGCGGCGCCGGCCTACATAAGTTACCTTTATTCATTGTGGGAAGAGATCCTGCAAGGTAATGAATACCAGGAAGTACAGGGATAATTGAGGGTCTGGATTCCATGCTGCCTTAGCACGAGAATCATCTAAAGAGAGTGGTGTGTAAAGATCAAATCCTAGGCACTTTTAGTAGACATAGATAAGGAAAGATAGATTATTCGTATGTATTTAAATCATAAGAGTCATATGGATTTTTATATTTCAGATTTTTCCTGGCAGGAACTTTACTTCTTTGATTTTATTATAAAGTTCATTTATTTACTTGAAAGTTATAGTGAGAGAGAGGTGAGACAGAGATCTTCATGTGCTGGTTCACTCCCCAAATGGACACAGCTGCCGGATCTGAATCCGTCAGGAGCCAGCAGCTACTTCTGGGTCTCCCACGTGGGTGCAGGGGTCCAAGTACTTGGCGCATTCTCTGCTGCTTTCCCGGGTGCATTAGCAAGGAGCTGGAATGGAAATGGAGCATCCAAGAGTAGAACCAGCTCCCATATGAGATGTCACCACTGCAGATGGTGGCTTATGAGATGTAGCACTGCAGATGCTGCGTCATCATGCCAACTCCCTCTTTGATTTAAAAAAAAATTTTTTTATTCTTTTGGAATAGGTAAAAATTTTCATAGTTTAGAAAGTCAAGACCATGTAGAAAGATACATTCAAGGTGGGCATTTGGCCTAGAAATTAAGATGCTAGTTGGGGCACCTGAATGCCACATTGGAGCACCTGGGTTCAAGTGTAGACTCCACTCCCAATCCCAACTTCTTGCTAATAAACCCCCTGAGAGGCAGAAGGTGATGGCTCAAGTGATTGGATCACTGGCACCCACATTAGAGAGATGGATTGAGTTCCTAACTCCTGGCTTCAGCCTGGCTCAGCTCCAGCCATTACAGGTATTTGAAAAGAAAACCAAAAGCTGGAAGCACATTCTCTCTCTGGTCTCACTTCTCCTTGCTTTTCAAACAAATACATAATTTTTGATATGTTTAGATAAATTTTATTGATTGTTTCCCTTATATACCCCCTTCCTGACAGTAATCATTTTTATTTATTTATGATTCATCCTTGTACTAGGATATGTAAATGCTTACATGTCCAGATATGTATATTGTTATTCTTCACCCCTCCTACTCCTAATCTTTTATAATAGATACCATACTTTACATACTTTTCCTTTCTTGCTTTCACAGTATATTCTGGATACTGCTCGATTTTTATTTTTATATCAGTGTAATGAATAATATTACAGCCATATGAAAGTGAAGGTGTTCATAATTGTGAAATTTAAAAATACTGGAACCAGTAAAAATAACTTTTATAGAGTTTTAATCTCACTGTATTGTGATCTCACCTATGATAAATATGTACATCTTTTAAATTAACTCTTTTATATTATTGTTAAATAATATGTAATGAATAATCTTGTGCATATGTGATTTTATACTTTCATCAGGTCTGCTAGTGGAATACATTGCTAGAATGGGATTATTGGGCCAAAAAAAGATATGCATACCATTTGGTTAGATATGGACAATTTCACCCTTTATAAATGTCATGCTGTTATTGCTATTCCATCAGAAGTATTGTGAGGACCTGATGAATTCATATATAGTGTCCAACATAATGATTATTTAGTTAAAAATGTCTGTTTCCCTAAAATCAATGTCCTTACATCACATGAATTTTTGTGATTTCAAATATGCCGAATACATTCCACTTACATGTAGTCAGTTAATTCCTTTTTTTAAAAAATATTTATTTATTTATTTGAAAGTCAGAGTTACACAGAGAGGAGAGGCAGAGAGAGGGAGAGGAAGAAAGGTCTTCCATCCGATGGTTCACTCCCCAATTGGCCGCAACGGCTGGAGCTGCGCCATTCTGAAACCAGGAGCCAGGAGCTTCCTCCTGGTCTCCCACGTGGATGCAGGGACCCAAGGACTTGAGCCTTCTGCTGCTGCTTTCCCCGGCCATAGCAGAGAGCTGGATCTGAAGTGGAGCAGCCGGGTCTTGAACCAGCGCCCATATGGGATGCCAGGGCATTAACCCACTGAGCCACAACACTGGCCCCCAGTTAATTGCTTTAAGCAGAACTAAGCACTGTGGTTTTGCTCTTGTTTTCCCAAGTAATTATTTTATATGTTTGAAAGACTGAGCAACAATCAGATAAGAGACACTGTTATTTCTTATGCATGTGTGTACTTAACTAGTGACAATTTATAATTGGCATTTATAATGTGGCAGTTTATGTTGGAATGTTTCTTTTCTGTAAAACTCTTCACCTTTATATTGGAAATCTCTTCAAGATAACAAAATGCAGAGTATATTGAGGGAAATGATTAACTTAAAGTGAGCGTTCATTTTAATGATTCATATTTGAAATCACCTATGGCTGGATACAGAATGAAGTGATAAGCATTATCAGCTTAAATGTGAACGATGACTGCTAACAGGTTAATGAGCTTAGTTATGAGGAGACAAATGAGTCTAGAGATAAATTTATTTATACATTAAAAATAAGTGAGGGCCGGCGCCGCGGCTCACTAGGCTAATCCTCCGCCTTGCGGCGCCGGCACACCAGGTTTTAGTCCCAGTCAGGACACCGGATTCTGTCCCGGTTGCCCCTCTTCCAGGCCAGCTCTCTGCTGTGGCCAGGGAAGTGCAGTGGAGGATGGCCCAAGTGCTTGGGCCCTGCACCCCATGGGAGACCAGGAAAAGCACCTGGCTCCTGGCTTCGGATCAGCGCGGTGCGCCGGCCATGGTGGCCATTGGAGGGTGAACCAATGGCAAAGGAAGACCTTTCTCTCTGTCTCTCTCACTGTCCACTCTGCCTGTCAAAAAAATAAATAAATAAATGAGAATTAGTTAACTTCTGTTGCTGTTTTACTTCAAAAAAGTGTATATGTATTCACCATAGGAGAGGTCTCAGCACAGTGAAGTTAAAACTCTAGAAAAATTGTTTTCATTAGTTCCAGTATTTTTATATTCATAATTATGCTGTTTTAGGTTTATATTTTTACTTAATGAAAACAAGTAGTTATTTCAGTTGATGCATTTATGTTTCTAATAACATTATCGGTTACATTGTCTGCCAGCACTTCATTATTCATTGTAACATTTAAAATTTATAAATTAAAACATAACATCATTATTCTTTTTCCATTGTAATTTACTTCTAGGTGCTAACTGCCAAAGAAAGGAAAACTCAAATTGATGATCGAAACAAATTGACTGAACATTTTATTATCACACTTCCTATGTTATTGTCAAAGGTACAGTTTCATGCTGTTTTATTTTAACATGCTGTTTTATGATAACATGCTGCTGTTTGCTCTCACTGTCCTACTAAAGTAGTTAACCGCTTTTTTTCTTTGCTTGTCTCCTAGTATTCTGCAGATGCAGAGAAGGTAGCAAACTTGCTACAAATTCCACAGTATTTTGATCTAGAAATTTATAGCACAGGTAGAATGGAAAAGGTAAGACAATATGAAAGTAAAATTCTACAATTAGTAGTTTAATTTAATGGGCTTATTTTAATTTTCCTTTAATCATTTTGGTTTCTTATCTGAAAGATGCTAACTTGTATTTATAATCTAAGTATCACAGTTTTTCTTTTTTTTTCTCCTCAGCATCTAGATGCTTTATTAAAACAGATTAAGTTTGTTGTGGAGAAACACGTAGAATCAGATGTTCTAGAAGCCTGCAGCAAAACATACAGCATCTTATGCAGTGAAGAATATACCATCCAGAACAGAGTTGACATAGCTCGAAGCCAGCTGATTGATGAGTTTGTAGATCGATTCAATCATTCTGTGGAAGACCTATTGCAAGAGGTCTGTTTTAAAATTAATGTGTAAATACAATAATTTTAGCTTAGAGTTATTCAAGACAACTGAATGTATAAATTGTTTTCGTTTTAATGTGATAGAATTCTTTATCTCTTTCAAAACTTAGCAACATTGTTGTAATTGTATATCCTAAAAGCCTTGGTTATACTTTTATTTTATTTTATTTATTTATTTATTTATTTATTTTTACAGGCAGAGTGGACAGTGAGAGAGAGAGACAGAGAGAAAGGTCTTCCTTTGCTGTTGGTTCACCCTCCAGTGGCCACCGCGGCCGGCTCACTGCAACTGGCACACTGCGCCAATCTGAAGGCAGGAGCCAGGCGCTTATCCTGGTCTCCCATGGGTGCAGGGCCCAAGCACTTGGGCCATCCTCCACTGCCTTCCCGGGCCACAGCAGAGAGCTGGCCTGGAAGAGGGGCAACCGGGACAGAATCCGGTGTCCTGACTGGGACTAAAACCTGGTGTGCCGGCGCCGCAAGGCGGAGGATTAGCCTAGTGAGCCACGGTGCCAGCCTACACTTTATTTTAAAAATCTGGTTTTTTTCTCATTTGAGAGTAGTCTGGCTTTCATTATTTCATTTCCTATTCTTGGACCCTAATTTGCATTTTAATATTATCAAGTTATTGCTATTTGCTGATGAGCAGAACATAAAAATTAAGTGAGCTTATAAGGAATGTCTTCTTACCAACAGTATGCCCAAAATAACAGCTATATCCCGACTTCTTTTCCTGTTTTCCCAGTCTGTATAAAGCAGTCTAGAAGCCCTGTAGTCCTTTATGTTCTCACAGGGCATAGGTCTTTTTAGTCCATGTAAACAATTTTTACAAGACCTTTTTGTTGCTATGGGAACTTTTCATTTTTTTCAACTGTTGGTTAAAGCTACAGAAGTAACTGGCAATCAGTAAAATCTTTCAGATAATCTAAATCTTTCGAAGTCTGTGTCCTTTAACTCAGCAATTTCAGTTTCAGGAATTTATCCTATAGTATTCATCAGAAAAGTACATGAATTCTTGTTTATCATAGTATTTAAAATAAGAGAAATCTCTGTGTTGGGATTACGGGTGTTTCAGGATTTCTTGGTATGTGTTTATTTATACTTTCTTATTTATCTACAGTGAATGCTATTTATATAATAAATTTTCTTTTTTGCAGTAAACATTAATGTGCTTTAATGTGAATATGAGTAAAGTCATCATAATGAGGTTATGTTTATTTGTAGGGAGAAGAAGCTGATGATGATGATATTTACAATGTTCTTTCTACGTTAAAACGGTTAACTTCTTTTCACAAGTACGTCATTTATTTAAAGTAGATTTCGTGAATGACAAACTAGTCCACCTGTACAAAATGACTGTCTTTAGCATTCATATAACAAAGGGAAATGGTGGTAGTCTTTTTCTTCGCTCAGATTTTCTCCAGATGATTTATATTTTTTATTTTAATTTGTGTAAGATTATCATCAATGATGATTTATCATTTAATGTGATGACGTTACACTGTACAAGTTTAAGTCGATATTTAACAAATTATATGCTCATTTTATAGATGCAACTTTGAATTGATAGCTTTTAGAAAAATTGACAAATAACAAATAAGATAGGAGTGAGTGGGATGATGTTGGTCAAATGACACCAAATTTTAGTTAGGGAGAGTCAGTTCATTGAACAATATGGTAGCCATAATTAATAACAATGCCTTGTATTAAAAATCACAGTAAATTTGAAGTGTTCTCACCACACACAAAAAAAATGAGAAAATTTATGTTCATGAGCTAGATCTAGCCATTTCACAATGTATGTGTATTTCTGTCAGGAAAGGAGAGACCGAGTATGAAGCCACAACCAGACCAGGTTTATTTAGAAGAATAAAGCCTGGGAAGGGCTCACTCTCAGGAGAACACTTGGCTGAGAGTTGCCAGCAAACGCAGCAGAGAGAGAGCACCTTCCCTTACAGACCAGTGGTTTATAACCTACAAAGTGGCGGGAAGGGTCTGGGGAGTCATGAGCTGCCCTGACAGTGAGAGCTTGGGATAGTTCTGAAGGTCCTGTGAGATTACAGTGTGACCTGTGAGGGATCACAGCTGGGGCTGCTCTCTGAGTTGCTGAGTTGGATGGAGTGGAGAAAGCTCAGGGTGATAGCTAGATTCTTCAGATTGTGCTGTGTCCAGCAGTCCAGGCAGGGCAGGGCTATATTACGGCAGAGAAATATGGGCCTGCTTACTGTTATGTAGGTGAGAGGTCAACATGGACTTAAGACATTTTGTCCTTGCTCCATCAATTTCAAAACAACATGTTGTATATGATAAATATATATAATTTTTATTTGTCAAATAAGTGAATGTAAAAGAATAAGATTTTGGGAAAAGCCATGAAAGTTGTTCCTGTGAGCCCTTTTACTAAATTGTTCTTGTCTCATTGTTTGGTAATGTGTTCTTAATTATGTTGACAAAATAGCTGGATTTGAATAAGAAAGATTCAGATCAATGATTGGTGTTTTTTCAAATTATAATTTTGAATTCTGTGAAGACAATAAATTGCTAGTTGATTTTTTAAAAATTTTTTTGAGAGGCAGAGAGAGACACAGACAAAAGAGTGAGACAGAGCACATCATGCACACACACCTACACAAAAGAAAGTGCTTGCTCCCATACCCTGGCCCACTCCCCAGAAGCCTGCAATGGTCCTGATTCAGGGCCCTGAACAGCAAACTCAGTCCAGGTCTCCCACGTAATGTGGGTGGCAGGAACCCAATCACTGCTCCCTAGAGTTTGTATTAGCAGAAAGTTCAAGTCTGGAGTTGCAAGTCAGACCCAGGCACTCCAGTATGGGCATCTCAACCAGCATCTTAATTACTTGACCAAACTCTTTAAGAAATTTTTGTCACTTGAAATTAAAAGTTGACAGCCAGTATTTAAAAGGCCTGTTTTTTTTTTTATTTGACAGAATTAGAAAGTGAGAGGGAAAGAGAGAGAAAGGTCTTCCTTCCGTTGGTTCACCCCCCAAATGGCCGCTATGGCCAGAGCTATGCTGATCTGAAGCCAGGAGCCAGGTGCTTCCTCCTGGTCTCCCATGCAGGTGCAGGGCCCCAAGCACTTGGGCCATCCTCCACTGCCCTCCTGGGCCACAGCAGAGAACTGGACTGGAAGAGGAGCAACCAGGACTAGAACTCAGTGCCCATATGGGATGCCAGTACTGCAGGTGGAGGATTAACCAAGTGAGCCACGGTGCCAGCACAAAAGGCCTATTTTTAGTTCATGAGAATTTAAAATGTCATCATTAACTCATTCTGAAGCCCTTGCTATGACCACCAATGTGGCACAGCTGGTTAAGCCAACATCTGTGATCCGGCATCCCATATGGGTGCCAGTTCCTGTATTTCTTTTCCCTTAGTTTTGTCTTTATTTCCATTGCATGAATACCAATCTGTCTCAGAACAATCACGTGGTTGTAATTTTAAGTTGTCAGTTAATTTGTTTTATTTTTAAAGATTTACTTATTTACTTGAAAGAGTTACACAAAGAGAGAAGGAGAGGGAGAGAGAGAGAGAGGTCTTCTATCCGCTGGTTCACTCCCCAGTTGGCTGCAACGGCCAAGGCTGTGCTAATCCAAATCCAGGAGCCAGGAGTTTCCTCCAGGTCTCCTACGTGGGTGCAGGGGCCCAAGGACTTGGGCCATCTTCTGCTCTCCCAGGCCATAGCAAAGAGCTGGATGGGAAGTGGAGCAGCTGGGACTCGAACTGGCGCCCATATGGGATGCTGGCACTGCAGGCAGTGGCTTTACCTGCTGTGCCACAGTGCCGGCCCCAAGATAATTTATTTAAAATGTATTTAGTTTATCCTATGCTAGAAAGAAGGGCTTACCCATCTGTCCAGTATTATTTTAACATTACCTTGTGGTAGAAATCTTTGGTAAAATGTGTGAGGTTTTATTGGTGTTTATTTTTTTCATTGATTCCTAGTCCCAGCCTACTTAAGAAAGTTTATGGAAAATCTCTCTCTGTTTTTCTCAAACACATACACACACACCCGTTTGTGGACTTTTTTCATTTCTACAAGAAAGTGATTTTATATTCTTATTGAAACTCATCTCAAATTTTAATTTCTTTCCACTCTAGAAAAGTTAATGCATTTTTGTTTATTTTAGTGCTCATGATCTCACAAAATGGGATCTGTTTGGTAATTGCTACAGATTATTGAAGACTGGAATTGAACATGGAGCAATGCCAGAACAGGTAGGAGTTTACTGATATTTCTTCTGTGTCATTTTAGAAAGTTAAGCTTCACTGAAATCATATAATTAGCAGGAAATCCTTTTATAGAATGTGGCTGATAATTCTTTACTTCAGCTACCTCCTTTCAGAATTATTGCCATAATGATTGAATATTACTGATAGGTGTGGATATCTTCAAGTGTGTGAGAGCAGGAAAGAACTGAGAGCTTCAGCTATAATGTATCTTACAAACTTAAGGTAAACAATATTGCCTTTACAAGAAAAATGCCACCAATTACTGTCATAACAATTTCAGAACTTTTGATTAATTCATAATGTAATGGGAGTTTTTCTTTTCTTTTTCATGATTGTATTATAGTCACCTTTCTGGGTTTGGTGATATTAAACTTTAGATATGGCTTAGTCTTTGTAGTAAACTTGATAAATAAGCTTGGGCGGCTTTTGCAGATTTCAGAACTTCTTGGATTCATGCACAAGTTGAATAGAAAGAGCAAGAATTCAACAAATAATCTAGTCTAAAAGTGACTTCAATAATTAGTCAACTTAATTGTGCATGAAAAGGGAAAGAGTTATTTTGTCCACTGCAAATACTCATGTCGACAAAAATACCTACTTCATACTTAGGTGTAGGTGATGTTTAGGGGTTTATCATTCCTTTCAATTTGATAATATGGAATGCTTAGGTTATACTTTACCCTAAAGTAACATGAATTTCAAAAGAGAATAAAGTGAAAATTTCATATTAAAAGTTCATTACAGAAATGGTGCTTTATTTTTGCTATAATTAATTATTTTGAATCATCTAACTTTATTCATTTTTCTTGATTCTCCACTTAAATAGAACAGTCATGGGCCCAATTTTGTGGCATAGCTCATAAAGCCACTGCCTGTAACACCAGCATCCTATATGGGCACCAGTTCCAGACCCAGCTGCCCTACTTGTGATCCCAGTTTCCTGCTAATGCTCCTGGGAAAGCAGCGGAAGATGGCTCAGTGTTTGGGCCCCTGTACCCATGTAGGAGACTCAGAAGAAGCTCCTGGCTCCTGGCTTTGGCCTGGGCCAAACCCATGTGGGTACAGGGGCATAAGCACTTACCTTTCCTGCTTTTCCAAGCACATTAGTAGGGAACTTAATCGAAAGTTGAGCAGCTGGGACTCGAACCAACACCTGTAAGAGATGCCAGTGTCACAGGTGGCAACTTAATTCACTATGCCACAGTGCTGGCCCCAAACAGTCGCTGCTAAAACACATGTGTCTGATTATGTTTATTGTTCTTTTTAGAGTTTGTGGAAAGTAGTTGAATATTGATCTTGTTGTTTTTCTTCATTTATCATGATACTTGAACTTTCCATCTGCCCTTCATCTCAGACTTTCATTAGCCCAAATATAATTTATTCATAATCTCAAGTCATGCTTCACATTTGAAAGGAAATGAGAGAATTGAGATAGTTCTTTTTTTGTTTTGATTTCCACATTTTCTTCTGGGAAAGTATAAGAGTTGTACAACTGTGTTTCATCTGGGGATTATAGCTGTTTCTAAATTTATGTTTTAATTCACTTATACTATAATTGTCTTAACATTAATTTATGATGTTCATGGCATTGTCTTCTGTTATTTTGGTTTTCTATTACTGTTGCTGCATATATTATTTTCTTTGTGTTAATTTCTATTTGCTGAATAGGAAATCATATTTATGTGACATTTGCTTTAACATTTTTTGCTTCTTAGTCTCCTATTCATAGTCTAAACAATATATGAAGTTTGAGTACCTGATTACTGGATTGTGCTGGTACTCATTTTATCTATTTTTTTAAGATTTTTTAAAAATTTTTTTGAAAGAGTTACAGAGAGAGTCAGAGTGAGTAAGAGAAGAGAGAGAGAGAGAGAGAGAAGTCTTCTATTCAATGATTTACTCTCCAATGGCTGCAATGGCCATGGCTGAGCTAGGCTGAAGCCACGATCTTCATCCCAATCCCACGTGGGTGGCAGGGGCCCAAGCACTTGATCCATTTTTGTGGCTTTTCCAGGTGCATTAGCAGGGAACTGAATTGGAAGCAAGAGGACTTGAACCTGCACCTGTATGGGATTCGGGCACTGCAGGCAGCAGCTTAAACCTCTGCATCATACTGCTGGTCCTTATCCATCCAATTTTTGTAAGGAACATGCAAGCTCAGTTTTTCAGATTCTGCCTCTGTACCTTCCATTAGAATTCAGAAGTACCTATTTGTAGCAAGGATACAAAAGAACAGCTAACTAGCTCAGTTCTGTTTAATGTTTTACTTTAAACAAGCTGTATTGGTCATAGTGCTTGACTGTTTTCCTTGGTAATCTGACCACCGAGAAGTTTCCCAGTCCCACTCTTTAGGGTTAACAGAATTCATGTATCCAAAAGATATTCTTAAATATTTTTTCTGTCCCAGTGATCAGTCTTGTCTTATTCCAGCACTGTTTTAATTATTGTTGCTTTAGAATATACAATATCTAGAATATCAAAATCTAACTCTCCTAATAATTATAGAGTAATTATAATAGAAAAATGAATTCACCTGCTCCTTTCACTTAATTCATCAACTTGTAATACTTTATCACATTCACACCCACATATGCTCTACATCTGTAATATATTTTATGTATGTATGCATATACAAAGCATATAAATGTTCTCTATGGTTGTTTTTTACAGTCTAGGACCCATTCTAGAATAACACTTTGCATTTAATTGTTAGCTCATTTTTGTCTACTTTAATCTGTAATGGTTTCTCACCTGTTCTGTTTCATGACCTTGACAACCTAAAGACTACACACTAATTTCTTTTAATGTATTTTTCATTTTTAAGTGATACATACTAATTGTATATATTTTGGGCCTATTATGTGATTATTTGATGCTTGTATGTAATGTAGCATGGTCAGGGTAAGTAGCATACTATCACCCCAGACATTTATCATTTATTTGTTTTGGAAACATTTAAAATCTTTTATACTAGCTGTTTTGAAATAGACAATTATTGTTAATCATAGTTATACTTCAGTGCTATGAAACACAATTAGTTATTTCTCCTACCCAAATGGTCCTTTATATCCATTATAGAATGGTCTCAATTTACTTTTATATGGTGATCTGCATGGTTAGATTTGGTTTACACATTCTTGGCACAAATGTCACATAATGATGTTATGTCCTCAGTGCATCATATCAGAAGGCACATGATGTCATTATGTTCCTTATTTTTGATACTAATTTTGATCACTTGATTAAGGTAGGGTCTGCAAAGTTTCTGTGTAGAATTTACCTTGTCCATTTTAATTAGTAATCCATGGGAAGACCTTTTTAAGGCTATGTAAATAATCCTGTTTCTTATCAAACTTGACATAATCATTTTAGTTCTGTCTTTTTTACTTCCATCCTTTGTGGCATAAGTATATGTCACAAGGTCTGTTTATACTAATATTCTATATATATGTATATCTATATCAGTTTCTATATATATAGAAACTTTTATGGATATAAATATAATACTCCACTACACTAATGAATTTTTAACCTATGGAAAGTATTTAAGTGTTATCAGCATTCTGTAATGTAATAATTGTTAATTTGTAAAGAACTCACATTTCAAACTGTGTTAAAAGTCTCTTCATACAAATTTTTGTAAATTCAAGGCAAGAGATATTTAACTTCTCCTTATGCTGTTTTATGGCTTTGCTTTGTGCCTATTTTCTGTTGACATAGTTTTAAGTTAAAATGTCTTCTAAGAAAAATAAGATACTAAACTGAAGCCTTGATATGCAGTTTCCAGAACTCTTTGAATATTAGATTCTAAAACTAAAAACTGATGAAAATATTTATAATACTTGTTTGTGGGGGCGGCATTCTGGTGTCACTGGTATAACCATTGCCTGTGACACTGGCATCCCAAGTGTGCACTGTTTTCTGTTCTGGCTGCACTGCTTTGGATTCACCTCTCTGCTAATGGCCTGGGGAAGACAGTGGAAGATGTCCCAAGTGACTGGACCCCTGCTACCCAAATGGGAGACCTGCATGGAGTTCCTGGCTCCTGTTTTCTGCATGACCCAGTCCTGGCTGTTGCAGCTATCTGAGAAGTGAGCCAGTGGATGAAACATCTCTCTCTCTGTCTCCCTCTCTCTCTCTCTAACTTTGCCTTTAAAATAAATAAAATAAATAAATCTTTTAAATATATGCATATAATACTTTTTGTAAATATTACTTGCTTTTGGACAAAATGATGTGATGATACTCTTAAAAAAAGGTCATCATATGTCAATGAATTTGGGACCTTAAGGCATCAATAATAATCTTGTATTTTGCACTTACATGCTAGGTGCTATTTTAAAGTTTTGCTTAAATGCATTCATTTGTTAAAGTGTTAAAATAAATATAGAATGGATATGACTGTCTTCCTTTTGTTAATGATGAAATCAAAGCTCAGAGATATTAGATGACTTGTATAAAGTCACAGTGCTACAGCAAAACTCGTCAACCAAGCTTTTGAATATTTTTATTGTATTCACGGTTTCTGCTAACTACTCTTTTCTTTTTTAAAAAAGATTTTTTTTTTTAATTTTTTGACAGGCAGAGTGGACAGTGAGAGAGAGAGAGACAGAGAGAAAGGTCTTCCTTTGCTGTTGGTTCACCCTCCAGTGGCCGCCGCGGCTGGCACACTGCGGCCGGCGCACCGCGCTGATTTGATGGCAGGAGCCACGTACTTATCCTGGTCTCCCATGGGGTGCAGGGCCCAAGCACCTGGGCCATCCTCCACTGCCTTCCCGGGCCACAGCAGAGAGCTGGCCTGGAAGAGGGGCAACCGGGACAGAATCCGGCGCCCCGACTGGGACTAAAACCCGGTGTGCCGGCACCACAAGGCAGAGGATTAGCCTAGTGAGCTGTGGCGCCGGCTATTTATTTATTTATTTAAAAGGCAGAGTTAGAGAGAGGTCTTCCATCTACTGGGTCACTCCCCAGATGGCTGCAACAGCTGGGTATGAGCCAGGAGCTTCTCCAGGTCCCCCACACAGATGCAGGGGCCCAAGGACTTAGACCATCCTCTGCTGTCCTCCCAGGCCATACCAGAGAGCTGGATCACAAGTGGAGCAACTAGGACTCGAACTGGCATCCATATGGGGTGCCGGCACTGCAGGCAGTGGCTTTACCTGCTAAGCCACAGTGCTGGCCCCTGATAAACTGCTCTTGATGATAGATCAAGCTGCTTTTCTGCTTTTGCTTCATGCTTTCTGATATTATTTTCATGTCATGTTTTATGTTTGTTTTGTACTGTATTCATCCTTTTATCCAAATACATTTTGGATTGCTTTGATGGAAATCTTGAGCAGAGACTAGATGTTATTACTTAGCCCATGATCATGAACTAGAAATCAACACGTTCTTCAGACTGAATATAATCTATAAGGGTCTTTTTTTTTTCTTTTGACAGGCAGAGTTAGACAGTGAGAGAGAGAGAGAGAGAAAGGTCTTCCTTCTGTTGGTTCATCCCCCAAGTGGCTGTCACGGCTGGCGCGCTGCGCCAATACAAAACCAGGAGCCAGATGCTTCCTCCTGGTCTCCCATGCGGGAGCAGGGCCCAAGCACTTGGGCCATCCTCCACTGCACTCCCGGGCCACAGCAGAGAGCTAGACTGGAAGAGGAGCAACCGGGACAGAATCCGGCACCCCCACCGGGACTAGAACCCGGGGTGCCCGTGCCGCAGGCGGAGGATTAGCCTAGTGAGCCGCAGCGCCAGCTATAGGGGTCTTTAATTTTAGTTAATTCTGCCTACTGTGAGTGTTTCTTACAGTATTCTTTGAACCTTGCTACCAAATCCTCAGTTTACTCCTTAATGTTTTCTCTTGTGGATCGCAATAGAAGCTTCTTGTTTTGTCTTAGCAACCTCAATTTCACCCTGTCTCCAATATAAGCTCTGTTTAGTAATTCTCAGCTGCTTCTGTATGAAGGAGTTATCTTCTGAAAATTTTTAAATAGATGAATACTCCCAAATATTATCTTTCTATTGTTATAGTGCTTCATTTGAGCACTTAGAGTTCTAGGAATTTAGATTACAGATATATACTTGGATGTGTGTACCCAGGTATAGGTTTAAGTATGTTTGTTGTAGCATTATTTATAAAAACTTAAAAATTGAGACAATCTAATGTTTATCAAGTGAAAGCCACCTTAAATACTGTGGTTTGGATTTTATACAATTGTATGGCTGTGAATAAAATACTGAGGTAGATATTAGTTGTGCTACAGTATTTTGTGTGAGAAGACATTTGATGGTATATTGAATGAAAATAGAAATCAACATATGTGATTTTCAAAAAGTGATAAGGTATATATCTAAAAGCACACATCTAGATGACAATTTATTTCTGGAATGATAATAGGAAACTATTAACAATGCCTTTCTCAGTGGAAACCTAGAGATCTCTAATGGTCAAGAAATATAAATGAATTTTACACCATTCAAACTTAGATATTTTACCATGTACACCTAATGCTTTTTAAATTCAAAAATTAATGATTGGAAATTGAAATTTTATATAATGTATCATTTACAGTAGCACCAAAAAAGATAAAATAGTATGTCTAACAAAATACATCTAAGATCTGTATTTTGAAAACTATGAAACATTAATGAATGAAAATAGTTCTTCATTAATGAAAATACATTGTGTTCATGAATTTGCAGGCTCAGTTTTTTTTTTTTTTTAAAGATTTATTTATTTGAAAGGCAGGGTTACAGAAAGGCTAAGTTGGGGTCTCTTATGTGGGTGCAGGGGCCCAAGGACTTGTGTCATCTTCAACTGCTTTCCCAAGCCAGATCAGAGAGCTGGATTGGAAGAGGAGCAGCTGGGACTAGAACAGGGGTCCATATGGGATGCGGACACTGTAGGCAGCGGTTTTACCCACTATACCACAGCACTGGCCCCAACCCAGTGTTGTTAAACTGTCAGTTCTCTCTCAACCAATTTAATAATACCCACTAAAATTTCAGTAGAATTTCTCATAAAAACTGTCAACTAATTTTGTGACCTTGGGTTAATTAAATATTTCTTAGATTAAATGCCAAAAGTACTGTCCATAAAAAAAGAATTCAAATATTGACCTTCATCAAAAGTGAATTGAAGGCCTGTGCCGCAGCTCACTAGGCTAATCCTCCGCCTTGCGGCGCTGGCACACCAGGTTCTAGTCCCAGTCGGGGCGCTGGATTCTGTCCCGGTTGCCCCTCTTCCAGGCCAGCTCTCTGCTGTGGCCAGGGAGTGCAGTGGAGGATGGCCCAAGTGCTTGGGCCCTGCACCCCATGGGAGACCAGGATAAGTACCTGGCTCCTGCCATCGAATCAGCGCGGTGCGCCTGCCGCAGCAGCCATTGGAGGGTGAACCAATGGCAAATGAAGACCTTTCTCTCTGTCTCTCTCTCTCACTATCCACTCTGCCTGTCCAAAAAGAAAAAAGAAAAAAGTCTGTAGTAAGAAAACAGCTTAATTTTTGAAAAACAGGCAAGAAATGTACAGGGGCCAGCATTATGATGCAGGTCAAGCCACCACTTGGAACATCAAAGCCAGCATCCCACATCAGAGTTCCAGTTCCAATCCCTGATGCTCTGTTTCCAATTTAGCTTCCTGCTAATGTGCCTGGGAAGGCAGGAGAAGATGGCTCAAGTATTTTGCCCCCTGCTACCCATGTAGGAAACCCTAGCTTTTTGGCCTTGTCTGACCTGACCTGACTGTTGAAGCCACTTGGGGAAGTGAACCGGCTTGTAGAATATCTCTCTCACTCTCTCTTGCTCCCAGCCCTCTGCCTCTCATACTTCTCTTTCTCTCTGTTGCTCTGCCTTTCAAATAAATCTTTTTTCAATGAAAAGAGAAATGAATAGATACTTAATTAAATATAGATGGGCGTGTAAGCACATGAAAAGAAACCATTGTTCACTAGAGAAATGCAAAAATATTTAAAAGAATAAGGGCCAAGGCACAGTAGGTTAATCCTCCACCAGGGACACTGGCATCCCACATGGGTACCAGTTCTTGTCCAGGCTGCTCCACTTCCAATCCAGCTCTCTGCTATGGCCTGGGGAAGCAGCAGAGGATGGCCCAAGTCCTTGGGTCCTTGCACCTGCATGGGAGACCGGGAAGAAGCACCTGGCTCTTGGCTTCGGATCGGCACAGCTCCAGCCGTTGCAGCCATTTGGGGAGTGAACCAATGAAGGAAGACCTTTCTCTCTCTCTCCTTCTCACTGTCTATAACTCTGTCTCTCAAATGAAATAAAATAAAAAATCTTTAAAAAAAAAAAGGCTAAAGAAGCTAAAACCTCATGTTTCTAAAGGCTTATGAAGATACAAAGCAATTTTTAGATACAAAGCAATTTTTAACTGTCATGTAGGGGCAAAAAATAGATCATCTTGATTGGATGTAAGGGTTAATTACCAAAAGTCCAGGGGTAATTTGAGGGCATGATAGTATTCTGTATCTTGATTGTTTTTGGTGGTTTCATGATTGCATTTGTCAAAACCAGCAAACCAAAGCATAGCCACAGGAATGAAAGAAACATCACGGGGAAAAATTTTTGAAACAAGGGCCATATAAAAATGTGCTTAAATCTTTATCTTGTATTTTAGCCTTCCTGGTTCAAAATTTCATAGTTATATAATGTTTGTAAAAGTTACCAGAATTAAACTGTAAAAAGTGTTAAATTATTTTCTTGTAGTGTGACACCATTTTTAAAAGTCAAAAATTAGCGAAATTAAATAGTATATCTAAAATATGTGTATATGATTTATGTGATAAAACTTTTTTTTAAGAACAAAGGCATTGATACACATGAAGTTTAGTAGAGTGATAAACAATGGGAAAATACTCGTAAGTGGACGCAAAGTTACTGATATTGTCCTACTTCTTAAAATGGGTGGCTCTTTCATCGTTATAACTTTATTGTTATGCTTTATAATACAACTGCTTTGAAAATATCAAATATTCCACTTAAAAATCCAAAAAAGGAAATATAGAACCACTTTTGCTGTTGTGTGATGGATTTTTGTTTGTTTATTTGTTCTTAACATTTATTTGAAGAGAAGTGGCATAGACAGGAAGATCATCCGTTTGCTGGTTCACTCCCCAAATGGCCCCAGTAGCATGGCTGGTTGAGGTGGATGCCAGGAACTTAGAGTTCCATCTCAGTCTCCCAGGTACATGTCAGGGTCCAAGTACACAGCCCAGTCTCTGCTTCTTTCTTTGGCACAATAGCAGGGTGCAGAGTCTGAAGCAGAGCAGCTAGGACTCAAACTGGCACTCTGATATGGGATCCCAAAGTTGAGGCATCAGCAGTACCACAATGCTGACCTCCAGTCTGATGTTTTTAAAACATCATGTTGTTATTTTGTTCAAATGATCTGCATTTCCTGGGACTTTTAGTACAACATCCAGATTTCTTTGTCATGATAAGGTGACCATTATCCAAACAAGTATTCTCTTGAAAATAAAAACTAATAATTATTCTAGGACATAAATATAAGCCAGGATATATGATCATCGTCCTACAGCAGCCCCCTGTGATCTGGTTTGTGTCCATTCAGCCTCAGTTTTTACGCTTGCACTTAGTCATATCAACCTCCTTGCTGTTTATCAGTGAAGCATTCTTTAAAATTTACATAAAGAGAATGTGATATCCACACTGGACTTAACTGTTGACATACCATTTTCTTCTTCTTCTTCTTCTTTTTTTTTTTTTTTTTTTGACAGAGTGGACAGTGAAAGAGAGAGACAGAGAGAAAGGTCTTCCTTTACCGTTGGTTCACCCTCCAATGGCTGGCGCACTGCGGCCGGTGCACTGCGCTGATCCGATGGCAGGAGCCAGGTACTTATCCTGGTCTCCCATGGGGTGCAGGGCCCAAGCACTTGGGCCATCCTCCACTGCACTCCCTGGCCACAGCAGAGAGCTGGCCTGGAAGAGGGGCAACCGGGACAGAATCCAGCGCCCTGAACAGGACTAGAACCCGGTGTGCCGGTGCCACTAGGCTGAGGATTAGCCTAGTGAGCCGCGGCACCAGCTCCCGTTTTCTTCTTTCTGATACTTGGAATTAACAAGCTTGACCATAGAATCCTGGAGTCTTGAATTGCTGAGAATGAATGTGCTTTATTAGCTTGTTATGTGATCCATTCTCTGACAAGTCCTGTATTTCTTTAATGACAGAAGTTAATCTTTTACTCATTGGATTTTTTGAGATTTTTATGCTTCTAATAATTTTTTTCTGTTTTAAATATTTGTTTTGAAAGGCAAAGAGAGTGGAAAAGAGAAGGGAGAGAAAAAGGGAGCAACAGAGAACTCTTTCACTCCCTGGCCACAATGGCCAGGGCTGGGCCAGGCTGAAGCTGGGAGCCTGGAACTCCATCTGGGTTGCCCACTTGGGTAACAGGGGCCAAAGCACTCAGGCCATCTTCCATTGCATTCCCAGGTTCATTAGCAGGGAGCTGGATCAGAAGTGGAGCAGCCAGAACTCAAGCTGGTGCTGTGATTAGGGATGCTGGTGTCATAGGCAGCAACTTAAACTGCTGCACCAGTACACCAGTCCCTGATCTTTTTTGTAAAATTTATGGCATAGTATGTTGAAAGTAACACAGCATGTTGGGTAATCCCTCATTTACAAAAGACATGTAGAATTTAGAAAACTTTCCTCTTTACTAAATTGTTTTTTACTTTTTATCATTTTGTAATTTGCATCTGTGTTTGTACTTTTTAGTGGTATCTCTTCATGCTTTTAACACATTTCTCTAACACTAATAATGTTGAACATATTTTCATTTGTTTGTTAACTGTATCTTTGGTGAAATCATAAAAATTTATTTATTTGTGAGACCGAGAAAAGAATTCCCGTCTACCAGTTCATTCCCCAAATACCTCCAGCAGCCAGGACCAGGCCGTCCTGAAGTTGGAAACTGGGAACTCAACTTTCCCATGTCAGCAGCAGGAATCCTGTCACTTGAGCACTCACCACCTCTTCCCAAAGTCCACATTAGCAAGCAGCTGGAATCAGTAATAGATCTGGGTATCAAACACAGGACTTAAGCATGGGGTGTGGGTGGGTATCTTAATATCTATGCCAAATTCCTGCCCAATAGAGCCCTTTTCATAGTAAACTTGAGAGGAAATCAATATGTAAAAGATTAAACTTGGAAGTTCTATATTTGAAAGGTATTATAGTGACCAAATATCTCTCTTCCCTTATAATGCCAACCAGGCAACTTCTATAAAATTATGGAACCTGGGGCAGACTTGGCTATTACAATGCCCATAACCCATGTCTGAGTTCTAGAGTTGATTCCCAACTCCAAATCCTGATTCCATCCTCCTGCTGATTTAACTGTGGTGGGCAGCAGTGCTAACTCTAGTATTTAGGCTCCTGCTAAGTATTGAGAGACCTGGACTGAATTTCTGGCATCCAGGCAATTTGGATAGTTAACCAGTGTATAGCAGCTATCTTCATCTCTGTCTTTCTGTCTCTCTCTCTCTCTCTGCCTCTCAAATAATTTAATTTTTTTTAAATCACACAGAACTATGGACCATGTTCTATTAAGGGGGAACAAAAACTTATGGATCACAGCTTCAAAAATTCCTAGTATAGGTCACCAGAAAAATAGAAGGAAATAAAAAAAAATGTTTAGATGATTAGGATAATAAGGGTTATTTGAAATTTAAAATAATTTTTAAATTTTGCCTTTTCCTTTCACACAAACCACTTTACCAGTATACTTTATACTATAAATTAGAGCTTATGGAAAGATGTCTGAGGCCGGCGCCACAGCTCAATAGGCTAATACTCCGCCTGCGGCGCCGGCACCCCAGGTTCTAGTCCCGCTTGGGGCACTGGATTCTGTCCTGGTTCCTCCTCTTCCAGGCCAGCTCTCTGCTGTGGCCTGGGAGTGCAGTGGAAGATGGCCCAAGTGCTTGGGCCCTGCACCCGCATGGGAGACCAGGAGAAACACCTGGCTCCTGCCATCGGATCAGCGCGGTGTGCCACGCCAGCCGCAGCGGCCATTGGAGGGTGAACCAACGGTAAAGGAAGACCTTTCTCTCTGTCTCTCTCTCTCACTGTCCACTCTGCCTGTCCAAAAAAAAAATGTCTGAGTCATTGAATATATTGTCATTGAGCATCTTCTAAGTATAGTAGAGTGATTTCTTTAGCACTGTTCATAACTTGACATTGTGTCAGTAGTCTTGTTTCTTCATTCTAATAAGTCGATCATTTAATTATTATGTTTAATAAAGCTCTGACATCAGCTCCTTAATGTTTCATCAAAAGCACCCTTCATTTCTCTTAATTCTCATGAATTAATTTCTGTGCCAAGGAGCTGGTGTTGTGGCATAGTTGGTAAAGCTGCCACCTTACAATGCCGACATCTGTTATGGGCACCGGTTCAAGTCCCACTTGTGATCCAGCTCCCTGCTAATGTGCCTGGGAAAGCAGCAGAAGATGGCTCAAGTCCTTGGAACTCTGTACCCATGTGGGAGACCCAAAGAAAGCTCCTCACTCCTGGCTTCAGTCTGGCCCCGTCCTGGCTGATGGGGCCATATTCCCAGGGAGTGAACCAGTGGATAGAAGATCTCTTTCTCTGCGTCTCCCTTTCTTTCTGTAATTCTGCCTTTCAAATAAATAAAATCTTAAAAAAAAAAAAAAATTCTGTGCTGAGTAGGCATGTTGGGGAAATTTTTTGCTTAATTTTCAACTTGAAAGTTTTGAAACAAAACAGCTAAAACTCTCAACTAGTTTCTACATCTACTTATTGATATCTGTTAATTTATTTTCTATATATGTTCATCTTTATGTTTTTCTTGTTTATCAAGTGGGGAAAATAATAGGGATAGTATGTTTATAAATGTCACAAATAAAATAATGGAATATTATTATCAGCTATGCTTTATTACAATAAAGATATATCATGTATTCAAATTTAATTGTAGTAAAAGACCTTTCCAAAATGGAATTCTCTTTTATTTTGTGGTTCTTAATTTTATTTTCCTGAATCTCTCTTTAAACCAAACTTGAACAGATGTTTCACAAAAAAAATGTCAGAAAGTACACAGCCTCATTGTAATTAGGGAAATGTAAATTAAAAGACAATCAGTGCTACTCATACATAATAGAATCACCAAATTTAAGACAAATGATACCGATGTTAGTAAAAATGTGAAGCCACAGGAACTGTTAATGACTTGTAGATAATGGTTTAGTAATGCTATATGATCTGACAATCCTATCCCTAGAGCAATGGTTCTCAACATGTGGTCCAGCTACCCTCAGAAATTTTTAGAGGAGGTCCATAAGGTCAAAACTATTGTTCTAATAAGTTTTTGTTTGCTTTCTTCATTACTGTATTCTTGCCAATGTACAGTAGAGTACTGATTTCCTAACAACATCCATAGTTTTCTACAAAAGCTATTAAAATACACCTTTTTTCCCCAGTGACCTATCTGTTTGAGATCAGATTTTCTTCAAGTACTTCAGACTGTATATTTTAAAAGATTGCAGAAGCAGAAAGGAAAATCCAGTTTTTTATAAAGGCAAACATTAATGAAATTTGCAAAAATGTAACACAGTGATACTCAATTTACTTTTTTAATTTTCTTAAGCACATTTAATTTTGAGGCCAGGCCTTTGATGTAGTGGTTAAGATGCCACTTGGGAAGACTGCATCCCATGTCAGAGTACCTAGGTTTGAATCCTGGCTCCTTCCCAATGTTAGTTTCCTGGTAATGCACACCCTGGGAGGCAGCAGTGATGGCTCAAGTACTTGTGTCCCTGCCATCTACTTAGTAGATCCGGATTGCCTCAGGTCTCCTGGCTTCAGCTTGACCAGGCTATAACAGGCACTTGAAGAATGAACCAGCAGATAGATTGTGTGTATGTGTGTCTGCCTCTCAAATAAATAAATTAAAAATTACTGCAAAAAAGGAATAAACAATTTTTAAAGGAAATATTTTTGTAATGTCTGTTTATCTTCATCTACTTAAAAGGCATAGCAACAGAGGCAGAGATCTTCCATCTGCCAGTTCATTTCCCAAATGCCAGCCATAGCCAGAACTGGACTAGGCCAAAGCTAGGAACCCAGAACTCTGGTCTCCTGACTGGGTGGCAGGGGCCCAAGCACTTGAGCCACCATCTGTTGCCTCCAGGAAAGCTGGATTGGAAACCGAGGTGCCCAGAGTTAAACCAGCAGTGTTATGTCATGTAGGTGTCCCAAATGGCAGCTTTCACCCAGTGTGCCACAACACCCTCCCCTATAATTTTGATTTTTAAATAAATTAGTAAACATTTTATAGAGATTTCTTAGTTTTAATTTCTAGTATAGTATAGTATAAATATATAACATGTAAATCAAGGCTTTGGGAAGTTCTTAGTAGTTTTAGAGGCATAAAGAGGTGCTGAAAACTAAAAACTCAGAATTTCTGCTCCACAATGTACCAACAGTCACATATTAAAAATACTTTTAAGAATTACCAGTAATGGCCTAAAATTCAGACACAATAGAATAAATAAATTGTGGGATATTCTAAAAACTACAGGAATAAAATTTAGCAGTTTGTGGATACCTGTAGAATGTATTAACCTTAAATATAAATGTTGAAGTCAGGCTTGAATTAATACATATTGCATGATTCCATTCATGTAGTATTCATAATCACTTATAGTAAATTCTAAGGCTGCAGGCTTAATTATTAAAATATACTGATTAAAAATCAACAACTGCTATCCTTAAAAGAGAGATTATATTGAGAGAAGATACTGGCAATGTTGTTTCCTGACCTGGTGGTTACACAGGTATTTTTTGCTTTATAATAATTCATTAAGATTTATGTAGTTTTTGGTATGAATATTACATTTCACATTAATGCTTTAAAACAAAAGAGAACATTGATTATAAAATTTGTGTAGATACTTGTTTCAGGTACTTCAGTTACATAATTTGGATAGAAATACTTTTACCAATCTCTTAAGAATTTGAAGTTTTTATGATACTGTTTTTGTTTAAAACACAATGTTATTTGTGTTCATGTTAACATTTGTTATGTATTTTCTAGATTAACATGTTAATCCTTTTTTTAACCAAATATTTTGTACATTTTCATTACGTCTACAATAATTGACTTGAAACTATCAAAAACATAAATGTTATTCTCTTTAGTACTATACAAGTATAAATTATCTCATTCATTTGATTTTTTTTTCTTTTCTAAAAAAGGTTTTTTCTTTTCATTTGATACAGATAGTCGTGCAGGCACTGCAGTGTTCCCATTACTCGATTCTTTGGCAGTTGGTGAAAATTACTGATGGGTCTCCCTCCAAAGTAAGTAAGAGTTTGTGAAGGCAGGAGAGTTATTATTAAAATAATAATTTACTTAACTAATGTTTATTAATTTGTTATGTTGCAATATAAGGAATAACCTTTAATATGTTAATCTATTACTAGTTTTACTTTATAAGTATATATTTACCTTCTTATGGAAGACATTAAAATAACAGATGCGTCATTGTGTGTTTATACATATATACAATTTAAATTCTTGTAAGAAATAGCTATCAAAGACATGAGTGAAAAAAGTAGAATATTGTATAGAAAAAAGTATTGAAAGGCAGTAGTATTTAGCTTTCATTCTAGCAGTATGGCCCTACAAGTCCAAAGTGAACAACCCTTTTGAATCAAAAACAACTTAAAGTATTGGATTAAAAATATTTTTTGATAGAACCTATACACAACCACGCAAATCAAAAAGAAACATATAAGTTAAGGAATAAATAAAGTAGGAGCCAAGGAACTAAAAAGAACATTGACACCTACTTCATTTTGAAAATCTCTAATTTAGACCATGTTTAAGGTCTTTACATAGTTGAATATCTTAATAAGTAGCCATGTGTTACTAATATAGTTGGGATCCTAAAGAGCTACTATCCACTCAAGCACAAACCGGAAGTCACATCAGTTCCCTTCATGAGCTAGGGGATAAAAGTTCCTGTCTTAAAATTTGTCAATATTTAAGTGGGGAAAAATTGGTTATTATTATGAAATTTAATAACCATGAATTAACTATCACTTGGGTTTTCATCCTGAATTCATATTATTTAAATGATCAAAAAGGAAAAAAGAAAAAAAACAGATTGAGACAGGTAGTTATCTCCAATCACCTAACAGTATCAAGTGTAAATCTGTAGGTAATTTCCTTAAAGAATTTTCCAACAATAAAATTTAAATAATAGCAAAAAATAACTCAGTTGAAAAGAGGACATAAAGCCATGAATAGAACCACAAAGAGAATCAGAAAAAAATAAAAAAAAACTTTACATATTGACATTATCTGACATAAAGATAAAATACTTTATTATTTCGTGAAATGAAAGAGGCTTGAACATAGGGTTAAAAAAGGGAACATTTGCTCAAAAAAACAAAGATATTAGGATGTTTGTGTTTCCTCATCTTGTTAAATAAAGAAGGTATTTAACCAGTAAATATGATTAATATATTTGCACATAAAACCAGCAGCTTGGTAGCAGATGATATTTTTTCCTTTGAGAAAACATTTTTTCTTCTGATTAATAATAATTAGTGGTTGTTTTTTTAAAATGTTAATTAAAAGGATAGTAATATATTGATTAACCTCATGGTTTTCCTATTATATTGGCAATTTCAGTCTTAAAAAGCAAAATCTAATATTAACCCTCCTTATTAGTAACAAAAATTATTTTAAAACTGTATTTCATTTCCACGTTTTTTTTTTGAAATGTTCTTTAGTATGGTAAACTAAAAGAGTGTATATTTGTTAAAATTTCACGATTAGAAATTTTTCAAAACTTTTGTTTTCATCTGGTTAAGTTTTTATTTTTCATTTTTTTCTTGGACATTGTTTTGATTGAGTTACTTATATTTTGACAGTGCTGAAAACTGCATTTAGTGAATTCAGAATACATATTTATCTAAACATTTAACATAATTCAGTGCTTAGCCACTCTTTATATCTAATTTGATTTTTGTCCTTTTACATTTATACTCCATAACTGGATGAGAAACTATTCTTAAACCTACTACTTTGAATTTTTCTATTTTCTTAATCCTCTTAGACCAGAATTTTAGGACTCCTTGCCTTTCTATTGAGATTTTGTCTGACATGTTCTTCTAATAAAACACAGCTTCATTTTATTATCAGTCATACTATATATTTTGTGGTTGTCTTTCCACAGTAGCTATGTAGATCTTGTGGCCAGCACTGATTTTCTCTATGTGAAAAAGAATACTGAGGTATCTTTTAGGTGCTTTATAATTCAATTGATTTCATTTGTGGCTTTGTGTACATTTAAATCATATGTGAAATTCTCCTTACTTAAGTGTCTCAACTCATTTCTTCTCACTTTGAACTTGTGAGGAATTTTTTAAATCCAAATTATATTCAAGAATGTTTGTGTATGGAGTGTGCCTATAGTTTAAAAGTGGTTCTTTGTAATGATCTGTAAAGCATGAATTCTAAAGACAATTGCAAACTTTAATCTTTCATTGCTAAGATTCTTCCTCTTAAAACAATAACTCATATGTAATGATTACTACATAAGGAACTGCCAGACTTTCTGATCTCCTGTTGGTATAGAGTATCTGAAAATTTGAGAATCATATACATAATCTATGTAAACATATAGTTTATAATTTTAACATCCCACAGATGTCAACTTCCTAACTGTAGTTCCAGCCACAGCATTAACTTAAGTAACCTGGAGGCAAATTATTTAAATAACTTTAAAGTAGATAATATATGTCAAAACACTTTATGAGCTGTAAAGTGCTTTCCAGGTGTTAACAACTAAAAAAATCTGTTATCTGTGCCTTCCTTTACTTGTTAGTGAAACTAAAAATTGTATTGTTCCAGTATTTGCAAGCTCTAAAGTTCTGCAATTGATGCGAATATTAATTGCTAAATTGAAGGTTTCTAGATAGATATACAAGAATCTTAACAGTGGTTACCTCTGGGAAATAGGATTTCTTTGGGAGCAGGCATAAGAAGAAGACAACTTTACTTTCCACTTTTCAAAAAAAAGATTTGCTTGGGGGATTGTTTGTGTTGGTGTTTAACATAATTTTATCACAAAAAATCTTTGTAAAGATTTATCTAATTATTTGAAAGGCACAGTTACACAGTAAGGAGGGAAGGAGGGAGAGAGAGAGAGGGAGGTTTTCTATCTGCTAGTTTACTCCCCAAATGGCCTCAATGGCCAGGATTGAGCCAGGCCAAGGCCAGGAGCTTCTTCCTTGCCTTCCACATGGGTGCTGGGGCCCAAGGACATAGGCCATCTTTTGCTGCGATGCTGGTGCTGCAGACTGTGGCTTAACTCCCTATACCACAGCACCAGCCCCTGTCACAAAAAAAAATCTTAGTAACCATTAGAAAAGCATCTTGATTCTCCATCCTAATCTCAAGTTTGGTTTATCACATACAACTCACAAAATTGTTGGACTGGAATGAATCCTAGAAATATACTTAATGTGTTCTTTGTCTTATTTGCTATAACAACATTATTCTTTTGTTTATATTAGAGCTAGAAGGGGATTTGAAAATCATTTGATGAGACTTGCTAATTTTAGGTAAAGCTTAGAAGGAGACCTAATGTGATATTACCATATTGATGTTTTATAAATCAATAAACACAAACACACCAATTAAATCTTCCCAGTAATCCTATAGAATGCATGTTACAGTTCCATTTTATGGATAAGGAACCTGAACCTTAGAGATTGGAACTTGCCTAAAAGCAACAGATTTTTAGTGCAAGTATTTTGAAACTGAAGCTAATGGTCCTTCTTTAAATTCTTGTGGTTAACAAGCTTTTAGTATACCTAGCTCTGGAGGGTTTGGTTGTGGTGGTTATTTTTGTTTTTAGCAAATTTTCTACAGACATATCAGTTGACTCTTCCTTGAATACAAACTGGCATTGTCTGTTAATTGTGTATAGCCCAGTAATATCACATTACTGGGTTTCTTCCATCAGTTAGTATACCTAAGGATGTTTAGGTGAGACATTACCATGATTTTAAATGGCTCAGTTTATAATGCCAGTCATTAAAGTACAATAAATGGAGGACTTGTTAATGATGCACCTAGAACTCTATCCCTTTGTCCCTCTTTCAGTTTTTTCTAAAGTTTAAAGGTACACAGTAAATATTGGAATACTTATAAAAGCTAAATATTTAATATTTCTAATGTTCGTCCTTTAGAAGCTACCTGAAAGTTGCATCGGTTAGTTTATTAGCTAGTGACAGAGCAAGCGGTTGACTGTTGTCTGTTTCTTTCTCTAGTCATTAATACATTTATAGAAAGTTTTTAGTGTTTTTAGTGTAGAGTGGTTTTCAATAATCTAGGCTGTCTTATACACATGCTCATTGTATTAAAAAAAGGAAAAATATAAAATGTGTAAACAAAACTTCTAACTCTTATCCAATGGATAACCACTGTTAATATTCTGGTGTATTTTCTTTTAGTTCTTTTTCTTACATATACTTTTAATCCTATTTATGATTTTGTATCTTCATTGAACATAACTTGTTCTTCAGTTATGGAAATGTTTATAAAATATTTTTGATGTATGCATAATTGTCCATCATGTAGCTGTACTGTAATTTATTTTACTCTCCTTTCTTTTTACTTTTGAACATTTTTACTAATAAAATAAATGATATGATGGACATTCTTTTACAAAAGCTTGTTTGTGTTTTCTTTCATCTTGAATTCTTAGAAATGGAATTACTAGGTCAATAATTTATGTACTTTTAAGATTCTTGATATATGTTGCCTAATGATTTTTAGAGAGTGCTCTGTAAATTTTATTTTTCTTACCATGAGTACTGTCATTCAGGAGAATATGAATAGTAGTTATATTTGAAATTTAAATTCACTATAACTTAACAGTAAGCACTATAACTGAAGATTATTAGAAGAATATATCAAGAATAGGCTTAGATCTTTATTTGAAATGGAAGTGTACTGGGTTTCACCAATGGGTATTTCCTCTGTTCCCCTAATTTCCAGAGTTGAAGCTCTCTGGCAATCTCAGAGGTCATGTTCAGTATACTTTGCTGCGTTGCCCCCTAGTGCTGTTCCTGTAGAAGCAGTCTTCAATTTTTCTTCTCTGTAGCAGAAAACATTCTTCCTTCAGCTCCTTCTGGACATATACAAAGACATATAAAGATCCAGGTAAATAAGCGTTAGGGTTACAATAATGCCCCTATTGCCTTCTTGGGCCTAGAGAGCTAGGAGTTTCCTCAACATTTTTTTCCTCAGAGGAGCTGTCCTGTTTCTATAATCTTATATTTGTACTACTCTGTGCCTTGCCCTGCATGTTTGTATTCTCAGCTGTGGTAGGGAGGACCTGGGACAAACATCCCTGCTTTCTTCAAGACCCTGGCCCTAGTAGTAATCCTTTAAATCATGGAAAGTCAACATTTCCTAGGTAACTACAAGTCAGATTATTGTTGAGATATTTAACTGCAAAATTTGTTTCTCAGTCACTCTCTAGATTACATGTTCTCTTTTGCAAATTCCAACTTGATGCCATTCAAACAAACTAGAGAATGCAGGAATGAGGGTAAAATAAGATGGAACTGTTAGTGGCCAAGCCCCATGAAGGGACTTTTTTTTTTAATGATTGATTTATTAACTTGAAAGTCAGAGTTACACAGAGAGAGTAGAGGCAGAGAGAGAGAGAAGTCTTCTATCCGCTGGTTCACTCCCCAGTTGACTGCCAACGGCAAGAGCTGTGCCGATCTGAAGCCAGGAGCCAGGAGTTTCTTCAAGGTCTCCCATGCGAGTGCAGGGACCCAAGAACTTGGGCCATCTTCTACTGCTTTCCCAGACCATAGCAGAGAGGTGGAGCAACCAGGACTCAAACTGGAGCCCATATGGGATGCCTGCACTGCAGGCAGTAGCTTAACCTGCTATGCCACAGCACTGGCTCCAAATAGATATATTTAACACAAACATATATTTGTAGAAATGGGCTCTAATGCATAAAAATTCTACTGATTGCTTTCTATATCTCTTTTTTACCTCCTCCTTCAGAACAGCAGTGAACAAGAAGTATCTCATTCATTTCTTTGCTCCATATTCCTATAACAAAATACATCTTGTACCTCTCCATCTGCAGAGGTTACTTCTTTGAGAGAAAGGGAGTGGGGGCCAAATGTGAGCAATGATAGCTATCCCTATGGGAACAAAATTTTAGCAGTATATTATCGTCAGAAATGAGCTCTGAGAGTTTCTCATGTCTGAGTATGACTGACCTAGCCTCGGAGACATAGGACCAGTGACTTTTTTTTTTTTTTTTTTTTAATTGCAGAGAGAGGGAGAGACAGATCTTCATCCACTGATTCACTCCCCAAATGGCCACAGTGGCCAGGGCCGGGCTGATCTGAAGACAGACGCTAGCAGACACACACCTTTTATTTCATAAAAAATCCTATCCTCATTAATTATCTAGTTACTTTTGAAGACTTTTTTATTTGTTCCATGACTCCAGAGTTCTTTCCTGAGTGTTTTCGTGTTAATATTTTGTCTAATTGATAGTACCTGATTGGTCAAAAAAGTCAGTGGAAAAACAACCATGTCTTCTATATCTTTTTCCTTTTTCAGTTCAGGGTGTTCCTTTGGAAACGAGAAATAAATATGTTCAAATCAGGAAAAAAACAAGTCATGGTATCAGTATCCCATTAAGTGTTCCATGTTGTGTCTTCAACCCTTTTCCTGGGCCTCCATGTAGAGGAATTTCTGTTCTACTTGGGAAAACCTCCCCTTGAAGCATAGCTTAAGCTTCCTCAGCTTCACTAACCCTGTCTACCTGGATACTGGTTTTACTTACAAAAGAACAGTAGCATTTAAAGCATTTCATTTACAAATACATGAATGCCTTAAGATATTTAATAATTATTAATAAGAGGTAGGACTGTGAATAGCTATTCAAAGTAACAATTACTACAATATAAAAATGTATTTTAACTGAACTTATCAGAAACTTAATACTAACAGTATTTAAACAAACGTAACAGTTCCCACTTTCTGGTTTAGAGATGAGAGATTTTCTGCACCAAAATTAATGGTAGTTAATTAAAAGTTTTATTTCCTGTCAAATCATTATTTGAGTAGAAAGGAAATAGGTGTCTTATACTACTTAATATACCCTGAGTGGTACAGTAATGCGTTTTCCAACCTATAGCAGTTTTTCTTATTTCATAAATGTTTTCCTAGTACTTAACAATTAGTGGATGTTTATTAAATGACTTCTTGTTGCTGACCCAATTTGTACAGTAAGCTCTCAGTTCTTGTATTCTGGAGCAGAATCTGTGGAGTTAAATCTGAGTTCAAATTTTGACTTCGTTTCTTAACCACCTGTGGCAAGATAAGCAAGTTACTTCACTTTAAGCCTCATATTTCTAATATATAAAGTGGGAATGCTGGATAGGTTAGTTGAAAAAGAAACTGGTAGAAGTATTTCAGTTAACAATCAAAAATGTTTCTTTGACATTCTGTTTCAACCCTAGTCTTTACTTTCCTAATCTTCTCTTGCCAAAGCCAAGAGTTATATTAAATGAACTGTTATCTGAGTCTATGAGAGTATTTGAACATACTCTGTGGCTGTGTCTGGTATAAGCTTGGGGTGCAGTGTGATAGCTATTGTCTTCTATCTGAATTTTGATATAATTTGGGAATTCAAATCTCTAACTCTAGTCCTAATAGTAACAATGTTCCCTCTGAATCCTTTAGCTTCCTTCATCTTTGTACACTACAGGAAAGAGAAATCAAGATATTTTGGAACTACAATAGGCAGCTTAAGGGTTCCTGGATTATTAATGGGTTAGCCCTTGAGAAGATGGCAGGCTTCAGCAAGTGGGGATTCACATCTCCAAAGACAGAAACAACACTGAAAACTAGGTGTTATATTTGAGGTTTAAATATCCAAAACTCAAATACTTACAGTGTATTCACAAAAGCTTCATTCTGCTGAGATGAGTCTTATGACTTGCCGTGACCTATTTTTTTTTGTCTTAGTTTCACCCCATCAATGTTTTATTAACTGATTGCTTTATAACCTTTTCAAAATTCCAAGCTTCCTGGGATGAGTCTTTTTTTTTTTTAAGGATATCTTACTTTTTTATTAAAAAGTTTAACAAGGCCGGTGCCGCCGCTCAATAGGCTAATCCTCCGCCTGCGACGCCGGCACACCAGGTTCTAGTCCCGGTAGGGGCGCCGGATTCTGTCCTGGTTGCTCCTCTTCCTGTCCAGCTCTCTGCTGTGGCCCGGGAGTGTAGTGGAGGATGGCCCAAGTGCTTGGGCCCTGCACCTGCATGGGAGACCAAGAGAAGCACCTGGCTCCTGGCTTTGGATCAGCACGGTGCACCAACCTCAGCATGCCGCCAGAGCAGCCATTGGGAGATAAACCAACCGTAAAGGAAGACCTTTCTCTCTCTCTCTCTCTCTCTCTCACTGTCCACTCTGCCTGTCAAAAATAAATAACTAAATAAATAAATAGTTTAACAGAAACTAACAGATTGTTCATATTTACAAGATGCCATGGGATGTTTTCACACATGTGTACATTAATATCATCCAATCAAAGTAAATACATTTATGCCCTCAAATATCTAATATTTATTTATAGTAGAAACATTTAAAAATGTTAATTGGTAATTTAAAGAGAAAACATACAGTATATTAACATTGTCTGTATTAATCCTACTGTGGAACAGCACTCCTGAACTTTAATACCATTCTAACTATGACTTAGTACCCATTAGTCAACCAGGATGAGTCTTTTTACTCTCTTTTGCCTTTCTCCATTCTCTTGTTATTACCCAGGCTAATGTTTTTATCAGAACCTGTAAGCTCACTGAGAGGCAGCTGAGGCAACAAATCTGATAAGGTTTCCTCAACTGGTTTTAGAGGAAAGAGTCCATGTTAAAGGGACACCCTTAAATACAGCCTTTGCCATGACCTGAATAATGGAAACATTCAGGAGTTGACTCTCCGGAGAATATCTAGGTTATCATAGTGCCAATCCCACATGCCTTGCTTATGAGGCATATCAGTTGCTTCATTTGGGTGTTCCACTTGGATTTTTTTTTTTTTTTTTTTTTTTTTTTGACAGGCAGAGTGGACAGTGAGAGAGAGAGACAGAGAGAAAGGTCTTCCTTTGCCGTTGGTTCACCCTCCAATGGCCGCCGCGGCCAGCGCACTGCGGCCGGCGCACCGCGCTGATCCGATGGCAAGAGCCAGGAGCCAGGTGCTTTTCCTGGTCTCCCATGGGGTGCAGGGCCCAAGCACCTGGGCCATCCTCCACTGCACTCCCTGGCCACAGCAGAGAGCTGGCCTGGAAGAGGGGCAACCGGGACAGAATCCGGCGCCCCAACCGGGACTAGAACCCGGTGTGCCGGCGCCGCTAGGCGGAGGATTAGCCTAGTGAGCCTAGTGAGCCGCGGCGCCTGCCCCACTTGGAATTTATATGTAGAAATTGAACAGTCCCCCTTCCCAGGGTGAAAAGACCATAACAGTGGCTTTTGTCCAGTGAACCAGGATGGCTACTAGCTATCTCATTGAGTAGTAAGCTAGGGGTCCTGCATCAATTCAAACACTCTCTTCTACTCTGTTGCATGGAAAAACATGATGTAAGAATCCAATCTTTTTAAAAAGATTTATTTATTTATTTGAGAGGCAGAGTTAGAGAAAAAAGAAAGACAGAGATCTTCCATCTGCTGATTCACTCCCCAAATGGCCACAGTGCCTGGGACTGGGCCATTCCAAAGCCAGAAGCCAGGAGCTTCTTCCAGGTCTCCCATGTGAGTTCAGGGGCCCAAATACTTGGGCCAACCCCACTGCTTTCCCAGGCACATTAGCTAGGGGCTGGATAGGAAATAGAGCAACCAGGACTTGAACCAGAGCACATGTGGGATGCCAGCACTTCAGACAGCAGCTTAACCAACTGTACCACAGTGCCAACCCCAAGAATCCAGTTTATTAAAGGCTCCTTCAGAAGCTGATTATAATTATCTACAAAATGAAACAGTTCCTTCATATTCAACATTCTGGTCTCAGTAGTTTCTTGGTTTTTTTCCCTCACCCTACTTGACCACATATTTGGTGACCAAAGAAGATTTAAAGGTACTTTGTGTTGACCTGGTCTAATTTTCTCCCTTGTGGAGCTGGCGCTGAGGCTTAGTGGGTAAAGCTACCTCCTGCAGTTCTGGCATTCCATGTGGGTGCTGGTTTGGGTCCTGGCTGCTTCACCTCTTATCCAGCTCCCTGATAATATGCCTAGGAAGGCAGTGGAAGATGGCCCAAGTCCTTGGGCCCCTGCACCCACATGGAAAACCCGGAAGAAGCTCAGCTTCTTTGGATCCGCCCAGCTCTGGCCATTGCAGCCATTTGGGGAGTGAACTAGCTGATGGAAGACTTCTCTCTCTGCCTCTGCCTCTGCCTCTGCCTCTGCCTCTGCCTCTGCCTCTGCCTCTGCCTCTCTGTAACTCTGCCTTTCAAATAAATAAATAAATAATTCTTAAAATAATTTTCTCCTTTGTGTATATATATATAGCTTTAAGGCTAATGGCCTAAGCTTAGACTGTCAACATCTAAGCTTGGTCCAGAGCTTCTTGGCCCAACCCAGCAGTCTCTTTTTTACTGTTATCTTAATTATTACTAGGGGATTATGTTTGCTATGCTTTTCATTATTTTCCCTTATGTATCCTATGTGTCAGCTCTGTGGAAGTTGGTTCTGCTGCCATCTCTAAACTCCACTGGTAACTTATCCTTTTAGTAATTGAATGCAACACAGGTATAGGTTCATACCATGGACAACCAGATGTCCATTCAGGAATCAAAGGTTCTTCATCCTCCACCCATTTATATATCCTCCTCTAAACCATGTGTTTCCATGAGCCAAGGACATTCTAGCAAATTCCATCACTGCCACTGAATGTAAAGAATATTGAGGAATAAACCAAATTTAGTTTCTCCTGTACTGTCACTTCTATACCTTCTCCTCTGTGACTGCAGAAGAACGGAGATTCACACATTAAATCAGTTCCGCAGCAGACTGAGTTTCTCCTATTCAATTCTGACTCCTGGATGGCATCAGAATAATCAGATTCCCACAATTTGAAAGCTCCTCGCCACAAGACTGCCCCTACTTAACATGCCAGTTATTTTACCTGTATTTCTGACCAACTTTCTAAAATTAGGGTTTCTACAGCTGTCTCTTTGGGGTCAGTGAATTTACTAGAGTGGCTCAGAGACATCAGAAGAAACACTTTTCTTAGATTTATAAGTTTACTATTAAAGATAAAGATGAATATCAGATAAAGAGATAAGTTAAGAAAGGCACTTGGGTAGGGCATGGAGTTTCCATACCTCACTTTCTGGGAACCTGCATGTGTTGAGCTACCTGGAGCTCCTGGAATCCAGGAGCTTTTGGGTTTTCACTGAGCTCTCATTTCATAGGCATGATTTACTACAAAGAGTGATTTTAGATTTAAATTTATAGCCCTTAAAATGTAGTACTTGGTATATAATCTGAACAACCTCTCTACTTAACTGGCCTATTTCATGTCATCTCCATTTCTTTTAGAAAAGTATCATTTTTACACAAAATTTTAACACCCCCATGGTAAAAAATCCCCTGTCAGGACTTCCTTATCGCCCTCAGAATATCCAAATGATTTAACATGACATTTTAAATTTGCTTCCATCTAAATAGAAATAGATCTTGACTTCCTCTTTAGCTTTCTCTCTCGCTACTCCCTTCCCTATTTATGTCCCAAGTGTAATAAATTAATAGTTCCTCAGAAGTACTTTCAAACATTTGAAAATCTGTGCTCTATCTGGAATACCCCTTCTGTAGCTAGATAATTTTTGTTCATCATATACTTTATCTTCTTTGGGAACTCTTCTGTGACTTTTTTAAAGATTGCTTTATTTATTTGAAAGTCAGAATTAGACAGATCTTCCATCTGCTAGTTCACTCCCCAAATGGCCACAGTGGCCAAAGCTGAGCCAGGCCTAAGCCTGGAGCCCTTCCAGGTCTCATGTGGATGGCAGGGGCCCAAACACTTGGACCATCTTCTGTTTTTCCCAGGCCCTTACAGGGAACTGGATTGGAAGTGGAGCAGCTTGGACATGAATCAGTGCCTATATGGGATACCAGCTTCTCAGGCAGCAGCCTTACATGCTACGCCACAATGCCAGCCCCTGCAACAGCTTTTAATTCAGAATGTTGAAGTTTGGTTATTGGATATTCATCTGAAGGAACATAAAATATTCTGAAGATAGTGTCTGTTTTACTACTGTGCACAAGATGAGCTTATTTCTTTTTCCAAGTGTTGCAGAAGTTGTCGCTCCCCCTCTTCGTGGAGGAACGACACAGGACCCTGCGCTGTTCTTTTGTCTGCTCGGCCCTCCCCGGGTTTGCTGCTGGTTCTTCCCGGGTTGGCTACCGTCCCTTCCACCTCCGTGGAAGGGCGGTTCCCCCTGCCACATTCCCCACTTCCGCGGGGGAGCGGCACACCGCCGGCCGGCTCTCTCGGGGGCTGCACAGGTGTTCCTTCAGATAGATGTTCCTCTTAGATGTTCCTGGTGCATGCCGTCTCTCTCCTCCTTTATAGTCCTCCTCCGCCAATCCCAACTCGGCTGCCCACACGCCGAGTACGCTGCTCTCCTCCAATCAGGAGCAAGTCCTACAGTTTATTGGCTGAACTGGAGGCAGCTGTGTAGAAGCTGTTTTCTCCTCTCCCAGCGCCATATTGTGGGAGAGCAGATGCATAGAATAAGTCTTAATTCCAGTAACTTAGTCTAGTCCGAGTTGCTCCCCACAGAAGTATGTATCTTGTTTTTGAAGAATCATTATTTAGGATGTGAGGATCCAAAAAAGGAATGAGTACTGTTGTCTGTGCTAAAGAGTTTTGGTGTAATGGAATACTTTCTAGAGTGATTTCTACCTTGTCCTTTGCTTAGGTAATTACTTCCCTTTATAATACTGTGAGCTTTGATATCAGTCCTGTTTTCAGACTCTTGCTGATAATGACCACTTAGCTGGTAAGCCCTCAAATCTGTGTCTGACATATTATATATGCCCAACAAAATTAAATTTCCTTTTTATACTTTTCAAATATTGTTTCATATGGAATGCTATTTGGCCATCTAATTAAATACTCTGCCCATGCAGTCTTAATGGTTTATTTTCTTCCTTTGACAGTTTGTTAAGTGCTAAGACTATGAGAGAAGTCAGTACACATTTGGTGCTCAGTTAATTTTTTCAGTGCTGCAGTGCTCCTTAACCTTACTACCACCAGTTAGTATGTGTTAGAGGAAAGACTAATAATTTTATATCAGCCTAAAAAACCACATTTATATAAATGAAAATCTATTGGGAACAATCATACTGAGTATTCCATTGCTAAAAAGGACTGTTTGGGATCATCAGTCTCACTGTCCCTTTTTCAATTAGAACCAATAATCAGGAAATAGCTATGTTAATTGATTGTCAGTAATAACTAGTTTTATGAATTTCCTTGATAGTAGTCCACTTTGGCTACTTACCATGTATTACTCTTTTTTATCAGTTTTTTTAGTATATTGTTAATTCATGCTTACAAAATTAAATGTTTCTTACAGGAGGATTTGTTGGTATTGAGGAAAACAGTGAAATCCTTTTTGGCTGTTTGCCAACAGTGCCTATCTAATGTTAATACTCCAGTAAAGGAACAGGTAAGAAATTACCAGTTAAGGACTCTCAATAAACACTCAAACACCTTGATTAACAGTATGATGTAGTTTTGTTATGACAGTTCTTAGTAGATATAGCTCTTGCTAAAATTTATGGGACCTAAGACAGAAATATAGATATCTCAACATTTAAGTTATAAAATGAATTAATAGACTTGTTATTATAAAATCTATTCTGTCTTTTTACTTGGACAAATATCCTCTCATCATCTAGAAGGCCAGGTTCAAATTTAGAATTCCTGGGTCCTGAGATTTCTGTCAGAATATTGAAGGTTCTGAGAACTGATCTGAGCTTGCCCTTTTGTTGTAAACTCTTCAGCTCTTTTCCACACTGGGAAGAGCTTCTCATACATATATGTAAATACTTCTTCAACTCTGTCAGCACCCACCCCAAACAGCTGCCTCTTGTCCACCTTGAAGCCAAGGAATGCACACTGGGGACAAATTATGCCTAGAAAAGAGGCCTTTGTAGGCTCTGACAACAGGATTAGGTGTGTTAGGACAAGGAATCTTTGAATCTCTGTTCTTGAACACTGGTATAGAAGTGGGAGGTGTTAGGTGGGGCTATCCCTTTGGTCTACCATACTCCTTACAGACACTTGAAGAAGGGCCCAGCTCAAAGAGTGAGCCCTAGGTACTATTTCCATGAAGTGATTTTGTAATTTATTTCTTTAATTAATTATGTTCTGTTAGAGAATAATTTTACATAAAATACAATGTGCCTTTCCTATATTGTTTCTTATTTTGATATTAGGTTAGAAGTTTTCTCATTTACAAATAAATTGTCATAGATCTCTTCTTTATTTAAAATTCTCAGCATTTTACTTTAAGCAGAAACAGAGATGTCCTTCCTTGACCTTACTCCTTTTTTTTCCACATTTTTATTGAATTATTTTTATTTATTTGAGAGAGCAAGCTCCCATCTGCTGGCTCACTCCCCAAATGACCACATGGCCAGGGCTGGGCCATAATAAAACCAAGAGCCAGGAGCTTCATTGAGTCTCCCTTATGGGTAGCAGGGGCCCAAGCACTTGGGCCTTTTTCTTCAGCTTTCTCAGGGACATTAGCATGGAGCTGGATCAGATGTGGTGCAGCTGGGACTCAAGCAGCACACCCATATGGAATGCCTTGTGTTATGGGCAGCGGTTAACCCCCTACACCTCAACACTGGCCCCTAGATAACAGTTTTTATATGAATGATCTCGAACTAAATTTTAAGCATCCCAAATAGTAGCTTAAAAGTTTTGAGAACCGTATAATAATTTGTTGAATTACAGAGTTTGTCTTTAAACGTATGCTAATTATTTCATTAAACAGTGATAATTTATTTCTAAACACTGTGAAAATGTTTTATTAGTTTGTATCTCAAGTTGAGTTTAACTCACTTTTTACAGTTCAAGTCCAAAATTTCTTGATCAGCTGTTTTTGATAAACACAACCAAGTAAAAGGAATAGATTATACAAGTATTAAAGGGAGGGGAGAATGTGACAGTGCCTAATAAGGAAAAATAATTTTATTAAATTCAGAAATTAAAGCTATACAGAATTTAAATATTTAAAGTCTATGCTTTAAAGTCTATGTATGCTTTAATTTAGTATGTTTTACTGATATTGATTTGCAATCATAATTGTATTCATACAATATTTTGCTGATGAATTCCATTTGCATTGCAGGCATTCATGTTACTCTGTGATCTTTTGATGATTTTTAGCCACCAATTAATGACAGGTGGCAGAGAGGGCCTTCAGCCTTTGGTGTTTAATCCTGATACTGGACTTCAGTCTGAACTCCTCAGTTTTGTGATGGATCATGTTTTCATTGACCAAGATGAAGAGAACCAGAGCATGGGTATTTGTAGCTATCATATCATCAATATTACTCTTATTTTACAAACCCCAAAGGATGGGGGGGTATCAAATTCATTCCTAAAAATCACTGAGATTTCTCTTTTAAAAAGTTAACATAGTTATGTAGTTCATAAACCAATAAGAATTAAATGTATATAGTGAAGTCTCCTTTTAACAGTTATCCTTAGAGATCCTTCTCTATCATTGGGTTTCCTTGTTCTTTTTCTAACAACTTATTATGTCCTTGTGTAGATATAGCACAAATTGCATAATCCATCTCATATTGATTGATAAGTGGCTAGTTTTCAATTTTCAGTTGTCACAAACTTATGCTGTACTGAGCAATTGTGCACACTTGTCATTTCCCCCATGTACAAATGTATGCATAGGATAGATGTTATTTCTGATTGCACCAGGTTAATAGTTTTCATTTTAAAGGAAAGTACTCAATTTATTTTCTATTCCTGAGTAATTGCTGCACATAACTTAAATGAGCAAAATACATCTATAAATATTAAATACTGAAAGACTGTTTCAAAACTCACTGATCAAAATTGTGCTGAGCCCACAGAATAATGATTTAGCAAAATTAAACTGAATTGTTAATGATTAGTTGTGTTATTTGAAATAGGTTATTTGTGAAATAGATGATTTAAGCTCTCTAACGTAATTATAGGAAGCATATCTGATCCACAAATCTGTTTGGTATATTAGAGTATTCTTCATAAAACATTTTTAAAAATACTAAACTGAAATAAAGTGTGTGTTTATTTAGAAACTCTCAGGAGACAAAATTTGCCTGCTAGTTTTCTTTAAAAAAATCTCAGATCTTTCATAGTATTGAGGCGTCACAACAGGACTAATTAGTAGAAAGGAAAGAGAGATTGAGAACAACTTCCTTTATGAATATATAAATGTGAAGAAGAAAAAAATGAAGCTGATCCCTGGCCAGACCAGAACATGAGGCGAGGGCAGGGAATAGCCAGTATAGAACCTGAAACAAATGTTATCATCTGGAGACTTATTGGGAAATTTCTGCTAGGATTTAAAAAGTCAGTTGACTAGAACCTAGACTAAAAATTTGAAAAGGAAACATTCCTTGTTTTGAAAATTTTTGGTAGAATTTTAAAATAAAGTTTATGTGCATAACATGGTTTGCAAAATATATTTCTCAGCTGATAATGTAATCTTGTGCATATATTTCCATTGCTTCCCCAAGTATTTTTCCAAAAGCATAGTTTTTACCTGTATCTCAAAAATTTCCAGGCATTCTCTTCTATAGGAATATATTAGCACATTAGCAATACTGAAATAAAAAAGCAAAATTTTAAGGCAAATAGACAACAGAATTGTTGAAGACAATTATTTATTTATTTGAAAGGCAGAGTTACAGAGATAGAGAGGTCTTCCATCTGCTGGTTCACTCCCCAAATGGTCACAAACAGCCAGGGATGGACCAGGCCAAAACCAGGAGCCAGGGACTTCATCAAGGTCTCCTAGTTGGGCCATCCTCCACTGCTTTCCTAGGCACATTAGCAGGGAGCTGGATCTGAAGTAGAGCAGCTGGGACTCGACTGGCGCCCATACGGGATGCCAGCATTGCAGGGGACAGCTTAACCCGTCATACCACAGTGCCAGCCCTGTCAACAGAATTATTGTAACATAAGTATCATATAAACAATCTCTTTATTTGGTTTGTTTATCTTATTAAATATGCAGAGTGATAATCTCCTAGAAAAAGGGAACTTAGTGCCCACCAAATGTTTAATAAATATGTAACTAAATACAAAACCCTAAGATAATCATTCATTACAGCTATCACTTTTTTGTCCCATCTAGAGCTGAATTGTATCTGTTTGTGAAATTATAATATTTAGCTAGTTTTCAATTATACAGATTGTCTACATTGTTGTACTTGGTATAAAAAGTCAAAATTTGTGACAGTTTATTTTCTGTGGTTAGAGGGCGATGAAGAAGATGAAGCTAATAAAATTGAGGCATTACATAAAAGAAGGAATCTCCTTGCTGCCTTCAGCAAACTGATCATTTATGATATTGTTGATATGCATGCAGCTGCAGACATCTTCAAACACTACATGAAGGTATAATTTATTTTCCTCTTCCCATCTAAGTGGCAAATAAATTTGGCTGGAAAAATGAAAAGATGATGACAGAAGCTAAAATTGACAACTTTCACATATTTATTTCAGATAACTTTTTTGGTAAAGTTTCTTTCATTTATATAAGTATACTCTTTGTCAGTATGTACCACTGTATTGATTCCATAGAGAAGGATTGACATGAAAAAACACACTGTCAGATGGCTCTGCATTCCATAAAATCTGTGTTGCCCCAAACCCTCTGAAAAAGCAAAGCTCAGAAATCCTCATGGCGTGGCCAGATAGGAACGGATACTAGGGAACACTTCTCGGTGCCTTATTCTCATACCAGAGAGAATGTTCTGTTTTGCCCATATTCAGAATACTGTGTGTGCCATTTGATTCAGTTGTATCTTTATCTGTGTTTTGTTATTGTTCAATTTCAGTTTGATATAATAACTAATTGTATTTTACAGTTTAAAAAAATAATAAAGTGTGATGAGCACTGTGCTGGTAAACAGAGGATTATATGTTCTAAGGCTTTCACTTTATAGCTAATCATTATAAAAACCCTATGGGTAAGAAGTAATGCCCTCATTTACAGATGAGAAAACTAAAGTTCAGAGAGGTCAGCTTTTCAAAGATAACACAACTGTTAATCAGGATTTGATTTGGGGTTGTCTAGCTTCAAAACACAACTCTTCACTGGATCACTAATTCTCAGCTTGATTATTTTAGTGATAGATGTACAAATCACAGAGCTAGCACTGAATGTAGAGACTTAAGTGAGAGAAACTGGAAAAGGCTTCATAAAACTACATTTAAGCAGGATTTAGATGGAGAGATAAAGTCTTAATAGGGAAGAATTGAGGGAAGAAAAGCCTTTGCTAAGATAGCAGTGGAGATTTAGCTACTACCTGTGTCGACTTAGGTTTCTGTGTATAGTATACAAAGAAATATGAAAGATCTTGCCAAGCTAATTATTGGTATCCAGTTAGACTGTCATATTTGCCCATTGAACCTCGGTGAATGCTTGTTCTTGGTGATCATTTCATTTCTAAGTATTCACAAGCACTGCTTTTAATGAGATATTGTGTGTTCTTGCTTAGGTTAGATACCAAGCTTACTGATACATGAGGGGGCTTCACAACATTTTAATTCCCTTTTTCTACAAACTTTTTGAAACTGCCTCATATTGTTTAGGTAATTATTTCTTAACCTCATTATACATCAGTCATCTGGAGCTGTTTTCAAATTACATGTTCCTGAGTCATATTCATTCTGAATGAGAATATGTAGGGTGGAGCCCAGGCATTTGTGTTGTTTTGTTTAATTCTCCGTATGACATTCTTTCCCTTTGGAAAATAAGATCTATGATTATAACTATCCTCCATTACATTTCCTATTTTTTTTACCTTGCTGCAAAGAGCACAAAAAATGTTTCAATAATTTCTTCAAGTTTTCCTAGAATATGATTCAAGCCTAGGAAGCTAATTCATTGGAATGATATGATGTTGTCTTTAGCTCTTCAGTCAAGCTGCATCTCAGTTCCATTTTACCATTTTTCCTATTATTTTTATGTAGTAGTCCTCCCTTGCTATATGAAGTAGGGAAGGATAAAATGTGTTGATTTCCATTTCCTCCTGATTTCATCTCTTAACAATATTATGTTGGTTTCAAAAAATGAGCCTTACCCAAAACTTGTACCATCCTTAGCATTTTTTTTACATTCTTATGCTCAGTAAAGGCTCATATATTTTGATGAGTATTCTGATAGTTATTTGCTACTCTGATATATGGTATGTGAGTTTTCCCTCCACTTCTGTATTTGATCAGTTCAAATCTGATCTTAAATCTGCCTGCTCAGTTACATTAGTTGAAAAATTCTTTAAATCTTTTATCAAAAGAACTGAGTTACAAAGAAATTAAATGTTTCCTATTCACTGTTGAAGATGTCTATTATTATAGTAAAATATAGACATGTTGGTGAGGGGGGTGAGATGGTACACAGAAGTATTAAATGAAAAGTTAAATCTGTTACCCTAATTTGCCCTTCCCCCTATTTAGGCTCATTCCATGGAAGTAAGCAGTTTTAATTACTTTGGTTTTAGTTCTTCGAGAATTTTCTACCAAAGTTCTGTTTCCACTTTGTAACTTTTTATATGGTATCTGTTGAATCATGTTATGAAGATTGAGGAGTTTCTCACCTACAACAACCACCTCTTTTGGAATCTCCAATTTTTAATTTTATTATTTTAATTTTTAAGATGTATTTATTGATTTGATAGAGAGAAATGTCTTCCATTTACTATTTCATCCCGAATTCCTGGAACATCCCAGGCTGATCCAAGCCTATGCCAGGACCCCTTAACTCCATCCAGGTTTCCCATGTGGGTATTAGGGGCCTGAGTACTTGAGCCATCTTCCATTGCTTTCCTGTTTGCATTAGCAGAGAATTGGATTGGAAGTGGAGTAGCTGGGACTAGAATTAGTATCCCCCTGTTGCTTTGATATAGAATGTTGGCATCATGGGTAGCCGCTTAAACCACTATGCCACAATGCTGGCTCCTCTAGTTTTTTTTTTTTGTTTTATTTTAGTATTATTGTTATTTACTTTATAATCTTAAATATCAAATATGAGGCACTTTAATTTTAGACAGTATCATTTAGCTCCCATGATGATGAAATTAAACTGTGAAGAGGATAATTAAATACTTCAGTGCTCTCCTTTCTTTTACAGATGCATTCTTTATCTCATGAAATTTCAGTACATTTAAAGCTATTTTTTCTTTCCTTTCCTTACAGTATTACAATGACTACGGTGATATTATTAAGGAAACACTGAGTAAAACCAGACAGATTGACAAAATTCAGTGTGCCAAAACACTTATTCTCAGTTTGCAACAGGTAAGAAATTTGGAGAAAGGGAATCAAAGAATTGAAATAATGATAATTGTGCTTTTGTGTTATCTTATTTAAACTAGATCATTTTATCAGTGCATTACTGAGGATATAGTCTGGTACAAAGATATAAATTTTATGTCTTTTGGAAGATTATCCTATAGTTCCACAAATAGTTAAAGTCCTGAGGTGATCTAATCTTTTAATTTAAAAAGAAAAATATAAAAAGTATTTAATGAGAAAAGAGGGCCATTAGTATCCAAATTAAAAATCATATAAATAAGATGTCTAGTAAATGCCTAGTGAATTGAAGTAGAGATTTCAGGGGACCTAGATGTATGTGCATGTATTGTTTATAAAGGTCTCATTACAAATCAGTGGGAAAACGATGGGGACTGTTCAGTAAATGGTGATGAGTCAGTTGGCTGTGTATTTGGAAGAAGTTATAGCCTTACCTAATGTACCCAAGATAACTACTAGGTTGTATACAAATGGTTAAAAATTAAAATTTTTAATAAAATATTTTTAAGCCTTTTAAGAGAAGCCACAAATTTAAAATTTATGATCTTATATACATTTAGGCTTGTATACAAATCAGCATTCTTAACAAAAATTTTTTTAAAAAATGACAGATTAGGAGAAAATATTTCCAAGCATACGTAACAAATCCTACAAATCAATAGCAAAGATAAATAAACCCCACAGAAAAATGAGCAAGAGATATTTTTGAAAAGGCAGTTTTATAGAGGAGGAATATTTTTTAGTCTACTTTATTTGAAAGACAAAGTGACAGACATAGATCTTCTATACACTAGATACTCCCCAATAATAGCCAGCTGGACCAGGCCTAAGCCCAGAACCCAAAACTCAAACTGGGTCTCCTAAGTGAATGGTAGGGACTCTAAAGTGCGTGAGCTATCATCTGCTGCCTTCAAAGGGGTGTATTAGCAGGAAACTGGATGGGAAGCACAGGAACCAGGACGCAAGTCAAAGTGCTTTGAGATGGAATGCAGGCATCCCAGGTAGCATCTTAATTACTGCACCAGCTGTCCCATCCTTCAAGGCAGAATCTTAAAAACCAATAAACATGAAAAAGAAACAGCTTTATTAAGAAGTAATGAAATAGAAGTTGAAACAAAAAGAAACTAAATGAATGTTAAGTATGTGAAATAAATGGCATAAATGAATGTTAAGTATGTGAAAGAAATTGCTCTTGCCTTTTTGGAAGGTAATTATGCAGTTCATTTCAAAATTTAAGATGTATGAAAAAAAAAAAGATGTATGTGAAGGTACTTCAGAATGTTTGTGGAAAAGTGAGATTAGAAGATTTCTCTTAGTACAAAAGTATTTTTGAAATCCATGTATAGTTTTTCCCTAATAAGCATTTCCATGAACTTTTTCTTTTAATAATACTGTTGTGTTTATTTTTATTTATTTGAAAGACAGAGACAGAAATCTCCCATCTACTCTTTCACTCCCGAAATCCCATCAATAGCCAGAGCTGAACCAAGCCAAAGCCAGGAGCTAGAGACTCAATCTGGGTCTTTCATTTGGATGAAGCCATCACATTCTGTCACCTAGGGTATGTGTTAGCAGGAAGCTAGAATCTAGAGTAGAAGCTGAATCTAGAGTAAACTTGAACCCAGGAACTCCGATATGGGATAGGAACATTACATAGAGTGTCTTTAACTGCTATGCCAAATGCCCACCCCTCCATGACCTTTTTAATGGAAAAAGCTATATATCGATTTCAAAATCTTTTCTGCACTAAAAGAAACTTGTTTCCATTTTTCTATGAATTTCTTCAAGTATCCTCATATTCTGTGTAGAAACTAATAATTTTTTCATAGATTTATTTATTTTAAAGTCAGAGTTACACAGAGAGAGGAGAGGGAGAGAAAGAGAGAGAGATCTTCCATCCAATGGTTCACTCCCGAGTTGGCCTCAACGGCCAGAACTACACCGATCAGGAGCCAGGAGCTTCCTCCCAGTCTTCCCATGTAGGTGCAGAGGCCCAAGGACTTGGGCCATCTTCTACTGCTTTCCCAGGCCATAGCAGAGAGCTTGACAGGAAGTGGAGCAACTGGGTCTCGAACTGGCGCCCATATGGGATGTCAGCGCTTCAGGCCAGGGCGTTAACCCACTGCGCCACAGCACCAGCCCCAGAAACTAATAATGAACTTTTTGAAAAATAGCAAGTTCTCAACAGAATACATAGTATTCTACCATTTATTTAAAAATAGAAACTTTATATGTAATGTGTCTAAACTGGGCTAAAGAACTTTTAGACCCTTGAGACTGATTACCTTTAGAAAAAAGAGTGGTATTTGGTAGAAGAGAGAAAGGCAGATTTTTACTTTGAATTTCCTTTGATGGTTTGCAATGAAATGCATTATTGTAGAGCCTGTGCTGTGGCATAGAAGGTTATCCCATATGGGTACCAGTTCAAGTCCCAAGAGCTCCACTTCTGATCCAGCTCCCTGCTAATGCACCTGGGAAAGAAGCGGAAAATGGCCCAAGTACTTGGACCCCTGCACCCACATGGGAGACCCAGAAGTGGCTCCTGGCTCCTGGTTTCGGCCTGGCCTAACCCTAGCCATTTCGGAAGTAAACCAGCAGATAGAAGATTCTTTATCTCTATCTTTCAAATAAATTAATAAATCTTTAAAAAAATACTCATTTTAAATGTAAACTTTAAAATTTAAAGCTGTTGTGTGCAGCTGTATGTGAAAACATTTTTAAATTTTTAACAGTTTATAAACAATTATCTGCAAATAAAGTTAAATATCTAGAGGACCTGCTCCCTCTGTTAATGGTGCAGTAAGTACTTCTAGCCCATCCATTGCTATAAAAACCTGAAAAAATAGACAACATGTTAAAAATGTGCAACACAGGAGCTGTTTCAATGATGTGATTAAATTGAATTCAGAGCTAAGGAAATGAAAAAAATTAAATATAAAAAATACTTCTCAGGACCTTTGCGTAAAGGGAATCAGAAATGGTTTGATAGCCGTCAGAGGAAATGGGGTTAAGGTTAGGGGGATATTTAAGATGTCAGAGGAAATGGGGGTAAGAAGGTTAGGGGGATATTTAAGATGCATGCCTCCAGGAGAGAAGTAGATGCAGTAGAGAGCAGTAAGCACAGAAGCAAAACTGCTGAGTAGGTAAATGTTTTTATTGAAATCAGGACAGTTCACTCCAGATAATAGGAGGAAAGGAAATATGTGTAGATATAATCAAAATCCCTAGATTTGGTGGTCAAACAATTGCCTTTATATTATCTAGTATTCTGAGGTTTTGTCGTCGTTGCTATTTTGACAGAATATATGTAATTGATAAAACCCCACTGTCCAGTTTAAGAACTTTTTTTAGTGTATCTTGTAATGGGTGGGAAAAAAATCATAGATCCAGGCCGGTGCCGCGGTTCACTAGGCTAATCCTCCGCCTAGCGGCGCCGGCACACCAGGTTCTAGTCCCGGTCGGGGCGCCAGATTCTGTCCCGGTTGCCCCTCTTCCAGGCCAGCTCTCTGCTGTGGCCTGGGAAGGCAGTGGAGGATGGCCCAAGTGGTTGGGCCCTGCACCCCATGGGAGACCAGGAGAAGCACCTGGCTCCTGCCTTCGGATCAACGCGGCACACCAGCCGCAGCGGCCATTGGAGGGTGAACCAACAGCAAAAGGAAGACCTTTCTCTCTCTCTCTCTCTCACTGTCCACTCTGCCTGTCAAAAAAAAAAAAAAAATCATAGCTCCATATACCAAATAATCTCTTAACGTAATATTCTTGTCTAGGATATAGTAAAGTTCTGAATGCTGCATTTCATATATTACCATTCTTGTAAAACAATAACAGAATATAGTAGATGTAAACAGCCATGTTACATCTGTTTTCAAATTTGTCTAGCAGGATTTTTTATTTTCACCAGAAAGCCCACCCCATACGGAAAAATATACCAATTTTCTCTCTGCATTTCCACCACTAGCACAAAAGTCAACTCAAGAAACTAGTAATAGATGACCTGAAGTAAGTGAACAAGAATGCTACAGTAAAATTCAGGGAGCAAACACATTTCGTCATACGCGTTTATATTTCTAAATTGTATCACCTATTTGAAAAACAACTTTATTATATTTAAATATTTAGAATATTTCTTAGCTGTATTTTCCCTCTCTTTTTATACAGTTGTTTAATGAACTTGTCCAAGAGCAGGGTCCCAACCTTGATAGGACATCTGCCCATGTCAGTGGCATTAAAGAATTGGCACGTCGCTTTGCCCTTACATTTGGACTCGACCAGATCAAGACACGAGAAGCAGTTGCAACACTTCACAAGTGAGTGAGATAAATTCTTTGTTATATAGAATCTTGTTTACTGAACTGTAACTGAAATAACTCTTTTTTCCCCTATTTTTAAAGTGACAAATGATAGAATTTTCAAGTTAACAAGAACTTTAGAGATTCTCAGCCTTTAAGTTTTAATTTAAAAAACATTTACTTAAACCAATATTCCAACTTATAGTTTTGTACTATAAATGTATGTGACTATATAATAAATTCCACCAGTTCATTATCAGATGTTACTATCTTTAGTGCTGATTTTACTATCTTCCCAAATATTTTTGTGATTTTAGCCCATTGAGAGAACTGTATTAACTATATTAACTATCTGGAAAATAAGATGCTGCTTTATTTTACTTCAGGGATGGCATAGAGTTTGCTTTTAAGTACCAAAATCAGAAAGGACAAGAATATCCACCTCCTAATCTGGCTTTTCTTGAAGTATTAAGTGAATTTTCTTCTAAGCTTCTTCGACAGGACAAAAAGACTGTGTAAGTTGCATGTTGCAAAAGAAGTGTTTTTTGCAATGACACTGTTGAAATTTTCTTTTTTGAAAAATCTTTAATCCTCTAGATATAATTACTACTGATAATTTCAGCTCTGATAGTTTGCTTTTAGGAACTAGAGTTTCTGTTTCCACTGCTCACCTTTCATTACCTTGGAATCTGCAAGATGAAATTAAGCAGGAGAAAATAGTTTCTTACTCTGCAGTTCAAAGACATACAAACATTGGCTGAGCCATGGTGTAATTCTTTCCCCTTTCCTTTAATATTCATTTCATTTTAGTTTTATAAACTGATAGTAAGGAGGATCAGTTATAATAATATGGTAAATAAATTGGAATTTAGAGAAATAACTAATGCTTATGAATATAAGTGATAGTTCTAAGGAAAGATGTTGACTTCACATTAGTTGAAAGTATTTATTAAGCCCCTAATATTGTTGGGGACTGTTCTAAAACTTACGTTCCAGTTTTGCTTTTTAATTTATTTATTTGCAGGAGACAGACAACTCCCATCTGGTGGTTCACTCTCCCAAAGAACTGTAAATAATTCCTGACACAGGAAGCCAGGAACTCAGTCTCTGGGTCTTTTATCTTATATGGGTGACAAGGACTCAACCAGAGCCATTACCAGCTGCCTACTAGGGTACACATTAACAGGAAGTTGGGAGTCAGGGCAGAGCCAGGACCTGAAACCAGGCACTCCAATATAGGATAATGGTGTCACAGGTGGTATCTTAACCCGAGGCTAAATGCCTGCCTCAAAACTTAGGAAGTTCTTAATGCAAGGGGACACGAGGGTTTTAGGTATTAAAATGGGATAATATGAAAGGTTTTAGGTATTAAAATGGGATAATATGATAGAGAACAATGGGTGTTGAATATCTGTGGGAGTAGAATGGTTTGGAAAGTTTTTAATATAAGCATTTATAGCTATATATTCTCTGAATTCCGTTTTAGCTGAATACCTCTAAGTTTTGTCATATTGCCTTTCAAGCTTCATTTATTTTGAAGTGCCTTCTCATTTCACTCTATTTCTTCTTTAAGCTGTTGGTTATTCAGAAATATTAATTTTCACGTATTCATGAATTTCTGAATTTTCCTTCTGTTACTGATTTCTGACTTCATTGTGGTCAGAAATCATGCATGGTGTGATTTTAATCCTTTAGAATGTACGAGGTTTGTTTTATAGACCAACATGATCTGTCCGCAAAGAATGTATATTCTGTTGTTGGCTGGAATTCTATTATCTATGTCTGTTCAGTCTAGTTGGCTTGCAACTTTGTTTATAATATTTTTTCAGGTCTTCTATTTTCTTGTTAATCTTTTGCCTAGTTCCATTATTAAAATAGAGTATAAACTTACCTTTTAATTACACTTTCCCATATTTCAGATTTATTCTAACTTAATTCTAAGGAAATACAGAAACTTTATTTACATAACTCCATTTCCTCCTTTTCATTTTTGTGATGCTATTATTGTTATACGTGATCATCTATATTTGTTATATTATTGATTTTTTAAAGATAATTTATTTATTTGAAAGTCAGTTACCGGCTGGCACCACGGCACACTAGGCTAATCCTCCGCCTTGCGGCGCCGGCACACCGGGTTCTAGTCCCAGTCGGGGCGCCAGATTCTGTCCCGGTTGCCCCTCTTCCAGGCCAGCTCTCTGCTGTGGCCAGGGAGTGCAGTGGAGGATGGCCCAAGTGCTTGGGCCCTGCACCCCATGGGAGACCAGGAGAAGCACCTGGCTCCTGCTTTCAGCGCGGTGCGCCTCTCTCTCTCTCTCTCACACTGTCCACTCTGCCTGTCCAAAAAAAAAAAAAAAAAAAAAAAGTTACACAGAGAGAGGTCTTCCATCCAATGGTTCACTCCCTAGTTGGCTGCAATGGCTGGAGCTGCGCCAATCCGAAGCCAGGAGCAAGGAGTTTCCTCCCAGTCTTCCCATGCGGGTGCAGGGGCCCAAGGACTTGAGCCATCTTCTGCTTCTTTCCCAAGCCATAGAAGAAAGCTGGATCTGAAGTGGAGCAGCCGGGACTCAAACCAGCGCCCATTTGGGATGCCGGTGCTGCAGGCAGTGGCTTTACCCACTATGCCACAGCACCAGCCCCAATACATTGTTATTACTTGACATAACTTTGTCTTTTACAGAATCTAATAATAGAAAGGAAAGCAAATATATATATTTATAGAGTTTGTAATATTAGCCTTCCACTTCTGGTTTCTCTTAATTTCTTCTTGTGCATTTAGATTACTGTGTGGTTTCATTTTCCTACTAATACAACTTTTCTATCACTTACCTCTTTTGTGATTATTGATATTTACATTTCTATGTTATTGGTCCAACAATACAGCAGTACTGTAAACATACTGTTTTATACAGTTTTTTTTAATCAGTTAAAAAAAAAGTTAAATATGCAATTATGTAGTCTTTTATAACAATCTGTGTAATTACCTTTCTTGGCACTCTTTGTGTAAATTCACAGTTCCCTTTGGTGTCATTCTCTTTTAGCTTGAAGAAATTCCTTTACTGTTTCTTTTAAGGCAGGTCCGTAGGAAGTAATTGTCTTTTATTCATCTGGAAGTGTGTTTTCTTTAATGTTGAAATAGTTTTACTGTACATGAGATCCTTGTTTGCTAGGTTTTTACTTTTAGCACTCTGACTGTCATCCTACTGCCTTGTGGTCTTCACTGGGTCTGATGAGGAGTCAGCTCTTGGTTTTATTGATTTGCCTTTGCATAAGATTTACTTTACTGTTACTCTTGCATGGTTAGCTTTGCTCTCAGCATTTTTCCTATGATGAGTTTGGATGTGAATCTCTGCATTTATCCTATTTGGTGTTTATTGAGCTTTGTGGATGTGCAAATTAATATTTTTGATCAAATGTGGAAAATTTTTAGCCATTATTCTAAATTTTCTTGTGCTCCCTTCTCTCATTTCTTAGTATTCCCATTACATGTCATTGCACTTAATGGTGTCCCACATTCCTCTCAGATTCTGTTCCTTTTTCTTCATTCTCCTTCTTCTTTCGTTCTGCATAATTTCTTGATATATTTTCTAGTTTGCAAATTATTTCTTTTGCCAACTCAGACCTTCTGTTAAGCCCCCTATAATGCATTTTTAATTTCCATTATTGTACTTTCTAGCTGCAGAAATTTCATTTTGTTCATTTGTCTTTAATTCATATTCTCTATTTGATGAGGGATATTATCACAACTTCTTTTAATTCTTTTGGTATGGTTTTCTTTAGTTCTTTGAATGCATTTATAATAATGTCTTTGAAATGTTTGCTCAAGGTTCTATTGCTTTTTTCCCTATCTGTATATCAGCTTTCTTTGTATCTTAATTTTTTGTTGAAAACTGGACATGTCAGATAATATATTGAAAATATATTACAAAATAATTGAATTCTTGATTCTGATTCCCTTCCCACCTCATGGTTGATATTATTGTTAATTATTTCTCCATTTGTTGAACGACTTGCATGAGCAAACTCTGAAATCTGTGAATTTCTGCCGTGTGCATCTTCTGATGTCCCTGCTCAGATCTTTCTTCCCCTGTTTTTTATTAACATTTAGCTTGACTACCTAGAGGTCTCCTCTAGACCATCATACACCACTTTTTGATCAGGGTTGTATTTAACACTCCTTAGCCAGTTAAATTTTTACCCTTGACTGTTGGATTGTGTGTGACTTAAAGGCTACTATCATAATTCAAAGTGTTTACTTGTTCCACATTTTAAACCAGGAGCTAGCAGGTTGGAGCGCGCTCGCTCGTGCGCTCTCTCTCTCTCTCTCTCTCTCTCTCTGTCTGATTGCTCCTGAGAGAGGAGTCTTGGTATGCATAATCTTCTAGACAATCAGGGAACCAAGTAGTTTAATTTTTTTTTTTTTTTTTTTTGACAGAGTGGACAGTGAGAGAGAGAGAGACAGAGAGAAAGGTCTTCCTTTGCTGTTGGTTCACCCTCCAATGGCCGCTGCGGCTGGCGCACCGCGCTGATCCGATGGCAGGAGCCAGGTACTTATCCTGGTCTCCCATGGGGTGCAGGGCCCAAGCACTTGGGCCATCCTCCACTGCACTCCCTGGCCACAGCAGAGAGCTGGCCTGGAAGAGGGGCAACCGGGACAGAATCCGGCACCCCGACCGGGACTAGAACCCGGTGTGCCGGCACCGCTAGGTGGAGGATTAGCCTAGTGAGCCGTGGCGCCGGCTAGTTTTATTTTTAACACTGCTCCTTCAGTGTTGCCCCTAGGTCAGAATAACTTATTGTTCAGCCAGTGTTAGGTTAGGAATTGAGCTTAAGTGAAGGATTCTGCCTTCTTGCCCGTGAGGCTTCCTACCTGTTAATAGAACTCTGTGTGGCTTGGGAAATGTTCTCAGATCCACCACATTCTCTAACCTGTTTGCCTCTAAGTGGGTGCAGGTTAGCATGTGTATAATTTTCCCAATTCTCAGGATTTTTCATTTTTAATGTTTATTTTTTAACCTGTTCCAAATCTGTTTAATGGATAAACTCTGAATAGAAACCAGTCAACAAGATTCTGACTTCAATAAAAAACACAATCTTTTATCAGCCTTTGGACTAAAATCAAGTGTAGTATCTGTTCTTATCAGTTTTTTTTTTTTTTTTTTTTTTTTTTTTTTTTTTTTTGACAGGCAGAGTGGACAGTGAGAGAGAGAGACAGAGAGAAAGGTCTTCCTTTGCCGTTGGTTCACCCTCCAATGGCCGCCGCGGCCGGCGCGCTGCGGCCGGCGCACCGCGCTGATCCGATGGCAGGAGCCAGGAGCCAGGTGCTTTTCCTGGTCTCCCATGGGGTGCAGGGCCCAAGCACCTGGGCCATCCTCCACTGCACTTCCCTGGCCACAGCAGAGGGCTGGCCTGGAAGAGGGGCAACCGGGACAGAATCCGGAGCCCCTACCGGGACTAGAACCCGGTGTGCCGGCGCCGCTAGGCGGAGGATTAGCCTAGTGAGCCGCGGCGCCGGCCTGTTCTTATCAGTTTAATAAAAAGCACAGTAATTATGTAAGTAAGGCAATAAAAGTAAAATTATATCCATCTTTCATGTAAGAATACACATGGGAGCAGGTGTTTTCATGCAGCAGTTAAGTCGGTGCTTGGGAAACCTACATCCCATATCAGCTTGAGTTGAACCATTAGCTTCTCTGCTTTTTTTTTTTTTAATATCTTTTATAGGCACTGTTTTGAGTCATCATTTGCTTTTCATTTTTTTTAAAAGATGTATTTATTAACTTGAAAGGCAGAGTTACATACGGAGAGAAGGAGAGGCAGAGAGAGAGAGAGAAGTCTTCCATCTGCTGGTACACTCCCCAATTGGCCGCAACATCTGAAGCTGAGCCGGACACAGGTGCAAGAGCCTAAGGACTTGGGCCATCTTCCACTGCCTTCCCATGCCACAGCAGAGAGCTAAATCAGAAGTGGAGCAGCCGGGACTAGAACCGGTGCCCAAATGGGATGCCGGCATGGTAGGCGGTGGCTTTACCTGCTGTACCGCAGCACTGGCCCAGCTTTTCTGCTTCTATTCCAGCTAAATAAAGTCACCGTCCCCACCACCTCCAACCCCAAACTACAGAGCAGTTTCCTTGTAGTCTGCCTCAATCTATAGTCAGAACTTCTAACTTTCATGCCATTAAAGAGAGACAAATGGGACAACATTCTTCTCCAGAATAACACCCCTTCTCTTGAAGCTGAGAAGGACCAGGTTGACCCCTGTTTCTTGCTTGTACCTCCAGATGGAGTTGAGGTAGGGCATTCATGGCCCCAGTGTTCTTAGCCTACTGTGCCTGCGATAGTTTCTATCCCATGGGTCAGCACTAGGTAGGAAAATGGTGCCTCATTCTTTCTAGCTGCTACTCAGAATACAGCTTCTACAATACAGGCCTAGGGGATGATGAAAAATGGTATGCTCCACAGGCAGAGTGGACAGTGAGAGAGAGAGACTAGAGAGAAAGGTCTTCCTTTACCGTTGGCTCACCCCCTCCCCCCCGCCATGGCCTCTGCGGCCGGCACACCACACTGATCCAAAGCCAGGAGCCAGGTGGTTCTCCTGGTCTCCCATGCAGGCGCAGGCCCAAGGACTTGGGCCATCCTCCATTGCACTCCCGGGCCACAGCAGAGAGCTGGACTGGAAGAGGAGCAACTGGGACAGAATCCGACGCCCCGACCGGGACTAGAACCCGGTGTGCCGGCGCCGCAGGCAGAGGATTAGTCTATTGATCTGCAGCACTGGCCTGTGCTCCTTCCTTTCAAGATATCCCTGATCTGAGAACTAGAGAGAGGAGTCAATATCATCTTTCTCCATGTGCTGTATGCCATTAGGACAATTTGCAAAGGCTTTAAATTACTTTTATCATTTTTACCAGTTGAACAGCTGTGTTCTGGGTAGGAGGTTTCCAGCCTCCTCAATCTACCATTCTAGAAATCTTTATCTGGTTGGAGCACTTTAAAAGAAAACAGAGAGGGGCTGGTGCTGTGGCGCAGCAGATTAACACCCTGACCTAAAGCACCAGCATCCCATATGGGTGCCAGTACTAGTCCCAGCTGCTCTTCTTCTGATGCAGCTCTCTGCTATGGCCTGGGATAGCAGTAGAAGATGGCCCAAGTCCTTGGGCCCCTGCACCCATGTGGGAAACCCCAAAGAAGCTCCTGAGTCCTGGCTCCTGGCTTCAGATCAGCACAGCTCCAGCTGTTGCAGTCATCTGGGGAGTGAACCAGCAGATGGAAGGCCTTTCTCTCTGTCTTTACCTCTCTCTCTAACTCTGTCTTTCAAATAAATAAAACAAATCTTTAAGGAAAAAAAAAAAAAACTGAGAGAGTGGGTTGGTTGGCTGCTTGGAATACCTACGTCCCATATCAGAATGTTTGGGTTCAAGTCCAGGCTCCATTCTCCATTCCATCGTCCTGCTAATGCATTCCCTGGGAGGCAGCAGGTGATGGTTCCAGTATTTGAGTCTCTGCCACCACATGGATTGTGTTCCTGACTCACTTCAGCCTGGCGCACCCTTGGCTGTTGTAAGCATTTGGGGAATGAACCAGCATATAGTGGAGATTCTCTCTCTCTCTCTCTCTCTCTCTCTCTCTCTCTCTCTCTCTTTCACATAAAATAAATAAGAATTTTTGAAAGTTTAAAAGTAAAACTAATATTTTAGTAAAATTAAGCTTCTGATTTTTTTTTATGTTTAAAAGCAAGGGAAGAACTATGTGAAAGAGTACACACACACATACACACACTTGTATTGCATTCTCTTGTTTAAAAGTGCCCTAGGAATATGTGAAGCAAAATTTTAAATTCTTAATCCCTCCCTTTCCAAGGGTGACCACTGTGAACATTTTAATGTGTGTCTTTAGGTATTTTTAGAACCTAAAAGAAGAGTCTCAGGTTAAGAAAAATTAAATAAGTGATGCATGAACTGCTTCTGTGAAAATCACTGCTTTTTCTATTGTGTTTCTAGTCATTCATATCTAGAGAAATTCCTTACTGAGCAGATGATGGAAAGGAGGGAAGATGTCTGGCTTCCACTAATCTCCTATAGAAATTCCTTAGTCACTGGTGGTGAAGATGATAGAATGTCAGTGAACAGTGGAAGTAGCAGCAGCAAAACCTCCTCAGTAAGGAATAAGAAAGGACGACCCCCACTTCATAAAAAACGAGTGGAAGGTAAGTCTGCTTTACCCCATGAAACAAATACTCTCTGATTTTATAGAGATAGATAAATGGCAATCTGTTAATGCAAGATAGTACTGTTGAGGTGCATGATTTCTTTGTATATTTGATATATAAGGAGATGTTCGAGCATTATGGTTGGAATAGACAAAGTTCAACACTGTTACTCAGATTTTACACAGAAGACCCAAGACTTGGAGAATTTCAATCACCATATGCAAGGAGTCATCAAAAAGTTCATGGGAAATGCTTATTATGAAAAAATTCTGCATGGACTTTAAAAATATACTAAAAGCTTTTAATTCCATTTTTTCCAAACTTTATGAAGTCCCCTTTTATAATTCACTAATGAAACAGTGTTACCATTTTCAAGATTAATAAGAAGCATATATGGACCAGATAACCTAATTTGTTAAGTTATAAAAAAACTTTCTCTGTGTCCATTTTAAATTTACAGAGTAACTATGAAAGATTGCATTCCTAGGACCCTTAGGCAGCTGAGTTTTCATCTGTTTGAAATGAAGAGAACATCTCAAGCATGTTTTCACTGAGGAATCTTTTAAGGGTTAGAGTATGCAAGAAGAGTGAATTCTTTCTGAAGTTACTCATTGAGTTTCTACCAAGCACTTTTCTTAGAACTGTGCTATGAGCTGCAGATTAGGAGTTAATGAGGGGCCCATATTGTGGCTCAGTGGGTTAAGCGACCATCTGCGGTACTGGCATCTTCCATGGGTGCCGCCAGTTCAAGTCCTGGCTATTCCCCTTCTAATCCAGCTCCATGCTAATACACCTAGGAAAACAGCAGAAAATGCTCCAAGCACTTGGGCTTCTGCCACCCACATGGAACACCTGGATGAAGCTCCTGGCTTCAACCAGGCCATTGTCGATATTTGGGGAGTGAACCAGCAAGTGGAAGATCTCTGTCTCTCTCTCTCTTTCTCTGTAGCTATGCCTTTCAAATAAAATAAATAAAATCCAAAAAGGGGGAGAGGGGAATGAATGAAAGTGTTCATATGCAGATGGGGAGATAGAGAAGAGAAACAGGCAATGTAAGTTTCAGTGTGGTGAGATCTCTGATAGGTCAAACAGGAGGCTTTGGGAGCATAAAGAGAATAAACAGATCTTTAATGACTTTGGAAAGATTTTCAGAAAAAGATGACATGAAGTAGAAAGCCAGCAGGTGAGTTTACTAGGTTAAGAATTAAACTCTTTTGACCATGAAACTTTACATATGGCACAGAATAAAATTTTTGAGTTAAATGTTGAAAGAAAAATGGTAAGAATAGAAAATGTTAAATATGTCTGTTGATTAGGAAGAGATTCAACAGTTAACTTCAGATCAGTGGAATGAGCAGAGATTGAGTAGGTAGTTTCAGAGACAGAAAAAACAATTCAGAAGGTATATATGTGTCTGACAAAATATTGGAAACCTGAGAAATACACACAGAGAGATGGAATGCTAGATAGCAAAAGAGCAACCTAACAACACACATCTCTGCCAGAATCTTCTCCCTCTCCCTCTCCCTCTCATTCTGCCATTCAAATAAATAAATCTTTTTAAAATGTTTTGAATTTTTATATGTAGAAACTTCACAGCTAATGAAATATTTTAGCAGAATGGTTTAAGCATGTAAATAATGCTTTAATCTCAATCTTTACACATAATTACAGAAATAACATGCACATGACAAATTACCTGCTCATGCAGGTAGTATGTAGATAAGTTCTAAGTAAGTAAGAATGATTATAAAAGTGAACTTCAGAAAGTTGATATTAAAATTGAATTAAAAGATAATGTGCATTTTCCATGAACTTGTGAGATCCTCTCATATTTCCTCTAGAAGTTAAGAGAATGGTAAGTGGGGACTAGGTGAGGTGATCAGAGAAGGCTTCCCTGAAGGGCTGAGAACATGAAAACAGCTAGTGTCTCAGCCCATCTCCACATGTTCTCTCTCCGGTGACCAGTGTCCAGTTGTGCAAGGGAATTTGCTGCTTTCTCTGTAAAAACTAGCTAGACCCTAAGTGCTGCCTGGGGCCCCTCTGAGCTCCAGGAAATAAGCTGTTTGTAGCTTGAGCAAAGCAAGCTTGGAAAAGGCCCCATTTTCCCCTCCTAGGGAAATTGCATCCTCAGAAATACAAGGGCTTTGAAGAGAGGATGATGTGAGAATAGCTAAAATTTGATGGTTATGTATATCACCTCATTGGATTTTTACAACCTGTAAGTGTAGACACTGATATTCCCATGTTTTATATGAGGAAACTGAACTTTGGAAGTTTAATGACTCATGCAAAGTTATTCAAGTGAGTGGTTGAACTGGGATTCAAAGTAGGCAGTCCAACAGCAAAGCCCTACTCTTCAAGTCTGTGCTGTAACTGCCTCCAGAGTCTACTCTGTCTGTGATATTGTGAGTTTAACTGGAATTTTTACAGATGAGAGTCTGGACAACACATGGCTAAACAGGACGGAAACCATGATCCAGACTCCTGGCCCCCTGCCAGCACCACAGCTCACATCTACCGTGCTGCGGGAGAATAGCCGGCCCATGGGAGAGCAGATTCAAGAACCTGAGTCTGAACATGGTTCTGAACCAGACTTCTTACACAAGTAAGTAGTAGAAATTTGTTTTCTTGGCATAAAACCTTTAACTGTTAAAGTAAAGCCATTTAAGACACCTGTTCATCAGAGCATATTGTTGGTTAGTTTGTGAGAAAACAAAGCCGCAAATAGAGGGTAGTTATATGAGAAGATGTGTGAGTCTGCGTATACTGTTTTGGAGGTCAGTGATTCAAAGGTCACAGGCCGTTATGTGTGGTATCTGACTAAGTGCTAATTTCAGTTGCTGTTTGCATATTCATTGGACAGGACTATTTCTTCGCAAAGAAACCCAGGAAGATAATGCAAGTTGCTTTTTGGCAAAAAAGCCTGCAGGAACCTCTGCTAGTTTGTCAGTAGTCTCACCACCAAATACTGTATTACCTGACAAATTCTGAAGACATGTGCTCTCTGAGAATCAGTGTCTTAATCTTTTCCCCAAACTGGCAATTAAAATGTTTTCTAGTATGAAGTTTGTGTAATTATAGAGAAGGTAGGGGGCCGGCGCCGCAGCTCAGTAGGCTAATCCTCCACCTAGCGGCGCCGGCATACCAGGTCCTAGTCCCGGTCAGGGCGCCGGATTCTGTCCTGGTTGCCCCTCTTCCAGGCCAGCTCTCTGCTGTGACTCGGGAGTGCAGTGGAGGATGGCCCAAGTGCTTGGGCCCTGCACCCCATGGGAGACCAGGATAAGTACCTGGCTCCTGCCTTCAGATCAGCGCGGTGCGCCGGCCACAGTGCGCCAGCCGCAGCGGCCATTGGAGGGTGAACCAACAGCAAAAGGAAGACCTTTCTCTCTGTCTCTCTCTCACTGTCCACTCTGCCTGTAAAAAAAAAAAAAAAAAAAGAGAGAGAGAGAGAGAGAAGGTGGGGTCATGGGGTGAGTTGTGCTATAAAAATCTTAATTTTTTATTGTTTTTCCATCCAGCTTTGAAATTCTCCTAGCTCCTCACTTAACATTTCTTTGAAGAGGGTAATGCTATGAATTACTCTGATGGATAAGAGAATCCTCACTTAAAACTCAACAGATTTAGTGTGTTGAAAATGGATACACACAGTATTAGAAGTATTCAGATCCTGGGTTTTCATCAGACATCTTTGTGCTAAAGGATCTGCCTTCTTTCAGAGTTGAGAATAATCATTGTCAGCCATTGCATAACTGTGTGATCTTCTGCTGCTGAGTTTTGTAGAAGGTGGTGTTCCTTATGACCAGTATCAGAAATGGGAGACCTCACAAGTATCCCTACTCTTCCTACAGGATGGGTTCCCTCCTTGCTTGAGCAACCTGTCTTACCTCATGACCTTGCTATTTTTCAGTCTCTTTTTAAGCCCAGACCTGTCTTTTTCCCTGTTCTTGGTGTTTGGTCTGATGAAGGTAATAGCCCTATATGTTAAAAGGGTAGATAGTTAGAACATCATGCAACCGATTTTATATGTTAAAAATCACTAAATTTCACATCTCATAAAATTCCAAGAGGCATGTTTAGTCATGTCTCCACATGCTTATAAGTATAGAGTGCAAGTAAAGATTTGACTTTGGCCATTTGGGGGGGCGGGTGTGAAACCAACGGAAGGAAGACCTTTCTCACTGTCTAACTCTGCCTGTCAAAAAAAAAGGATGTGACTTTGTAGGGATTGAGAAAAAATGTGGTAAACCTTTCCTTATTCAACTCTGGAGAGCTTTCAGCTTTCAGACAAGTGTCATTTCTATCCTCAATGGCTTACTGCCCAGGCAGTTTACTTGTGAGGGGTCAGCAGTAGCCCAAGAGTGAGGTCTGAAAAGCACGCTCGTTTGGCAAGAGACCTTGGGGAATAAGACTGCTGGTTTACCATTTAGCAACTAAACCCAGCCAGCTTTTCTTAGCTACTTAGGTGTCTCTTTGAGCAACTTTATGCCTTTTTCACAAGTGCACTGGAATAAGTCCAGCTAATTCCCCAGCTGGGGATTAAGTCAGCCAACTATAACTTTTAGCATGAGACTGATTCACTAAATTCTTAATCTGCTACCATAAAATGAATAATAATACCCTCTCTTAGTCCTCAGATGCAGATCTCTTGGTTAGGCCAGCCGAAGTTAGAAGACTTAAATCGGAAGGACAGAACAGGAATGAACTACATGAAAGTGAGAACTGGAGTAAGGCATGCCGTGTAAGTGTTAAGAACATAACTATGTGAAGCTGGTCATTTTGTGAAAAGACTAGGATACCGCTAACATTCAGTCTCTCGGGAGTTAAAATAGTAATTATGCACAGAAAAGGATGGGAATGATTCTGAGGCTTTCAGCATTTTGAGTCCTAGTCCCTGCCACTGCCAGCTAGCTACATGGCCTCAGGCAAGCTCTAAAACAACTGTACCTCAGGTTCTAAAGGACTTGTTGCACCTTTCCCCTCTTCCCTTTCTTCCTCTTCCCCCATCCCTGCCCCACTTCTTTTGTCTAGATCCTGGGTGCCTAACCAGACCCTTCTTAACTCCTCGCAAAGCAAATGGCAAAACAGATCAGCTGCACAGGGCAGCTGTGAAACAGATAAGAGGGAAGAGCCCCCCTACTCTTCCACCAGCTGCCTCCTATACCCTCCACACACCCACCCCCCAGCAGATTCCCTCCTAACCAGATAAAACCTGAGTCCCAAATGTGCCCTTCGTGTAGTCTCACACAGTCTCTGCAAGAACAGACTGTTACCAACCTCTTTGCTTCCAGTAAAGCAACCTGTCTCTGTTGAGGTTGGTCTCCCTCTCCTTTTTCTGTCACTCCTCTCTAGGGGTATGAAAGGCCAGAACCCCGAGCTATCCCAGACCTAACAAGTTCCTCATTTGTGATATAAGGATAATAGTACCAAAAAGATTTCTGAGCACAGACACATAGCTAAATACATGTTATTTTATATTAACATACACACACATGAATTTGCCATTGTTACTTAATTATACTTATTATAATTTGAGATGAAATCTTTGAATCAAAGGAATGATTACTTATCTTGGAGTTCGGTATCATAATTTATGTAGCCCGTAAATCATAATTAGAAGGTATGCATTCATTGGTTAAAAGTACTAATTAAGGAAGTCCCAGGAGCCCAAATTGGATGAGTCTAAACAGCTAACTACATATTTTCCTTACCAGTCGAGGTCTAATGGAGGAAGATGCTGAACCCATCTTTGAAGATGTGATGATGTCATCTCGAAGCCAATTAGAAGATATGAATGAAGAATTTGAAGACACCATGGTCATTGATCTGGTAAAGAAAGTTATTATACTTTTCTTACATTAAAGTATATGAGGCATTTGTGTAAGATGATGCTCTTATTCTCAGAACCTGTTAAAGGAAGGCTGTGGTAAGGAGGAGGTTACATTGACCAGTAGTGGACAATAGGATTAGCTTATGTGATTTTCAAACTGCCTTCAAAGAGGTCATATTTTGAATTCTCAGAATAAGAGAAGTTACTTTCTTCTTTTTATCTTGTGTAAAAAGAGCTCACACCAATTTTGTCTTTCAGCATAGTGTACTTTTAATTGGAGTCTAACAGTATATACTCTGCTCCCTTTACAACCAAATGCAGAATATGGCACCTTTTGGTATAAGACATGTTTAAGATAAAGAAATCTGAATGTGGACTAGGTGTGAGTGATAGGAATTATTTTTTCAGGAGGGCATTTAGCCTAGTGGTTAAGATGCTCACATCCCATATTGGAGTGCCTGGGTTCAGTTCCTAGCTCTAACTGTCAATTCCAGCTTCTTTTCAGTGCAGACTCTGGAAGGCAGCAGATGATGGTTCATGTAATTGGATTCCAGCTACCATATCAGAGACTTGGATTGATTTTTCTGAATACTGGTTCAGGCCCAGCACTGGCCACTTCTAATATTTAGGGAGTGAACCAGAAGATAGGAGGAACCTCTGTCTCTCTGCCTCTCAAAAAAAACTTTTTTTTTTTTTTTCAAGAAAAGTAATATATAGTGGTTGTTTTTAGGTTATTTTTTTTAAGATTTATTTATTTATTTGAAAGAGTTACACAGAGAGAAGAAAGGTAGAGAGAGGGGGGGGGGGGTCTTCCATCCACTGATTCACTCCCCAATTGGCTGCAATGGCCAAAGCTGCGCTGATCTGAAGCCAAGAGCCAGGAGCTTCTTCTGGGTCTCCCACGTGGGTACAGGGGCCCAAGGACTTGGGCCTTCTTCTACTGTTTTCTCAGGCCATAGCAGAGAGCTAGATAGGAAGTGGAGCAGCTGAGCCCTGAACCGGCGCCCATATGGGGTGCCGGAGCTTCAGGCCAGGGCGTTAACCTCCTGTGCCACAGCACTGGCCCTAAGATTTTTTAAATTTTTATTCAGGAGACAGATCTTCTATCCACTGGTTCACTCTCCAAATGCCCAAAATAGCAGGGGCTGGGCAGGTCAAAGTCAGGAGCCCAGAACTCAATCAGGGTCTCCCATGTTGATGGCATGGACCCAACTCCTTGAGCCATTACCTGCTACCTGCAACAGTGTACATTAGCAGGGGGCTAGAATCAAGTGGAGTCAGGATTTGAACCCAGGCATTCCCATGTGGAATGTGAACATCCCGAATGGCATTTTAATGGTTAGATCAAATGCTTACCCCAATGGTCTTTTTTTTTTTTTTTTTTTTTAATCAATTTTTATCTGAGCCAGGCATTTAGCCTAGTGGTGAAGCAATCTGTATTACACATTGGAATACTTAGGTACCAAACTCAGCTCCAGCAAACTGACATGGCTTCCTGCTAAAATGCACTCTGGAAGGCAACAGTGATGGCTTAAGTAACTGGATTCCTGCCACTTGTTTGGGAAATTTGGATTAGGTTCCCAACTCCTGGCCTCAGTACTGGCCAGGAACTGTTGTGGCCACTGAGGAGTGAACTAGCAGACAGGAGTACCCTGTCTTTCTTATCTCTTATCTCTCTCTCTGTCCCTCTTCTCCCTCTCAAGTAGATAAAATGTAAAAAGTTTCCATCACTGATCGATAATATTGAATTATTTATAGGTGAAATGACACAGGAAAGAGAAAAACAATGATGAGACTTAATGAAACAAGATTGGCTAAATGTTTGACAGATGTATGAATGAATGGGTACATGGAAGTTCATCATACTCCTTTTTCTGTGTATTAGTTTGCTAAGGCTACCATCAGACTGGGTAGCTTTAACAAGTTTTCTCACAATTCTTTCCTAAATGAAGGTGTCAGGGTTGACTTCATTGTTAGGTCTCCCTCCTTGGTGTGTAGATGGTTGCCTTCCTTTGTCTTCATATGGGTTTTCCTGTATGTGTGTCTCATCCAGTAAAGACATCAGTCATAGTTGATTAGGGCCCACCCATGTGAACTAATTTTACTTTAATTTTCTCGTTAAGAGCCCTCTCTCCAGGTACTGGAAGTTAGGACTTCAACATAGGGAGTATATAATACAGCTTATAACATTTTGCTTTATATGTTTTGAATTTCCAATAAATATTTTGTAAGAAATACAAATGATATCATGCTAGTCTGATCTATAACTCCTGTCTCCTGTCCCACCCTCCCACCCCCCCACTTTTCCATCCATCTGCCTTGGGGAATTCACCAAGATTTACCATCTGCCTTGGGGAATTCACCAAGATTTACCATCTAGTATTGATCAATTTTGTTATTGTCTTATGATTTGAATGCTCTGTGTGTATAAGCACAAAACATTTGTGTGTATTTACATGTTCAGCTTATTCTTTAGAACTTGAAATCCCTTTTTTTCTATGCATGAGAAAAGTCAAAAATATTTGAGGTATTCTAAAAAAATATCTATGCTTCATTAAAAAGCCAGATTCTCTTTTTCCTTTTAAAACTGACCCTTAGTTCTGTATATTTATAATACTGTCAGAAATATTAGCTGATCGATAATACATTGCTTTAAGGATCTCTGAAAAAAAAAAGTAACTGATTTCTCTTTTTAGCCCCCATCAAGAAACCGGCGAGAGCGAGCTGAACTGAGGCCAGACTTCTTTGACTCCGCAGCTATCATAGAAGACGATTCAGTAAATGTTCATAACTGCTCTTTTTAATGGTTTCTGTATCCTGCTTATGCATGAAATTAATAATTGTGTTTCTCATTTTTCTAGGGATTTGGAATGCCTATGTTCTGAAGTCTGAAGAAAATTTACAAATCTGGAACTCTATTATTTAGAGCTAGAGGCCTATATACTGTGATAGCTTGTATGGGGAAAAAACACTTTTGATGTGATCTGATTTGTTTTTTAATCAAATGATTAAGGTCAATCCTTTTTGCAGTGACAGAGAAGAGGAGCATGTAAATTACCCAAGGGAATGTTGGTGAATGTCACCTCAGAAAGACTGACCTGAAAAATCATTTGTGTCCTAATATTGGACTGATCCCAATACAGATGTGTGTGTTTTTCTGGAGGGAGGAAGAAATTTTAAATTTTTAAAACAGCTGTCAAGATAATACACTGTTATACACCTGTTTTATGAAAACTCAGCATTGAGTAAAAAAAATATTTTTAACTTTATTTTCCTGTTGTACAATTTAAAAACTGTTTTAACATTTTGCCTTTTTATGTTTTAAAAGCTAACCATTTTTATTAAACCTATGAGTAAGCAACTCATCATAACTGATGAAGAGTGTTTTGGAGCTCACTGGATTTGGTTGACCTTGTGGAACAGAGAATATGGAGGAACAGAACATTGACAAGCTGAGATGAGATTCTGATGTAGTGCATATCTGCCAAAAACCACACACCCTCTGGATATGGATATGAATTCCCAGATTTTATATACTCTTGAATAAAAAGGTTTATTTTTATTTATAAGTGGGCATAAAATAAGAAATGTCCATGCAGCCATTTTCCAACAGATGCTGTACACTGTTCATTTTATATAGAATAGGGAGATTCAAATACAGTGCATTTTCTATTGGTATTTGTTCTGTGCATTTTTAGCAACTTCTACCAGCAAATAAAGTATTCTCAGTAAAACAAAAATGGTTCTCAAGTTATCAGTTTGCTGTTTTTACCACCTATTTCATGTCCTGCCAAATTCAAGTTATACAGACTTCTGTTTTCTTACAAAGGTAATCATGAAAAAATCCTTTGCCATTCAAAAGTAATTAAGTGTAACATAACTGTGTCTACTTCCCATGCATTTAATACCCTTATGCGCTAATTTTGTGAATTAAGTTTATCACTTATAGAAATATGTGCTGCATAGAAGTCTGTGCTTAGAAGGTAAAGTTCCCAAGCTTACCTTAAAATACAGCTACACTTCAGTGTTAAATGTGCATATTAAGAATAACTCTTTGGGGAAAGAAATTATGAATCTTCAGGACAGTCTTCAGTGGTTTAGCAATTCATTCTGCTTAGACTATTGACTTGCTGCCGTAGTTTTTAAAAGCCCACTTAGTTTCTTCTTTTCCCATTTTTTTAAAGGTAAGCCTCAGAATTTCCAAAGCAGTCCACCCACAGCTGTTTCTGGGCTGGTTTTTAAAGTAACTGCAAACAGAATCATGAGGCTTTGCCTTTTTACCAAAAATGAAAAGCATTTTTTAAAATTCTGTGCATCAGTGACTATCTTTCATGTGGGAAAGCAAACAGATGATTTTATTCATCCTTTTAGTAAACAGATACAAAACAGATTTTTCTCAAAATTTGTACAGTTCTGAAAAAACTTGGTCACCAAAAATGTTTTATCTGCTAATTCAGCAATTCCTAGGATCCAGTTAGGGGAGCAGGGGGGTCTCACTTTTTCCCAAAAATGTGGACTTCATTACTGTAAGTAAAACAACAGGAATGACTGGACTGTCCACTCCGGCCCTGTTTGCCTGTGGTTCTGGCCAGGGAGCAAGCCACGAGGTGCCATGGTACCTATAGACTGACCCTTTGACAGTCTTGTGTGGAAAACCAGTGCTTAGAAATACAGACCACCATGCAACAAGAACAAAAAAGGCTTAATATCTACTCCAATGGGTTTCCAGTTCAGTTTGAAGTCAATCAGATTTTTGTATTTTCAGTGTCTCCTTGATTGGTTTTGCTAGTAATTCTGTAAATTGTACATTTGCAATATGAGGTTTTTTTTTCCTTTTGTACAATTTGAAACTGATGCTTCACCTTTCCTTTAATAAACTATTCAAAATCAGGCTTGTGGTAGTCATCCTATTGTTCTAGGTAAAGCTCTAAAGAGACTATTTCTGTCCTCTTGAGAGAGGTTTGCTCTTTCAGATAATTTGTTAAATGATGGCAAGATTAACATATTAGTGAGGTATTCTTGTTTTTCATTTTGTTTTTTAAGAAAAAAACATTGAGGACTAGCTCACTAGTTTTCTTTGATTCCTTGGCCTTCACTGGACAGAATGACAGTGAGTAGTCCAAATTATCTGTAGTTTCATAGGGAGTCTCTTAAGTTTTAGATGAAGCACTCAGAGGACATTTGTCGACTGAGTCCTTCCTTCCTCTGCCTGAGGTCGACAGTGGGCTTGGGCCTGGTTTGTTCCCAGCAGTGACCCTCTGCAGACTACCTAGATTTTGCATAGCTACCAAAAATGGGGGTTTTTCTTGCCATTGTTACCAGGTACCCCTGACTATTTAAAGTCACACCCTACACACTTCATGGGCCTTCCCATGTCCTTTGGGCTGCGTTCATTATGTGGCCAAAGTGGCCTACACCGAAAAGGCAGAGTTATGGGAGATAAATCAGCAAGAGGGGAACAGCCAAGAGGAGGTGATGAGAATGGGTCTGTGACAGCTCATCTTAAAGGCTGCAAGCTTATTAGACCAGTGCTCTCCCAGTGTGACTTTGGTTTGGGGCAGGCTCACAGATTTCTCAGCCATGACTGGACTATGACTCCATTTTGTTCTGCTCCCAGAAGAAGAGTCCATCAGTCAGGAATCATGTGCTCATCAGAAACAGATGTGGTGCCTGCTCCAGCTTTTCATGCCAGACCTCTAAGATTCGGGTTGTGCGCTTGAAGTTTGCTTTCCTCTGTGGAGGGGTCTCCATCAGGTACCACATTTTAAGAGCATCTTTCTGCTTGCAAGGACACTGAGGAGGTGTTTTCACCATCCAAGACAACAGGTCAGAACCTCACTGAGGATGCTACTGGGATGTACCATGTGGATTCCACATAAGACACAGATCCTCTGCACATCAAGTGGCCATAGCTCTTGCTTGGAATGGTAAGGCTCTCATGCTGACATGAGAAGCACAGAGCCTGAGAACCAATAGTTCCTGCTAAAAGAATAAAGCCATAGCTCCTCATCTGTCAATCAGGTGAAGTCTCAGCTGGTACACTGACTCCATCAAGAGTGGTTAACTCATGTGTGAGTGTCCTTTACAGGCTTACAACTTAAGCATCAGCACCACAGAAGAGCACCAGTGGCTCCAGAGGAAGAGAACTGGGCTGGGGAAACCAAGACATGGTCAAAAGAGAAGCTAGAAGAATCTTTCACAACACAAGTGGTTTCTAAAAGGCACTGGAATGCTGCTTGGTGGCAAAATGATGGCTGATCATTTGTTTGCACTGCTGTGTAGCAGATTCATATATGAGGTAGGAAAGTTTTCTAAATTTAGTGACCTCTCTAGGGTCTTTGAATAGACTACCACTTCTCTCACCTCCACTCTTATATCAGGACCCTGTAAGTTCATCCACTCATCAGTTGAGTGACAGTTTCAATGTTAGAACAAAGGCTTGGAGTCTTAACATGTCTGGGTTCAAATCCCAGCTTCACCACTCAATAGCTGTATGGATTGAGAGAAATTGGGTACTTAACACAAGGACAGATCAAGCAATACCCTATCAGTGTTTCCTACCTCTACCACCACTCACAACATATTTTCTACTCTGTTTAAAGGTAGATACTTATCAGCCGTCTGCTGTGAACCCAAGTGTTTTTTATTATAAAATTCAAAATTCATCATTTTTCCTTTTCCCTTTAAGGTGAGCGCACCAGTTGGGAAAGGCATTCTGTACGACAGCCAAAGAGGATATTCAGCTGCCACCATTCTCAAGGTAGTCTGTGGTCCACTTGACAAAGCTTCCCAGGTCTTGCAGCTTTGTTTTTCTTTGGCCAGGTGGGTTTCTGGAAGAGACTTTCCCCATTATTTACGGCTTCCAGATGCATCTGACCCAAGTGCTTTCCTAGCCTGGTTCCTATACCATCTTGGAGCAAGTCAGACATGAGCCCTTCTCAGTGTCCATATTTTGCCACCTGGTCAAACACTTGGACTCTTAAAAAAAAAAAAAAATACCATGCCTTGTGTGGACCAGAACAGTGGCATCATTAAAGCAGGGTCCAAATCATGGCATGGCTGATGTCAGAAACTGGATTGCTCAACCAGTCTTGAGCTGCTGAGCCATGTGATGACGAACCTCAGTGCTGCTTCAACCAAGAGGTCTCTAAAATCCCCAAAGTCTGCCATCACCCTTTTCCCAATTTCCAGTGGCTCATGGTGTTTCTGATGGTTTTGTACTAGGTGTCAAGGAAGAATACAAAGAACCTCTGGCCAAAGACGGGCTCTGCCATTAGGAGCGCACTACTTACAGATGTAACAAAAAAATACAAGGTGAACGAGACAAGTTTTAAAAGACTAGACTGCTGCAAAATTACTCAGAAGATGGTGATGAGTAAGGAGGTAAGATGCTTTAAAAATAACAACTTTTGATTTTTATTTCTACCATAAAAAATGAAATACATACTCAAATATCAATTAATATTTTTAATAAAGCAAAAAACTTTTACAGTAAGGCATGAAAGAAATGCTTCTAGAATTTAGTAATCTTGGCCACAGGTTTCATGAATACAGAAGGTCAGATGGGGTGTATGAATGGCCAGATAGTAATTTTAGTTCTTGGTTCATTCTCCTTTGATTTGTTTACAAGGGAATATTTGCATGTTTCCTCCAAGGACGATGTACTTTCTTGCTAACCAAAACATCCAGGTCACGGCAGATACGGGCACGGGTGATAGAAGGCTGGATGATGTCATCTACAAACCCTGTTGAAGCACAGAAGAGAAGATTATCTGCATCCCCAGATGATGACATCCCTACCCCACCTGGGCACCAACTTGGAGCCAATAGTGTGAGCAGGATCCAACCTAATAACAGAGGGGCGAGGCCCTGTGAACCCTCCCCTGGATCCCAGAGCAATGACTGTTCTGGAAGATCCCCATCTTCTGGCCTAGGAGCATCTGGCAAGTAAAGGAAAATGTGACACCACCCCCACCCCCCACCGCCACCCCCAAGCCTCCCCTGACGAGAAAAATTGAGAAGTATCTGTTTTCAAAAGGGGAGCCATAACAACTCTTGCCATTTCTGTCCCCAAATGCTTCCCCCATCAACAGGTAGATTGTTTCCTTGGTCCTCTAATTTGTTTTAACCAATAAAATGTTGCAAAAATGACACTACAACTTCTAAACCTAGGCCTCGAGGGCCTTGCAGCTTTTCCTTGCCCTCTTTTCTTGGGAAACCATGTTTGGAAGCCTGCCTTAAGGATGACAGGCCATGTGGAAAGAGTCTAGCTAACAGCTAGCACCTACCAATGGGTAAGCTATGCCATCTTAGACTGTCAAGATCCAATCTAGCCATCAGATGACTATAGCTTCAAGAGTAATTCCAGGCAAAACCAAAATAACCACCCAGCTCAGCTCAGACCAAATTGTTGACCCTCAGAACTACAAGTAAGATAAAAGGTAAGTCTGTGGTGAATTTTTACTAATTTAGCTACCTTGGCAGTGTTGTTTGGATTCCAGTAACCAAAGCTATCTATATAGTCTCTGTTATCCTTAAGTAATGATTGCCCTATTCCTCACTCACCAACAGATTACAAGACAAGGCTGTTACATAAGACTTCAGAGATAAAAAATAAGCAGCTGACCAAATAAGTGGACAAAACCACTTTCCCAGGACTGGTGCTGTGGCATGGCAGGTGAAGCTGCCATCTGCAGAACCAGCACCCCATGAGTGCCAGTTGGAGTTCCTGCTAATCAGCAGAGGATGGCCCAAGTACTTTGGCCCCTACACCCATGTGGGAGACTCAGAAGAAGCCCCTGGCCTCTGGCTTTGTGTGTCCATTTAGGGAGTGAACCAGCAGATGGAAGCTTCTTTCTCTCTCCCTCTCTCTGTAATTCTGCCTTTCAAATAAGTCTTTAAAAAAATAAAAATAAAAACCCCTTCCCGCAGTCTCCTACCTCTCACTGCTGCAGGAAAGGGGTTGGCAAACTTCTCGATGTATTCTGCCTGGGCAGCCTCCACATTCTCATGGCCTTTGAAGATGATCTCCACAGCACCCTGTCATGAGAGGAGTTAATGATTGCTGAAGTCCCAAACCAGAAAGAACTTCAATGCACTATCACTGTGTGATTGGGAACCTGGAGAGAAGTGCTAGCTGCAAAGGCCAGAGCACTGCTTAGAGCTGACCGAGACTGTAGGGGCTGCAATTCAAGATGCTCAGTTATGGCCTCCATCAGAGGCAGGCCAGGCAAAGTCATTAGCTGCTCTCCCTAGATGCCACCCTATTGTCACCATTTGCAAGCATTCTTCCTTGTAGCCAAGTTGTTTGCCTATTTTCCACCAAGGGGAATTAGAAGCACTGTTTGCCTTTTTCTTTTTCCTGAACTCAGAGAACACAATTCACTGGCCACAGAAGGACAAATTAAACTGAAAATCTAAAAGAATTGGCCCTCAAGTCAGAAAACCTGTAAGTCGAATCTGGGAGTTACTTGATTGCACTCAGCAGCTATTTTTTTTTCAACTTTTATTTAATAAATATAAATTTCCAAAGTACAACTTGAATTACAGCAGCTTTCCCCCCATAACCTCCCTCCCATCTGCAACCATCCCATCTCCCACTCCCTCTCCCATCCCATTCTTCATCAAGATTCATTTTCAATTATCTTTATATACAGAAGATCAACTTAGTATATTCTAAGTAAAGATTTCAACAGACTGCACCCACACAGATACACAAAGTATAGGGTACTGTTTGAGTAGTAATTTTACCGCTAATTGACATAGTACAACACATTAAGGACGAAGATCCTGCATGGGGAGTAAGTGCACAGTGACTCCCGTTGTTGATTTAACAATTGACACTCTTACTTATGATGTCTGTAATCACCCGAGGCTCTTGTCATGAGCTGCCAAGGCTATGGGAGCCTCTTCAGTTCACAAACTCTGACCTTATTTAGACAAGGCCATAATCAAAGTGGAAGTTCTCTCCTTCCTTCAGAGAAAGGTACCTCCTTCTTTGATGGCCCATTCTTTCCACTGGAATCTCACAGAGATCTTTCATTTAGGTTTTGTTTGCCCACAGTGTCTTGGCTTTCCATGCCTGAGAAACTCTCATGGGCTTTTTAGCCAGATCTGAATGCCTTAAGGACTGATTCTGAGGCCAGAGTGCTGTTTAGGGCATTTTCCATTCTATGAGTCTGCTGTGTATCCTGCTTCCCATGTAGGGAAAGAATGTAGGTCAAGCAACAGGATGTACATTGCTCAAGTCACCAGGGTTAAAACTACAGTTCAGCTTCCTAGAGCCTGAAAAGAATAGAGCTGGGAACTGGTGTGGGGGGGACATCCAACTTTCCCAAGGTTGGTTCAGCTGGCTCAGCCTTCTCCCCCTTTTACTTATAATCTCAATGCCCACATTGGGCCCCTATAACTTTTCATTCTCACCTGCTGTATTCACCCTGGCATGAAGATACCAGCATGTGCCTGAAGAGTATAGGATAGGAGTAGAGTAGGCTTGGAGTTCCAGGAGGGAGACTTGACAAGATCTAAGCCTCATTTCCTTCAGTCATGGCTGATATGAAGGGCGCCAGCTTCTTAACATGTCCCAGCAAGGCTAGAAGCTCCTCTTGGGACAGTAGAGTCCCCACACCCCAGAAAGAAGAAAGAACTCCTTACCTTTGCTCCCATGACTGCAATCTCTGCTGTGGGCCAGGCATAGTTGGTATCACCACAAAGGTGCTTAGAGCTCATGACATCATAAGCACCTCCATAGGCCTAGAAAATACCCAAATGCTGAATGTCAGCACCTGTGACAACCAGAACTTGCCCCTGAAAGACCCCAGGAAGCCAGGCAAGAATAGCTCTCCTGGGCTCCTGAGAGTTCACATTCATTCTCCTTCCTGGCTTTTTCTTGCTGTGCTTTCACATGCCTTATATTGAAAGACAACACAGGGCTGGTGCTGTGGCGTAGCAGGTAAAGCTGCTGCCTGCAGTGCCAGCATCCCATATGGACACCAGTTCGAGTGCTAGCTGCTCCACTTCTGATCCAGCTCCCTGCTATGGTCTGGGAAAGCAGCTCCTGGCTCCTGGCTTCAGATCGGTGCAGCTCCAGCCATTGCAGCCAAATGGGACGTGAACCAGCAGATGGAAGACTCTCACTCTCAGTCTGCCTCTCCTTCTCTAACTCTTTCAAATAAATAAATAAATCTTATAAAAAGAAAAGACTATGCACAGGTTAAAACACCAAAGCCCAAAGCCTGTAATGCCAGCACCCATATTGGAGAGCCAGTCTGAGTCCTGGCTACTCTACTCCTGATGCAGCCCCTAATGCATCAAGGAAAGAAGCAGAAGATAGCCCAAGTGCCTGATCTCCTGCCACATATGTGGGTAACCTGCATGGAGTTTCAGGCTCCTGAACTTGACCTGGCCCAGCTCCACCCATTACAGCCATTTAGGGTATGAACAAGCAGATGGAAGATCTTGTCACTCTGCTTCAGATGCATAAAATAAATCCAGGAAAAAAAAAAAGCACACGTCCCTGCAATGCAGGTCTAGAAATGCTGTCCTTAAGGTCTTTTTAAGTATGAGCAATGAGCAAGTTGTACTCCTTCCAGTCCTATAAAAACTCTTGGTCAGACCTCCCACCATGCCATGCTGCTAAGTATGTGAGGTCCTTACCTTCCTGGTGATGACTGTGACCTTGGGCACAGTTGCCTCAGCAAATGCATAGAGAAGCTTAGCGCCATGCCGGATGATGCCCCCGTACTCCTGTGCTGTGCCTAGGTCAGAAGGAAGAGCTACTAGACATCCACAGAAGTTTTTACAAGGGTTGCCTGCCACGCTTCAGCTGTTTAGTTTGAAGACGGCCATCCCTCACACAGCCATGTCTTCTTGACACCCAGGATATGGATAAGCTGCAAATCCTTAAGGAATTTTGCAAGCTATCCCAAAGTGGGCTCCTTGCTCAGGAAAACCACTCTGCTGACCTCCATGTCTCTCAGTGACTTACCAGGCAGAAAGCCAGGGACATCAACGAAAGTGATGAGTGGAATGTTGAATGCATCACAGAATCTGACAAAGCGAGCCCCTTTCACGGATGAATTAATATCCAAGCATCCTAGAAAGAGATTATCCATGCTAAGCTTTCAGGCAATTCATTTCAGTTCCACCCACTCCTCAGCAACAACCCAGAGCTGCTGCTTATGGAGGCTACAAGTCTCCTCACTTCAGAGCAGTAATAAGGACTTCAAATGCTCCAGGAGAAAAGGAGAAGATGGAGAACCCACCTGGCACTAGCCAGAGGGAGCCTAAAAGTAGCCCTAGTCCATGGGATCCCTTCTTGGGAGCATTAGCTCAGTACAGGCTGCCAAGGCTGCCTCCAGTGGAGCACAGCCTCCATCAGTGTGAGGTATTGTTCTGGGGCTGATCTCAGAGTCCTTGCAGGTTACAATCAGATAAGCTACCTGCCCTTAAGGAATCTCTTAAACCTCAGAAGTCAGGCTGTTACTATATCCTAGCATAGTTGCAAGGATTAAAGAGATTTATAAAGCCACAAAGAGCAAGAGCTCAATTAGTATATCTCTCCTCTGAGAGTTTCCAGCTTACTCAGGCCAGAATTACTCTGCTATCAAAATAAGGATATTATTAGAAAAGGACATAGACCAAAATCTCACATGAATATAGATGAAAAACCCTTTATTAAAAAATAAAAATGATTTATTTATGTATGTATGTATCGGTTACACAGAGGGAAGGAGAGAGAGATTTTCATCTGGTTCATTCCCCAGACGGCTGCAATGGCTGGGGCTCTGCAATCCATCCTTCCAAAACTGACCAACAGAGTTGCTGCTGCTGATGGAAATGTTCTCTGTGCTACTCCAAATGGATGTGGCTACTGAGGTAATTTAAATAGGGGCTAATATAATGGAAGAACTACATTTTTAATAGTATTTCATTTTCATTATAAGGTTTTGATTAAACAGTTAACACTGAAAAGCACAGAGCTTTACTTTTCAGCAATTCCTATCAAAATCATACTAAGTTCTTTTGTAGACCTTAGCAAGCCTAGGGCTGGCACCGTGGTGCAGTAGGCTAACCTGCGGTGCCAGCACCCCATATGGGTGCTGGTTTGTGTCCTGGCTGCTCCTCTTCTGATCTAGCTCTCTCCTACGGCCTGGGAAAGCAGCAGAAGGTGTCCCAAGCACTTGGGCCCCTGCACTGCATGGGAGACCTGGAAGAAGCTCTTGACTCCTGGCTTCAGACCAGCCACTGCAGCCATTTGGGGACTGAACCAGCAGATGGAAGACCTTTCTCTGTCTCTCCTTTTCTGTAATTCTACCTCTCAAATAAATAAATAAAATCTTTTTAAAAAATTAGCAAGCACATCCAGATTATATAAGGAATCCTACAAATCAATAAAAAGACAACGCAAAAAAAAAAAAAAAAAAAAAACAAAAAACAAAACTTCCCTCAGAATGTATATATTCTGAGGTAAGAAAAATGTATCTCTTGTTTTGGATGGTGAATGCAAGTGTGTACACAACTGCCAGAACCCCACAAAGTGAGCACTTAAAAGCTATGCATTTTATTGTGTTGTAAATTACAAAATACATTCTCAATGTGTTTAAATTCCTCACTTTAAAGATTTCTTCTAAACAACAAAACAGCATCAAAGGCAGCTCCATCCCAATCAGAAACATTTAAAAAAAAAAAAAGTAGAACCTGTCAGAACAAACTCAAACTCTGGAAAGTAGAAAAACATTTAAAACAACCAAGTGAATGCTATAATCAAGGAAAAGGCAACTTTACAATGGAAGGAATCTCGATGGCTTTTTAATTAGAACTGTCCCACATCCTCCTTGGTTCTAGAGAACAGAGCAGACCTCATTCACAAATTACCATGTAAATCTGCTCTAATCTGATACAAGAAACTGGTCTCCACTTTGCCTAATTTGGAACTCAGGCAAGTATTCTTTAAAAACATGGTGAGGCAACCTGCAGACATCTGAGACAAAGGATTATGAATAAGACCACCCAAGGCCCAGGAGAGAAAGCCCAAGGGAAGTTATTTTCTTTGGGAAATTAGTACATTCAAAACACCTTTGTATACAAGGGAATTTGCAGAGATTTTAATAGGTTCCCCTAGACACAGACAGAGTATCCAGAAGGATCAGAGAAGGGGCAATGAGAAAACACCTTGAGATGAATGAAAATGTTACAAAACCAAACACGTGGAAGACCTTAAGTTTTAACCTTAGGCTGATCTCAAAACTCCATTCTAGCCTGGTTAAGCATCGAATGACAGTTTGATTACAGAGGCAGTTTTTAAGACTGGAATAACTAATTCCCTCATTTCTTTAGCTCCCGGCATTCAAGGAAATCTTGGTCAGAGCACTAGTTGATATAAGGAACAGACTTCAGTAACCATACAAAATAAGGTGTAAACTCTGTGCATTGTCTTTTTCATAGCTGTTTCCCCAAATGGACTGCTACAATATTCAGCAATGAAAACATGACAAATCCTGGAAGAGGGGGAAGATCTGCCTGCCAGAGTTACCACACCATAAAATTCAAATAGCCAGTTTTATTTATTTACTTTTTTTAATAGCCAGTTTTAAACAAAGAATATATAGTGTAAAATGAAAAAGGGAAATATGGCTATTTAAATGAATGAAACAAATTGATAGGGACAATCCCTAAGGAAGCATAGACATTGAATTTACTATACAAAAACTTTAAAACAGTGCTCTTAAATACATCTGAAGAGATGAAGGGAAACATAGATAAACAACTAAAGAAAATCAGGAAGCTAATGTATGAACAAAATAATATCAAAAAGGGAGTAGGGTAGCTGGCACTGTGGCATAGTGGGTAAAAACCACTGCCTGTGACACCAGCATCTATATTGGCACTTGTTCAAGTCCCAGCTGCTCACTTCCAATCCAGCACCCTGCTAATGTGCCTGAGAAAGCAGCAGAGCATGGTCCAGGATCTCAGGCCCCTGCACCCACGTGGGAAACCTAGAAGCAGTTCCTGGCTTCTGCCTTAGCCTGGCCCAGCCCTAGTCATTGGCAGCCATTTGGGGTGCAAAGCAGCAGATGGAAGAACTCTTTCTCTTCCCCCCTCTCTGTAATCCTGCCATTCAAGTAAATAAATGTTTTTTAAGGGGTGGGGGAGGAGGTTAAAAAGGAACAAAACAAATTGGGGAACTGAAAAGTACAATAACAAATGAAAAATTCACTATAGGAGTTTAAGAAATCTGAGGAAACAATAAAGATTAAGGAATATGAACACCACAGAAACAAACAACCCAGTAGTGACCAGACCATAAAGTACCCATGGAACAGCATCAAATGAGCCAACATTATACTGCAAGGGAATGTCAAGAGGAGAAAACAGAGGAAGTGACAGAGATGATGTCAAGAAATAATGTTTAAAAGCCTAAATTTGATGCAAGATTTGAAACTACAAAAATAAGAAATTGCTGGGGGCCATCGTATGGTGTAGTGGGTAAAGCCGCTGCCTGCAGTGCTGGCATCTCACATGGGCACCAGTTTGAGACCTGGCTGCTCCACTTCCAATCCAGCTCTCTGCTATGGCCTAGGAAGCAGTGGAAGATGGCCCAAGTCCTTGGGCCCCTGCACTCCTGTGGGAGACCTGGAGGAGGCTCCTGGCTCCTGGCTTCGGATCGGCACACTTTCAGGCATTGGTGGTGATTTGGGGAGTGAACCAGTGGATGGAAGACCTCTGTCTCCCTCTCTCCCTCTTTGCCTCTCCTCTCTCTGTATGTAACTCTGACTTTCAAATAAATAAATAAATCTTAAAAAAAATAAGAAATTGCTAACTCCAAGACCGTTTCAGAGACTGACACTGAGTCAAATTATCAGAAACACAAAAAAGCAGTAAGAAAGTGATTTGTCAGATTTCAAGGGATCCTCATCAAGATTATCATCTCATATATCAGCAGGAACCCTGGAGGCCAAAAAACAGTGGAGTGATATACTTAAAACACTAAAATAAAACTGTCAACCAATAATTCTTTATCTAGCAAACTGTCCCTCAAAAATGAAGAGTAAATTGAGAGTTAAGTGAGACATTCTCAGACTAAATGTGAAGAAATCATTAAGGCCAGAAGTACTCTACAAGAAATGCTAACAGGGTCTTTCAGGTAGAAAGGAGAGGGTACAATACTGTATCACAAAGCTACGTGAGGAAATAAAGATCTCCAATAAAAGTACCTACATGGTATTTTGCTTTTTGAATGTACTTTGTGCTTCCTACAGGATTTATAAAGACAAATGCACCCTAGATGGACTCACTGGAGAATTTGTTTTAATTTATTTGAGAGGAAGATTTAGAGAGGGAAAAACAGAGAGGTCTTCCATCCGCTGATCACTCCCCAAATGGCCACAACGCCAGTGCTGTGGTGTAGCAGGAAAAGCTGCCATTTGCAGTGCCGGCATCCTACATGGGTGCTGGTTCAAGTCCCTTGTTACTCCACTTCCAATCTAGCCTGGGAAGGCAGTGGAAGATGGCCCAACTCCTTGGGCCCCTGCACCACGAGGGAGATCCAAAGGAAGCTCCTGGCTCCTGGCTTTGAATCAGCCCAGCTCCAGCCATTGCAGCCATTTGGGGAGTGAACCAACAGAATGGAAGACCTCTCTCTGCCTCTGCCTCTCTGTAGCTCTTTGAAATAGATAAATCTTGTTTAAAAGAAAGAGAGAGAGAGAGAGGGAGGGAGGGAGGGAGGGAGATAATAACCAGAGCTGAGCCAATCCGAAGCCAGGAACCAGGAGCTGCTTCCAGATCTCCCACATAGGTGCAGGGTCCAAGCACGTGGGCCATATTCCAGTGTTTCGCAGGCCATCAGCAGAGAGCTGGGTTGGAAGAGGAGCAAGCAGGACACAAACCAGTGTCTATATGGGATGCTGGCACCACAGGCAAAGGTTGTAACCTACTATGCAACAATGCTGGCCTCTAGAGAATTCTGTAATACACTTAAGAAAGAAAGAATACCAATTTTCTACAGTATTTTCAAGAAGACAGAATACTTCCTATTTTATCCTGAGATATGCATTTTCCTAATACTAACGCTAAACAAAGAGATTATAAGGAAATAAAACTATACTACCTCTAATGAACATGTATGGAAAAAAAAGTCCTCCACAAAATTTAGCAAATCAAATTGAAGAACATATAGAAAGAATTATACACCATGATCAAGTGGGATTTATTGTGGGTGCACAAGGCTAGATCAACATTTGAAAAATAAATCTATCACATCAATAAGCTAAAGAAAGAAGAATTATTACAGCATCATAAGAGTAAATGCAGAAAAAGCATTCAACAAGGGCCAATATCCATTCAGCATACTTGAAAAAAAAAAAAAAAACTAGCAGAGGGAAATGCTCCCTACTTTATACAAAAAAACCTAACATAACATCATACTTAGTGGTGACAAACTAAAAGCTTTCCCACGAAGAACAAGGTAAGAATGTCCCCTCACCACTGCTGAATATCATAGTGGAAGTCCTGGCAAATGCAGTAAGACAAGAAAAGGAAATAAAAGATACTCAGATTAATGATGAAAAAAAAAACAAACAATCATTGTTTGCAAAAGACATAATTTCTACATGGAAAACCTGAAAGAACCACCAGAAAAACCCTGCTGGAACTATTCTATTTCTTTATCTTGGAGGCAGAGTGATAGAGAAAAAGCTCCATCTGCTGATTTACACCCCAAAATGCCTATAATGTCCAGGGCTGGGCTGAGGCTAATGCTGCAAAATCAAGCCAAGTCTCCCATATGGGTAGGAAGAGCTGACACTCAAACCAGACACTATGAAATGGAATGCAGGCAACTCAGCAGTAGTGCCAAACACCCATCCCAAATATATGCAATTTTTACTTAAGTGTAAGTCAATAAAGCTATGAGGAAAAACAACCAAATAAATGCAGAGGGATTCTACATTCATGGATAGGAAAAATCAGTAATTTCAAGATTTTTGCCAAAGTGATCTACAGATTCAAAGTAATCTCAGTCAAATCCTAGCAAGTAGGGATCAACATTGGGGCATAGCCAAGTTAAGCCACTGTTTGCAATGCCAGCATCTCAGACTGCTAGTTCAAGTGCCAGGTGCTCCAATTCTGATCCAGCATCACGCTAATGTGCCTGTAAGGCATCAGATGACAGCCCAGTTAACTTGAGTCCCTGCCATCCACTTGGGACACTATAGACAGAGATTCTGGCTCTTAGCTTTGGCCTAGGCCAGCACTGGCTGTAGAGGGCAATTAGGGAGTAAATCAGTGTATGGAAGAATTCTTTCTTGCTTGCTTACTTACTCTGCCTTAAATCTTTTAAAAATCTTAGCAAGTTATTTTATGCATATCAGCAAGATGATCCTAAAGTTTGTAGGGAAAGGCAAAAAGATCCAGAATAACCAACACAGTATCAAGGGAGGGGGTTAAAATTAGAGGACTAATAATACCTTACTTTTTTTTTTTTTTTTTTGAAGGCAGAGTCAGAGAGATCTTCCATCCACCAAATGGCCACAAAGGCCAGAGCTGGGCCAGACTGAAGCCAGGAGCCAGGGGCTTATTCTGGGTCTCCCAGGTAGGTACAGGGGCCCAAGTACATGGCCATCTTCTGCTGTTATCCTAGGCCACTAGCAGGGAGCTGGATTGGACTGAAACTGGTGGCCATATGGGATGCTTGCACTGCAGATGGTGGCCTAACCCACTACATCATACTGCCAGCCCAAACATTACCCTACTTTAAGACTTAACTATGATGCAGGATGGGGTGGGAGTGGTGTGATGCTGCATTAAGCTACCCTTTGCAATGTCAGTATCCCAAGTACTGAGTGCTGGTTGCAATTCTGGCAGCTCTGCCTATGATCCTGCTCCCCGCCAGCAAGCAGCATCCCACCTGAGAAAGTAACAAAAGATGGCCCAAGTACTCGGACTCCTTGTCACCCATGTGGGAGACCCAGATGGACTTCCAGGCTCCTGGCTTTGGTCTGGCCTACCCCCATTTCTGTCTCTTATTTGTCATTCTTTCAAATAAATTTTTAAGGGAAAAAAAATAAAAGGACACCAGAATTCCCAGCTCCCTGCCATAGCTTGCCCTAGCCCTGGCTGTTGCAGGTATTTCTTGGAGTGAACTAGCTTGCTTGCACGCTCTTCTCGCTCGCTTTCTCTCTTGCTCTCTCTCTGCCTTTCAAGTAAGTTAAATAAATAAGGATTTTTATACTTCCCACATCAGAGTACCTGAGTTCAATTCCCAGCTCTGGCTCCTGATTCCAGATTCCTGCTAATGCAGACCCTGGGAAGTCATGGTGATAGCTCAAGTTGAGTTCCTGCCACCTGCATGTGAAACTGATTAAATTCCTAGCTCCTGACTTTGGCCCCAAACTCATTCCCAGCAGCTGCAGGCCATCAGAAAGTGTACCAGTGGATGGCAGCTTTCTCTTCGTTTTTCTGCCTCTGAGATAATAAAAATGGGCAAGACTGGCCGGCGCCGCGGCTCACTAGGCTAATCCTCCGCCTAGCGGCGCCGGCACACCAGGTTCTAGTCCCGGTTGGGGCGCTGGATTCTGTCCCGGTTGCCCCCCTTCCAGGCCAGCTCTCTGCTGTGGCCAGGGAGTGCAGTGGAGGATGGCCCAGGTGCTTGGGCCCTGCACCCCATGGGAGACCAGGAAAAGCACCTGGCTCCTGGCTCCTGCCATCGGATCAGCGCGGTGCGCCGGCCGCAGCGCGCCGGCCGCAGCGGCCATTGGAGGGTGAACCAACAGCAAAGGAAGACCTTTCTCTCTGTCTCTCTCTCACTGTCCACTCTGCCTGTCAAAAAAATTAAAAAAAAAAAAAATGGGCAAGACTTGAACAGGTATCTCACCAAGAAAAGATACACATGGCAAAGAAGCATATTGAAAGAGGCTCAACATTATGTCATTTGGAGATTGCAAGCTAAAAAAAGATACCATTACACACCCATTGGAATGGCCAAAATCCAAAAAATTAACACCACCAAATGCTGGCAAGGATCTGTAGCAAAAGGATCTCTCAATTATTGCTGGTGAGAATACAAAATAGTAGAGCCATTTAGGAAGACTGGTGGTTTCATTTAAAAAAAAGTCTGCAAATTAAACTGTGGGTTAAGCTGCTGCATGAAACACAACACTGGCACCCCATATGAGTGCTAGTTCAAGTTTTGGCTGTACCACTTCTGATCCAGCTCCCTACTAATGCACTTGGGAAAGCAGCGGAAGATGGCCCAAGTACCTGGGCCCCTGCCACCCATGTGGGAGACCCTGTTTGAGTTCCAGGCTCCTGGCTTCTGCCTGGCCCAGACCTGGCCATCTGGGGAGTTAAGCACCAAATGGAAGATCTCTGTCTCATCCTCTAACTCAGACTTTCAAATAAATAAATATTTTAAGTATTTGGAAAAAATCAGCAGTTGCTAGAGATTAAGGTTTGGAAAAGGAAGAGGACTTTCAAGGCAGTGAAACTATCCTGTATGATTCTATTTATAATGGTGGATACATGACATGCATTTGTTAAACCCATAGAATTTAGAACACCAAGAACAAATCCTGTTGGAAATTATGGACTTGAAGTAATAATGATGTGTCAGTATAGGCTCCTTGGGGCCATTGTTGTGGCAAAGCAGGTAAAGCCACTGCCTCCAATGCCAGCATCCCATATGGGCATCAGTTCAAGTCCCAGCTACTCCAGTGTTACAGGATGTTGATAATGAGGCCGTGCATGTGTGGGATCAAGTGGTATATAGGAATTCTCTGTACTTTCCACTGTGAACCCAAAACTTAAAGAAAGTCTATTAAAAAAAATTACATAGCATGACCAAGAGGGATTAATCTCAGAAATGCAAATATGTCTCAAACATAATATAATCAATATAATACATCCCATTAATAGAAGGACAAAAACTACATGACCATCTCAGTTGATGCAGAAGTTGCATTTCATGACATCCTTTCATGACAAAAACTCTCAGAAAAGTAGGAACAGAAGGAAAGTTCCTCAATATTATGAAGTACATTCATGAAAAAGTCACAGCTAGCATCATACTTAATGATGAAAGACTGAAAACCTCCCCCTCATTAAAACAAGACTGCCCAGGGATTGACACTGCGGTTCAGCAGTTAAACCACCACATGCAACTCCAGCATCCCATATGGATGTTGATTCAAGCCTCAGCTGCTCCACTTCAATCTAACTCCCTGCTATTGTGGTGGGAAAACAACGAAAAATGATCCAAGTTGTTGGGCCCCTCCACCTATGTGGGAGACCTGGATGAAGCTCCTAGCTCCTGGCTGTGGCCTGACTCCGTCCTGGCAGATACAGCCATTTGGGGAGTGAACCAGAAGATGGAAGATCTCTCTGCCTCTCTCTATAACTCTGCCTTTCAAATAAATAAGACACTTTTATCATTGCTATTAAACACCAGAGACTAGTCCCTCACCTGTTCTGAGTCCTCAAGGGATTGCTCTGATGTCTGCAGTGTTCCAGCAAACCTATATTTACAGGAGAAGCTTCCATAATGTAGAGCTGTTTCTACAGGCAATGTGCGTGAAGAGGAAGAAAGAAAATTGTATTTGCAGTAAACATGATCCTAGGGGCAGGCATTTAGTCAGCAACTAAGATGCTGCTTGGGAAACCTGCTTCCCATATCAGAGTCCCTGGGGTGAACTGCCAGCTCTACTTCCAATCCAGCTTCCTGCTAATGAATACCCTGGGAAGACAACAGATGATGGCTTAAATACTTGGGTCTAGGGGCCAGCACTGTGGCGCAGCAGGTTAAAGCCCTGGCCTGAAGCGTGGGCATTCCATATGGGCGCCAGTTCTAGCCCAGGCTGCTCCTCTTCTGATTCAGCTCTCTGTTATGGCTTGGGAAAGCAGTAGAAGATGGCCCAAGTCCTTGGGCCCCCGCACCCGCATGGGAGACCCGGAAGAAGCTCCTGGCTCCTGGCTTTGGATCAGCACAGCTCCAGCTATTGCAGCCATCTGGGGAGTGAACCAGTGGATGGAAGACCTTTCTGTCTGTCTCTGCCTCTCTCTGTAACACTGTCTTTCAAATAAATAAATCTTGAAAAAAAAAAACAAAAAACTGACTTGGGTCTAAGCTACCCAACTTGGGAGACCCAGAATGAGTTCAGGACCCTGACTGTTGTGGGCATTTGCAGAGTGAACCAGTGGATGGAACATCAATCAATATATTTCTCTCTCAAATAAATAAAGAAAAAATGCTCCTATACAGTAATGTATTGTGCAGTGTTCTGGCCAACACCAGCCTGCAGTGGTCCTGTAAGATTATATCATCTAGTGGCATCATAGCTATTTGTATAAGAACACTCTATATTTCCATGGTGACAGAATCACCTAACGAGGCATGATTTTAGGACATATCCTGTCATTAAGCAATGTGTGACTATATGTAGAAAATTCCAGGTAGTCTACAACAAAGCACAAAGTTACACATTATCAGGTCAACAAAAATCACTTGTGTGGTTGTGTTTCTGTACACCACCAATGAACAATCAGAAAAGGAAATTAAGAAAGTTTCATTTACAGTAGCATCTAAAAGAATAAAATGCTTAGGAATAAATTTAACCAAAGAGGTGAAAGACTTGTACACTGAAAACTACAAAACACTGCTAGAAGAAATACTTGCATAAGGTGACCAAAATAAATGGAAAGAATCCTGTGTTCATAGATGCAATCTTAAAGTGTCAACACAAGTTGAATATCCCTTATCTAAAATGCTTAGAACCAGAAGTGCTTGGAGTTTCTGATTCTAGAGTATTTGCATATGCATAAAAAGATACCTTGGGGACAGGACTCACCCATTCCAAATCCCCACACAGATGACGTCACCTGGTCATGACTCAAGTCTAGCCATAATACCCAAAAGCTATGGGTTATGACAAGATCCCATTATCTTCTCACATACTTTTTTCAAAAAGATTTATTTATTTATTTGAAAGAGTTACACAGAGAGGAGAAGCAGAGAGAGAGAAAGGTCTTCCATGGGCTGGTTCGTTCCCCAATTGGCAGCAATGGCCGGAGCTGCACTGATCCGAAGCCAGGAGCTTCCTCCGGGTCTCCCTGGCAGGTGCAAGGGCCCACACACTTGGGCCATCTTCTACTGCTTTCCCAGGCCATAGAAGAGAGGTGGATCAGAAGTGGAGCAGCCGGGACTCGAACCGGTGCCCATATGGGATGCTGGCACTGCAGGCAGTGGCTTTACCTGCTACACCACAACCCCAGCCCCTCATATACTTTTGTATATGGCACTGTTGAAGGAACCAGAGATAGAACTGTGGATAAGATACCCACATTCCTGCTCTCATGGAGCTCTTAGTTTGGTAGATGAGTCATATATTTAGGGGACAAATTTTTTACTAAAAAAGTAAAGACCTGGGGTGGGTCATCAACCAGTTAAGTCACCAATTAAGACATATACATCCTGGGGCCAGCACTGTGGCACAGCAGGTTAATGCCCTGGCCTGAAGCACCGGCATCCCATATGGGCACTGGTTCGAGTCCCAGCTGCTCCTTTTCCAATCCAGCTCTCTTCCAATCCAGCTCTCTGCTATGGCCTGGGAAAGCAGTACAAGATGGCCCAAGTCATTGGGCCCCTGCACCTGCGTGGGAGACCCGGAAGAAGCTCCTGGCTCCTGGCTTCAGATTAGAGTGCAGCTCCGGCTGTAGTGGCCAGTTGAGGAATAAACCAGTGGATGGAAGACCTCTCTGACTCCCCTCTCTGTGTAACTTTCAAATAAATAAATAAATCTTAAAAAAAAAAAAAAAAGACATATACATCCTTGGGTTTGATACCCAGCTCTGGTTTCTAACTCCAGCTTCTTGTTAGAAAGGACTCTTAAGAGGTAGCAGTGATGGTTAAAGTCACTGAGTTCCAGCCACTCACCCACAAGGGAGACCTGGATTGAATTCCTGGCTCCCAGCTTCAGCCCAGTCCAGTTCCTGCCATTGTGGGAATTTAGGAACTACTGAACCAGCAGATGGGACTTCCTTCTCTTTCTCAAATGAATATATATTTTTTTATTTAAAGCAAAGGTAAAGACTTTATGTGCCCTTAAAAGGGGGGAGTACGAAAGGAGCATTTTGGGAGACTGGCATTAAGGCATAGCAGGTGAAGCTACCACCTGCATCATCCCATATAGGGTTGGTTCAAGTCCCAGCTGCTCCACTTCTGATCCAGCTTCCTGTTAATGTGCCTGGCAAGGCAGTGAAAGATGGCTCAGGTCCTTGGGCCTCTGCCACCCATATGTGAGACCCAGAAGAAGCTCCTGGCTCCTAACATCAGCCTGGCCCAGCCCCAGCTGTTGTGGATATTTGGGGAGTGAACTAGCAGGTAGAAGATCTCTCTCTTTTTCCTTCCCTCTCTCTCTCTGCCTTTCAAATAAATAAATAAATCGTAAAGGGGGGGGCATTTTGTGATATTAACATTAAGAGAAAAGGTTGCTTTTACATGTGAGTTTTTTCCTCTGCTCATGGAAGACTATGTCTGAGGAAAAGGCAGAAAGCAAACAGGAATCCCGGGGCCCAGGCAGCTTTGGCTGCTAACCCCTAACTAGGTTTATGAGAACTTCTCCATCTTACCTGAGGCCACCTTAGGTTGGTTGCCAACAATCCCAACAGTCCTCCCATTCATTCTTGCAAAACCAACAATGATGTTCTTGGCATAATGTGGCATGATCTCAAAAAATTCTCGTTCATCAACAACCTGCAGGAACAAATTTACTCCTGAATTCAAAACAACTAAGTGCAAGACAACTATATTATAAAATTACAGACATTTATACCACAGAATTACAGAACTGGATAGTTCCCATTTCTACCACAGGTTCCCCAAGAAAACAAGGCAATAGCAGTTACTCCCTCCTGGAGGGCAATGTTGGGGAACATCCTCTCACATGCTGCTTGGAGGGGATAAACCAGTGCAGCTTGTTTTAAAGGTTTTATTTGAATTTTTTTACTTTTTAAGATCTTTTTAGTATGAAGTTAAAGCTTACATAGCCGGCGCTGTGGCTCACTAGGCTAATCCTCCACCTTGCGGCGCCGGCACACCGGGTTCTAGCCCCGGTCGGGGCGCCGGATTCTGTCCCGGTTGCCCCTCTTCCAGGCCAGCTCTGCTGTGGCCAGGGAAGTGCAGTGGAGGATGGCCCAAGTCCTTGGGCCCTGCACCCCATGGGAGACCAGGATAAGTACCTGGCTCCTGCCATCGGATCAGCGTGGTGCGCCAGCTGCAGCGCGCTGGCCATGGCGGCCATTGGAGGGTGAACCAATGGCAAAGGAAGACCTTTCTCTCTGTCTCTTTCTCTCACTGTCCACTCTGCCTGCCAAAAAAAAAAAAAAAAAAAGCTTACATAAAAATTTCAAGAACACCAAAACTATTTATTTACCTTTCACCCAGATTCACTTAACATTTTATTACATAAGCTTTATTGTTCTCTTTTATATGCATCTATGCAAACATGCACACACGTACATATTTGTTATTTTATATATAGTATATATTATGTTATAAATATAAATATATATATTTCTTATTCTGAACCATTTGAGAGTAAGTTACACACACAATGCCTCTTCACCTCACAGGCCCTCATTGTCTTTCTCTAAAGAACAAAGACATTCTCTTATATAATTACAGTGATATAAAAGTCAGGAATTGTTAACACAGTACTATCTTAAACTATGTAATCTCATTCAAATTTTGCCACTTGTTTTAATAACATCCTTTGTAACAAAAAAGCAACAAAAATCTGGTTCAGAATTGGATCTTGGATAAGCTGGCACCTTCGGTGGTCATGTCTCCAAGTTTCTTTTTTTCTTGCTGGTTCTTTTTCTTTTTTAAAGATTTATTTATTTATTTGAAGGGTAGAGTCACAGACAGATAGAGAGAGGTCTTCCATCTGCTGGTTCACTCCCTAAATGGCCGCAATGGCCGGAGCTGGACTGATCCAAAGCCAGGAGCCTCTTTCGGGTCTCCCAAGTGGGTGTAGGGGCCCAAGCACTTTTTTGGGCCATCTTCTATTACTTTCCTATGTCATAGCAGAGAGCTGGATCGGAAGAGGAGCAGCTGGGATTCTAACTGGCACCCATCTGAGATGCTGGTGCCACAGGAAGAGAGAGCCCAATGTACCACGGCGCCAGCCCTCCTGCTGGGTCTTCATCTTGTACGGCCATAACATTTCTTAAGACAACAGACTGGCTGCTTTGTAAAAGGTGCCTTCTATCTGGGTTGCTTTTGGCAGGAATACTGCACAAGTTCTCTCCAAGAATCACATCAAGTAGCCAATGATATCCGTCTGTCCACCAATGGATTTGGTGACATCTGTCAGGTTTCTCTTCTGCAAAGTTATTTTTTTTTTCAGTGTAACTGGCAGGTATTTGGGGGGAAATACTTTGATACCATGTAGATGTTCTGTTCTTCCTGAACAGTTATTTCATCAGAAATCCAGTTCTTCATGCACTAGATTTAAGATCTACTGATGGGAGCTGGCACTGTGGCAAAGCAGGTAAAGCCACTGCCTGTGATGCTGGCATCCCATGAGTCACTGGTTCAAGTTCTGGCTGCTTCACTTCCAATCCAGCTCCTTGCCAATGTGCCTGGGAAAAAAGTGGAAGATAGCCCAAGGGCTTGGGCCCCTTTACCCATGTGGGAGAACTGAAGAAGCTCCTGGCTCTGGCTTCAGATCAGCCTAGCTCCAGACATTGTGGCCATTGGGGGGGGGGGGGGTAGTGAACAAGTGGATGGAAGATCAATTTCTCTTTCTCTGTTTTTTTTCTCTCTCTCCTTGTAAATCTGCCTTTCAAATAAAAAAAAAATTTTTTTTTAAAAAGACCCACTGACTTGAGCACCCCCTTGGCTTGCATCCTCTGGTCTGCTTTAACAAAAACCAGGAGGAAAAGAAAACTAGGCATCAGAAGCAATGGGTGGCAGGCCTGTTAATGGCTGCTCTGTACAGTGATCTGCCCTCAAGGAGACCCAACAGGCCAGTCCACTGCAGTGGCTTTCAATGTGGTAAGCCTGGGCTTCAGCAGAAGTCAGCTTGTGAAAAGCCCTGGCAGCTCTGCCAAGAGTTGGATCACTGGAAATGGACCTGCCCTGGAGTCAAAGGACGTCCAGGTCAGAGCCACAGATCTTATTGGCTCTAAGCTGAAAAGCCCTTCACTCGGCCCAGCTTTCAAAGTGACCACTGCAACTGAGGAAATGGCCAAGCAGGGTCAGTAACATTGCAGGCAGAGCTGTATATTTCCTGTTGGAGTTGCCACTTGCCTTTACCTGGCCAGCTCTCCTCCCAGGCCAGCTAGGTAATGGAAGTCAACAAGGTGCCTTCCCCAAGGAGGTTCACACCTCCTGTAGGATGTACCCTATGAAGAGATAGATACGTCTGGGCCTCAGAATTTACAAAGGCTTTAAAGCCCACCTGATTATTATCAAGCCCCTTCTGTCAGGTTCTATTTGCCTCTCAATCAGAAAACTTATTTGTAGCTTAGACAACACCTTTCTTAGCTCCTGTAATAACAACTCTGTCCTCTGTATCTAGCCCACTTGAGCCTCATTCCTTTGTAACCATAGCCTCTACTCTACCACCAACGGCTCTACTCCCAACCTGTGTGTACTGATGGTCCTCTTCCCCACTTAATGTTGTATGATTGTTCAGAATTTCTCTACAGACAAACCCCACTACCTGCAAAAGTTAGTGGCCTTTATCCCAGTCTTGGCTGGAATCAGCTTTAAGCTACATCCATCAAACTGTCCCCACAAGGGTCCAGAGACCCCCTCCATTTCCTCTCTATAAAATCCTCTTATTACCTGGTTAATGCTACTCTTAGGATCATTGGTTACTATTCTCACCCTGTCTTCTATACTACAGTGCCTAAGTGTTTACAGCAGGTGATAATGGAACATACGAAGGCCTTCAGCAACCAGGCAGTCAACCAAATGCTGCTACAGGGATATACTCGGCTCCCCACCCAGGAGACAGCGGCCTGAGACATCGCCCCATGCCAGCAGGAAGTAGCTCTAAAGACAGATCATCGTCCCTCTACCCCTCTTGGACTTTTGGGACTAATATAATCCCATATAACCCCTGCTTTATAAAAAACAAAAGGGGGGAATGTTAGGAAACTGGCGCAGTTGTAGCCAGGTGGCCACATGGCCCAGCTACCTGAGCCAGGCTCCACCCCCATCCTAATGGGATTCGCTGCTCCTGCTTCCCTGCCCGCCCTCAGGCAAAGTTTTAAAAGGGCCTGCTCTCTTGGCCCTTCTTTCCTGCTCTCTCTCGGTTCCTCTCTCTAGCCTCCTCCTCTGGTCTCTTGGCTCTTGGTTCTTCTCTCTTGGCTCTGCTCTCCTCTCTCCTCTCCTCTGCTCTATCTTCTCTCCTTGCTAGCTCCTCTCCTCTCTGTCTCTCTTACAGTCTCCCTTTCTTTTTCCTTCGCCGCCCCTTCACTCCGGTCTGTAGGGTATTCCCCAATAAACCCTTTCCCTTAAAAAAAAGACCCACTGATGATTTCTGCCTGACTCATTACTGGCATGATAGTTGACAAATGACAATTTTTCTAGTTCCAGCATTTCTTCTCCATTCATTAGGATTTTGCTGTAAGAAAGATCATTGCCTTTCCCATTTATTTATATCACTTTGAACTCACTGGACTCTTGTTCATTCTGTAGGGGCTATATATATATATATATATATATTCTAAGGATTTATTTATTTGAAAGGCAGAGAGTACCAATGCCATCTTACTAGTCAAAGTGATCAGTTTAAGTTCATAATTGATCATAATGATAGGACTAAGTGTCAAAGGGATCACATAAACAAGACTAGTGTCTGCTAATAATAACTTATAGAATTAAAAAGGAGAGAATGATCAAACATGGGAAGTGGGATACACAGAAGACTCATAGAATGGCAGATGTCCTAAACAGCACTCTGGCCTCAGAATCAGACCTTAAGGCATTCAGATCTGGCTAAAAAGCCCATGAGAGTTTCTCAGGCATGGAAAGCCAAGACACTGTGGCAAGAAATGACCTAAATGAAAGATCTCTGTGAGTGAAATTCCAGCGGAAAGAATGGGCCATCAAAGAAGGAGGTACTTTTCTCTGAAGGAAGGAGAGAACTTCCACTTTGATTATGGCCTTGTCTAAATAAGGTCAGAGTTTGTGAACTGAAGAGGCTCCCATAGCCTTGGCAGCTCATGACAAGAGCCTCGGGTGATTACAGACATCATAAGTAAGAGTGTCAATTGTTAAATCAACAACGGGAGTCACTGTGCACCTACTCCCCATGCAGGATCTTCGTCCTTAATGTGTTGTACTATGTCAATTAGCGGTAAAATTACTACTCAAACAGTACCCTATAATTTGTGTATCTGTGTGGGTGCAGTCTGTTGAAATCTTTACTTAGAATATACTAAGTTGATCTTCTGTATATAAAGATAATTGAAAATGAATCTTGATGAAGAATGGGATGGGAGAGGGAGTGGGAGATGGGATGGTTGCAGATGGGAGGGAGGTTATGGGGGGAAAGCTGCTGAAATTCAAGTTGTACTTTGGAAATTTATACTTATTAGATAAAAGTTTTAAAAAAAGACAAAAAAAAAAAAAAAAAAAAAGGAAAGGCAGGGAGACAGACTAGAGAGACCTTCCAACCCACTGGTTTACTTCCTAATGGCCATAATGTGTGAAGACTGATCCAGGCCAAAGCCAGGAGCTTCTTCCATGTCTCCCACATGAGTGCAGGGGCCTAAGCCCTTGGGCCATCTTCTGCTGCTTTCCCAGGCCATAGCAGGGAGCTGGATTGGAAGCAGAGGAGCACTCCAGTATGGGATGCTGGTGTCATAGGCAGTAGCTTAACACAGTGAACCATGTCAACTCCAAAATAAATAATTTTAGCAGAAAAGTTTATATAAGAACATAAAGGTGCAAAAATCAGAGTGTACTGTAAAAGGAAACGTAAGTAAGGAACAGCTATGTCTCATATATTAAAGAGTTGTTTAGGATAGTTAGTGTGGCACTGGCACATAAATAGACCAGTGGAATAGAACAGAAAAGGCAGAAATAGACTCAAGTACACATAGAGTTTTGGTTTATGATAAAGGTTATCTCAGACCCCAAGGGCAAGGACTGGCTTTTTAATATATTAATAGCTATTTCAGAAAATATAAAATTAGCTACATACATCCTATACAAAAATAAACTATAAATGGGTCAGAGAGCTAAATATACTCAATGAATTCATACAAGCACTAAAAGAAAGCAGTGGTAAATTCTTTTAATTTTAAGGAACAGTAAAAAAATACTTTTGATGGGGCTAACACCATGGCATAGTGGGTAAAACCAACATCAGAGATGCTGACATCCCATGGGGGAGTTGGTTCAAGTCCCGGCTGCTCCATTTCAGACCCAGCTCCCTGCTAATGCCTCTGGGAGAGTGGTGGAAGATGACTCAATGCTTGGGCCCTGTGCCCATGTGGGAGACCAGGAAGAGGCTCCTGGCTCCTGGCTCTGACCTGTCCCAGCCCCAGCCATTGCAGCCATTGCAGCCATTTGGGGACTGAACCAGCACTCTGTCTCTCCTCTATCTGTGATGCTCTGCATTTCAAAGAAATAACAATAAAATCTTTTTTAAAAGTTTAAACATGCTTTTGAACTCTGACTCAAAATATAGTGTCATTAAAAGATTGGTAAAGCTGGGGCAGGCGCCATGGCGCAGTAGGCTAATCCTCCACCTGTGGCTCCGGCATCCCATGTGGGCACCAGTTTGGGACCCAGCTGCTCCACATCTGCTCCAGCTCTCTGTTATGGCCTGGAAAGCAGTAGAGGATGGCCCAAGTCCTTGGGCTCCTGCACCCATGTGGGAAACCCAGAGGAAGCTCCTGGCTCCTGGCTTCAGATCAGCGTAGCTCTGGGCATTGCGGCCAACTGGGGAGTGAGCCATTGGATGGAAGACCTCTCTCTCTCTCTCTCTCTCTCTCTCTCTGTCTCCTCTCTCTGTGTAACTCTTTCAAATAAATAAATCTTTAAAAATAAATAAATAAATGGAGTTGAGTATGGAAGGAAAGATGTTCAATTTCATTCATAATTCTAGAAATACAAATTGAGTTATCACTTCTCATGTCAGATTGGCCCACAATAAAAAGTTTAAAAACATGTTCCACTGGCAAGTCTGGGGAAGCAGATGTTCTCACACATTGCTAGTCTGGGAATCTGGTACTGTCTACACTTAGATAAATAAATATGTATACTTTGACCCAGCAGCTCTATTTTCAGGAATTTGACCTGCAGATATACCTCCCACCATACAAAATTACAGTTGTGTGAAGTTACTGCCATTACACTGCCATTTGTAACTGCAAAATATGCTAAATAACCTCAGTATAAATTTCAAAATACGAGACTGGTTAAATAAACACTGGTATACACATAATACAGTACTCTGCAGAAGTGAAAAAGAATGAGAAAGACCTCCATGAACTGATTCTGAAGTTACTCTAGGATATAAAGCAAAAAAAAAAAAAAAAAAAAAAACAGTGTGAAAGAATGTCTACATATGTTGGCTAAAAGAGAAAACTCAAAGCTACAAAGGCAAACACAGACAAGTCATGAGGTTAACAACAGTGTGGTGGGAACAGAGTAGAAATGATGGGAAAAGTGACACTATTAATGTTTTACCTAGTGAAAAAATAAAAGGAGGACTAGAAGAAAACCATTAAGATAAAATACAAATGAAACATAAACCTACTTCAAATGAAATTTTTTAACAAGTATTTAATCAACCATTAATCTACTTAGGAATAGCACAAAGAAATTAATTTTAGGGGCTGCTTTTGTGGTGCAGAGGGTTACACCACGGCCTGTGAAGCCAGCATCCCATAACAGAGTGCTAGTTCAAGTCCCAGCTTCTCCACGGCCAATCCAGCTCTCTGCTCACTTGCCTAGAAAAGCAGCAGTGGATGGCCAAGTACTTGGGTCCTTGGTACTCATGCAGGAAATCTAAATGGAGTTCCTGGCTCCCAACTTTGGCCTGGCCCAGCCCTGGCCAGTGCAGCCATCTGGGGAGTAAACTAGCAAATGGAAGATATCTTTATCTCTCCCTCTCTGTCACTCTGTCTTTTAAATAATATTAAAAAAAAAATAAGTAAAAAATTTTGTTAGAATTGCCTACAATTTATAAGCTAACTTAAGAAGAACTGACATGGGCTGGCACTATGGCATAGCAAGTAAGGCCACCACCTGCAGGGCAAGCATCCCATATAAGCACCAGTTTGAATCCCGGCTGTTCCACTTCCAGTCCAGCTCTCTGCTATGGCCTGGGAAGGCAGTGGAAGATGGCCCAAGTGCTTGGGCCTTTGTACCCATGTGGGTGACCCAGAAGAAGCTCCTTGCTTCTTCTGGTGATACGGTAGGTCTATATTTCAGATTTCTGTCTAACTCTGCCTGTCAAAAAAAGAGAGAGGGAGAGAGAGAGAAAGACCCAAACCAATAGAATCAGAGATGATAAAGGAAATGTAGCAACAGACACCACAGAAATATAAAGAATCATCAGAAAATACTACAAAGACCTGTACTCCAACAAAAGAAATGGACAGATTCCTTGATATATACAACCTACCTAAATTGAGCCGTGAAGACACAGAAAACTTAAACAGACCAGTAACCAAGACAGAACTTGAATCAGTAATAAAGATCCTCCCAACAAAGAAGAGCCCAGAACTGGATGGCTTCACTGCGGAATTCTACAAAACATTTTAAAACTAACTCCAATTCCTCTCAAGCTATTCAAAACAATTAAAAGGGAAAGAATCCTCCCAAATACTTTCTATGAAGCCAGCATCACCTTAAGTCCTAAACCTGAAAAAGATCCAACAGAGAAAGAGAACTACAGACCAGTTTCTCTGATGAACATACACACAAAAATCCTCAACCAAATACTAGCCAATTGAATCCAACAACACATCAGAAAGATCATTCACCCAGACCAACTGGGATTTATTTCTGGTATGCAGGGATTGTTCAATGTTTGCAAATCAATCAATGTGATACACCATATTAACAAATTGAAGAACAAAAACCATACAATTATCTCAGTAGACACAGAGAAAGCATTTGACAAAATACAACATCCTTTCATGATCAAAATTTTAAGCAAATTGGAAATATAAGGTACATTTCTCAACACAATCAAGGCAATTTAAGACAAACCCACGGCCAGCATCCTGGTGAATGGGGATAAGTTGGAAGCATTCCCACTGAGATCCAGAACCAAACAGGAATGCCCACTCTCAGAAATGTTATTCAATATAGTCCTGGAAGTTTTGGCTTGAGCCATTAGGCAAGAAAAAGAAATCAAAGGGATACAAATCTGGAGGGACGGAGGAAATCAAACTATCTCTATTTGCAGAGGGCATGATCCTATGCATAGGGGATCCAAAAGTCTCCACTAAGAGATAATTGGAACTCATAGAAGAGTTTGAAAATGTAGCAGGATATAAAATCAACACACAAAATCAACAGCCTTTGTATAGGCAGACAATGCCATGACTGAGAAAGAATTTCTAAGATCAACCCCATTCACAAAGCTACCAAAAAAATCAAATACCTTGGAATAAATTTAACCAAGGACATCAAAGATCTCTACAATGAGAACTACAAAACATTAAAGAAAGAAACAGAAGATACAAAAAATGGGAAAATCTTCCATATTTATGGATCAGAACAATCAATATCATCAAAATTTCCATACTACCAAAAGCAATTTACAGATTCAGTGCAATACCAATCAAAATACCTAAGACATTCTTCTCAGATATAGAAAAAATGCTGAAATTCATATGGAAACACAGGAGATCCTGAATAGCTAAAGCAATCTTATACAACAAAAACAAAGCTGGGGGCACCACAATACCATATTTCAAGACATACAAAAGGGCAGTTATAATCAAAACACCCTGGTACTGGCAAAACAAAAGTAGATGTGTAGACCAATGGAACAGAATAGAAACTCCAGAAGTCAGTGCATGTGTCTACAACTAACTTACCTGTTTTTTTTTTTTTTTTTTTTTTTTTTTTTTAAGATTTATTTATTTGAGGCCGGCGCCGCGGCTCACTAGGCTAATCCTCCGCCTAGCGGCGCCGGCACACCGGGTTCTAGTCCCGGTCGGGGCTCCGGATTCTGTCCCGGTTGCCCCTCTTCCAGGCCAGCCCTCTGCTGTGGCCAGGGAGTGCAGTGGAGGATGGCCCAGGTGCTTGGGCCCTGCACCCCATGGGAGACCAGGAAAAGCACCTGGCTCCTGGCTCCTGCCATCGGATCAGCGCGGTGCGCCGGCCACATCGCGCTGGCCGCGGCGGCCATTGGAGGGTGAACCAACGGCAAAGGAAGACCTTTCTCTCTGTCTCTCTCTCTCTCACTGTCCACTCTGCCTGTCAAAAAAAAAAAAAAAAAAAAAAAAGATTTATTTATTTGAAAGTCATTGTTACACAGAGAGAGAAAGAGAGGTCTTCCATCCGCTGGTTCACTCCCCAATTGGCCACAATGGTCAGAGCTGAGCTAATCTGAAACCAGGAGCCAGGAGCTTCTTCCGGGTCTCCCACGTAGGTGCAGGGGCCCAAGGACTTGGGCCATCTTCTACTGCTTTCCCAGGCCATAGCAGAGAGCTGGACCAGAAGTGGAGCAGCTGAGACTCAAATGGGTGCCCATATGGGATGCTGGCACAGCAGGGGGCAGCTTTACCCACTATGCCATAGCGCCAGTCCCACCAACTTATCTTTAACAAAGAAGCTAAAACCAATCCCCTGGAGCAAGGACAGTCTTCAACAAATGGTGCTGGGAAAACTGGAGCTCCACATGCAGAAATTTGAAACAAGACTCCTACCTTACACCATACACAAAAAATCCACCCAAAATGAATCAAGTACCTAAATCTACAACCCGATAGCATCAAATTATTGGAGAACATTGGGGAAACTGCAAGACATTAACATAGGCAAAGCCTTCTTGGAAAAGACCCCAGAAGCTCAGGCATTCAAAGCCAAAATTGACAAATGGGATTACATCAAATTGAGGAGTTTCTTTACTGCAAAAGAAGCATTTATCAAAGTGAAGGGGCAACCAACAGAATTGGAGAAAATATCTGCAAACTGTGAAACTGGTAACAGATTAATAACAAGAAATTATAAATAGCTCAAGAAACTCAACAACAACAAAAGAAACAATCCAGTTAAGAAATGGGCAAAGGGCCTGAACAGACATTTTTCAAAAGAGGAAATTCAAATGGCCAACAGACACAGGAAAAAATGCTCAGGATCACTAGCCATCAGGGAAATACAAATCAAAACCACAATGAGGGCCGGTACTGTGGCTTACTTGGCTAATCCTCCACCTGCGGCAACGGCACCCTGGGTTCTAGTCCCGGTTGAGGGGCTGGTTCTGTCCTGGTAGCTCCTCTTCCAGTCCAGCTCTCTGCTGTGGCTCGGGGAAGGCAGTGGAGGATGGCCCAAGTGCTTGGGTCCTGAACCTGCATGGGAGACCAGGACAAAGCACCTGGCTCCTGGCTCCAGATCGGCGCAGCATGCCAGCCACAACACACTGGCCATAGCAGCCATTTGGGGGATGAACCAACAGAAAAAGGAAGACCTTTCTCTCTCTAACTCTGCCTGTCAAAAAAACAAACAAACAAAAAAAACCACAATGAGGTTTCACCTCACGCCAGTTAGAATGGCTTTCATACAGAACTCATCAAACAACAAATGCTGGCAAGGATGTGGGGGAAAAGGTACCCTAAACCACTGCTGGTGGGAATGTAAACTGGTACAGACATTGTGGAAGACAGTATGGAGATACCTCAGAAATCTGAAATATAGACCTACCATATCACCTAGCCATCTCATTCCTGGGAATTTACTCAAACAAAATGAAATGAGCATATGAAAGAGTGATCTGTACCTCCCTGCTTACTGCGGCTCAATTCACAATAGCTAATATATGGAACCAATCCAGATGTCCATCAACTAAAGACTGGATAAAAAATTATGGAATATATACACTATGGAATACTATACAGCAGTAAAAAATAAAATCCTGTCTTTTGCACCAAATTGGGTACAACCAGAAACCATTATACTTAGTGAAATAAGGCAGTCCCAAAAAGACAAACACCTGATCTGTGGTAACTAACAGAGTACCTAAAAGGGAATCTATAGGACTGAAATTGACATTTTCAGATTCGATGATTGTTTACAGACCTTGTCTCAACTGTTGAGGAAGTGTTTTTTTTTTTTTCTTCATAGTATTTGTTTAACTCTTTACTTAGTGTAGGATTAATCTTATGAAGTTAACTGCAAATAGATCTTCATAAAAATTAAGAGTGGGAATAGGAGAGGGAGCAGAAACAAGGGTGGGAGCATGGGCAGGAGGGAGGGTGGGGTGGGAAGAATCACTGTGTTCCTGAATCTGTAGATAGGAAATATATGAAATTTGTGTATCTTCAATATAATTTTAAAAAAAGAATATACAGACAACATAAACAAACCCATAACAAGCAATTAAATTGAAGCAGTAATAAAAAATCTTCCATCAAGGAAAAGTTTGGGACCCAATGGCTTTACTATTGAATTCTGTAAAACATTCAGAGAGGAAGTAACTCCAGTACTCTTCAAACTATTCCAAAATACTGAACAGGATGGTACTCTGCTAAACTCTTTCTGTGAGGCCAGCTTAACTTTGATACCAACACCAAAAACATGATATAAGAAGAAAACTACAAACCTGTATTCTTAATGGACATAGAAGCAATGATTCTCAACAGAATACTAGCAAATCAAATCCAAAACCACATCAAAAAGTTCATACAGCACTATCAAGTGGGATTTATCCCAGAAATGAAAGGGTGCTGCAAAATTCAAAAATCAATAAATGTCATAAATCACATCAATAGAATGATGAACAAAGACCATATGGGCCGGCGCTGCAGCTCACTAGGCTAATCCTCCGCCTTGCGGCGCCGGCACACCAGGTTCTAGTCCCGGTTGGGGCGCCGGATTCTGTCCCGGTTGCCCCTCTTCCAGGCCAGCTCTCTGCTGTGGCCAGGGAAGTGCAGTGGAGGATGGCCCAAGTACTTTGGCCCTGCACCCCATGGGAGACCAGGATAAGTACCTGGCTCCTGCCATCGGATCAGCGCGGTGCGCCGGCCGCAGCGCGCCAGCCATGGCAGCCATTGGAGGGTGAACCAACGGCAAAAGGAAGACCTTTCTCTCTGTCTCTCTCTCTCACTGCCCACTCTGCCTGTCAAAAATAAAAATAAAAATAAAATTAAAAAAAAGACCATATGGTCATCTCAACAGATGCAGAGAAAACATTTGATAAGATTCACCATCCCTTCATGATTAAACACCCTCCACAAACTAGGTATAGAAGGAACATACCTCAAAATTATAAAGAGTATATATCACAAAGCAACAGTCAATATCATACTGAATAGGGGAAAACTGAAATCATTTCCCTTCCGATCTGGAGCAAGACAAGGATGTACACTTTTGCCACCTTTAGTACTGGAAGCTTTAGCAAGAGCAGTTAGAGAGGAGGAAGAAATAAAGACATTAAAATTGGAAAAGAGGAAGTATAATTATCCATGTGTGAAGATGACATGATGTTGTACATGGAGAAACCTAAAATTTCCACCAAAAAGCTGGTAGAACTGATAAACCAATTCAATAAAGTTGCAGGCTACAAAATAATGATGAACTCACAAAAAAAGAGAAATCAACAAAGAAATCCCATTCACAATAGCCACCAAAAAATTCAAGTATTTAGGAATAAATTTAACCAAAGAAGTGAAAGATCTCTATAATGAAAATTATCAAACATTGATGAAAGATCATCAAGGACACAAAAAAATGGAAAGATACTCCTTGCTTATGGATCAGAAGAATCAATATCATTAAAATATCTATACTACCTAAAGCAATTTACAGACTCAGTGCAATCCCTTATCAAAATATCAATGGCATTCTTTACAGAGATATAAAAAAAAATCTTGGGGCCAGCACTGTGATGTAGCAAGTAAAGTTGCTGCCTGAACTGCCAGCATTCCATATGGGCACCAGTTCAAGTCTCGGCTGCTCCACTTCCAATCCAGCTCTCTGCTGTCCCCAGGGAGAGCAGTAGAAGATGGCCCAAGTCATTGGGCCCCTGCATCCGTGTGGGAGACCCAGAGGAGGTTCCTGGCTCCTGCCTTTGGATTGGTGCAGCTCCAGCCATTGCAGCCATCTGAGGAGAGGACCTCCCTCTCTCTGCCTCTCCTTCTCTCTCTGTGTAACTCTGACTTTCAAATAAGTAAATAAATCTTTAATAAGAATAAATAAAAAAAACAGTCCTAAAATTCGAATCACAAAAGACTCAGAATAGCCAAAGTGATCCTGAGCAAGAGAAACCAAGCTGAAGGCATCACCATATCTGATTTCAAAACGTATCACAAAGCTATAGTAATTTAAAAAGTTTGGTAGTGGCATAAAAGCCGACACATAGATCAATGAAACAGAACAGAGAGCCCAGAAATTAATCTACATACATACAACCAATTGATTTTTGACAAAAGTGCCTAGACCATACAGTGGAGTAAGGATTATCTCAACAAGTATGCTGGCAAAACTGTATGTATATATGTAGAAAAATGGAATTAGATCCATATCTCTTGCTATATACAAAAATCAACTCAAGATGGATCAAAGACCTGAGACTATGAGGTTGCTGGAAGAAAGTGTGGAAAAAAACACTCTAAGACATTGGAGGAGAGGACAGCTTCTTGAATGACCCCCACAGCACAGGCAACAAAAGCAAAACTGAACAAATGGGTCTACATCAAACTCAGAAGCTTTTGCACAGCAAAGGAAACAATCAATAGAGTGAAGAGACATCCAACAAAGTGGGAAAAATGTTTGTGAACCATCCATCTGACAAAGGATTAGCATCTTGAATATATCAGCAACTTAAAAACTCAACAACAACAACAAAACCAATCCAGCTGAGAAACAGACAAAGGACATCAATAGACAGTTCTCAAAAAAATACAAGTGGCCAACAAATACACGAAGAATGTTCAACATCACTAACCATCAGGAAAAGGCAAATCAAAACCACAATGAGCTATCACTTCACCCTGTCAGAATGGCTAAAATCCAAAACACAGAGAGTAATGAATGCTGGCGAGGGTGTGGACAAAGGGCAACACTGCTGGAGGGAATGTAAATTAATGCAGCCACTGTGGAAAATGGTGCAGCAATTTCTTAAAAAACTACAAGTAGAGGGGCAGGCACTGTGGAGCAGTAGGTTAATCCTCCGCCTGCGGAGGCATCCCATTTGGGCGCTGGTTCGAGAGCTGGCTGCTCCAATTCCAATCCAGCTCTCTGCTGTGGCCTGGGAAAGCAGTAGAAGATGGCCCAAGTCCTTGGCCCCCTGCACCCATGTGGGGAGACCCAGAGGAAGCTCCTGGTTCTGGATCGGCACAGCTCTGGCCATTGAGGCCAGTTGGGGAGTGAACCATCGGGTGGAGGACCTCTCTCTCTCTCTCTCTCTCTCTCTCTTTCCCTCCCTCCCTCCCTCCCTCTCTCTCTCTCTCTGCCTCTCCTCTCTGTGTAACTTTTTCAAATAAATAAATCTTTAAAAAAAAAAAAAAAGAAGGCTACTTGTTCCAAAAAAAATAAACAAACCCTAGGGTCTTTTTACTTTTTATTTGTTAAACTTCTTATTCAGTGAAGTATTAAGCCTTTTTATAGTAAATTTAAAATGTTATCTCAAAAACTAAAAAAGAAAAGGAAGGAGGGTGTGAGGAAGAGAGAAGAGAATATCATTATGCTCTCAGAACTGTATCTACAAGTCACACTGAATCTGTTAAGAAATAATTGAAAATTTAAAATAAAAAATTTTTAAATAAAGTATTTTGTGTAATTTCTTTTGGAATGTTTTATGAGAATTATTTTTCTTTCCTGGATTTTTTCCTGGTTGGGGGTGGGGGGAGGGTTGGGAAGGGCAGAGGTTGTAATTTAATTCACTTCTTTTCTTTTTTTTTTTTTTTTCTTTTTTTTAATTTGAAAGTCAGAAAGAGATCTCCATCCCAAATGCCCACAACATTTGGCCAGGGTGAGGCCAGGTTAAAGCCAGATGCCAAGAACTTATTCTGGGTCTTCCATCTGAATGAGAGGAACCCACACACTGCTGCCTCCCAGGGTTCATGTTAGCAGGAAGCTGGAACACAGCTGAGCCAAGGCTCCACCCCAGGCACTCTGATAACGGGATGTAGGCATCCCAAGGCAACTTAACTGCTGAGCCAAATACCTGCCCCTCCTTCAATCCTACTGGTTTTTCAGGATATAAATTTTCTCTTGATCACTAGTTTTGTTTTGTTTTTTTTTTTTAAGACTTTTGTTTATTTATTTGAGAGGCAGAGTGACAGAGAGAGGGAGAGACAGGGAGAAAGGTCTTCCATCCCTGGTTCACTCCCCAAATGGCCACAATGGCCGGAGCTGGGCCAATCCGAAGCCAGGAGCCAGGAGCTTCTTTAGGTGCAGTGGCCCACATCCCATAAGAGCCTGTTGTAGGAGTCCAGGCCATTACAGGCACCTGAGGAGTGAACCAGTAGACAGATCTTCTCTCTCAAATCAACAAGTATTTGATAAAAGCACCCTTACCTTTAAATGTGTATACATGTGTGTATACTATTGATATGGAATGTTTTCATTAACTTTTGTTTAGAATTGTCATTTGGCTTGTTTTTCCCCTTTATCCAAGATCTGCTTAACAGAAAATTTCCAGCTTGGAAGTTGTTTTTGTTTACACTACAGACCTCTAGTTTTAAGCAGAGCTGTTCATAATTTTTTTTGCATTATAGAACTTAATGTTTTCATTAAGATGTGGTTAACTTTAGTGAAAGCTCCACTTATTACTTGAGAATAAGATTATTGCCCATTACTAAAGTGTAAAAGTCTGAATCTATTGATTGTTACTGAGGCCTCCTATATCCTGTTTTTGTCCATCTTATTTTGACCTGCTTTGTGCTGACAGTCACTATCTTTAAATCTACCATTATGTGTTTTGCCTCTGTATCCTTATATCCCCTATACATTCTGCTTTAGATAGTGGTTCTATTAATAGTAGCATAGTTTTTTTTTATCCTTTATATCATTGTGAACTGTGGCTTTTCACATCTAAAAATGTCCCTCTTGGGGCCGGCGCTGTGATGTAGGCAGGTAAAGCTGCCGCATTCAGTGCCAGCATCCCATATGGACACAGATTCGAATCCTGGCTGCTCCACTTCTGATCCAGCTCTCTGCCATGGCATAGGAAAGAAAGCAGTGGAAGATGGCCCAAGTCCTTGAGCCCCTGTACCTGTGTGGGAGACCTGGAAGAAGCTCCTGGCTTTGGATTGGTGCAGCTCTGGCCATTGTGGCATATTGGAGAGTGAACCAGCAGATGGAAGACCTCTCTCTCTCTTTCTCTCTCTGCCTCTCCTTCTCCGTGTAACTCTGACTTTCAAATAAATAAATATATCTTTAAAAATAAAAAAGTCCCTCTTCGTCATGGTTAATACTTGAATGTTACTTTGATCAATATTAGGGTCACAAACACCGCTACATCACTGTGTCAACTCTCAGGGTTTACCTCTGACCCTTCTTTCCAGCCTTTCTTAATCCCTTTAGGTGTCTCTGGCATACTGCATTTGGTTGGTCTTATTTGGGGCCAAATTCAACACCTTTTTCTTTTAAAAATCAATTAACCCCATTCATGTTTATCAGTATACAGACATCTTTTTTTCTGTCTTCTATTTATAAATTACTATATGCACCCTGTTATACTTATTTATGCCACGTTTACTGTTATTTAGGAAGGTCGGTATTTTTGGTCTAGTGGTTACCTTTGTAATTAAGTGGTGTGTTTTTAGTGATACCACTGACTCACACCCACCAACCAGTGCTGTCTTCCATCTCCTCCCATGTTCCAGGAGCATTTTTTTCGACAACTAAACATAACATTTTAGGTTATCCTCTACCTTCACCTGTTTTATTCTTATTATAATTATGTGTACAAGTATTTTTAAAGTTAATTCATGTATTTGAAAGTCAGAGATAGAGAGAGAGAGGAAGAGACAGAGAGAAAGATATTCTGTCCACTGGTTCACTCCCCAGATGGCCACCACAGCTAAGGCTGGGTCAGGGAGAAGCCAGGAGCCAGAATTCCAGCCTGGTCTCCCACAGGTACTTGGGCCAGCACCTGCTTCCTCCCAGGCTCATCAGCAAGAAGCTGAATCAGAAGCACTGAGCAGCCAGGACCTAATCCAGGCACTCCACTATGGGGCCCAGGCATCCCAAGCAATGGCTTAACCCACTGGGCCCCAGTGCCCACCCCAGAACACAAGTACTCAGTCATCACAATCAGCCCTTTGGCTTAAATGTTCTCAGTCTCCTTTTGGTTGGATGAAGCTCATTCGTTAGTAGATACCTCAAGACAGACCTGGGAATACAAAATTCCCTCCAGTCTTTGAGATCTGAAACTAGTTGTCTATAGTCCTGAAAGACGCGGGCCAGCTGGGCCACACATAAAATCCTTGGTTGCAGACCACACTTGATCCTCTTCAATGGGCTTTTCTTGATGCCTCATTTTCTGTGTTTCTTCTAAAGACGCCTGATGACCTTGTGAGTTACTTGATCTTTTTACCTGCACATCCTGGATATTTCTGTGTCATTGAAAAACCTGATAGTTATATTTGGGTATCTTCTCAAGTTTGATCATTCTGGGTCACTTTTCCTGTGTGCTCATTATATAGACCTGGGTCTTACTTTATTTTGGAATGGTTTCTTGGATTACAGCTTTAAATATTAATTCCGCCTCAGTAATTTTTCTTTTTCTAACACTCCAATTATATACTTTTTAGTCTTCTTTGCCTCTCTCCCATTATACCTCACTCTTTTCTGATACTTGTTTTAACTAATCATTTTTATTAGATGTATTTTCATTTAATTTTTAGTCGGCAACTTAAAGTTGCATATACAAAAGATACAACATGGTGCTTGGGTGTCTGTGTGTAGTGTGCAATGATTCAATCTATTGAATATCCATTGTCTGAGGTTTTTTTTTTTTTTTTTTGAGGAGAACACAAAGTCTACTTTTACTTTCTCATGTTTTTTTATATTTAGATTATTTGTTTTTATTGACATAATAATTGTACATATTTATGGGGTTTCTCATAATATTTTTATTTTGGTTATTCCCCCACATCTCTTCAGTGCTCCTAATTAAGTTTTAACTCAAATACCTTATCCATTGCACACCTTATAATCATCATTTCTGATATGATCATCTCCCCTTTCATTTTCTTAATTCAGTCACCTCTCACTACTTCCTCCTGTCTTCTCTACATTCTGTCATTAGTCTGTGAATGTTTTTACTTTCGTAACCTGAGGCGAGGAGAGACCACCTGCTTCACAATGTACTTCTACACGGAAGGGCATTTCAGCCACTCAAATGTTTCATTCTCGATTTTTGTTCTCTTATTCTAGTAGCTGGATATAAATGAAAACTACTTGTATCTCTGCATTTTGTGGACGAGGTTGGCAGTTTCTGAGAGTGAACAAGATTCCTAGTTCAAGAGCACCCTCTTCTGTCAGTAGAGCAAAGTGCAGTTTGGTTAATGGCCGGATTTGGGGAGGGTGGTGGGGAAGGGGGGAGCCTGTTCCTCTCGCTGAGGAATGAGGAATCCCTGTCTGGGTTGTCTCCAGGAAGGAAATGGCCAAGTCATCTGATCAGAGCGGGAAATGGAGAATGAGGTTGGGGTGGAGTCCGGTTGTAGGAAAACTCAGAAAGAACAAAGTGCTTTGCCCGTAGGACAAAGAATTTACCAAATTCAACCGAAGCCCAGAGAGGCACACTGAGGGTCTGACTAGGGCAGGAATGGCGCTCTGGGGCTCTCCTCTGGCAGCCACAGGCCCCATGGGCAACATCTGCATGGATGGCTGAAGCCTTCGAACAGGGACAGGGCTTTGCAGGGATATTGGTGATAAAAATTTACGTGATGCACCTTTCGCCTTATTCACAAGCGCTTTTCTGGACCTAAAGAAAGACAATGGCCATCTACAGACCTCCGCAGTTTGCCTAATAGTGTCCAGGAACCTGCTGCACCACGAAATGAATTCAAATGGCTCCTATCCTATTGGATACCCATGTGTGTGTGCACATAAACACAAAAACACAAACACACACCCTGACCCCCTCACAAAATGCCCTGTGTCCTCTTCCTCCAGAAAGACAAAACGACCTCTGGGCTTAAAGCCCTCAACAGAGGAAGCCACCGAAGGTCACCCTGGCCTCACTCTAGACTCCCAGGACATGGTCCCTAATCTGTGGACCCCAGTGTCTTCTAGGGACCCCTAAGCTCTACTGGCCCACTGTCTCCTCCTCCGTCCAGCCCCTCAGTCCAGGTGAACCCTGAGCTCTTCCCAGAACACACTTCCTGGTGGCCTCTGGTCCTGTGTGCCCCCCCGTGTCCCACCTGTGTGGCCTGGCATCAGGACCTGGGGGCCCGTGAATGGCTGCACGAGGACAAACACGACAGGGAACTGTGGCACTTACGGAATGTACGATGTCCACCATGTCGTAGGCCTTGGTAGATTCCAAAGGGACAACTGTGTCAAGCTCAGGAACCAGGCGGTCACTTTAGGTAGAAAAGAGGCAGACGGAGTCAACAAGGGAAGAGCCAGTTACCTGCTGGGGGTGGGGGTGGGAACCGAAATGGCGGAGACTCATCTCATGGGAACTGGGAAAGTTGTGCACTGATGGATTTGCAAAGCACTCCTACCAGGGAATCATTCCTTTGTGACCACCGCATTAAGCTGCACCTGAGCCCGAGCCCAATCCCAATCCCAATCCCAAAGATTTCCAGTTTCCTTTGAAAGAAAAAGTGAGCTTGTTCTCTGGATTATCTTCACTGATTCTCTCTGACTACTTCCTACATTTTAGAGACTGTACGGGATGCTAAAGGACATTGTAATGAACAAGACATGGAGACATGGCCATGGATGATCCCAATCCAACTCCGTAAAACATGAAAAACTGGGGCCAGTGCTGTGGCATAGTAGGCTAAGTCTCTGCCTGTGGCACCAGCATCCCATTTGGGTACCAGTTTGAATCCTGACTGCTCCACTTCTGATGCAGCTCTCTGCAATGGCCTGGGAAAGCAACAGAGGATGGTCCAAGTCCTCGGGCCCCTGCACCCACGTGGGAGACAGGAAGAGGCTCCTGGCTACTGGCTTCAGATAGGCTCAGCTCCGGCCATTGTGGCTATTTCAGGAATGAACCAGCAGATGTAAGACTTTTCTCTCTGCCTCTCCCTCTCTCTCTGTAACTCCATCTCTCAAATAAATAAATAAAATTAAAAAAAAAAAAAAAAAAAAAACCATGGGCCGGCACCATGGCTCACTTAGCTAATTCTCCACTGCGGTGCCAGCACCCCAGGTTCTAGTCTCAGCTGGGGCGCCGGATTCTGTCCCAGTTGCTCCTCTTCCAGTCCAGCTCTCTGCTGTGGTCCGGGAGTGCAGTGGAGGATGGCCCAAGTACTTGGGTCCCTGCACCTGCATGGGAGACCGGGAGGAAGTACCTGGCTCCTGGCTTTGGATCAGCATAGTGTGCCCACCATGGTGACCATCTTGGGGTGAACCAACGGAAGGAAGACCTCTCTCTCTGTCTTTCTCTCACTGTCTATAACTCTTTCTGTCTCTCTCTCTCACTGTCTAACACTGCCTGGCAAAAAATTTTTTAAAAATAAATAAATAAATAAATAATAACAAAAAAACATGAAAAATTAATGAACAAGAACTCAAAAACGCCAAGTCAGAGCTCTGCAGAAACCGCTGGGCGTCCCCACCCCCTGCTGCGAGGCTGGCCTGCTGGAGCGCCTCTAAGGAGCAAAGCTGCAGCCCCGGGCGGAGTCACTGTGGGCCAGGCAGTGTGCACGGCCCCCAACACTCCCGCCATGCTGTGTCCAAGAGGTTCGGGAGGGAGGCTAGGCCAGAGCCCGCTCCTACCTGCAGGACGACGCGGCATCGGTCACCACTCTCCAACAGGCTCCTGTCCCTTCCCAACTCGTGTGGGTGGCCAGGGCTACTCTGATCCTGAGAGGGGCACTCGGGCTGGGGTTTGGCCTTGGGGCCCCAAAAAGCCCAATCTCACGGACAGCTTTCTCTGTACTGGGCACAGCCCTGTATGGTGAAGAAAGTCCTGCCACACTTTTCCTTTGCCGCTGCCACCTGGGGCCTCCCTGGAACCTGCAGATGAGGAAAGGCTGGGCCAAAGCAGCCCCTCCGTCCCCCTCCAGGGCTGTCTGAGAAGCTCGCAAGAGCTCCAGATGTGTGGATGCGCAGGAAAGGAGGCCGTGCCCACAACTGTGAGCGCTGCCAGCAACCTCCCCTCACTGGTGTGTGCCCAGAGGAGTGGGGGAGCGGCAGGTAAAGGGGAGCCCAGTCAGAGCCCCATGCCAAAGACGGGGTAGTGGCTAAAACGGCTCCTTCCTGAGGCATTCAATTCCCAGTCCCTTCTGCAGAAGAGAGCCCAAGCAAGGGAGCATGGATGCATCTAACCTGGAGAGCAAACAAATGCAACAGGCAGAGAGAGCAACAGCAGGCCCCCAGCTGGGCGTCCGTTTATGCTGTCGCACCCCCTGCATCAGATGGCGACCCCAACAATAAGAGGGAAGGTCCTCACGAGGCAGCCAGCAACACACCCTTCTCGGACAGTGCCCCAGGCCCCGGCCACGAGCAGTGTACATAAACCCGTTCCCTTAGGGACAGGCGGTTTGCACCTGCACATTTTACTTCTTTCACGTCAGCACACAAAAAGACTTCAATCTCCATCTCTGGACAGCTCAAGTCTCTTAGCAAAAGTTTGTATTGTTTTAATTTGCTTTCTGCTCCAAAAGCTGATCAGAAGTAGAAAGTGAATAAAATCACCTTTCTTTGCTCCTGTGCCCTCCCCAACCCTGGGATCCACACTGACCACCCACCCACTAGCTGCTCCAAACCACCCAACGGGGGCAGAGGCCAGAGGTCCTGTCAGGACGCAGGGGCCGGGCACGGGCAAGCCATCCTGAAAAGAGAAAGTGCCGGGCCGCAACCCACCTGGGGTCGTGGCACTCGCGGATGGGAGCCGGGTCCTGATTGCTGAGCGGGAGGAAGTTGAAGAACTCTCGGAGATTACACAAGGCGTCCACGTCATTTTCAAAAGCTCTGTGGGCCACACCTGAGAAAACACAAGGAGGAGACGATGGGCCAGCTTGCCAGCGGGCCTGGAGATACTGCCTCTTGTCCTCCAGCCACCGCCCCTGCTCGCGGCCCCCTGCTCCACGCCCTGTGCCGAGAACAGAACATTCACACCACCCTGCTGTGGCTGACCTGCGACTTCCCTCTGCCCTGCACCTGTGCTCTGCAGCCTCGCTGGGCCGGGCTGAAGCCACGAGCCCTGAACTCCACTTGGGTTCCCCACGTGGCTGGCAGGGACCTAAGCACTGGAGCCATCACCTGCTGCCTTCCGGGATGCCCGCTGGCAGGAAGCCGGACAGGAGGCAGAACCGCGGAGGCTTGAAGCAGGCTCTCCAGTAGGGGATGCAGGGGTCCTACAGGCTGGGTGTTTTGGGGTGTGTGTGTGTGTGTGTGTGTGTAACTCATTTTGAAAGACAGAGTCACACAGAGAGATTGATCTTCCATCTGCTGGTTCATTCCCCAAATGGCAGCAACAGCCAGGGCTGGGCCAGGTCACAGCCAAGAGCCTGGAGCTCTATCAGGGTCTCCCAGATGTACGGCAGCGTCCAAGTACTTGGGCCGTCTTCTGCAGCCTCCAGTGGACGGAAGACCTCTCCCTCTCCCTCTCCCTCTCCTTCTCCCTCTCCCTCTCTCTGTGTAACTCTGCCTTTCAAATAAATAAATCTTTTCAAAAAAAAGAAAGAAAAGAAGTCAGTCACAGAGGTCACATGTTGTAGGATTCATTTACATGAAATTTCCACACAACTGAGAAACCACAGAAATGAGGAAGAGCCTGGAGACTGCCTGGAGTGGGAGGACTTGGGGGGCAGCGGGGAACGACCGCCGGGGAGCACAGGCTTCCTTTTGGGAGGAAAAGGTACTTCAACGAGTACCCAAGCATTAATAACAGCCCAGCCACTTGTTTTCGTAAGTTTCAGATCCTAAATGCACTTAGAGCTCTCTGTCCAATTCATACGCAGCCTTCCCAAACAAGTTCTGCCAGTTAGACGATACTTATTAAAACTGCCACCATTCTCTTCAGCAATGGCCTCTTCTCAGTGTGTGCAAACAGCTAGGTCAACCTCGGGCTCTCACCTGACATGGTGGTGTGGGTCTTGGCACCGCCCAGCTCCTCCTGGGTGACATCCTCATTTGTGACAGACTTCACAACATCAGGGCCAGTGATGAACAGGTAGGAGGTGTCCTGAAATCAGAGATTTCCCAAACAGTCTGTCTCGGAGCCCCAGAGCTGCCCAAAGCCTTAGAGCTCACTCAACCAAGAAGACAAAGACAGGGAAGGCACTGACACAGTGGCATAGCCAGGCTGGGATGCACCTCAAAGACAGAAGACTACACGGTCAAGTTTCCCTTGACTTTGCCATCTAGCTTTTTTTTTTTTTCTTTTTTTTTTTTGCAACTGGTTGCATGGTTCTATTTTCGGTAAATTAACTTGCAGCGCGGGTAGCATCTCAGGGTCATTCATCTGTGAACACAGCGGTTGATGGACCTTGCTCAGAGCCTGCGGCGCACCCCCGCTTTTCTGAGCACTCCACGGCAGCGTGCCATTAACGCCCAGGCACTGTCAGCACCCTCGCTCACAAACTGGGATAAAGGAGGCACCAAGATGGCGTGCCACTGGCCCCCTGCAAATGCAGCCGTGGACACGACAATCCTCTATGTGAGGAGAGGGCGACTCTGAAAGCTCACTTTCTAATCTACAGATAACAAAGGCATGCGGTAAAACACAGTCGCTAAAGGAGATTCAGAAGAAAGTACGTCCATATCCCAGCCCCTAGTTCCAGCCCTCTACCTCCCTTCCTCAAAGGCAACCACTGTCAGTTTCCTGTCTCTCCTAAGACATCCACGTGTAAATCAACATTTGTGCATGCACGTACACACAATACCCTTTTATTTTCTAATATAAACATTTTCTTTAAAAAAAAAAAAAAGATTTATTGGCCAGCGCCGTGGCTCACTAGGCTAATCCTCCACCTAGCGGTGCCGGCACACCGGGTTCTAGTCCCGGTCAGGGCGCCGGATTCTGTCCCGGTTGCCCCTCTTCCAGGCCAGCTCTCTGCTATGGCCAGGGAGTACAGTGGAGGATGGCCCAAGTGCTTGGGCCCTGCACCCCATGGGAGACCAGGAGAAGCACCTGGCTCCTGCCTTCGGATCAGCGCGGTGTGCCGGCCGCAGCGGCCATTGGAGGGTGAACCAATGGCAAAGGAAGACCTTTCTCTCTGTCTCTCTCTCACTGTCCACTCTGCCTGTCAAAAAAAATTTTTTTTAAATAAAAAAAGATTTATTTATTTATTTGAAAGTTAGAGTTACACAGAGAGAGGAGAGGCAGAGAGAGAGAGAGAGAGAGAGAGAGAGAGAGAGAGGTCTTCCATCCACTGGTTCACTCCCCAATTGGCCACAACGGTCAGAGTTGTGCTGATCCAAAGCCAGGAGCCAGGAGCTTCATCCGGGTCTTCCCACACGGTGCAGGGGCCAAACGACTTGAACCATCTTCCACTGCTTTCCCAGGCCACAGCAGAGCGCTCCAGCTCGAGGAGGGGAGAGGGGACTCTAACCGGTGCCCATATGGGCTGCGGGCACTGCAGCCAGTGGCTTTCCCTGCTACGCCACAGCAGCAGCCCCAATATAACATTTTCTAACGGTGTCCTATACGCGTTATTCTTAAATTTGGCTTTTTAACATAATACTCTAGTTTGAAGAGCTCATTCCTTATCAGTATATCATGCAGCATCATTTACTGGTCACCTGCTGATGTCATTGACTTGTGTCCACCATTGTGCTAAGTCTGCAACAAATGTCTAACCGCAGTCCTCCCTGCAGACTCACTGTCCGTGTCCTTCACCTATTCTTCTAATGGATAACTGGCACTTATATACCAAGAAAGTCAGTCCTCAGCCAATGATGGGATGTGGCCGTCTTTTACAGTCCCCTGGTGGGGACTTGCTGGAGGACGTCTACCCAGGCTCCCTCCCCGCACGAACACTTCTGGCCGAATGCTCACAGCAGCATTAGGTGTTCATAGCAGCTAAAAAACTGGGAGCAGAGGACTTCCAGTTTCCAGTCCGGCACGTAAGCAGCTGGAAGTGGATGCTGTGTCCCCACAAACGAAAAGCTGGACAAATGGAAAAATCCGCCGCTCTCAGGCCACCAGAGAGCTGCGGTCACAGGGCAAAGCCAGCGAACTGCGGCTTGTCGGACCAGAACCCTGAGAACAAACCTCCCCAGGCCCAGGGAAACCCTCCCCGAGGCAGCGCAGGCCGAAGCTCACAAACAGCTGGAGGCTCCCTGGGGACAGGGAAACTCCAAGGAAGCCCAGTCACTGCGCCCGCCTCCGTGTTTGAGTTCTGACCTCAGGAGTTTCACCCGAGGCCCAAGGTGACCCTCAGGGAATCGTCAGAGAACAATCCCTCCAGCTCCAGCGCGAGGGGGGAGGGGCCGCTCTGGTTCTGAAACGCTCCAGAACAGTCTGTTCTTAAGCTCTGCCCCCAGGAGAGACCCTTGAACCACACAGCCTCATCTGCTGCTGCCTTGCCACACGTGACACCAACGCCGCCAGCTCTAGTTTTCCAGGAAAAACGAGAGAAATGTGCCCTCCTGTGCACTCTTACTATCCTTTTTCTTTTTTCAAGATGTATTTATTTTATTTGAAAGGCAGAGACACAGCAAGAGAAGGGGGAGAACTAAGGTGGGGGGGGGGGAATATCTTCCATCCACTGATTCACTCCCAAATGGCCACTACAGCCAGGGATGGGCCAAGACCCAGGATCTCCTTCCAGGTCTCCCATGCGGGTGCAGGGGCCCCAGCACTTGGGCCATTTTCCTCTGCTTTTCCAGGTGCATTAGCAGGGAACTGGATCGGAAGTGGAGCAGCCAGGACTCAAACCAGCACCCATATGTGATGCTGACACTGCAGAAGGCAGCTTTACCTTCCACGCCACGGTGCCGGCCCCTCTGGCTGTCCTATCCCGCCAAAGGGGGAGCCATCGAAAAGCGTGCATGCTCTGGTCTCAGAATCAGCCCTTAAGGCATTCGGATCCAGCTAAAAAGCCCATGAGAGTATTTCAGGCATGGAAAGCTAAGACACTCTGGCAAAAAAAAAAAAAACCTAAATGACAGATCTCTGTGAGTGAGGTGAGTGAGAACCCAGCTGAAAGAACGGGCCATCAAAGAAGGAGGTACCTTTCTCTGAAGGGAGGAGAGAACTTCCACTTTGACTATGACCTTGTCCAAATATGATCAGGGCTGGCGAACTCAAGAGGCTTCCATAGCCTTGACAACTCATGACAAGAGCCGCGGTGATTACTGACACCATAAATAAGAGTGCCAATTGTTAAATCAACAATGGGAGTCACTGTACACTTACTCCTCATGTAGGATCTCTGTCCTTAATGTGTTGTACTATGTGTATTAACAGTATAACTAGTATTCAAACAGTACTTATACTTTGTGTTTCTGTGTGGGTACAAACTGTTGAAATTTTTACTTACTATATACTAAATTGATCTTCTGTATATAAAGATTAAAAAAAAAAAAAAGCATGCATGAAGTTCAGAATCCAGAGGCCCAGGCTCACTAAGTGACTAAGAGCTACTCACACGACTACGGCTCACTCCTCCTCCCCCACACCTTCCACGTTACCCAGGGCCCATGTATGCCAACTTGGGCTACCAAGAAAAAGTTATAAAACATATTGAAAGGCAAAAAAGCAGAGTTAGGAAAGGCATAGCAAGCATCAGAATCAGATACGGCAGAGATGCTAGAATTAACAGATCACGAATCTGAAACGACTATGGCGATTAAGACGCCAAAGGCTCCCTACAGACAAAGCAGACAGCATGTAAGAACAGATGGGCAAAGCAGGCAGAGGGATGCAAATCCTGAGAGAGCCAAAAAGAGACACCAGAGACCAAAAGCGCTGTCGCAGAAGGGAAGCCTGCCTTTGCTGTGCTTACTGCAGACGGGGCTCGGCTCGGGAAAGAAGTCTGTGGGCTCGAGGGTATCTCACAGATCACCAAAACTGGAAAGCACAATGAGACTCGAGCGGATACACACAGAGTATCTGGACTTGGGGGACAGCTCCGCAAGGTGCAACACACACACAAGGGGAACCCTAGCAGGAGCGGAAACAAACGCACAGAATACTGCAAACAGCAATGCTGAGAATCTCCCCCAAATCGTCAGACAGCAAGTCCAGCCAACACTGAACAACATAAAAGTCACAGGGGCCGGCGCTGTGGCAAAGCGGGTAAAGCAGCAGCCTGCGGGCAAAGCCACCGCCTTGGGTGCTGGCATTCCATGTGGGTGCCAGTTCAAGTCCCAGCTGTTCCACTTCTGATCCAGCTCTCTGCTGTGGCCTAGGAAAGCAATGGAGTTGGCCCAAGTCCTTGGGCCCCTGTATCCAGCTGGCAGGACCCAGAAGAAGCTCCTGGCTCCTGGCTTTAGATCAGCTCAGCTCCGGCTGTTGAGGTCACCCAGGGAGTGACCCAGCGGATGGAAGACCTCTCTCTCTGTCTCTCCCTCTCTCTGTAACTCTGTCTTTCAAATAAATAAAACAAACTTTAAAAAAAAAAAAAAAGTATAGGCCAGCGCCACAGCTCACTAGGCTAATGCTCTGCCTGCATTAGGTTCTAGTCCCGGTTGCTCCTCTTCCAGTCCAGCTCTCTGCTGTGGCCCAGGAGGGCAGTGGAGGATGGCCCAAGTGCTTGGGCCCCTGCACCCACGTGGAAGACCAGGAGGAAACACCTGGTTCCTGGCTTCAGATCAGCATAGATCCGGCCATGGCAGCCATTTGGGGGTGAACCAACGGAAGGAAGACCTTTCTCTCTCTCTCACTGTCTAACTCTATCTGGCAAATAAATAAATAAAAACAGGAACAAAGAACAAAGGCAACAAATGAAAAACAACAAACAACTATATCAATAATCACATACCAATGGTCTAAATGCATCGGGTTTTTTTTTAAGATTTATTTATTTATTTGAAAGGCAGAGTTATAGAGACAAGAGTGAGATCTTCCATCTGCTGGTTCACTCCCCAAATGGCTGCAATGGCCAGAGCTAGGCCAGTCCAAAGCCAAGAGCAAGGAGCTTCTTTCAGGTCTTCCACATGGTGCAGGAGCCCAAGCACTTCAGCCATCTTCTGCTGCTTTCCCAGGTGCATTAGCAGGGAGCCAGATCAGAAGAGGAGCAGCCGGGACACCAACTGGCACCCATATGTGATGCCAGCACCACAAGCAGTGGCTTTACCCGCTATGCCACAGCGCCAACCCCTAAAAGCATCAATTTTAAAAAATGGATTGTCAGAGTGGATTAAGAAGCAAGACCCAGAGGCCAGAGCTGTAGCACGGCAGGTAAATGGCACTGGCATCCATATGGGTATCAGTTTGAGTCCAAGCTGCGCCATTTCTGATTCAACTTCCTGCCAGTGCTCCTGGGAAAGCAGCAGACTATGGCCCAAGTACTTGGGCTGCTGCCACACATGCGGAAGACCAGGACAGAGTCCCTAGCTCCTGGTTTCAGCCTGGCCCAGCCCTGACTGTTACGGCCATTTGTGGGGTGAACCAGCAGAGGAAAATCAATTTCTCTCTCTCTCTCTCCCCCCATCTCTCTCTCCCTCCCCTCCCTCCCTCTCTCCCTCTTCCCTCCCCCCTTTCACTCCACCTTTCTTTTTTTTTTTTTTTAAGATTTATTTTATTTATTTGGCAGGCAGAGTTACAGAGAGAGGCAGAGACAGAGAGAGAAGTCTTCCATCTGATGGTTCACTCCCCAACTGACCGCAACAGCCGGAGCTGCGCTGATCTGAAGGCAGGAGCCAGGAGCTTCCTCCAGGTCTCCCACGCGGGTGCAGGAGCCCAGGGATCTTCTACTGCTGTCCCAGGCCACAGCAGAGAGCTGGATCGGAAGAGGAGTAGCCAGGACTAGAATCCTGGCACCCATATGGGATGCCGGTGCTTCAGGCCAGGGCGTTAACCCACTGAGCCACAGCACCGGCCCCACTCCACCTTTCAAATAAATAAATAATTCTTAAAAAAAAAAAAAAAAAAAAAAAAAAACAGGCCACCCATGTTGTGATGCTGGTTTGTGTCCCAGCTGCTCTACTTCCTATCCAACTCCCTGCTAATAGCCTGGGAAAAGCAGCAGAATAAGGCCCAAGTGTTTGGGCCCCTGCCACCCATGCGGGAGACCCGCAGGAAGCTCCTGACTTGGGCCTAGCTCAGCCCTGGTGATTATAGTTATGGAGGTGGGGGAGTGAAGAAGCAGATGGAAGACATTCTCTCTGTGTGTCTCTCTCTCTCTCTCTCTCTCATACCCTCTCTCCCTCTCCCCTCCCCACTTTGAAAATAAAGAAATAATTCTTTAAAAAGTAAACATAGCATAGATTGATTAAAAGTAAATGTATGGAGAAAGATAACATTAACCAAAAGAAACCAGGAATAGTTATAGTAAATTCAAACATTGCACACTTCAGACCGAATTAGTTAGAGATAAAGAAGAATACCATATAACAGTAAAGGACTCAGTTCTCCAAAAAGACATAACGCTTCGCGTGCATATACCTAACACCGTAGTGTCACAGTAGCATGAGCAAGCACTGATAGAACCACAAAGATAAACAAGTAATTCCTCAACAGACCTCCATCAAAAAATGGACAGATCCATCAAGGAGAAAAATTAGTAAAGACCCATGGGTAAAAATCCACAACACCATCAATTAACTGGACATGACGAACATCTACAGATCTCTTCACCCAACAACAGAGCATACATTCTTCTCAAGAACCCATGGAACATTCACCAAGACAGACCACATCTTGGCTCATAAAACACATCTTAATTTAAAAGAACAGAAGTCATCCAATGTCTTCCCTCAGACCACAGTGGAATTAAACTAGCTATCAGTAACAGCTGGAAAATCCCAAAATACTTGAAAGGGAAACAACATGCTTTTACATGACACATGGGTCAAAGAAGAAACATCTTAAGGGCCAGTATCATGATGTAGCAGGTAAAGCCTCCAGCTGCAAGCCAGCATCCCATATGGGCTCCAGTCTGTGTCCCGGCTGCTCCACTACCAATCCAGCTCCCTGCTAATGTGTCTGGGAAAGCAGCAGAAGACGGCCCAGGAGTTTGGGCCCTGCACCCACGTGGGAGACCTGGACAAAGCTCCTGGCTCCTGGCTTTGGCCTGGCCCAGCCCTGGCTATTGCAGCCATCTGAACAGTGAACCAGCATATGGGGGATCTCTGTATCTCCCTCTCTCTGTAACTCTAACTTTCAAATAAATAAGTCTTTAAGAAAGAAAGAAAAAAAAAAGAAAAAATAAGAAATCTCTTAAAAAATTAAAAAATAATTTGAACTAAGAAAATTAAAGTACAAAAAAATCTGTGGGATGCAGCAAAAGCAATACGTGGAAGGAAATTTACAGCACTGAATGCATATACTAGAACAGAAGAGAAATCAAGAAAGTAATCCCTCTACTTTAGGAAATTTCAAAAACAGAAAATTAAACCCAAAGTAAGATGAAGAAAAGAAATAATAAAGGCCGGTGCCGCGGCTCAGTAGGCTAATCCTCCGCCTTGCGGCACCAGCACTCCGGGTTCTAGTCCCAGTCAGGGCGCCGGATTCTGTCCCGGTTGCCCCTCTTCCAGGCCAGCTCTCTGCTGTGGCCAGGGAGTGCAGTGGAGGATGGCCCAGGTGCTTGGGCCCTGCACCCCATGGGAGACCAGGAGAAGCACCTGGCTCCTGGCTTCGGATAGGCGCGGTGCACCGGCCGCAGCGCACCAGCAGCGGCCATTAGAGGGTGAACCAACAGCAAAAGGAAGAAGACCTTTCTCTCTGTCTCTCTCACTGTCCACTCTGCCTGTCAAAAAAAAAAAATAATAAGAAGAAATAATAAAAACTAGAGATGACATAGAAAATCAATGGGGGAGGGGGTGGGGAAGGCGCATAAATCAAAGGCTGATCTTTGAAAAAGATCAACAAAATCACTACTAAACCTCTAGCTAGGATAAATAAGAAAAAAATCTAAGACAGCTTACTAATAACACTGTAGATGTACAGCACATCACTACACTAAAGATATTAACACAATAAAGGAATACTGTGAGGGTTCCCACCCCTTCACTGTGACAGAGCAGGTTAAGCCAACCACTTGCGACCTCTGTATCCCGTATTAGAGTGCTGGTTCAGTCCTGGCTGCTCTGCTTCCACTCCAGCTCCTGCTAATGCGCCTGGGTAGGCAGCAGATGATGGTCCAAGCATTTGGTCCCCTGCCAACCACATGAGAGCCCAGAGGGAGCTCCTAGCTCCTGACCCCAGCCTGCTTGTTGCAGCCATCTGGGCAGCAAACCATCAGATGGAAGATTCTCTCTTTCTCTGTGTGTGTGTGTGTGTGTGTGTGTGTGTGTCTTTCTCTTTCTCTATCATTCAGCCTTTCAAATACATAAATCTTTAAAACACGCAAACTCTAGGCAAACTAGGAATACAGAGGCACTAATTCAATGTGGTAAGAACGTCTAAAGAAAACCTACAGCTAGTATCACACTTCCTGATGAGAAACTAGAAGCTTTCCCACGGAGGTCTGGAACAAGGCTGGAACTTTCCCTCTCACCACTGATTTTCTTTTTTCTTTTTCTTTTTTTTAACATGTGTTTTACTTATTTTGAAAGGCAGCGTTATAGAGGGGCAGGAGGGAGAAGAAAAGACAGAGAGGGGCCGGCGCCGCGGCTCACTAGGCTAATCCTCCGCCTAGCGGCGCCGGCACACCGGGTTCTAGTCCCGGTTGGGGCGCCGGATTCTGTCCCGGTTGCCCCTCTTCCAGGCCAGCTCTCTGCTGTGGCCAGGGAGTGCAGTGGAGGATGGCCCAGGTGCTTTGGCCCTGCACCCCATGGGAGACCAGGAAAAGCACCTGGCTCCTGGCTCCTGCCATTGGATCAGCGCGGTGCGCTGGCCGCAGCACGCCAGCCGCGGCGGCCATTGGAGGGTGAACCAACGGCAAAAGGAAGACCTTTCTTTCTGTCTCTCTCTCTCTCACTGTCCACTCTGCCTGTCAAAAAATAAAAAAAATAAAAAAAAAGAGAGGAAGAGATTTTTCCAACCACTGGTTCACTCCCCAAATGGCCGCAACTGCCAGGGCTGGGCCAGGTTGAAACCAGGAGCCAGGACCTCTAGGTCCTCCACATGGGTGACAAGGCCCCAAGCACTTGAGCCATCCTCTGCTGCCCTCCCACAAGCACCAGCAGAGAGCTGAGTCAGAAGTGGAACATGGGGCCATCACTGTGGCGTAGTGGGTAAAGTTGCCACCTGCAGTGCCAGCATCCCATATTTGTGCCGGTTCAAGTCCAGGCTGTTCCACTTCCAATCCAGCTCTCTGCTATGGCCTGAGAAAGCAGCAAAAGATGGTCCAACTCTTTGGGGTCCTGCACCGAAGTAGGAGACCTGGAAGAAGCTCCTGGCACCTGACTTTTCCTGGTTCAGTCCTGGCTGTTGCAGCCATCAGGGAGTGAAACAGTAGATAAAAGCTCTGTCATCCTCTCTCTGTGTAATTCTTTCAAATAAATTAAAAAAAAAAAAAAGATGCCAACATCCCATATCTATGTGTCTGGGTTCCAGTGCAGACTCCAGCTCCTGACTCCAGCTTCCTGCCGATGCAGACCCTGGGAGCCTGGGAGTGGCGATGGCTCAGTTGGGTTCCTGCCACCCACACGAGAGACCTGGATTGAGTTCAGAGCTCCCAGCCTTGGCCCTGGCCCAGCCTCAGCTGTTGCAGGCATCTAGGGAATGAATAAGAAGATGGAAGTTCATATTTACTCTCCCTCTCTCTGCCTCTCAAATAAAAGATTCTCTTGGTATTTTATTGTATTCTTATTAAACACATGGAATATTTAACATACACAATCATTAAGGTTTCATAATTAATTGTGGAGGACAAGAGAGGAAGTCTCATCAACATGCAAGTATTAATGAAAGTTTGGCAAGTGAGTCGGGAATGCTTAGGATAAAAAAGAATTAATGAGCTCCAGCCTCTGGAGTCTGAGTCAAATGGCGTCAACTGCCAACAGAACCCAAGAATGTACAGCCGAGGTGGACAGGAAGGAAGATGCCAGAGAACAGCACCACAGGAGGCAAAGGAAAAGAATGCTGCTGAAAGCACTGCAATGTTCCAGTCACTGATGACCATCGAAAAACAGGTGTAGGGTACAGGAGGACTGAGCTAAATCAGCATGTTAAAGACATGGGAAGAGGGGCTGGCGCGTAGCAGGTTAAGCTGCTGCCTGCAATGCTGGCATCACATATGGGCACCAGGTTGTGTCCTGGCTGCTCCACTTCCGATCCAGCTCCCTGCTGATGGCCTGGGAAAAGCCGTGGATGATGGCCAAGTGCTTGGGCCCCTGCCACCTGCATAGGAGACCGAGATGAAGCTCCTGGCTCCTGACTTCAACCAGCCCGGCGCTGGCCCTTGCAGCCATCTGGGGAGTGAACCAAAAGATTGAAGATCCATTTATCTGTATCTCTTCCTCTGTTTCTGTAACTCTAACTTTCAAGATAAATAAATCTTTAAGTTAAAAAAAAAAAAAAGACATGGGAAGAAATAAAGCGATAGCTTCCGAACGGTACAAATTAGGGGAGGGCCTTACTTTTGTTTGCAAGGCAGGCAGAGACCTGAACGTGGCTAAGTTCGGACGGGAAGATGCAGTACCTCGGGAGAGATGGAGAACAGTGAAGAGCGAGAAAGGGCAGCACGGGCCACCGCAGAGGTGTGGAGCACTGTTTCACAGAGGGGCACACGTGGGCAGGGAGGCTCTCTTCCCACACCTGTGTTCCTAGAGGCGGGACGGAGAGAGCACCAGGGTAGGGCTAGGTGCATGTATGGAGAATCGGCAGGAAAGCTCAGGGAATTCTGCTTTGTGCGGAAGTAAGAGATGTGGGTTTCTTAATCTTTGAAACAACCCATCGGTGAACACTTACATTGCTCTCAATCTGTCACTGAGAACGGTTCGGTCACAGAACACTCTTTGAAACTTGAACTCCAAAAAAAGTGCTTCCCATGGACTCTCCCACCAGAGCCGTCCTCTTGTCGGTTGACCGCCAGGCCTTTCTCCCAGCCTGCCTGTCTCAGTGTCCCTGGCGCATGATAACACAGTCATGAGCCGCAGCCTCACGTTCTGGGAGTAACCGAGCACACACAACAGTGGTACCGGAAGATCACGCTGCCTTGTGCCATCCTAGCTCACGCACATTCCGTGAGGTCTCTGAGGACACGATCCCACACACCACATTTCTCAGAATGTATCTCTGTCTGTAAGTCACACGGCACTGGATTTGAAGAGGAAAAGGTTGATTTTTTTTTTAATTAAGGTATCCAATTAGGGGTAAATACTACGTATAAACTCATGTAGACTTTGTTTGCAAATCATTTTAAAACATCATCCCATTAAAGTCACATAATTAAGATATGTCCCTCTTAAAATGAAGTTGGAATTCAGACTGATCCGTTACCGTTCTGGAGAAAACGTACTAACATGGCAAATAGTTCAAGTTCAAATACGGACACAGAAACAACTTCTCATAAGAAGTAGATTCTAGAAAAGCCTTCCTGAGAAACTTTATGACTAGGATCAGTAAAGTCATGTGTCTGGCAAAAGACAGGCTCCTTTGATTAATGGAAACCAATTTGCAATTCAGATCAAGAAGTAAAATCTCTCACCAATGAGGAACATCAGCATCGCCTGCCACCAAATTCCGCGAGCTAAAGATTTAGTGTGAAACCTTCCCTCCACTGAGACCGCAGCATCACGGCACCGCAAGCCAGTGAGAATTCAGATAACCTAGATGTGGGTCTGGAACTATTTTTATCGCAGATGAGGAACTGTGTGACTCTGAAAGGGAGCCCCAAACAGGCCCTTCCTCCTCACCTTTACCATGAACGTGAAGTCCGTCAGGGCCGGGGAGTAGACAGCCCCACCAGCACAGGGGCCCATGATCAGAGAAATCTGGGGGATGACTCCGGATGCCACGACATTCCTCTGCCAAGAGAGAAAGGCAGGGGCTCTGGTTACAGAGGTGAAAATGCAATAAAACAACATTTAGCTTTTGTTGCATGGAAACTCAATCCAGGAGGCAAGAGGCCTCATCAGTGAGGCTCTCCCAGAGCTCTATGTGAATGTCCCTCTTAACCGGTGGAATGGTTGACACCTTGCTTTCTGGGGCTAATACCTTCCCTCCTCCTTGGCAGCAACTCCCCCAAACCTCCACCAGGATGTGAGCTAGAGAGAAACCCACACACCCTGGCTCCAGACACCTTCCAGACCCAGCTCCCATCTGCACAAGGCTGGCCAGAGAACAGAAACCTCAGCATAGCATGTAACGCCAACACTTCCCCTGGAGGGCTGACCACCCTCTGCAGAGGGCACCAGCACATCATAGGGCAAGGCTAAGAGGCAGGTGCCACTTCCTAGTGAGTCTTCAACGTCTGCCCATGCCCAGACAGGACATGCCAGGGACAGGAAGGCCAAGTGAGGACAACAGTGCTAGGAAGAGCTAAGCCTCAGGCCACCTCCAGGAAAACAGCAGGGACTTGAGAACCCAGGCAAGACTAAAAGGGGTCCAAACACCCCTTGGCCTGCCCCTCATCACTTTCCTTGTCTAGAGCTCTATCCGCTTCGGAGAAGCAGGTCCATGTCTCATCCTGCCTTGGCTGTGATCCCAATCCCTATACAACATGGCACACAGCTTAACAGCAGCATAAAAAGTAGCCTATGCTGTTGGCACAAGTATCAAGGTGCGTGGCTAGACTTCCAGTTAGGGCAGATTGAAGAGTTCAGAAAATTCTCTCCCAAAACAATAACAACCAGTCAAAGTCAAATACCCATGGGTCTGGAACTACACCAAATACGAACAAATTAAGAAGTGTTCAATCATTTTTGAAGAACTCCTGAACTCAGGATAAAAACAATGAGGGTCTGTAGCATTCTTAACTGAGACTGCTACTATTGCCCACACTAGCTTGACAGTTCGTTTGTCATAAACTCTACTGGGACACAAGGACGATGAGCAGTTGCCTAGGGCTGGGTGGGATGACTGCTGTCGCTCCCCCTCTTCGTGGAGGAACGACACAGGACCCTGCGCTGTTCTTTTGTCTGCTCGGCCCTTCCCGGGTTTGCTGCTGGTTCTTCCCGGGTTGGCTGCCGTCCCTCCACCTCCGTGGAGGGGCGGGCCCCCCCTGCCACTTTCCCCACTTCCGCGGAGGAGTGGCACACCGCCAGCCGGCCCTCTCAGGGGCTGCTCAGATGTTATCCGGATGTTCCCCTTAGATGTTCCTGGTGCATGTTGTCTCTCTCCTCCTTTATAGTCCTCTTCCACCAATCCCAACTCTGCTACCCACACGCCGAGTACGCTGCTCTCCTCCAATCAGGAGCAGGATCAGCTCCTGCAGGTTATTGGTCAAACTGAAGGCAGCTGTGTAAAAGTTGTTTACTCCTCTCTCAGCGCCATATTGTGGGAGAGCAGATGCATAGAAAAAGTCTTAATTCCAGTAACTTAGTCTAGTCCGAGTTGCTCCCCACAGACTGCCAGGTGGCAAAGTATCTTTCTGGAATGAGAGAAAGGTTCTGAAACTATGCTATGGTAGTGGCTGCAGATGTCTAGAAATGTATTATAAAAATCACTTAACTATATGGTCACAATGGGTATACTTTATGATTTGTCAATTATACCTCAATAAGACAGGTTTTGTTTAACGTCTTCTGGAGAGAAAGAAAGATCAAGGAACTGTTTCAGAATAAAAGAGGCTAAATGGACACAGCAACTATAGATAGACCTTAATCCTGAGCTGGCTCCTGACCAGAAAAGCAAAAAGTGCTACAAAGGATTGCATTAAGGCCACTGGGTGAAATGTGAATAATGACTGTGGATTAGAATAATATTGATGGGGGCTGGCACTGTAGCACTGTAGCAGCAGGTTAAGCTGCTACCTACAACACTAGTATCCCATGTGAGTAGCAGTTCAATTCCCAGTTACTCCACTTCCATCCAACTCCCTGCTAACACATCTGAGAAAGAAGCAGAAGATGACCTTAGTGCTTGGGCCTCTGCCATCCACATGGGAGACTCGGATAGAGTTCCAGGCCTCCTGGCTTTGGGCTGCCCCAGCCTGGGCCACTGCAGCCATTTTGGGAGTGAACCAGCAGGTGGAAGATTCATTCTTCCTTCCTTCCTTCCTTCCTTCCTTCCTTCCTTCCTTCCTTCCTTCCTTCCTTCCTCCCTTCCTTTCTTCCTTTCTTTCTTTCTTTCTTTCTTTCTTTCTTTCTTTCTTTCTTTCTTTCTCTCTCTCTCTCTCTCTCTCTCTCTCTCCTCCCTCCCTCCCTCCCTCCCTCCCTCCCTCTGTCCCGCCCTCTGTCTCCTCCAACCCTCCACCCCTCCATAACTCTATCTTTCAAATAAAGTAATAAATCTTTTTTTAAAAAAAGAGAATAATATTGATGAATAAATGCTAGATGTTCTGATTTTTATTATCATATTCTGGTTATACAAGAAAACATCCTTATTCTTCTGAAATACCCACTGAAGTACTTATAGGTTAAAGGAGCACAGTATCATAGATTTATCCCCAAATGTTTGGAAAAATGCAACATGCAAATATGTACATATGGAGGATGACAGAATAAGTGGAGGAAAATGCAAGCAAGTGGTGGATCTGGAAGAAGGACAGATGGGAGTTCCTTCGCTTTTGGTGAAATGTTTCTATGAAGTTTGAAATTACATCAAAATTAAAAGTCACCCAAAAATAATAAGGGTTCCACCAAAATGAAAAGCAGCATTAGTAAGCAATTAATTCAGTAATGCAAAATGTTTTCAATTCATTAAGAAGCAGAGAGAGAGAGAGAGAAAAGAGAGAGAGAGATTCCACCCAGAGGTTCACCCCTAAATGCCTGCAACAGCCAAGGTCAAGACTGGAAGCAGGGAAATCATCTGGGTTTCCCTCCCGGGTGGCAGGAACCCAAGCACTTCAGCCATCATCGCTGTCTCCCACAGTATGCATTGACAAGAATCTACAACCAGCAGGCTGAGGCCAGGAACTGAACCCTGGTACTATGATATGGGATGCAGGCTTCTTAACTGCTAGGCCAAATACCCACTCCAGCAATGAATCTTCAAGTCACCGAAGTCCATCCCTTGAAAACAAAAGACCCAACTCCCCAGACCTATTCTCAAAAAAGATGTGTTACATCAGAGGCCACCTTAAAATCCCCTCATTCCTTGCTACTTCTCTTAGGCCACTCTTTCCTTTGCTTCTAACACAGGGGCCACTTCCAGGCCTAAACTGTGCAGGCCAGTCCACCCACAACTAACCCTCCCTGGTGGGTGATCCCTGAAGCTCAAGATGAGAAAGTAGGCTTAAGACCTACAAAAACTGGCTTCCCGACTACGTACTCCTATTACTCACAGAGCATCTCACGAAAAGTAAACACACATTTTCTTCTGACTAATCACAAAGGGCAGTGACCGGAGATGGGACCCTTCCAAGCCCACAGGCCAGCAGAGGACAAGAGCAGCTGGCCTGATTAGAAACAATGCTGGCCTGTCTCTTCTTCCTTCCCCCGCCTCCCTCCCCACTAGAAACGCTGCCAGTCTCTCCAGCAGTACCCAGGGCACCCCAGTCTCCTGACTGTATCTCTCACAATATACTTCTTCATACTTCAAGTAACACATTATTTTGGCTTCCTATTCACTTCTTTCTCGTTATCTCAGGCCGCAAATAAACAAAAGATATATAAAACAATGATCTCCAAATGTTTTTGACTGTGGGGTTTGGAGTGACTTCTTCCTCCCTTTACCACTGCTTCGACCTTGAACGATGTCCTACAGTGTTTTATCCAGAGCATTAAAAAAGCAGGGTAGTGAGAAAACAGAGGTCTGAATGCTAGCAAATCAATTTTATTTTAACCTTCCATATTCCCTCTGCCTTGCTTTTTGGAAAAAAAAAATATTTTCAGCTGCTTCTCCCTAATGAATGATCTTTCATTGTTTTCCTCCATAGTAGCCTTCTATCAGGAAGAAAGAGAACCCTCCCCATCCACCCCCCAACCCACCCTCCGTGACCCAGGAAGGAGCCACAGAACAGACACAACAATGAAGAGAGAGAGAGAGGGAGGCTCTGGCAAGACACAGCCACAGGAGTAAGCCTCCTACTTCACTCTCTCCATTCTCTAGTTACAGGGTTCTCACCAGAAAGATGTCTGCGTAGCCAGCCAAGGACTCCACCCCCTCTTGGATCCGCGCTCCGCCAGAGTCGTTGAGCCCAATCACTGGTGCCCCGACGGTGAGGGCCTGGTCCATGATCTGCCAGAGCAGAGAAATCATGAGACAACTGCTCTTGATGCCAAAAGCAGCCCTGATGAAGAACTGCTCTGTAGCATTTTCAGGAAAATGTTATTGAGTATACTTTTTCTTTTTTTTTTTTTTTCAAAGAAAACTTCTGTTTAAGGAATACAAACTTCGTGCATGTCTTAAGTACAACTTTAGGAATATAGCGATTCTTTCCACCACACATGCCTTACCACCCATCTCCCACTCCTCCTCCTCCTCCCTCTCCCATTCCCAGTCCCATTCTCCACTAAGATCCATTTTCAATTAACTTTATACACAGAAGACCAACTCTATACTAAGTAAAGATTTCAATAATTTGCACAAAAAAAAAAGCTCCTCAACAGTTGAGACAAGGGCTGTTCATATCTTCCACTTAATATACTAACACGAAATAAATCTTTGAGAACAAGTTTTATAGTCAACTCTCATGATACAACTCATTGAAGACAGAGGTCCTGCATGGGGACTTAGAGCACAGGGACTCCTATTGTTAATTTAACAATTAACACTCTTATGTGTGACATCAGCGGTTACCCAAGGCTCTTGACATGAGCTGCCTAGGCTGTGGAAACCTTCTGAATTCAAAAACTCTGTCAGTATTTAGATAAGGCCATAAGGAAAGTGGAACTTCTCTCCTCCCTTCAGAGAAAAGTACCTCTTTCTTTGATGGCCCCTTCTTTCCACTGGGGTCTTACTAACAGAGATCCTTCATGTAGGACATTCTTTGTCACAGTGTCTTGGCTTTCCATGCCTGAAATGGTCTCGTGGGCTTTTAAGCCAGATCCAAATGCCTAAAGAGTTGATTCTGAGGTCAGAGTGCTACTTAAAGTGATTATCATTCTAGTTGGCTGTGTGGACTGCTTTCCATGTTGGAATATTCTCTCCTTTTTAATTCCATTTATGATTATTACCAAACACTTGATCCTATCCATATGATCACTTTAACACTTAAGATGGTATTTTTACTACACAGCTTAAGGGGATATGGGATCCCATGGCAAGTTTTTCAACTATACTCTTACAAGTAAGTCCATAGGAATGTATGCAGAATGATACAGCTTTATAAACTTCATACACTTCATAATTACAACTTTAGGAACATGGTGATTCCCTCCACCATGCCTGCCCTCCCACCCATACTTCCATCCCTCTTCCTCCTCCCTCCCTTATTTCCACTCTTATTTTTTACTGAGATCTATTTTCAATTAACTTTATACACATGATTAACTCTATGTTAAGTGAAGCGTTTAACAAATAGTACAAAAAAAAAAACACTGTTCCTCAACAGTCAAGACAAGGGCTGTTCAAGTCATTGCTTCTCAAAGTGTCAATTTCACTTCTGCAGATTGCCTTTTAGGTGCTCTGTTAGTTATCACAGATCAGGGAGAACTATGGTATTTGTCCCTTTAGGACTGGTTTATTTCACTAAGTATGATGTTTTCCAGATTCATCCACTTTTTTTTGCAAATGACCAGATTTCATTTTTTACTGCTATATAATATTCCATAGAGTACATATCCCATAATTTCTTTATCCAGTCTTCAGTTGACAGGCATTTGGGTTGATTCTATGTCTTAGCTATTATGAACTGAGCTGCAATAAACATAGGGTGCAGGTAATCCTTTTATCTGCTGATTTCATTTCCCTTGGATAAATTCCCAGGAGGAAGATGGCTGGGTTGTATAGTAGATCTATATTCAGATTTCTGAGATAGCTCCATATTGTCATCCATAGTGACTGTATGTTTGAGTCCCATCTGTTCCACCTATAATCCAGCTCCCTGCTGTGGCTTGGGAAAGCAGCAGAAGATGGTCCAGGTCCTTGGGCCCCTGTATCTGCATGGGAAACCAAGAAGAAGCTCCTGGCTCCTGGCTTCAGATAAGCTCAGCTCCAGCTGTTGCAGCCAATTGGAGAGTGAACCAGCAGATGGAAGACCTCTTTCTGCCTCTCATTCTCTCTGTGTAACTCTGTCAAATAAATAATCTTTAAAAAAAAAAAAAAGGAATTCTTAGCCATGTCATTCTCTGTATATACAAAGGCTGTTGACTTTTACATCCTGCTACTTTACCAAATTCTTCTATGAGTTCCAATAGTCTCTTTTTGAAGTCTTTTGTATCTGTTATATATAATCATGTCATCTGCAAATAGGGATAGTCTGATTTCCTCCTTCCCAATTTGTATCCCTTTGATTTCTTTTTCTTGCCTAATGGCTCTGGCTAAAACTTCCAGGACTATATTGAATAGCAATGGTGACAGTAAGCATCCTTCTCTGGTTCCATATCTCAGTGAGGATGCTTCCAATTTTTCTCCCTTCAATAGGACACTGACCATGGGTTTGTCATAAATTGCCTTGTGTTGAGGAATGTTCCTTCTATACTCAATTTTCTTAGAGTTTTCATCATGAAAGGGTATTGTATTTTATCAAATGCTTTCTCCGCATCTATTAAGATAATCATATGGTTTTTGTTCTTTAGTTTGTTAATGTGATGTATCACATTGATTGCTTTGCAAATGTTGAACCATCCCTCCATACCAGGGATAAATCCCACTTGGTCCAAATGAATGATCTTTCTGATGTGTTGTTGGATTCCACTGGCTAGAATTTTGTTGAGGAGATTTGTGTCTATGTTCATCAGGGAAATTGGTCTGTAGCTCTCTTTCTCTGCTGGATCATTTTTAGGTTTAGGAATTAAGGAGATGCTGGCTTCATAGAAAGAATTTGGGATGATTTTCTACCTTCCAATTGTTTTGAATAGATTAAGAGTAATTGGAGTTAGTTCTTTAAATGTCTGGTAAAGTTTTTCAGTGAAGCTATCCACTCTTGGGCCTTTCTTCATTAGAAGGGCCTTTATTATTGATTTAATCTCCCTATTGGTTACTGGTCTATTTAGGTTTTCTATGTCTTCATTGCTTACTGTAGGTAGGTTGCATGTGTCCAGGAATCCATCCATTTCTTCTAGGTTTCCCAGATGTTGGCATACAGTTCTTTGCAGTAATTTCTGATGATTTTTTTTTTTTACTTCTGTGGCATCTGTTGTTACACTTTCTTTTTCATATCTAATTGTCTTTTTTTTTTTACAGATTTATTTATTTATTTGAAAATCAGTTATACAGAGAGAGAAGGAAAGGCAGAGAGATTGTCCATATTCAGGTTCACTCCCCAATTGGCAGCAATGGCCAGAGCTGCGCCGATCTGAAGCCAGGAGCCAGAAGCTTCTCTGGGTCTCCCATGAGGGTGCAAGGACCCAAGGACTTGGGCCATCTTCCACTGCTTTCCCAGGCCACAGCAGAGAGCTGAACTGGAAGTGCAGCAGCTGGGACTCAAACCAGTGCCCATATGGGATGTGTGAGCTATAGGTGGCTGCTTTATCTGCTATGCCACAGTGCCAGCAACTCTAATTTTATTAATTTGGGTCTTCTCCCTCCTTTTTTGGTTAGTTGGGCCAACGGTTTGTTAATTTTATTTACTTTTTTTGGAAAAACCAGCTTTTTGTTTTGCTGATCTTTTGCATTTTATTGGTTTCGATTTTGTTGATTTCTAATTTTAATTACATCTTTTCTCCTACTAGTTTTGGGTTTGGTTTGCTGTTGTTTTTCTTGGTCCTTGAGATGCACTGATAGCTCACTTACTTGGTGCCTTTCCAATTTTTTTATATAGGCACCTATTGCTATAAATTTTCCTCTTAACACAACTTTTGTTATACTCCCTAAGTTTTGATATGTTGTATTTTCATCTTAATTTGTTTCCAGAAATTTTTTGATTTCTTCAATAAACCACTGTTCATACGGAGCATGTTCTACAGTCTCCATGTGTTTTCACTTGTTCTCAAGATTCCTGAGCTGATTTTGAGCTTCATTCCACTGTGGGCCAAAAAGATACATGGTATGATTTTGATTTTTTTCGAATTTGCTGAGACTTGCTTTATGGCCTAGCATGTAGTCAATCCCAAACAAAACTCCATGCACTTGTGAGAAGAATATGTATTCTGCAGCTGTAGGATGGACAGTTTTGCAGATATCTGTTAGGTCCATTTGGTCTATAGTGTCGATTAACTGTTGTTTCCTTGCTGATCTGTCCATTGCTGAAAATGGGATTGAAGTCCCCCACTACTATTGTTTGGGAGTCTATGTTTACCCTTAGATCCTTTAACATTTCTTTTGAGTAGCCAGGTGCCCCATAATTAGGTGCATATAGTTTTATAATAGTGACATCTTCCTGTTGAATTGATCCCTTAATCATTACATAGTGTTCTTCTTTGTCTCTTTCAACAGTTTTTGTGTTAAAGGCTATGTTGTCTGATATTAGGATAGCTACACCAGCTTTTTTGGTTTCTGTTAGCATAGATTTTTTTTTATCCTTTCACTTTCAGTCTGCATGTATCTTTGTTGGTGAAATGTGTTTCTTGTAGGCAGAAAATAGATGGGTTTTGTTCTTTTAATCCATTCAGCCAGTCTGTGTCTTTTAACTGGAGAGTTGAGGCTATTTACATTCAAGGTGACTATTTATAAATAATGACTTGGCCCTGCCATTTTTCCATAAATATTCCTATTTTTTCCTTTGGATTTCTTTTGTACTTTTACTGGGAGATTTTCTGCCTCCACCTTCTTTCATAGTGATGACGTTTCTGTGTTTCTGTGTGCAGCACATCCTTAAGCATCTTTTGCAAGGCTGCATGGGTAGTGACAAATTCTTTCCATTTCTGTTTGTTACGGAAGATCTTTATTTCACCTTCACTCATAAATGAGAGCTTTGCAGGGTGCAGTATTCTGGGATGACTTTTTTCCTCTTAAAATTTGGCAAATATCTTGCCATTCTCTCCTAGTCTGTAGGGTTTCTGATGAGAAGTCAGCTGTGAGTCCAACTGGATATCTTCTGAAAGTAATCTGGCATTTCTCTCACGCACATTTTAGCATCTTTATGTTCTACTGTGGAGGGTTTCATGATAACGTGTCATGGTGAAGATCTTTTCTGGTCATGTCCATTAGGAGTTCTATGTGCTTCCTGTACTTGGATATCCCTTTCTTTCTCCAAATTAGGAAAATTTTCTGTTATTGTTTCACTAATAAGGCCTTCTAACTCATTCTCTTTCCATGCTTTCAGAATTCCTAGAACCCATATGTTGGATCATTTGATAGTATCCTGTAGATTCCCAACAATGTTTTTTAGTTTTCTAAATTCTTCTTCTTGTTTTTCGTCTGACTGTATAATTTCCTGTGCTTTGTCTTCTAAGTCAGAAATTCTTTCTTCTGCTTCACCGATTCTGTTAAGGCTTTCCACTGCATTTTTATTTGTTCTATTGAATTCGTCATTTCCAAGATTTCATTTTGATTTCTCTTTAAGATCATAAATTCATGGCAGAAATTTGGATCATGTCATGCACAGATTTCATTAGTTTGTGGTTTGCTTCTGATTACTTCTAGGTCATCCTATGATCAATATTTTGAATTCCACTTCTGCCATTTCTTCAATCTCTTCATCTTCACAATCTAGTACTGAAGTGTTGTGTTCTTTTGAGGGCACCATGTGTCTTCCTTATTCTTGTTTCTTGAATTGGTGCATTTGTTACTTGGCATTTGTGAAGATATTCATTGGTTTCTTTGTTTTTTTTTTCTATTGTAGCAGCTTTTAGCTTTGTATTATTCCTCTGTGAATCAGTGGAGTGTCTGCCTGCAGTGAATATCTGGAGGCATGTGGAGGAAAGACAGACACTGAAGCTGTGTGGAAGGCTCAGGATGTGGCCAGAGAGCTCCATTCAGTTCTCCAGGGTGAAGGGTATGTCTAAGGTGACACACCCAGGTTGGGCATGGTAAATCTTTTTTTTAAATTTTTTAAATTTTATTATTATTATTTTTTTGACAGGCAGAGTGGACAGTGAGAGAGACAGAGAGAAAGGTCTTCCTTTTTCCATTGGTTCACCCCCCAATGGCCACTGTGGCCGGTGCACCATGCTGATCCAAAGCCAGGAGCCAGGTGCTTCTCCTGGTCTCCCATGGGGTGCAGGGCCCAAGCACTTGGGCCATCCTCCACTGCACTCCCGGGCCACAGCAGAGAGCTGGATTGGAAGAGGAGCAACTGGGACAGAATCCGGCGCCCGACCGGGACTAGAACCTGGAGTGCCGGCACCACAGGTGGAGGATTAGCCTAGTGAGCTGTGGCACTGGCTTTTCTTTTTTTTTAAACCAGAGGGAGGTTTGTTCTGCTCTGCTGGCATAGACTCAACTCACCTCCTCCCCTCAGAGTAGATAAGTGCCTGGGTGCTATCCCCAGTGGGTATAAATATTCATCCGCTATGCCACAAGAACCACACAAAGGATCTGTGTATGCAGTCCCCTGTGTAAGCAGATTCCCCAGCAATGCTCCTCACCAGGTAACCAGGTAGCTCTGAGCAGGTAGCGCCTCCCACAGTGACTGCCCACCTTGAGCCTTCCACACAACCTCAATGTTTTCACAGCCCCAGCACACAAGCCTCCCCCAGTCACAAGCACTCAGACCCCTGTCAGTTCTCCCCAGCAGACTCAGGAGTCTCCACTCAGCTGGCTGCTGGACATGGACACAAGCTGGCACAGCTGTTACATATTTCCAAAATGGCACCTGCTCTCTACTGGCTTGTTACAGGATGCCATTGCAGGGTGATCAGGGAAAGAGAAATGTGCCCCCCCCCTTTTCTCCTCTAGTTTGGCAAGTACACTATCCCCCACAGGGCTCCAAGCAGGATTCCTTCTAGGCTCTTCCTGCAGCTCTATTGCCAATGGCTTGGGCTACTGCAGTCTGGTCTCACCTCACTCTCCAAAGCTGGTACAGAGGCTCTCAGCTGCTGGGGTCCTGAGTTGTGCGTGTCCTTGCCCTCCACAAAGGTCTGCTGTGTCCCTCTAATTTGCAGAGTTTCCTCTGCCATTTTCTTCCTAACTCTTTCCTGAGACTGCACTCTCTCCACTTTTTTTAAACTATCTTCTTCAAGACTACAGCAGTAAGCTCCCTATGCCACCATCTTAATCCAATCAACTATACTTTTCTTTAATTTATTTGACAGGTAGAGAGAGTTATAGACAGTGAGAAAGAGAGAAAGGCTTTCCTTCCATTGGTTCACTCCCCAAATGGCCACTACGGCCGGCGCTGTGCCAATCCGAAGCCAGGAGCCAGATGCTTCTTCCCAGTTTCCCATGCAGGTGTGGGGCCCAAGCACTTGGGCCATCCTCCACTGCCCTCCCAGGCCACAGCAGAGAGCTGGACTGGAAGAGGACCAACCGGGACTAGAAACAGTGCCCATATGGGATGACGGTGCCACAGGCAGAGGATTAACCAAGTGAGCCATGGCACCGGCCCCGACTATACCTTTCAAAACAGGAGGTAACATTGGTCTCACACCTCCCTCCCAACCCATGATGACCGAGTCCCTTCATGCAAGACACAGGACCAGATATTTAAGAGGCAAATTAGGGGTCAGTGTTGTGGTGCAACTAGTTAAGATGTGACCTGTAATGCCAACATCCCATATGAGCAACAATTCCCATGTGGGCTGCTCCACTTTCAATGTTGCTCTCTGCTAATGCACCTGGGAAAGCAGTATAAGATGGCCCAAATGCTTGGGCTCCTGCTTCCCACATGGGAGAACAGAATAGAGTTCCACGCACCCGGCTTTGGCCAGGCCCAGCCTTGGCCATTGAGGCCATTTAGGGAGTAAACCAGTGAGTGAAAGATCTCTCCCTCCCTGTGATTCTGCCTTTCAAATAAATAAATCTTTAATTTAAAAAAAAGAGGATGATTAAAACCCCCAAAACCCAAGAGCCAAAGCACTTCCCATCAGCAAGGAATAAGATTGCTCAATGCAACCTGCAAGCTCAGGTTGTAATATTTAATATTTCTTTGAAAGTCAGAATTACAGAAAGAGAGAGAGAGAGCAAGCAAGCTCTGGGCCAGGTTGAAGCCAGGAGCCAAGAGCTTCATCTGGTTCTCTAATGTGAGTCCAGGGGCCCAAGCACTTGTCAGCTCGGCTTAGCTCGACTTTAATGCCAAATTTCTTCCAATAACAACCTATGCTTTATTCCTCTCCAGAGCACTGAAATCCTGCAAAATTCAAAAACACCATCATGCAGTCCTTGCGCTGCCCCTTACCTCTCAGCCCCTGGCCTTTCCCCCTGACAGGTGGTTCTTTATCGGGGTCCTTGGAACCTCAAGGGGGTCTGTGAACAGATTTCAGGGGGCCCCTGAGCTTGGATGGGAAAATATTTACACCTGTATGCTCACTAACTCTAGCCGATCTTCAGCATTAGGCAGCAAACCACAGCAGTCTTAGAAAGATACCTGTGACTTCACCATTCACATATGCCAGATATTTTTATCACAGTAAAGCTGCTACAGATATCCTGAAATATCATTGTCACTCCTGCCTACTTCGAAATTCCACCAGCTATTCGATCCACTGGAAAACCTTATGCACCAATGCATTAATAAAGCAGCACACATATTATAAATGAGGGGCTTTTTAAAAAATGTTTTTCAGTTTTTGTAGTCCAATGCATTCTATGCATGGAAAAGCACAAGGTTCCAGCCATTGCCACCCCATCAAAGAAATCTGCGGTACCCAAAACTGTGAAGAGTCCCTTTGGGTTAGCACCAGCACGACTCCTCCCCACCACGAGCTCCCAGCTCAGTGTCTTGCAAACCAAGGAAACACAGCATACACAATGTCACTGATGAACCTATCCGGTCTGTTTTCAATATAAAGCACTTACTTTGCAGATCTTCTGGGCATGAGCTCCTGACAGACTGCCTCCAAAAACTGTGAAGTCCTGAAGAGAAAACACAATTAAATCAACAAGTAGAATGTAGTGACTGGTCAGAGACGAAGACCCAACAGAAAAGGAAATCGAAAACTCAAAAGTTTTTAAAGGACTTCCAGAAGTTGGCAAAAACAGGCTAAAGATTTGATTTATAGATTATTCTGTAGAACAGTGAATAAAACATCATCCAGAGAGGTCATGTGTTATCAAGGGCAAAACATATAGTTTTTGCTCTACAAAATGATTTGCAGGGGCTGGCACTGTGGCATAGGTTAAGCCTCTGCCTGAGGTACTGGCATCCCAAATGGGTGCTGATTTGAGTCCCAGATACTCCATTCCCGATCCAGCTCCCTGCTAATGTGCCTGGGAAAGCAGCAGAAGATGGCCCAAGTCCTTGGGACCCTGTCACTCATGTAGGAGACCCAGATGGAGTTCAAGGCTCCTGGCTTCAGCTTGGCCCAGTCCAGGCCATTGTGGCCATTTGAGGAGTCAGTGAATGGAAGAAACCTGTCCCTGTCTCTCTGTAACTCTGCCTTTTAGATACATTATAGGTTCCTAGGTAAACTACTAACTTTAGTTCTGTAAAGGGATGGGGCCGGCAGAGTGGTGCGGAGGGTTAACACCCTGGTCTGAGGCTCTGGCATCCCATATGGGTGCCAGTTCAAGTCCTGGCTGCTCCACTTCTGATCCAGCTCTCTGCTATGGCCTGGGAAAGCAGTAGAAGATGGCCCAAGTCCTTGGGCCCTGCACCTGCATGGGAGACCTGGAAGAAACTCCTGGCTCCTGCCTTCGGATCGGCACAGCTCCGGCCGTTGCGGCCAATTGGGGAGTGAACCGTTGGATGGAAGACCTCTCTCTGTCTCTCTGCCTCTCCTCATTCTGTGTAACTCTGACTTTCAATAAATAAATAAATCTTTTTAAAAAAAGGAACTAAATATTCATAGTTATATATATTTATTTCCACCTCTGGAGGGAAAATACGTAAGGCCAAAGGAGTACACAACAGTTTACACACATTCAGAGGCTTGAACCAACACTGACTTACAGCACTGTGGTTCTGGTGGGGGTGTGCTCCTCTCTGGAGGCCCCAGGGAAGAATCTGTCTTCTTGCCTTTTCCAGCTTCCAGAAACTGTCCCCTTCCTCCACCTCCATAGCCAGCCACGGCAGATAAAGTCCTTCTCTCATCGTGTCACTCTGACCTCACCTTCAGTGTCCCTCTTCCACTCTTTTTTTGAACCTTTAATGTGTTTTTTTTTTTAACTTTTATTTTATGAATATAAATTTCCAAAGTACAGCTTATGGACTACATTGCCCCCCCACCATGACTTCCCTCCCACCCGCAACCCTCCCCTTTCCCGCTCCCTCTCCCCTTCCATTCACATCGATTCATTTTCAATTCTCTTTATATACAGAAGATCAGTTTAGCATACATTAAGTAAAGATTTCAACAGTTTGCACCCACATAGAAACACGAAGTGAAAAATACTGTTTGAGTACTAGTTATAGCATTAAATCACAATGTACAGCACATTAAGGACAGAGATCCTACATGAGGAGTAAGTGCACAGTGACTCCTGTTGTTGACTTAACAAATTGACACTCTTGTTTATGGCACCAGTAATCACCCTAGGCTCTTGTCATGAGTTGTCAAGGCTATGGAAGCCTTTTGAGTTCACTGACTCTGATCATATTTAGACAAGGTCGTAGTCAAAGTGGAAGTTCTCTCCTCCCTTCAGAGAAAGGTACCTCCTTCTTTGATGACCTGTTCTTTCCACTGGGATCTCACTCGCGGAGATCTTTCATTTAGGTTTTTTTGTTTTTGTTTTTTTGGTTTTTTTGGAGGGAGAGTGTCTTGGCTTTCCATGCCTGAAATACTCTCATGGGCTTTTCAGCTGGATCCGCATGCTTTAAGGGCTGATTTCTTCCACTCTTAAGGACATTTGTGGTTCTATTGGATAACCCACACCTTCTATTGTAATTCCTCCTCTGCCACGGAAAGTAACAAATCCATCACTCCTGGGGTCAGGATGTGGACAGCTCGGAGGGGCGACTATGCAACCCATGACATTCTCCGGCAGCGTCAGTGCAAACAAATTGTATCTGTCCAGATGCAGCCCGACCACTTTCATGGAAGTCCAAAGCTTAGGGGCTGTGGTTCAGAAAGTTAAGCCTGCTCTGCCCAGGCTGCACCCGCTAATTCTCTCAGTCCACACACACTGCCAGGAAACAGAGGCCCTCGAAGCACAGAACCAGAGCGAGCTCTCTCAGAATAAACTCCTGGCTCCTGGGGCAATTTTGCACAAGCCACAGCCTGTGATCCTCCCTGAAGCGAACAAACAACTTGTTCTCCCCAACACAAACCTAACACTCTAGACCTAGCGCTGAAAAACAGGAGAATCCCTCTTCCAGCCCAAACTACGAGCAAGTTTCCATGCCCCAGGATCGTTCCCTGTCGCGTCTTTTGCTCCTGGCTCGGTCCTCCAGGAAAGCTCAGGCTGTTGGACTTGACGGATACCTGACTGAAGATATAAACCAATCTCCCATGTATTCGGCCGTGTCCAGTGACGACGCTGTCTCCAGGAAACTATCAGAGAAACAGAAAAATAAAGGTTGAAAAAATCCCAATACTTTTTTCAACGAGTTTGGCAACTATGCCTCAAGGAGAGCCAAAACCAAATACACAGGCACACCAAATTCCTGAAGCTTCAATATGGATAAACACGAAGGCTCTGTAGTAGGCTCTGTAACGCGACTACGGGGCTGCTGCTGCTTCAGCTGGAGCAACGGGCACTGTAGCCTCAGGACTCACTGTTCTTCCAAAACGCAAAATAATCAGGAGACCCTGAGAGCCACCACTGTAAGGGCTCCGAGGAGGAAGGGCACATAAGAAACACGCCAAGGGCAGGCGCTGGGCCTGGCACTAAAGATGAGGTTGAATGGCTATGTCACATACCAGAGCGTCCCGCTTCCATATCCAGCTCCAGCCCCTGACTGCAGACTTGTGAATGCAGACCCTGGAAGGCAACCGTGACGGCTCAAGAAGCTGGGTTCCTGCCACTCACGTGGGAAACCCGAGCTGAGTTCCCAGCGCCTAGCTGTGGCCAGCCCGTTTCTGGCTATTACAGGCATTTGAGTATGGAGCCAGCAGACGGGTATGGAGCTCTTGTGCTCATGCTCACTTGCTCTCTTTCTCTCTGCCTCTCAAATAAGTAACAAAACTTAGGGCTCAGTGCTGTGGCACACGGGTTAAGCCACCACCTGCAACGCCAGCATCCCATACGGGTGCCAGTTCAACTCCCAGCTGCTCCACTTCCAATCCAGGTTCCTGCTAATGCACCTAGGAGGGCAGCGGAGGATGGCCCAAGTGCTTGGGTCCCTGCACCCATGTGGGAGACCAGAGCAGCTCCTAGCTCCTGGCTTCAGCCAGGCCCAGCCCTAGCCATTGCAGCTATTTTGGTCATGAACCAGCAGACAGGAGATATCTCTCTCCACTCCCAACCCCATAACACTGCCTTTCAAATAAATAAATAAAAACTCTTTAAAAATTAAAATACTAATAAATAAACATACATGATAACTCCCCAAAGCTACTTACCCCTACACTGAACCTTAAAAAAATCAACCCAGGGCCGGCGCCGCGGCTCACTAGGCTAATCCTCCGCCTAGCGGCGCCGGCACACCAGGTTCTAGTCCCGGTCGGGGCGCCGGATTCTGTCCCGGTTGCCCCTCTTCCAGGCCAGCTCTCTGCTGTGGCCAGGGAGTGCAGTGGAGGATGGCCCAGGTGCTTGGGCCCTGCACCCCATGGGAGACCAGGAAAAGCACCTGGCTCCTGGCTCCTGCCATCGGATCAGCGCAGTGCGCTGGTCGCAGCACGCCGGCCGCGGCGGCCATTGGAGGGTGAACCAACGGCAAAAGGAAGACCTTTCTCTCTCTCTCTCTCTCACTGTCCACTCTGCCTGTCAAAAAAAAAAAAAAAAAAAATCAACCCACCATTTTGCATTGGATCTTGCTATGACCCATAATGGCTCAAATTGAAGCAAGTTGTTTGGTGCCAAGTTTACAAATCTATCACAAATAGCACACACACACACACACACACACAGAAAACTGGTTCAAAAGTAAATCCAGGGACTGGCATTGTGGTGCAGTGGTTAAGCCACTGCTTGTGATGCAACATTCCATATGAGTGCCAGTTCAAGTTCCCATTGCTCCACTTCCAATCTAGCTCCCTGCTAATGCATCTGGGAAAGCAACAGAAGATGGCCCAAGTGCTTGGGATCCTGACACCCACATGGGAGATGCACATGGAGTTCCAGGCTCCTGGCTTCTGCCCGGCTCAGCCCTGCCTATTGTGGCAGATGGAAGACTGCCCCCCCCAACTCTGCCTTACAAGTAAAAATATAAATCTTTTAAAAAAAGAGTCCAAAGAAAAGGGCGTTTGGCATAACAGTTAATAAGCCACTTGGGATTGCCAAATCCCATTTCAGAGTGTGTGGATTCAATTCCCAGCTCCACACCTGACTCCAGGTTCCTGCTAATGCACACCCTGGGAGGCAGCAGGTGATGGCACGAGTAATTAGGTCCCTTCCATCACTGGATGGAATTCCCAGTTTCCGACTTGGCCTGACCCAGTCCCAGCTATTGCAGGCATTTGGGGAGTAAACCAGCCGATGGGAGACTTGTTTTTGTCTGTTCCCTCTGTGTCTCTCTGCCTTCCAAAGAAGTAAAAATTTGAAAAATTTTAAGTTAGTAAAAAGAACTCTGTGTACCTATGGAAAGCATCCAGTTGAAGGAAGAAGTGTTGGAGAAATCTCAAGAACTCTAAGGCAGAGGCCTGAAGTGTGTCAACAGAGGCAATCAATCCGATCAGAACACAACGAAAAGACACTCTCATCCTGTCCTTCCAAGTTTGTCATTCTGTCCCTGCGAGAACTCTGAACGTACAACCAGAGCCCGGGGTCCGAGCAGCCCACCCACCCTCCACCCACAGACGAAGCTGAGAGTGGAAACCCCAGTAATGCTTCTCCAGCACTTCATGGAGAAGTCTGACGGACTCGCTTCTCTAGCAGGTGGGCCAACAGAGACGCACTGGCAAGCGGTCACGCCATTACCTTATTCTTATCAGCAGCCATTCCAAAATCCGCACATCTGTGTTCCACGAACATGTCGCTCTCCACAAAGCTGCCAGGGTCCAGTAAGAGGCTGATCCGTTCCCTGGCCGTCAGCTTTCCCTACAGCAAAACACAACACTCAGCGATGTCCTCGCAGACAACGTTAGTAAGCAAAGTCGGGGTACCCACAGAAGGGCTAGGACGGCAGGTTTCACTCCTTCACCTCATGCAAAAGCCTCTGCCCTACCAGCCCACGGCACCAGGTGTTATCGACAGACTTCAGCTGGTAAGGAAGACCGGGGGGAGAAAGCTGGGAAATAAGTAAGAAAGAGGGGGCGCCGGCATTGTAGCACAGCAGAGCCGTATCAGAGTGCCAGCTCACATCCCAGCTGCTCCGTGCCCCATGCAGCTCCTTGTAATGCACTTGGGAAGGCAGCAGATGATGGCCCAAGTGCTTGAGTTCCTCACACTCACATGGGAGACCTGCAAGGAGTTCACGGCTCCTGGCTTCAGCCTGTCCTAGCCTAGGCTGTTGGCAGGCATCTCGGGAGTAAACCAGCAGATAACAGACTCTCTTTCTCTCTCTCCCTCCCTACCCCCTCTCTGTGTCACTCTGCCTTTCAAATAAAGAAAAATTTTAAAGTAAATTAAGAATGGAAAAGCAAGATAGGGCTGGCGCTATGGCGCAGTGGGTTAACGCCCTGGCCTGAAGCGCCGGCATCCCATACGGGTGCCGGTTCGAGACCTGGCTGCTCCACTTCCAATCCAGCTCTCTGCTATGGCTTGGGAAAGCAGTAGAAGATGGTCCTTGGGCCCCTGCACCCATGAGGGAGACCCCGAGGAAGCTCCTGGCTCCTGGCTTCAGATCGGCGTAGCTCCAGCCATTGATGGCCAATTGGGGAGTGAACCATCGGATGGAAGACCTCTCTCTGTCTCTTCTTCTCTCTCTGTGTAACTCTGACTTTCAAATAAATAAATAAATCTTAGAAAAAAGAAAAGCAGGCTTCAAGCAGGGTCTGAAGCTACACCCAGATCACAGGCTTTTTCCAGGGAAGCCTACAGAAGCTTCACCAGGGCCCAAACACCCCCTCCTGCTCCAGTTGCTATCCCAAGGACACACTAATTCCTGCTTCTCCTGCCCCCTCCCTAGGTGTCTCCTTTTCCTCCTATGTTATACACTAGACAGTGGCACCATGACACAATGGGCCATGCAGCACAGAGCAGCTGAGTAAAAGGGGGTGGGAGTTTGTGCTAAAAAGCTCACTTGAGTGAAAAATTGCTTTCTGGGAGAGGTGAGATGGGAGCCCTCCCTCTATCAAGACCCTCCACTGTGTAGCAGATAAAGCCACTGCCTGCAGCACGGTTCGTGTCCTGGCTGCTCCACTTCTGATCCAGCTCTCTCCTATGACGTGGGAAAGCAGTAGAAGATGGCCCAAGTCCTTGGGCCCCTGCACCGGCATAGGGGATCTGGAAGAAGTTCCTGGCTCCTGGCTTCAGATCAGCTCAGCTCCAGCCATTTGGGAAGTAAACCAGTGGATGGAAGACCTTTCTCTCTCTCATACTATCTGTAACTCTGCCTCTCAAATAAAAATTTTTTAAAAAATAAATGAATAAAGAAATGCAAAAAAAAAAAAAAAAAAAAAAAAAACCCGGCCCACTGTCCTCACCACAGGTGAAACACTTCAACTTGGCTGTTTTTTCCCTTTAGGAAAGCAGCCAAAGTTGGCGAGCTTGTGTCGAAACAGGCAATCCCACACACGGTTGTGTAAAGCAGGGTGAGCTTGGGGGAGGTGAGTCTGCCGACTGTAGTTGCAGAATGTTTTTAATATTCACACCCTTTGACTCCCTAATGCCACTTCTGGGAAATCTATGCCATGGGAGCAGTCCAAAGGGGTGGGGTAGGGGCGTTAAACCAAGCCTGCCTCCTAAGTCAGCTCTGGATGAGGCTTCTAAACCAGAAGGATGTGCCTGCGGGGGGGGGGGGGGGTGTTCTGGGGAGGACTGAGCAATAGGCCCAGACAGAAAGAATGCAGGGAGCCCGTGCTGGTTCCTCCCCTCACCCTGGACACAGCACCCCACGGAAGAGAGGGAAGGCAGCTCAGCTCTGCTACCTCAAACCATCAGCCAAATTTACATCTCACCCCCAAGTGTCAGAAGGGACCTGTCACCTCCGGGTCCCCGTCAAACGGAAATGGATGAGGCCTGAATCAACACTCGACTTGGCCTCAAAGGGCCGTTCAGTGAGGCTTCCAGCCCTCCTCAAAGGCACGGCTCGCTCACACACACGAAAGCCTAGGAGTCTCATTCCGGTGCTTTGCCCTGGTGATCTAACCAGCACAGCACACCCAGGCGCGCACTGAGCAGGCCTGGCTTCCAGTCTGGGGCCGCCCCTCAGAGCACGGTTCCTGCTGCCTCCGACCGGTCCACCCAGCTCTCTCCGAAGGCCAGCTCAACATCCGGACGACGGGCAGCAGTGCCTCGGCTGCTCACTCACTCCGGCCAACCCCGGCGAGTGGCCGGCGCGCTCCCAGAGGGGCCACAGGCTCCCCACCAGGCAGGCCCAGGAGCGCCCAGCTCCCAAGGGTTCCCCAGGGTCCCCGCGCAGGCTCAGGGAGCCCCCGGCCCCAGGTTAATGAGGCTTCCCCCCGACAGACACGCCTCGATTTCCCTGCTCCCGAAAGGGAAGAACACGCCGCCACTCTTGGAGAGCCCAAGAACGAGCAGATAGTTTCACTGAGTGCTGTCTCTTCTAACAAGATCGCGACGGAAGACTACTAGCTACGGCTGAAGGCGAACTGCCTGCAGGAGATGAGCCTGCCCCAGAGTTTGCAGCTGTGAAGTGACGGGCTCAATCCCCGCAGCACGGGCGCGGCGCGCCTGTCACCGGCGTCCAGGCGAGGGGCTACAGGTTCTCCAGGGGAGTTTGCTCGCCCCGTCCACCAGGCAGCGCGCGGATTGGCTGGCAGGCCTCGGGCCCCCGCGCGCCGCGCACGCTGTGATAGGTCGCAGACGCCGCGGGGGCGGGATCTACGCGGATGCGCCAGGACTCACTCGCTTATGCTGCGCTTCGATTCGGCGCTGGCCCCCTCCCAGCAGCGCGGCGCGGCGCTTGTTCTCGATGCGCTCGTTAACCGAGACGGGCTGGCTGCAAAGGCTGCGGACCGCGGTGCTCAGGCCGCCGGGGAGAACGCGCAGCCTGGCTCCAGCCGCCAGCACTCGCACTGCCGCCGCCATGTTTGCTCAGTCGGTGCCCTTGAGTACGCATGTGCAGAAAGTGTGCTTGCTGCGGGCTGTGCGCCTGCGCAGTGGGGAGCCGGGCACCGGGTTGCAGGTCGCGCCGTGGGCGGCGTGTCGGGGTGGGCGTGGGGTCGTGCTGGGGTTGAAGCAAGAGTGGTTCTCCGAGCTTGCCACTTCCTGGAAGCACAGAAGACGGACTGAGTCCTTGCTCTTCTTTGGTCACCTAATACCCGCTGGGTCGTCCCATTTCCATAAAATAAGTAGATATTGAGAAATAGCGTGTATTGGTGCCAATTTATATTTTATATTTAACCTCGCAACAGCTTGTTAGCCTGACTTCGTAGGTGGGGCAGATGAAGCTAAGAGAGGTGCAGCAATTCATCCCGAGCCGTGGGCAGCGGCTGACACCGTTCCTCGGGACACCCGCGCCCCCTACAGGTGGAGTCCCACCGGCATCCCATCCAGCTCGGGGCTAACGTGCACGTGGGAGGCAGCAGGTGACGGTCCGAGGCCTCTGGCTTCAGCCGGCCCCGCCTGGCTGTTGCAGACGACACTGGGGCAGTGAACTGGTGAATGGAAGATTCTCTCTCTCTCTCTCTCTCTCTCTCTCTCTCTCTCTCTCTGCCTCTCCCCCCCTCCCACAACACCCTCCCAGTAAATAAAATTGAAATACAAAAGAACCAAGAGTGATGATCAGTGGAGCCAGGATTGGAGCAGTCCTACTATGCACCATGTATTCAATAGAGGACCCTTACTTTAAAAAAATTAATTTATATTCCTGTATAGTTTTAAATTTACAAAACAAAAATTATGAAGAAGTATGCAGAGGTCACATATACCCCACACGCAATTTCCCCTGTTGTTAACATCTTACATTAGCATGATATATTTGTCACATTAAACCACACCCAGCTTCCCTTTTTTTTTTTTTTAATCCAAGCTCCCACCAAGCCTCATACCCACCCAGCCTCTAGTAAAGACTATTCTGTGTTCAGATTTTTTTTCAGCTCCCACATACAAGGGAGAACGTGTGATATTTTTCTTTTCAGTGTCTGGCTTATTTCACTCAACATGATGTCCAACAGTTCCATCTGTTTTGTTGCAAATGACAGGATTTCATTCTTTTTTATGGCTGAATAGTAATCTATTGTATAGATAAGCCACTTCTCTTTATCCATTCATCTGATGATGGACACCTTCCCCAATTCCATATCTTGGTTTCTGTGCACATGCTACAATAAACATGGTAGAGCATATTTCCCTGACCCAATGATTTCATATCTTTTAGATATTTACCCAGTAGGGAAACTGCTGGATCACATGGCAGTTCTACTTCTAGTTTTATAAGAAATCTCCACACTGTATTCCATAGTGGCTGTACTAATTTAAATTCCCACCAGCAGTGTGTAAGAGTTCCCCTTTCTCCACATCCTCATCAGCATTTATTGCTTTCTGTGTTTTTATAACAGCTGTGCACAGGGGTGAGGTGATATCTCATCGTGGTTTTGATTCGCGTTTCCCTGATGGCTAGTGATAACAAGCCTTTTTTCTTGTTTGTTGACCATTTGTATTTCTTCTTTTGAAAACTGTCTATTCAGGTCCTTTGCCCACTTCTTAATTGAATTGTTGTTGTTTTGGTTTTTTGAGTTTCTGATATATTCTGGGTATTAATCCTTTGTGAAATAAGTAGCTTCCAAATATATTCTCCCATTCTGTCTCTTCTCTCTGTTGATTGTTTTCTTTACTGTGCAGAAGCCTCTGAGTTTGATGAAATTCCATTTGCCTAGTTTTGCTTGTGTTGCCTGCATTTACTATTAGTGAGTGGTTCTCACAATGCAAACCTATTAAATAAGATATTATTCATGGCCGGCGCCACGGCTCACTAGGCTAATCCTCCGCCTTGCGGCGCCAGCACACCGGGCTCTAGTCCTGGTCGGGGCTCCGGATTCTGTCCCGGTTGCCCCTCTTCCAGGCCAGCTCTCTGCTGTGGCCCGGGAGGGCAGTGGAGGATGGCCCAAGTACTTGGGCCCTGCACCCCACGGGAGACCAGGAGAAGCACCTGGCTCCTGCCATCGGATCAGCGTGGTGCGCCGGCCGCAGCGCGCCGGCCACGGCTGCCATTGGAGGGTGAACCAACGACAAAGGAAGACCTTTCTCTCTGTCTCTCTCTCTCACTGTCCACTCTGCCTGTCAAAAATATATATATATATTATTCATGACACATGTTAAAGAACAGTAAGGGAGCGTTTATTCAGGACCCTAGTGATAGGCATAAGGACCACTGTGCTAGACTTTATGCAGCCAGAGAGTGAGATTGGGATCAACTCTGAAGGTAACAAAGGAAAGTGGGAGGGGAGGTGTCAGTGGATGGGAAGGTGCTGAGAGGAAATGGCAGGGATGGGAGGGAGTCTGGCTACACTCACCGGAAAGGATTCTTGCTGAAGGCGGACGGGGTGATCAGACACCACCTGGAGGGGAAGCAGGAGTGATAAAGGATGAAGACCCAGATCAGACATGGAGGGTGATCAGATAAAAGAAGAGAGGATTCTAGCTAAACTGACTTAGCGAGATTCTTGCTAAAACTGGACTCTACTAGGAATGACGTGGGAGCCCCAAGGTCAGGCCTAGTCAAGGAGAGAACTCGGAAAATCCTGACCGAAGTTTGCTCAAGGAGAGAGGCTTGTCGACACAGCAGCTTCACACTCACCTGTGGTTGCAAATATAAGTGCTCAGATTCTCAGACTCCTCCCCAGATCCACTGAATCAGAAACTCCAGGAGTGGGGCCAGTGATCTGTTGTGTTTTTTTTTTTTTTTTTGAAGCTCTATTTATTTTATTTGAAAGGCAGAGTTATAGAGAGGCAGAGAGAGATCTTCCATCTGCTGGTTCACTCCCCAAATGGCCACAACAGCTGGAGCTGAGCCGATCCAAAGCCAGGAGCCAGGAGCTTCTTCCAGGTCTCCCATGTGGGTGCAGGGGCCCAAGGACTTGGGCCATCTTCTGCTGCTTTCCCAGGCCATAGCAGAGAGCTAGATCGGAAGTAGAGCAACCAGGACTCAAATTGGCACCCAAATGAGATGCCAGTACTACAGGCGGCAGCTTCACCTACTATGCCACAGGCAATGGCTTCACCCACTACACCACAACACCGGCCCCAGGAATGTGTTTTAGCAAATGACATTTAAGATGTCCTCACACTTGCTAAAGTTTAAGAACCACTTCTCTAGGGGTTAACTGAACTGTTAAGAGTTTGTCTGTTTTCCCAGCTAACAGGCGGATCTTTAAGATAAAGAGCAAGCTGTAGGTTTCTCATTTTAGTCACAGAAAACAGCTAAGGTTGATCATTAACGCTTCCAAGAACCAGCTAACAAACCAGGGCCTTCCTAAAGTCCAAACTCTGACCTAGGACTTTAATGTTAACACAGTGCAATTCAGCAAACATTTGGAGCACAACCAAAGTCTAAAAAATTCCCTCTGTCAAGAACTGAACACCAGTACTGGTCGCATTTCCTGGAGTAGGAATTGTTTACCTGCATATCCAGGGGGCCTGAGTATCCAAGGATGACAGTCATCTTTTTGACTCCATGGTGGGAACTCTTGGTTCTGCATTTGGTTCCCTGCTTCACAGACCTCACCAACCCAGAAAGGTGGACAAAAGGTTGGCCTGGGAGCTCAGGGGAGAACTTGGGCAAGCCTAATGTGTTATCTCTGAGAAGGACACTGCATGCCAGGGTACAGGAGCAATGTGAGCCAAGGTGTGGCATGGTCACACACACACACACACACACTCAGCTGGGTCCCCAGAATGGTGGTAAATGACAAAGGTGATAATGGAATTAGAGAGTGAAGAATGTTACCATGTCCAGGAACTGGGATGTGATTTCAGCTGAGGACAGTGGGATTCTGTCGTCCTGCCGTGCCTTATGGGTTCCAGGCCTCAAGCCTGATTGTATTGAGATTGTTCAGCTTATGCTCACTGCACCTGGAACAAGGCCTAACACGTAGAAGCCTTTGCAATGTATTTATGAAATTGAACCAGACCAGCAAATAGACCACTCTGTGTGGCTCTAGATGTTTCTAGAGATTCCTGGCCACCTTTTCAGACTCTGCTATCATCTCCAGCCGTCCATCCTGATCCCTCTCTGCTGGGTGAGGGTAAGTATTTTTGCAAGGATGTTTTGCAAAAATCCCAGGGGCACTCACTGAACCTAACTGTTCCCGCCCACTAGTTCTCTCCTTTTTCTTCCTCTTTCCCTCCTTCCTCCTCCCTGTCCTAGTGCCCCACCCAGGCCGCTCCAGGCATAGTTCTCTAGGTTTCTAGTGTTGCTCTTCCCACCTGAATCCAAATGCCAGCCTGAAGTAAGTGGTCCCGGGAGGAGGGTTCAGCTTCTGGAGCACCATGTGCTCTCGGCTGTTTTCAGGGCCTTAGTTCCCTTTGCTGGTTGCTGTGTTTGAGGTTCCTCCGTTGTGAGACAGGAGTCACTCCATACGTCTTTAGCAGTTGTCTCCACTTGTAGGACAGTAGTACAGAAAATCTGGAGTCACAGCACCTGGGTGCGAGTCTTGCTTCTGCTCTGACTTCCTGGATAAAACAGGAGCCCAGCCCAGGGCCTCCGTGAAAGCTGAGGGGGGTGGTATGAAACCTCTGTGTCCTTTCTGAACGTCTCACTCACGATATGACGACTGCAGAAGAGCCCGGTCAGCTTGAGTTAGGTCTCTGCTCTGCCGATTAGCACCACGTGATCTTGAACAACTTCGCCTCAGTTTCCTCTTCTGTCAAATGGGAACGATCCTGGTTCTGCCTCATGCAGTGGTCAGCCTTCCATGTGGGCGTGCACCTAAAGTGCCTGATACAGTGCCTGGCCATTGTGAAATGCTCCTTAGAGGCTGCTTACTCGATGACCAGCTGTTTCCTGAGGCACACTGTCTCATCCACCAGAAATGCTCACGGATACTCCTTGGAGTGGAAGGAGAGTGACACAATTGAGGATATTTGCTCGCTTCCTCTTACAAAGAATGAGGCTACGTAGAGGACAGTGGCTGTGGGCATTTTCTGGCCATTCCAGCCTGGTCAGTGGGAGCTTTCAGTAAGGATAGGAAGGAGAAAATGGGCGAGGTCACACATATTTCTGCAAGGCCCTTGGAGAAGCAGCTGCAAGGGGGGAGTTAAGCATGCGAGCAGTCATGCATTAAGGAAGCCACCTGTACGAGAAGGGGACTGGCAGCTGGGAGAGGCGTGGAGAGCCCTGGGATCGCAAGCCCAGTCTGACCTCCAGCCGGGGAGAGGGGGTGGGCACATTTTCAACTCTTGTGCCTTGTTGGGAGAGTTCAGCAAGGCCATTAGGGAGTCCTGCAGCTGAAGTACTGCTGCCCCTGCTCGGCTGGGAGCAGCCAGGAAAGGTGTGGCCTCGAGCAAACGTAGCAGTGGATTTCGGAGCAAAAGCTTGGCTGTCACTGTAGTCCCGGAGTCTGCTTGCCATGGAGAGCTTTGGGTGGTTAGGGGTAGAGGGTGTGAAAGGGCCTATTTTAGACAGCAGCTGTCTTGCATGTGGGGAGAGGGACTTTTTTTTAATTTATTTTATTTTACTTATTTGAAAGACAGTTGCAGAAAGAGAAAGGGGGAGGAAAGGAGGGAGGGAGGGAGAGAGAGAGAGAGAGTCTTCCATCTGCTGGTTCACTCCCCAAATGGCCACAATGGCCAGAGCTGGGCCGATCCAAAGCCAGAGCCAGGAGCTTTTTCTGGGTCTCCCAAGTGGGTGCAGGGGCCCAAGCACTTGGGCCATCCTCTACTGCTTTTCCAGACCATAGCAGAGTGCTGGATTGGAAGTGGAGCAGCTGGGACTCGAACCGGCATCCATATGGGATGCCAGTGCTGCAGCCTGGGGCTTTAACCCACTGTGCCACAGTGCTGGCCCCAGATAGGCTTTTTAAGATTTTTGTTTGCACATTAATAACACATTTCTCTTCTTAGTGCTTGTTTAAAAACAAGAAAAATTAAGTACTTTAAATTCACATTTTTCTTGCTGAACCATGTTTCTCTGATGGCTGAGAATGGGCCATGAGAGCCCTGGCATAAATCCCAGTTAAGATTGTTATTACAGGGCTGGCATTGTGGCGTGGCAGGTGAAGCCTCTGCCTGAGACACTGGCATCCCATATGGGTACCAGTTTGAGACCCCACTGCTCCACTTCCAATCCAGCTCTCTGCTGATGCACCTGAAAAAGCAGCAGAAGATGCCCCAAGTGCTTGGGCCCCTGCATCCAAGTGGGAGACCCAGAAGAAGCTCCAGGCTCCTGGGTTCAGCATGGCCCAGCTCCAGCCGTTTGCGGCCATCTGGGGAGTGAACCAGCGGATAGAAGACCCCTGTCTCTCCCTCTCTCTCTCTCTCTCTCTCTCTCTTTCTCTCTCTCTCTGTAACTCTACCTTTTAAATAAGTAAATAAATCTTAAACACACACCCCTGGAACTTGCTGCTCCCCAGGCCACACACGTTTTTCCAAGCCGCCTTGATGAAGGCAGGTCTGGCTCGCTCCTTTCTCCAGAGCTACTCTTCCCGAGCTGCCCTGCCCTTGGAGTTTCCGGTTCCCCTCACTTCCCAGCACAGCCTCCTCTCCCGCCACGTCGGGCTCCCTTCTGCCCAGCTGCCCCCAGAAGCTCCCTTCCGCCTTCAACCCTGCTCAGTTTCAGCCACCCACACCCTGCACCCTGTAATCACTAAGCAGGGGCTGGAACCTGGCCATTTGCTGCACCTCCTCCTTTCCTGCTCCCTTTCCCACACCCTTAATACTGGACCGGCTCCATCCCCTCGAAATAACCCTTTAACTCCCTCAGTGTCTGTGTTCCACCTCCGCCTGCCCCAGCACTGTGGGTGCTCTCACCCCTTGCATTTCCATTCGGGCCACCATGCCCAGGTCCCATCGCTCCTGGATCACTTTGATTTGGCTCACGGATGGCTGGCTGCCGCTGCTGCTGGCAGACTTACAAAGAACCTATTAGGGCCGGCGCCGCGGCTCACTAGGCTAATCCTCCACCTTGCAGCGCCGGCACCCCAGGTTCTAGTCCCGGTCGGGGCGCCGGATTCTGTCCCGGTTGCCCCTCTTCCAGGCCAGCTCTCTGCTGTGGCCAGGGAGTGCAGTGGAGGATGGCCCAAGTGCTTGGGCCCTGCACCCCATGGGAGACCAGGAAAAGCACCTGGCTCCTGGCTCCTGCCATAGGATCAGCGCGGTGCGCCGGCCGCGGCGGCCATTGGAGGGTGAACCAACGGCAAAGGAAGACCTTTCTCTCTCTGTCTCTCTCTCTCACTGTCCACTCTGCCTGTCAAAAAAAAAAAAAAAAAGAACCTATTAGGTAGTTTTCATTCTCTCGAGCTGCCACAACAAACTACCACAAAATCAGTGGTTAACCAACAGAAATTCATTCTCTCACAGTTCTGAAAGCCAAGTTTGAAACCAACTTGTCTAGGGGAGAATTCTTTCTTTCTCAAATTTGTATTTATTTTCACTTTACTTGAAAGAGAAAGAGAGAGAGAAGCACTCCTCTCTGCTGATTCGCTCCACAGATGCCCTCAACAGCTAGGGCTGGGCCAAGCCAAAGCTAGGAGTCCAGAGCCCAATCCAGGCCTCCCACATGGGTGGCAGGAACCCAAACACTTGAGCCATCACCTGCAGCCTCTCAGGATGCACATTAGCAGGAAGCTGGACTGGAACCAGCACTCCAGCATGGGCTATGGGTGTCCCAGGTGGCACCCTAACCACTGGACCGAACATCAGCCTCCCAGGGAAGCGTCCTTTCTTGCACTTTCTGGTAGCTCTGGCATTGCTTTTTGGGGGGCAGGGTACCACCACCCTCACACAGCCTTCTCCCCTGGGTCTTATGTCGGCAATTTCCCGCTCCTTTTTCCTAATTTGGATGCTGGTTGTTGAGCTCGGGGCCTACCCTAAATCTAGGGGGACCACAGGCAGAAATCTCTAACTGAATTTGCATTTCCAGATAACATGGAGTTCACAGGAACCAGGACTTAGGTCTTGGATGTATACTCCACTAGGTCCCTGCAGATGCTTGCTGCTCCTTGCTGCTCCCCCCACCCATCCCCAGCTCCCCCCCTGCGTGTCCAAATCCTGTGCATCCAGTTCTAAACACCATCTCTTCCATGAAGCATTTCCACAGCTTTCCAGCTCTAAGTGCCTCTTCTGCTGCTGCATCACAGGTGCTTTCTGTTCCTCATTTATAGCTTTTTATCAGGGTCTGCCCTGTAGCAGTTCTTTGTAAGAGACTTAACACTTCTCTGGCTGCCTGGATTGCAGAAAGTGCCACCCAAGTATCTGGTCACCAGACTTCACTATGAAATCCTCAATCCCTGCACTGAACATGCTGCCCTGGCCCCTTTACTCCCTTTACTCTTTTTTTAAAACACAGATTTATTTTATTTATTTGAATAGGACAGAGTTACAGAGAGAAAAGAAGAGACAGAGATTTTTCACCTGCTGGTTCACTCCTCAAATGGTTGCATAGGCCAGGGCTGGACCAGGCCAAAGCCAGGAGCCTGGACTTTCATCGGGGTCTCCCACATGGGTGGCAGGGGCCCAAGTACTTAGGCCATCTTCTGCTATTTTCCCAGGCACCTTAGCAGGGAGCTGGATTGGAAGCAGAGCATCCAGGACTCGAACCACTCAGATTTGGGATGTCAGTGTTGCAGGTAGTGGCTTTACTGGCTGCGCCACAACACCAGTCCATCTCCCCTCTACTCTAAAGGTCCCTGATACTCTTCTTCCCTAAGCAGATCTCCATTTCCTTACCTCTTCACTTCTCCCTTTCCCAGCCTCTGCTCATCAGCCTGCCTTGGTCTGCCTCTACCAATCAGTCTTCCATATTGAACAGCATAACCCTGCCTTACGTACACAAGCCCCGCAGGCCACTGTCTGCCTCCCCTACACTCAGTGCAGTCTTCTGTGTGAGACTTTTTCCTACCTTTTTTTCCAGGCCTGCTAGATATCCTTAACTTTATAAAAAGAACCCTGCCTTCACCTTCTCGCTTTTCATGATGCCGTGCATTCCCTTCCTTCTAATACACAAACACCTTTCATCTCACAAAACTACTGTGCTCTTCGATTTGTTCCCATAGTTTCTCCCTGCCTCTATGACAGTACCTACTTGTTATAGCCATGACAATGAAGTCTTTAGGTTTTGCTGATGACCTCATCCTCCTAGCCCTGGTGTGCTCCAATTCTGTTTGAATTTATATATGGTAATGAGGTTGGGATGTATATTTTTAGAACTATGATATACTAGGTATGTCCAGCTTACATGTAGAACATATGGAGAGGGCGGTGCTGTGGCATAGTAGACTAAGCCTCTGCCTGCAGCACCAGCATCCCATATGGGCACCTGTTGGTATTGGGCTGCTCCATTTCTGATCCAGCTCTCTGCTATGGCCTGGGACAGCAGTACAAGATGGCCCAAGTGCTTGGGCCCCTGCACCCACGTGGGAGACCTGGAAGAAGTTCCTGGCTCCTGGCTCCTGGCTCCTAATCAGTCCAGCTCTGGCCATTGCATCCATCTGGGGAGTGAACCAGCAGATGGAGGACCTCTCTATCTCTCCCTCTCTCTGACCGTGGCTCTCTACCTCTCAAATAAATGAATAAATAAAATCTTAAAAAGAAGAATAAGGAGAAAGAAGAAGGAGATATGGAAGAGGGTGTGCATTCAAAGAGCTCTTGAGCACACAGGAACTGTTCCAGCCTTGCCTTTGGAATATACCACTTCTACCACCCATGACGGGGCCTTTCCCTTTTCAGCCAAACTAGCCTTGGTGTTTTCCTCCATTTCTGGATACTGGCGTTGCCTTTATGCCGAAAAGCAGTCGTGATACAGGAAATGCTCTTTCTTTGTCTTCCTCCTGCTTCTTCCTCTGCCTCTTCCAGCTGCTTAGGAAATGCTAAGACAGGAGTCAAGGCACAAGGGTAAGACAGGTTTCTTTTCATTAGTGCCTTCTCCCCTTCTGTTCTGTTTCTTTTAAGATTCCTGCTGCATTTCTGAAAGGCTATATGAATTATTCTAAGTTCACAATCATTTCTATTATAATGGGTGATTTTTGTGCTTTTAATATGAATTATGCTGTTCTAAAGTAATTGAAGGTTAACATCCAGAAACTGGAAAAAACATCAGGTATTCACACAGGACTCCTCCCTGGACTGTGAGCTTGTTTAGGGCAAGGACTCTATCATTTTTATGTCTATGCTTCCAGTGCTCAGCGTTCCTTCTTCATGGAAGGTAATCAATGAGGGAGTTTTGCTCTCCTACTCCGATTTCTCTGGGGAGTTGGGATTACCTGGCCCTCGGCTCCATCACAAGGCCGCTTCTTTTCCATGGAGCGCAGGAGAGCTGTGTAGTTTATCAAGGGTGGTGCGGACATTTGAGACAGACTCACTGGGCAACATAAAACATAATAAATGCTGGTGTTGTGGCACAGCGTATTAAGTTGCCACTCGCCACACCAGAATCCCATGTCGGAGTGCTGGTTCAAGTCCTGGCTGCTCCACTTTCAATCTGGCTCCCTGCCAATGAGTCTGGGAAGACAGTTGAAAATGGTCCAAGTTCTTCTTTTTTCTTTTTTTAATCTTTAAAAATGTAATTTAGATAATAGCATTCCTCTGCTCAAAATTCTATAAGATGTCTCATTTGATCCATAGGTACGGCCAAAGTCTATAAGGTGGCCAATGAGATCCTACATGATTTCCCTCCTGTGACAGTTCGATGGGCTAATAGGCAGTGAGATCAAGTCCCTGTTGGAATTAGAAAAGGGATAGTCCCTTTAAGAGTGTACAGTATGGGGATGGCATTGTGGTGTAGAAGGTTAAGCTGCAACCTGTAATGCAGCCATCCCATATGGGTGCCAGTTGGAGTCCCGGCTGCTTCACTTCAGATCCAGCTCCCTGCTAATGTGCTTGGGAAAGCAGGGGAGGACAGCCCAAGTGCTTGGGCCCCTGCACCCACATGGGAGGCCTGGATGAAGCTCCTGGCTCCTGGCTGTGGCCTGGCCCAGCCCAGGCTGTTGCGGCCAATGAACCAGCAGATGGAAGACCTCTCTCTCCCCTACTCCCTCTTTCTCTGTGGCCCAAGTTCTTGAGCCCCTGCCACCCATATGGGAGGCCCAGATGGAGCTCCTGACTCCTGGCTTCAGCCTGGCCCAGCCCTGGGTGTTACAGCCATTTGGGGAGTAAATCAGTGGATGGAAAATTTCTTTCTCTTTCTGTCTCTCCCTCTTTTAAGATTTTTAAAATAAATCTTTAAAAAGTTAATAAAAATCATTACTTCTAAGTATATTAGGGTATGGCTCCTCTCCTTCAACTCCCCTCAAATTTCAGCCTTCGGATTGACACAAGTGCGACTCTGAGTGAGTGAGTGAGAGAAGGAAGTTCAGGGGGAAGCAATTCAGATGGCAGCACAGGCCGAGGAGTCAGCAAATGAGCTGACGCCACCACTGTACCTGCTGCCGTCACACCCGGCTTGCTGTTTGGGAAAGGTAGGAGGGGAGGGAGAGAGGAGAGAGAGAGAAAAGAAGGAAAGAAAAGAAAACCCCCTTCTGTCCAAGGGCTTAGAAAGCAGCTGCAGCAATAGCACTTTGCGCTCAGCCCCTTTGATATGTAGGAAGGGATTCCGTAGATATTGAAGCATTCCTCAACTCCAGAATCAAGCAGCCATAGGCTGGAAGGGACCCAGAAAAACAGTCCAATAATTATGAGTTAGTGAAGGGTTTTGGTACAATGGAAAGCGTACTCCAATGCCAAAAGTCCTGAATTCACAAGCTGTATGACTAGGCAAATCATAGTTCCTTTGAGCAGCAGTTTTATGATTTCTAAAGTGGCAAAAATAATATTTTCCCTATAGAAGAGTTGGAAGGATTAAACTAAGTGATAAAACATGCGTAAAATACTGGGTATTCACTAGGTGCTTAGTAAGTGATAATCCCATTGGCTGTAGCTTAGAAGGAGAATCCAGTGTAGATGGGAAAGGTAGTAGGAACTGATTCTGGATACCTAAAGAAGAAAAGTAATTATTGGAAGGAAGGAATTGGCAGGAAGCCTGGAGAAAGGGCACCTAGCAAGGTCACCTATAAGCAGGAGAAGCTGAGTCCATGCTGCAAGGACAGTCTGGGAAGGGCACTGACCTCCCGGTTGACAGACCTCGCTGCCACTGCCCCTGGAGCCTCAGGGTCAAGCCGCCACTGGGAACAGCTTGCATATTGTTGTGTGTCTTTGCACACTTCCCATTTATAGTGTTGAATGGGAGCCTCAGATTGGTGATTAAGTAACATGCCCACACTCTCAGATGAGAAGGATCTAACTGCTTTGACATGAAGAGTCCCCAGAGATTCCCTACAAATAAAAAGAACTGAAGATGAAGGGTGGCCAAGAAGGGGCCGGAGCTGTGGCTCGGGAGTTTAATCCTCCTGCAGCGCTGGCATCCCATATGGGTACTGTTTCGAGTCCTGGCTGCTCCTCTTCCAATCCAACTCTCTGCTATGGCCTGGGAAGGCAGTGGAAGATGGCTCAAGTGCTTGGGCCCCTGCACCCATGTGGGAGACCTGGAAAAAGCTTCTGGCTCCTGGCTTCAGATCGGCCCAGCTCCAGTTGTTGCAGCCATTTGGGGAGTGAACCAGTGGATGGAAGACCTATGTCTCTCCTTCTCATTGTCTGTAACTCTTTTTTTTTTTTTTTATTTGAGAGAGAGTTACACAGAGAGAGGAAAGGCAGACACAGAGAGAGAGGTCTTCCATCCATTGGTTCACTCCCCAATTGGCCACAACGGCTGGTACTGCGCCGATCCGAAGCCAGGAGCCAGGAACTTGATCTGGGTCTCCCACATGGGTGCAGGGGCCCAAGGACTCGGGCCATCTTCTACTGCTTTCCCAGGCCATAGCAGGGAACTGAATGGGTAGTGGAGCAGCCAGGACTAGAATCGGCACCCATATGGGATGCCAGCGTTCAGGCCAGGGCATTATCCCGCTGCACCACAGCACCGGCCCCATCAATGTCTGCAACTCTACCTCACAAATAACTAAAAAAAAAAAAAAAAAAAAAAAAGAGTGGCCAAGAAAAAGACAAATGACCTCTGTATTATTTGAATAATGCTACCAACTATAACAAACCTGTTCATTTCAGTAACCTAACATAATAGGAGCTTATTGTTCACTCTTAAAACATTCAGTGTAGGCATTCCTCCATAAATGGACAGCTTTCCTCCAAAGGTGATCCTAGGACCGAGGCTACTTCTACCCTGTGGTCTCACCTTCTCTAGAGTGCTCTGTATTCAACTGGAGAATGGGGAGGGAGACAAATGGAAGAATCATCTGCTTCGTAAACACCCCAGCTCCACTTGGATGCAGTGGGAAGCGTGGCTATGTGGGCCCTGGCTGGCCAGCCACTTTCCAGCAACAACTCACACAACAGACGGGGAATCGCAGACTGTGGCTTGACAGGCAGCTATCTACGCCACCCCCTCTACTGCCCAATGCATTTTGTGAAATATATGGGGAGTGGGTTCAGTAGTGAGGAGTAAAGGGCCTTGAGAGGATGGAGAACCATTTCGAGTAGTGGGTTTGGGCACTGAGAAAAGACAGTACACTAGAGGTTTAAAAACTTCTCTCCAGAGCAGGGGATGATGTGCAAAGTTTGGTAAGGGTGATGTAAGGAAGACTAACTCCAGGAGGCTTCCACACAAATTGGGAAGATAAATACATAGAAGGACAAACTTTACAATCTAGGCGGCATTTGGGAAGTGTCAAGTGAGTGGTAGCTGTAAGAGTTCAAAGTAGAAAGTTATCACTGACAGGTAGGGGCTTAGGGTGGGTGTTGAGGCCAGGTCTGCCCAGAAACTGATGCCAAGACAGGGTTAAAAGTGTAAGCGATGCCAATGAGAGGAAGTGCAGAGAGAGCCAGGGAAGACTGGGAGAGCTTTCAGACAGTGAGCGTAACATAAATCTGACTCTCAGGGAGGCAGAGAGGGAAGGGTGGAAGGTGGGCTGGGAAGAAACATCATAGACTGCAGAGCAGGCCAAGGGACATGAAGTACAACTATCCGGGAGTCCCTGAGCAAAGCCACCCATCAGATGAATGGGCCTACTTCAGTTTCCTGCCACGCTCACTCGTTGACTGGGAGCAGGGCCTCACTGTGAATGCAGCCATGGATTTCAGGAAGCAGCAGCTGGGGACTTTGTAAGTGACACACCTATAGTTAGAGACCTGAGGATGCATGTGTGTGGCGGCCCCAGTCTACCTTTTGCAGCACACAGATCTAACTCTTCCCGCAGCTGTAGGGAGCAGCTTCTCCAGGGTTTCTGTGAACCTTGGGAAGAGGGAGGTTAGTGCTGTGAACTGCCACGTCCATTGCTGCAGGCTGAGTCTGTTCATCCTCTCCCTCCTTCACTACCCATTCTCAGAACCCCTCACTTGGACAGGTTTTGGTGGCTTACCTGGTGATGTGACCCAAACTTTGATTCTGGAAAGATAACCATGGTTTTCCAAGGCCAGTGTGGCTTCATTGCCCTTTCAATGCCAATAGAGTAGGAGAGGACCTAAGCACCCAAGTGGATCATCTTGCCTTTATCTGCATTTTTTCTTGTCCCCATTGTGTAAAGCACCCCTTCTGCTGATCAGGATCAATTTCCCCTGATAGGATACTGATTTCTCTCTTTGTCTGCTGGTCCCTAGACACAAGGAGTTCCAAGGGTCCTGATGGCAGCTGTAGCTTGTAGTTCAATGGGATCTTTGCTGTGTCTCCAGGCAAGAGTTTGCCCTCCTTGGGGATCAGGACCTCTACCCTCCAGGGTCAAGGGCTGTTGGGACAGGAAACACAAAATCCCTCAATGGGGCAGCACTGGTTAAGTGAGGTTACTCATTGCTTTCCTTTGCTTCCCGGATGCACGTATTCTCTCTATTGAACTCATAGCATGATACAGAGGTATCTGGTTTGGTTCATATACTGTGTCCTGAAGGATGGGCCACTTCTATCCACAATGCTGCTTCTATATTGGAACTTCGGCACCATGGGAAGGCCATTCCAGACATGCCTGCTACTCTAACAATGGGGTCTTCAGCCTGCCTCTCAGCTGCATGTTCCATCTCCTGCCAGAGATAAGGATCTCTTTGTAAGCTACCCCAAAGGCCCTATGGCTCTCTTGCTTAACCAAAAACTGCTTGTTAACCATCCTCAGCCTCTCATTATCTCTTTGTAAGATGCAATACCACTTAGCAGTAACCACCCAACTTTACTACCTTTGTAGAAATATATACCCCCCCTCTTTAAAAGATTTATTTATTTATCTGTAAGGCAGAGTTACAGAGAGAGAGAGAGAGAGAGAGAGAGAGAGAGAGAGAGGTCTTCCATCTGCTGGTTCACTCCTCGAATGGCCAGAGCTAGGCTGACCCAAAGCTAGGAGCCTGGAGCGTCTTCCAGGTCTCCCATGTGGGTGCAGGGGCCCAAGGACTTGGGCCATCCTCCCTTGCTTTCCAAAGCCATAGCAGAGAGCTGGATTGGAAGTGGAGCAGCCAGGACTCAAACTGGAGCCCATATGGGATGCCGGCACAGCAGGCGGCAGCTTTACCTGCTACATCACAGCGCCAGCCTATATCCCCTTTTTTTCAAATCATCACATCTGCTATCGAATTCCCTTCTACCGGGACATTTCCCCAGGATGACACTGGTAATCTTCAGCACTTGAGCTGCCCATCACCTGTGCCAGGGACTATGCATGCCCCATTTACTAAGTAGGATGGCATCCTCTTTACCTGCTGGGCAGTGGATGAGCTGGCCCACATTCCCATCTTACCATCTGTTCCCTTGGCCCACTCCTAGTACCATTTGTGTTAGTCTGGGACCCTGACAAGTGAACACAGGACAAGATTAACTGTGCAAAAAAAAATTAGAGGAAATGCCTGCTAGATAAAATAGGGAGGCACTGAGGAGAGGGAGGGTAGCCGTCAGTCTGCGACACAGTTCTGAGCTAGGGTGAAAGAAGGAAAATTGGGTGGAAACATCCAACCCTGCACTGTGGTTCCAGGGGAGTTGGGCAAGATCACTTGTGATTTATCGAGTTGCCCGACGGAGGGATCTGGCAGCTCCTAGGAATAGGTGTCTTAGTACCTCTGCCATGCTCGTCACCATTTGGGAGCAGCCCATGGGAAGCAGAGCCTCAGTGCGAGTGTAGTGATGACTCTTAGAGGGCAGTACTTGGGGCCCTCAGCCGATAACGTGCTCTGTAGGGGCAGGGTTGTGGCGCAGCGGGTTAAGCTGCTGCCTGTGACGCCAGCATCCTGTGTGAGCACCAGTTTGAGTTCTGGCTGCTCCACTTCCAATCCAAGTCCCTGCTAATGCAACTGGAAAGGTAGCGGAGGATGGCATAAGTGCCTGGGCCCCTGTTACTCACATGGGAGACCCAGATGAAGTTCCTGACTGTTCCCTGTCCTGGCCTTGGACATTATGGTCATTTGAAGAATAAACCAGTGGATACAAGATCTCTCTCTCTCTTTCTAAATCTGCATCTCAAATAGATAAGTAAATCTTTTTTAAAAAAATCTTTTGCACTTATCTTTTTTAAAAAATTTTATTTATTTGAGAAAGTTACAGAGAGAGAGAGAAACAGAGGGAAAGGTCTTCATCCGCCGGTTCACTCCCCCAGATGCTGCAATGGCCTGAGCTGAGTTGATGTGAAGCCAGGAACTAGGAGCCTTCTCTGGGTCTCCTATGTAGGTGCAGGGGCCCAAGGACTTGGGCCATCTTTTTATATATATATATAGAAAACTTTTATTTAATAAATATAAATTTCAAAAGTACAACTTTTGGATTATAGTGGTTCTTCCCCCTATAACCACCCTCCCACCTGCAAACTATCCCATCTCCTACTCCCTCTCCCATCCCATTCTTCATTAATATTCATTTTTAATTATCTTTATATACAGAAGATCAGCTCTACACTATGTAAAGATTTCAACAGGCTGCACCCACACAAAGTATAAAGTACTTTTTGAAGACTAGTTTTACTGTTAATTCTCATAGTACGACACATTAAAGACAGAGGTCCTACACGGGGAACAAGTGCACAATGACTCCTGTTGTTGATTTAACAATTGACACTCTAATTTATTTATTTTTTTAAAGATTTATTTTTTTGAAAGTCAGAGTTATACAGAGAGAGGAGAGGCAGAGAGAGAGGAGTCTTCCATCCGATGGTTCACTCCCCAACTGACCACATTGGCCGGAGCTGTGCTGATCCAAAGCCAGGAGCCAGGAGCTTCTTCCTGGTCTCTGACATGGGTGCAGGGGTCCAGGGACTTGGGCCATCTTCTACTGCTTTCCCAGGCCATAGCAGAGAGCTGGATGGGAAGTGGAGCAGCCAGGACTAGAACTGGCACCCATATGGGATGCCTGAGCTTCAGGCCAGGGCGTTAACCCGCTGCGCCACAGCACCAGCCCCAACACTCTAATTTATGACATCAGTAATCACCCGAGGCTCTTGACATGAGCTGCCAAGGCTATGGAAGCCTCTTGAGTTCACAAACTCTGAACTTATTTAGACAAGGCCATAATCACAGAGATCTTTCATGTAGGTCATTTTTTGCCACAGTGTCTTGGCTTTCTATGCCTGAGAAATTCTCATGGGCTTTTTAGCCAGATTCGAATGCCTTAAGGGCTGATTCTGAGGTTGGACCATCTTCTACTGCTTTCCCAGGCCATCGCAGAGAACTGGATCAGAAGAGGAACAGCAGGGACTTGAACAGGTGTCTATATGGGATTCTGGCGCCTCAGGCAGAGGCTTAGCCCTCTACGCCACAGTGCTGGTCCCGATAAATAAATTTTTTTTTAAAGATTTTATTTATTCATTTGAGAGGTAGAGTTACAGACAGTAAGAGGGAGAAACAGAGAGAAATGTCTTCCGTCCGTTGGCTCACTCCCCAAATGGCCGCAACAGCCGGAGCTGCACTGATCCGAAGCCAGGAGCCAGGAGCTTCTTCCCAGTCTCCCATATGGGTGCAGGGGCCTAAGGACTTGGGCAATCGTCTACTGCTTTTCCAGGCCACAGCAGAGAGCTGGATTGGAAGAGGAGCAGCTGGGACTTGAACCAGCACCTATATGGGATACCGACACCACAGGCAGAGGACTAACCTGTGCCATGACGCCGGCCCCCTGATAAATAAATCTTAAAAAGAAAATAATGCACTCTATAATTGGAGATCTGAAAGGTACATTGATATGGTTACCACAGCAATCTCCTGAAGAAGTTAAATAGTGATAGAACCTAAAAATCAGGATTCAGATGAGTGGCAGTAAGCAGAAAATACAAGCATTAAGCCTACATTTTACCAAACCACCCAGTAGCCTTGGATACTGGCTATTATACTCGCCAATTTCTCTCCATCCTCTGTAAAGTCTCTTGGGTTCTTTGAGATAATACCCTCCTAGCTTTCTTCCATACTTCTGACCACACATTCCCAGTCTCTTTTGTCCATTTCCTCATGAATTGAAAGCGGATGACTTGCCCAGAGAAGAACATAAACAGAGAAATGTGGAAGGGTAAGGGTAAAATGATTGAATTAATTGATCAATTGTTGAGGTGGATTCGTTCCTGAGAGGAGGAGCGTGGTGGGGGCAAGAGGCACAGAGTCACCACACAGACCCTGGAAGTCAGGTGAAAGCAGGCCAGAGGCAAGCAGCCTACAGACTCGTTCATTTCAGTTGGTACAACAGCTTATATAGCCAAGGCAGCCAATCCTGTCAAGGGGCGGTTTATGCCCTAACCAATCACAGCCTGTTGCCAGGCAGTCTCTGTTGCCAGGTGGGTTTCAAAGCCATTCCTGAGTAACTGACGCTCACTTGCCAGCGGCCATCTTGGCATGGCCTTCTCATTCCACCACATTTCCCCCTTTTCATTTATTTTTGAACAATGGGAGGCATGATTCTTGGCCATACCATTGTTGACCCCATTTCCATGTGGTCTCTGTACGCAGCTGTGCCTATCTTAGGTTGTCCCCCAGGGGATCTTACCTGTCGTTGACTAACCAGCGCTCAAAACGAGAGACCACAGGAGTGCTTTCTCAGATGGGGATAGGAATGAGGAACAATGTTAATCAGGAATGACTTGACTGCACACGGACTATGGGCCATTTGAGTGGCTGACCAGAGCTAGTGGGGTATAAAACAGTAACAGATGTGGCTATGGGCAGTTTCTCAGGGTATGATGATACGGCAGGTGCATCTGCTACCAAGGCGGACTCAGTCTTGTTCAGCTGGTTCTGGTTGACTGTCAGTTGCAGGCTTATGTTTCTGGCTGGTACCCAAATGAGCTGTTCCGCATTCTCTGGAAAGACACAAGCATATCCTCGACCTTTGGTTAGCAGAAGCCTTTTTAAGGGCATTGGAATCCAGGGCCTGAATTTTGCATCTGCTTCCACCTTAACAGCAAACATGCAGGTGGGATAGGGTCTAGGGGCTGCCCTGAGAGCCTGGGGTGCCCAAGTACTGCCACAAATGTGGGGATCCTCACTGGGTGCAGATGGGATGACCTCGCATGGGTCATTGTCTAGAGGTCCTCTAAGTTCATCCCATGGGTATGTGGGGGGTGGCTGACTAGGCATTGCTACATTGTTTGCTACATTGTTTGCTATCTTGCTTGCTACATTGTCATTTTCACTGTCGGAGCTCTCTCTCCTTAAGTCATCAACTGTTGTCTGTGAGACAGGGACCTGGAGTGTCAGGCTCTGATCACTCACAGATTCACTATGCTTGGTAATCTGCGCTGGATTCTGAGACGGGGGTATCTTTCCCATGTCTGGGTGTTTAAGAGCGGTGCACCATGCCAACTCTAGCCAAAGACACACACAGCACTGCTGCCATAACAAAGCAAATTCCTAGCACCTCAGCGGCTGATGGCATTCTGCAGGGGGTTCCCTACGTTAGACAGACAGTGGTGTATCAGATCGTATGTATGTCCTGTGCTTAGTGCGGGACTTCCTTGATTCGTTAGGTCAAGGCCGTATGCCCACACGGTGCCTCTGGAGCGTCACCTCCCTCGAGTGAGGGAAGATGACTTGGTTCCGAATTCTGGGATGATCAGTCCTTATGTGAATTCGCCAGGCAAACCAAAAGTGACAGGAGCAGCTGAGAAGCGGCATACGCTTCTGGGTGGTGTGTGCTAACCTGGGGTCACTTAGACCGAGAAAAGGACAAGGAAAGGGGCGTAGGAGGGGGTTCTGTGCTCACCCTCACAGAACCAAACAGCACACAGAATACCGAGGGGCCTTCTTGCCAAAATCCAGGGGGGGACCTTGCCAAGTCCAACATGCTGTCTCTCTCTCAGTCACGTTGGGGCGCCAGAGGTTGAAATTGATTTTTTCTGAGAGGGTTCGTTCTGAGAAGAGGAGCGTGGTGGGGACAAGAGGCGTGGAGTCACCACACAGACCCCGGGAGTCGGGTGAAAGCAGGCCAGAGGCAAGCAGCCTGCAGACTCGTTTATTTCAGTTGGTACAACAGCTTATATAGCCAAGGCAGCCAATCCTTTCAAGGGGCGGTTTATGCCCTAACCAATCACAACCTGTTGCCAGGCAGGCTCTGAAGCCATCCAATCACAGCCTGTTGCCAGGCAGGCTCCGTTTTCCATGTGGTTTCCAAAGCCATCCAATCACAGCCTGTTGCCAGGCAGGCTCCGTTGCCAGGTGGGATTCAAAGCCATTCCTGAGTAACTGACACTCACTTGCCAGTGGCCATATTGGCATGGCCTTCTCATTCCACCACAATCAATCAATCCATCCAGGCAAATATTTCATGATTATGCCATTCTCAAAACCAAACTCTCTTAGGATTTTTCAATGTTCATATGATAAAAACACAAAAATTCTTTGTGTGGCCTATAAGCCCCTACATGGACAGAACCCTACCTATCTCTGTAATTCATGTAGTATTATGTCCCGGTCTCACTGCTCCAGCCGCACTGGGCTTACATCACCCCCTCAAATACAGCATGTTCTCTCGTCTCAGGGTCTTGGCCTCCTCCAGGAGGAAGGCTCATCTCTCAGCGGATAATGTCTACTCTTCATTAAGTCTGTCACCCTTCTTATCTCTTGACTTCCTGACTAAATCAAACCCTCTGCTTTATGTCTCCTAGTACTGTGTCCCTTTTATTTGTAGTAATTATCAGATGGTAATTTTATGTTTATTTGTGTACACATTTGATTTCAGGCTTGCCATCACCTCAGTTGGACTGTAAGCTACAAGAAGGCAAGGACTTAATATTTTCATTTTCTTGTATCTTAGCGTGTAGGGCAGTGACTGAAACATACTTAGCACAGAGCCTGAAATGATGAGCTATCAAGCAGAGAAGAGGGTGAGGTTTGTGCAAAATGAGTCTTGGAAAGCTTAAGAGGCAAATACCAGGAACAAATTATAGGTCTGGGAGACTTATATTAGGAAATCTGGCCATGAAGTCTACTGTAAGTCTGAAGTAAGGAAGGTTCATCAGGATAAAAGATAAGTTACTGCACAGAGGCCTAAATAAAATAGAAATTTATTCCTATCCATGTCTTCAAGGTGAAACTATAGCAGTAGTCACTGAAGTTTTATTTTCAAGTTTTCTGTTCATTTATTTGAAATGCAGAGTGAGAGAGAGAGAGAGAGAGAGAGAGACCTTCCACCCAATACCAAAATGGCCATCTGCTCCCCAGATGGCTGGGGCTGGTCCAGGCCAAAGCCAGGATTCTGGAACTCCATCCAGATCTCCCATATGTGTGGCAGGGGCCCAGGTACATGGGCCATTGTCTGCTGCTTCCCAGGTTCATCAGCAGGGAGCTGGATTGGAAGCAGAGCAGCCAGGACTAGAACTGGTGCTCCCATATGGGATGCCAACATGGCAAGTAGCAGTTTAACCCGCTATGCCACAAAGCTGGCCTGCACTGCAGTGTTTTTAAATATTGAAAAATTAATAACTTCAATGCCCAGCAATAGCAGAATAGTTAAGTAGCTTCCAGTGTTGCAAATCAATGGTATACCATCAGTTGTCAGAAAGTCACACTGTTAGAACAGTGGTTCTCACAACTACCAGGAGGGCTTGTTAAAACACAGGCTGTGGGGCTCACCCTCAGTTTATGATTTAGTAGGTCTTGGATGGTGTCCAAGAATTTACATTTATAAGGTCCTAGGTGCTGCTGCTGCTACCAAGGACCACAATTTGAGAACCAGTGTTGAAGAAGAAAATTTAATGACATAGAAAAATGACAAATTGTTAACTGAAAAAAAAAATCAAAAACAGGTTCTGGGGCTAGCATTGTGACACAGCAGGTTAAGCTGCTGCCTGTGACACCAACACTGGCATCCCATATGGGTGTCTGTTCAAATCCCAGCTGCTCCACTTCTGATCCAGTTCCTGGCTAGTGTGCCCAAGAAAGCAGTGGAATTTGGCCCAAATGTATGGGCCCCTGCTACGCAAATTGTAAACCTGGATGGAGTTCTGGGCTCTTGTTTTCAGCTTGGTCCAGCTCTGGCTGTTGCAGCTATTTGGGAGTGAACCAGCAGACGGATTTCTCTCTTTCTCTGTCTCTCCCTTTCCCTATAACTCTGTCTTTCATATAAATAAATAAATGTTAAGCAAAAAATGTTAAGTTTATTCTTGTAGCAAAACATTTTTGAAATCATATGTAGTTAGTTCATACTGTGCCTTTCCAAGAATTTTTTGAAGACCTCTCACATTTATTTATGTACTCATAAATAGATGTCTGTAAGAGCACAAGATGTTACCACATGCTTTTATGGATGGTCCTTTTGGTTTGTATTTTAAATCATTTGCAATGAACATTTCTAATGAAGTGTTTGTTCTTTTTTAAGAAAAAGAATTGGGACCGTGTTATGGCACCTGCTTTAAGCCTACTGTGTGTAATGCTGCATCCCTTATGTGTGCTGGTTTGAGTCCTGGCTGCTCTGCTTCCAAATTAGCTTCCTGCTAATGTGCCTGGGAAAACAGTGGAAGGTGGCCCAAGTGGTTGGGCCCCTGTCACCCATGTGGGATAACTGGATGGAGTTCCAGGCTCCTGACTATGACCTGGCCCAGCCCCAGCCTTTGTGGCCATCTGGGGGAGTAAACCACTTGATGGAAGGCATCTCTCTCTCTTTCTATTTCTTCCTCTCTCTCTCTCTCTCTGTTACTCTGCCTTTCAAACAAACAAATCTTTAAAAAAAAAAAAAAGAAAAGGAATTGACAAGACATTGTGGGGGAGTAGACAGCGGGTAACTGGAAGGTTCTGAGCTTCAGAGAAAAGGGGAATGATGGCATAGTGCTGGATCTTGACATAAAGATGATGAGTTTGGCTTACAGTATATACCTCCTTGAATTTTAATGAATTTATTTGTTTTTACTTGAAAGGCAGAGACAGATGGAATTCTCCCCTCTGCTGGTTCACTCCCCAAATGCACACAATAGCTGGGGTTGGGCAATGCCAAAGTCAGAAGCCAGTAACTCCATCCAAGTCTCCCATGTGGGTGGCAGGGACCCAAGTACCTGGGTCATAATCCACTAATTTCAGAAGCAGAGCAGCCAGAACTTGAACTGGTGTGGTGCTCTGATATGGGATGCCAACAGCGCAGGTGGAGTCTAGAACTCATCTGGGTCTCCAGTTTAGTGACAAGGACCCAACTACTTTACCCAATTGCTTCTGTTTCCCTGGTGCTCATTAGCAGGAAGCTAGAATCAGAAGCAGAGCCAGGACTCAAACCCAGGCACTCCTATAAGGTACGCTGGGCATACTGAGCCTTAACCACTGTGCCAAATGCCTGCTCCTGGATGTGCAAATTTTAAGGTGACTGCAGGATTTGTAGCTGAAGTTAGAAGCAAGAAGCTAGGGATGCAAATTTGAAGCTCAGAAGAGATGTCAAAGTAGAGATGATGCAATAGTTCTTCAAGAAGAAGTTGTCATTTAAAGCCATTCGAGTGGAGGAGTTCAGGGTGGGGGTAAGAAATAAGACCAGCTAACATCTGTGGCATGAATTCATACAGTCATCCATCCATTCATTCAAAGGACATCAGGTCCTCAAAGCACCTAGAGTTTAATACGTGAGACAGAAGTAAATAGATTATTTCAGTTTAGGAATATTAATGTAAATTTGAAATGGAAGGAATTAAGCAGCCAATGAAAAAGAATACACACATGAGGCCAGTGCTATGGCGTAGTGGGTTAAGCCGCTGCCTGCAGTGCCAGCTCCCATATGGGTGTTGGTTCTAGTTCCAGCTGCTCCACTTCCCATCCAGCTCTCATATGGCCTGGGAAAACAGTAGAATATGGCCCACGTCCTTGGGCCCCTGCACCCACATGGGAGACCCAGAAAAAGCTCCTGGCTCCTGGCTTCGGATTGGCGCAGCTCCAGTCAACTGGGCCAACTGGGGAGTGAACCAGCAGATGGAAGACCTCTCTCTCTTTTTCTCTCTCTCTGCCTCTTTGCCTCTCCTTCTCGCTCTGTGTAACTCTGACTTTCAAATAAATAAATAAATAAATCTTAAAAAAAAAAAAAAAAGAATACAGGGGCCAGCGCTGTTGCGCAGCAGGTTAACACCCTAGCCTGAAGCGCCAGCATCCCATATGAGCACCGGTTCTAGTCCCGGCTGCTCCACTTCTGATCCAGCTCTCTGCTATGGCCTGGGAAAGCAGTAGAAGATGGCCCAAGTCCTTGGGCCCCTGCACCCGCATGGGAGACTTGGAAGAAGCTCCTGGCTCCTGGCTTCGGATCAGCACAGCTCCGGCCGTTGTGGCCAATTGGAGAGTGAACCAGAGGATGGAAGACCTCTCTCTCTCTCTGCGTCTCCTCTCTCTGTGTAACTCTGACTTTCAAATAAATAAATCTTAAAAAAAAAAAAAAAGAATACACACAAGTGGGAAAATCTCAAACCAACAGTTTGTGTGAAATCTCAAACCAACAGAAGAGCAAAGATGTAATAAAGGGTAACAAAAACACTTTTGGAGCAGTCGAGGGGAATGGGGTTAAGCTTTGATAAAACAGGTAGATAGTGTTGAATGGTACCTTCCCTCTATTCCGGAATTGGTGCTTCAGGCCCACACTGGGGACAACGAAGCTCTAAGTTCCCTCACTAAGAGGCAACAAAACCATTCCTGCCACCACTGGGCACTGCCCACTCCCACTCTCCCCAGTTCGTAGAAAAGGAGAGATGAAAGAGAGTCAGAGCCCAGCACTGGAGCTGTGTGGTTGTAGTGAGAGGTTTTTCCACCCCATGCCAGGAAAGTGGTGCTTTTCCTCTATTGCCAATGCTGGGTGGGATTGGGGTGCAAGGCAGTGAGAAGGGGAGGCTGTGTTCCTGGGTGAATGTATTCTTGGGCAGGGAGCTTGATCTGAGCAAAGGAAAAGGAACTGGAGACATATTCCAATGGTGGCTGGAGGTAGGCTGTAATGTGAACTCCTACACTGTTCCTAGCAAAGATGAGTGTTTCCTGTTAGGTGAGCCCCAAGAAAAATAGCTGGGTTAGAGCCATCTTGGTGGGAACTACCAGGCAAGGGGGTCCTAGCAGCAGGGGGCTGTCCTATAGAATGCTGGGGTTAGGAGCCAAAGAAGTCCTGGGAGTGGTCAAGACAGAGATATTCTCCCATGTCATGGTACCAGGTGGTGGAGTGGACACTGAAGTGGTCTTAGAAAAATGCAAGCCTTAGCCGGCGCTGCGGCTCACTAGGCTAATCCTCCGCCTTGCGGCGCCGGCACACCGGGTTCTAGTCCTGGTCGGGGCGCCGGATTCTGTCCCGGTTGCCCCTCTTCCAGGCCAGCTCTCTGCTGTGGCCAGGGAGTGCAGTGGAGGATGGCCCAAGTCCTTGGGCCCTGCACCCCATGGGAGATCAGGAGAAGTACCTGGCTCCTGCCATCGGATCAGCGCGATGTGCCGGCTGCAGCGTGCTGGCTGCGGCGGCCATTGGAGGGTGAACCAACGGCAAAAGGAAGACCTTTCTCTCTGTCTCTCTCTCTCTCACTGTCCACTCTGCCTGTCAAAAAAAAAAAAAAAAAAAAAGAAAAGAAAAGAAAAATGCAAGCCTGTATCCCTCTGCTCAGAAACCGAGTGGTCAGTTAATGTTGGCCAGGAAAGCATGGACAATATCAGAGATGTACATGCAGTTCTTCCCAGATCGGAACATACTTGTCCAGGTGCCCCTAGAACATTTGTGGGGCCCAGGGCAAGAGAACAAATAAATGATGACCCACATACCGTAACGTGTCAAAATCAAACTAACAGGCTCTAAAATAAAACAATACCCTCCTACACTGGCAAGTACGTTTTCAGAACAACATGGAAGTATAGGTTTGAAGTTAGAATTTTTTAAATCCTTGGAGTTTCCCACCAGAATGTGGTGGCATAAATAGAGTTGGTTCCCCAAGTATGGCTACTGGCCCACTTCCTTTCTCTTCCTACCCTTGGTTCTTCCCTTTTTTTTTTAATATTTATTTTATTTATTTGAAAGAGCTACAGAGACAGGTGGAGACAGAGAGAGGTCTTCCATCCACTGGTTGACTCCCCAAATCACTACAATGGCCAGAGCTGAGCCAATCTGAAGGCAGGAGCCAGGAGCTTCACCTGGGTCTCCCATGTGCATGCAGGGGCCCAAGGGCCTGAGCCATCCTCTGCTGCTTTCCGAGGTGCATTAGCAGGGAGCTGGATCAGAAGAGGAGTAGCCTGGACTTGAACTGGTGTCCATACTGGATGCTTGCACCATGGGCCAGGGCCCTAACCTGCTGTGCCACAACACTGCCCCCTGCCCTTGGCTCTTAGATTTTGAGGATCCTAGTGTTCATGTCCCAATGCCATACATGTAATTCTGTCACCAGCTGCTGTCCTCTGGCTGTTTCTTGGGCTCTGGGGCAAGTCTCCTTGGCTCTGAAGACCCCTCTACCAGACAGAGCTGTGTGGCCGGAGTGACCCTAGTGATTCTGGTCTGGGTCTAAGAGCACATTGCGCTTGTCCCTTTTTATCTCTTGCTTAATCAACACAATAGATAAGCTGGATCTTGAAGAATCAGGGTGAAAAAAAAAAGAGCTAATATTTTAAAAACATTTTGGGGGACTGGCAGTTATGATACTCACATATCAGAATGCTGGGTTTGATTCCCCACACCAGCTCCTAACTCCAGTTTCCTCATAATGCAGGCTCTGGGAGGCAGCAGGCGATGCTTCAAGTACTTGAGCACCTGTCACACGTGTGAGAGACCTAGATTGAGTTTCCAGCTGCTGGTTTCAGCCTGGGGCCCAACCCTGGATAACTGCAAGCATTTGGGAAGTGAACTAGCAGATGGCAATTCTGTCTGTCTCTTTCAAAAAAAATTTTTTTTTCAAGTTTTAAGATTTGTAGTTTGTGGGTAAGAAACTATGAGTTGACATTCAAAATCTATTCCCACTTGCCTTCATTTAAAAAATACTTATTTGTTTGAAAGGCAGAGGGAGAAAGGGAATCTGCTGGCTCGGTTCATAAATGTAACAACCAGGGCTGGGCCAGGCCAAAGCCAGGAGCCGAACACTGCAGCTAGGTCTCCCTTATGGGTGCTAGGGACCCAACTACTTCAGCTATCTCCTGCTGTCTCCCATGGTGTGCAGTAGCAGGAAACTAGAATTAGGGGTAGATCTGGGACTCGTACCCAGGCACTCTATTTTAAAATAATTTTTTAAAAAGAATTTATTAGTTTATTTATTTATGTGAAAGCCACAGTTACAGAGAGAGAGGGAGACACACACACACACACACACAGAATCTTTCATCTGTTAGTTCATTTCCCAAATGGCCACAATGGTTGGGGCTAGGCCAGGTGAAAGCCAGGAGCCAGGAGCTTCTTCCAGGTCTCCCAAGTGGTGTCAGGGGCCCAACCACTTGAGCCCCCTATTGCTGCTTTCCTAGGCCATTAGCAGGGAGCTGGATCAGAAGTGGAACAAATGGGACAAGAACTGGCACCCATATGTGTTGCAAACAGTGGCTTAACCTGCTATACCACAATACCAGCCCCAAGCCAGGTACTCTGATACAGAATGTGGGTGTCCCAACCAGTACTAAAAGCCTATCACCCTCACCTTCTTTCTTTTTCTTTTCTTTTTTTTTTAAAGATTATTTATTTATTTGAAAGTCAGAGTTACACATAGAGAAGGGGAGGCAGAGAGACAGAGAGAGGTCTTCCATCCACTGGTTCAGTCCCCAGTTGACCACAGTGGCTGGAGCTGTGCCAATCCAGAGCCAGGAGCCAGGAGCTTCTTCCAGGTCTTCCACATGGGAGCAGAGGCCCAAGGAATTGGGCCATCTTCTACTACTTTCCCAGGCCACAGAAATGGAGCAATCAGGATTCAAACCGGCGCCCATATGGGATGCACACTGCAGGTGGCAGCTTTACCCTCTACACCACAGCACCAGCCCATCACCTTCTTTCTTACTACCCAAATTTCCATTTTATTTAGTGTGTCCATGAACCTACTAGAAGACTACATTTCTGACTCCCTTCCAACTGAGCATCGTAATATGACTAAAATATGGCCAAAGAAGTGTCAGAAAAGTACAATGTGGGCTACTTTATACTGGAGGCTGCTTAGTAGGGGCTGATTCAGCTGGTAGGTGGACCCCTTTGTCCTCCTTCTTATTATCTGAAATATTGAAACTTCGGGAAATATCTTGGACTATAAACACATGGTTCCTGGCATATGATGGTTCCACCTATGATTTTTTGACTTTATGATGGTGCAAAAACCCAACTCATACATGCGGTAGAAAATGTACTTCAGATTTAAAATTTTGATCTTTCCCCAGCCTAAGTGGTGAACCGCAGCTCCGAATCAGCCACATGATCATGAGAACAAATGATTGATATCCTGTGGTGCACTGTGTTGTTAAGCTACGCTGTTGGGATGAGCAGTAGGTTAGGCATCCTAGATGCATTTTTGACTTAGCTGTTTTCAACTTACAATGGCTATCAAGATGTAAGTGCATCATAAGCATCTGTGTAAGATGACCTTGAAGGTGGAAGGACTGTATTTGATCTGCGATGACAGTGGAGCTGCTATACCCACTGTGCATGGCCTTCCGAAAGACATTTTTGCATGGAAATAATAAATTTCCATTTTGTTACTTTAGGTTTTCTCTGATTTCAGTGAATGCTAATCCTGATTGGAAGGTTTCAGTGAGACTGGATTTTATTATGGAATCTACCCAAGATATGATAGTGGGACAAAAAAAGGGTAATTTATTTACTTATTTATTTTACAGGCAGAGTTAGAGAGAGAGACAGAGAGAAAGGTCTTCCTTCTGTTGGTTCACCCCCCAAATGGCCACTACGGCCAGCACACTGCGCTGATCCGAAGCCAGGAGCCAGGTGTTTCCTCCTGGTCTCCCATGTGGGTGCAGGGCCCAAGGACTTGGGCCATCCTCCACTGCCTTCCCTGGCCACAGCAGAGAGCTGGACTGGAAGAGGAGCAACCGGGACTAGAACCCGGTGTGCCAGCACTGCAGTCGGAGGATTAGCCTAGTGAGCCGCGGCGCTGGCCAAAAGGAAGGGTAATTTAATATAGTATTGTTGGGGCTGATGCTGTGGCGTAGCAGGTAAAGCTGCTGCCTGCAGTGCCGGCATCCCATATGGGCGCTGGTTTGAGTCTCGGCTGCTCCACTTCCTATCCAGCTCTCTGCTATGGCCTGGGAAAGCAGAAGAAAATGGCCCAAGTCCTTGGGCCCCTGCACCCACGTGGGAGACCTGGAGGAAGCTCCTGGCTCTTGGCTTCGGATTGGTGCAGCTCCGGCTATTGCAGCCAACTGGGAAATGAACCAGCGGATGGAAGACCTCTCTCTCTCTGCCTCTCATTCTCTCTGTGTGTAACTCTGACTTTCAAATAAATAACTAAATTGTTGAAAGTAATTTTAACAATAAAAAAAATTAGGGGACTCCTGTGGCTTTGAAGAATATTATTTTAGTAGAGTAATAGGGAAAGACATTAACTGGCAGATTTAAAGAGATAAAGTAATGAATAGTTAAAAAAATTAAAATAAGGCTGAATTCTCCCAAAAGTTTGACAGATGAAAGGAAGAGAGATGGGGACTGAAGGATGGGTTTTGAAGCATTTAGCAGAGCTGGCAGGGTCCAGGAAGATAGTGATGGTGGGGGGGAGAGCAGGTAGGGGATATGAGACTGTGCAGGGCGTGGCAGAGACAGGAGGGAAGAGCAAGAGGACGGGGTTACAGAGAATTTGATTTTCTCCTTAAGGTAGAGGTTGAGTCCTCGCCTAAGAATTAGAAGACAAGGTGAGATGGGGGAAGAAGAATGTGGAGACGCTCAGCTAAGAAGGACCGTAGCCTTCAAGCACTGCTTCAGTAAACAGAACAAGCTACCATTTGTGATGCCTGTTGTACTCTGGTTGTTGTACCTAAGAGACACTGCCTCTCTGAAAATGAGACTCTCTTCTAGTCTGCTGCCTGCCTCTTCAACCTCTCAGTCTCTTTTATTTTTGTTTGAAAAGGAGAGAGAGAGAGAGAGAGAGAGAGAGAGAGAGAGAGAGAGAGAGAGAGAGAGACTCTCTCATCCACTGGTTCACAGTGGGGTCAAGGCCACGACAAATCTGGAAGGTGGGAATTCAACCCAAGTCTCCTCCCATTTTGGCAGGAACCCAAATACTTGAACCACTATAGCTGTTTCCCAGAATGCACACTAGCAGGAAGCTGAAGAGGAGAAGGGCCAGGACTCAAAAACTCAAACCCAGGCACTCTGATGTGGGATGCAGGTGTCCCGAATGGTGTCTTAACTGCCACAGCAAGCACCCACCCTCGCAGCCCCTTTTGTGGGAATCTTTTCTCCTGTTTTTTAATTGTTAGTGGTCCTCCGACTTTTGTTCTTTGCCTTCTTTTCTCTTTACTCCCCTTGGGTAATCTCTCTTTCCCCCCATCTGTGTGCTGCTGACTCTCACGTGTGTTCCTCTAACTCACATTCCTCTCTCCTCTCTTCAAAACACCAAACCCATTAACGCACACGCTTACTGGATCTTTCACTTAAGGCCCCACAGCCACTTCAAACTGCATCTCCTAAACATACTTTCTTCAAAAATTTACCTGAATTTATAAAATTGCATTGAAAGCAAAGGTTCTGCAACCAGACTGCCTATATTCAATCTGTTGTTTTATTTGAAAGATAGAGTTACAGAGAGAGAGAGAGGGATAGACAGATCCCATCTCCTGGTTCATTCCCCAAATGGCCACAACCACTGGAACTGGCCCAGGCTAAAGCCAGGAGCCAGGTGCTTCCCTCAGGTCTCCCACGTGGGTACAGGGGCCCAAGGACTTGGGCCATCTTCTACTGCTTTCCCAGGCCATAGCAGAGAGCTAGATCCGAAGTAGAGCAGCTGGGACTCAAACCAGCACCCACATGGGATTCCATTGCTGCAGGTGGCGACATTACCTGCTATGCCACAGCGCCAGCCCTCAGCCTAGATTCAATGCTTATCTCTCACTGCTAGACCAGATGCCTCGGTTTCCACCTATGTGAAATGAGGATGATAATAACATTTAACTTCACAGGCTTTTGAACAGACTAAATAAGTTAGTTTATTTGAAGACTTAGGTCAGTGATAAGGGACTTGGCAAGGCTACGTAAGTGTCCCTAATTATTTTTGCCAGAATCGGAAAATGGAATATCATCTTTGCCCCTCATTCTCATATCCCACCACTCACCAACTCCTAGTGCCTCAGTCGTCTTGATCACTTGTTCCTCACTGCCTCCATCTTAGCTGGTGCCAAACATCACGGGTCAGCAGGGCCAGACAGTTAATATTTTACTTTTTTTTTAAGATTTATTTATTTATTTGAAAGCCAGAGTTAGAGAGAGAGAGAGAGAGAGAGAGAGAGTCAGTTTTCCATCTGCTAGTTCACTCCCCAGATGCCCGCAATGGCTGGAGCTGTGCTGATATGAAGCCAGGAGCCAAGAGCTTCATCCAGGTCTCCCATGCAGGTGCAGGGGCCCAAGGACTTGGGCCATCTTCTACTGCTTTCCCAGGCCATAGCGGAGAGCTGGATCGGAAGTGGAGCAGCCGGAACTAGAACCAGCACCCATATGAGATGCCGCCACTCGCAGGCAGTGGCTTTACCTGCTGGGCCATGATGCCGGCTCCAATATTTTACATTTTGCAGATTGCAGCTACTCACATCTGCTGTAGAAGTGCAAAAGAACCTCTAAACAACTCATAAATGATTGAGCATGGCTATATTCCAATAAAACTTTATGTATGGGCACTGAAATTTGAATTTCATTTAATTTTTATATGCCATGAAATATTATTGTTTTGAATTTGAATGCACTTTATTTTTAGACAACCTATATGGCTTTTTTTTCTCCTTCAAAACAATGCTTTGGGGTGGCATTAATGATTATTAAGCCACTTTTTGGGATTTTTGCATCCTATATTTGGAGTACCTGGGTTTGAACTCCCAGCCCCTGCTCTGACACCAGATTCCAATTTCCTGCCATTGCAGACCCTAGAGACAGCATGTGATGACTCAAGAGGTTAGGTCTCTGCCACTCACACGGGAATCCTGAATTGAATTCCTGGGTCCTGGTCCCAGCTGCTGGCTAGTCTTGGCCATTGCAGGCACTGGGGGAGTGACCCAGCAGATGGTAGTTCTCTGTCTCTGCTTCTTGAAAAAAATTTTTTTAAATATTTATTTATTTATTTATTTGAAAGGCAGAGTTGTGGAGAGAGGCAGGGAGACAGAGAGAGGGATCTTCCATCTGCTAGATTACTCTCCAAATGGCTGCAATGGCCAGGTCCGGGCCAGGACAGAGCCAGAAGCTTATAGCTCCATTTGGATCTCCAACATGAGTGAGAGGGGCCCGAGCTTGGACCATCCTCCACTGCCTTCCCAGGTACGTTGGCAGGGAGCTAGACGGGAACCGGCACTCCAATATGGGATGCCAGTGCTGCAGGCAGCAGCTTAGCTCACTGCACCACAATGTCAGCCCATGATTTTTACTTTTAAAAATCCATTTTAATATATATAAATATATGTATATATATAAAAATTTTTATTTCTTGGACCATACAAAAATGGGCAGTATGCCAGATTTGGCCTTTAGGCTGTAAATTGGTAAACCCTGGTCAAGGTCATCTTTTTGACAATTACAGCAGCTTCTTTTTTTTTTTTAACTTTTATTTAATGAATATAAATTTCCAAAGTACGGCTTATGGATTACAATGGCTTCCCCCCCATAACGTCCCTCCCACCCGCAACCCTCCCCTTTCCCACTCCCTCTCCCCTTCCATTCACATCAAGATTCATTTTTGATTCTCTTTATATACAGAAGATCAGTTTAGCATACATTAAGTAAAGATTTCAACAGTTTGCTCCCACACAGAAACATAAAGTGAAAAATAATAGATGATTTTTAAGATGATGATGAAATCAGATCAGACCTATTGTCATATTTAATCCCAGTGAGAGTCAAGTTGGGAACTGATAATTTTTTTTTTTTTACAGAAGATCAGTTTAGTATACATTAAGTAAAGATTTCAACAGTTTGCACCCCCATAGAAACACAAAGTGAAATATACTGTTTGAGTACTCGTTATAGCATTAAATCTCAATGTACAGCACATTAAGGACAGAGATCCTACATGAGGAGTAAGTGCACAGTGACTCCTGTTGTTGACTTTACAAATTGACACTCCTGTTTATGGCATCAGTAATCTCCCTATGCTCCAGTCATGAGTTTCCAAGGCTATGGAAAGCAGCTTCTTAATTATTCTGTTTCTTTTTCTTTTTTTTTTTTTAAGATTTATTTATTTATTATTTGAAAGGCAGAGAGAGAGGCCAGCACCGTGGCTGAATAGGCTAATCCTCTGCTTGCGACGCTGGCACACCAGGTTCTAGTCCCGGTCGGGGCGCCGGATTCTGTCCCAGTTGCTCCTCTTCCAGTCCAGTTCTCTGCTGTGTTCCAGGAGTGCAGCGGAGCATGGCCCAAGTGCTTGGGCCCTGCACCCACATGGGAGACCAGGAGAAGCACCTGGCTCCTGGCTTCGGATCAGCGCATTGCGCCGGCCACAGCGTTCCAGCCGCAGCAGCCATTGGGGGGTGAACCAACGGTAAAAGGAAGACCTTTCTCTCTGTCTCTCTCTCTTTCTCACTGTCCACTCTGCCTGTCCAAAAAAAAAAAAAAGAGAGAAAGAGAGAGAGTTCTTTCCTCCATTGGTTCACTCCCCAGATGGCTGCAACGGCCAGAGCTGTGCCAATCTGAAACCAGGGGCCAGGAGCTTCTTCTGGGTCTCCCACATGGGTACAGGGGCCCAAGGACTTGGGCCATCTTCTACTGCTTTTCAAGGCCATAGCAGAGAGCTGGATTGGAAGTAGAGCATCCAGGACTCAAACCAGCAGCCACATGGGATGCCGGTGTTGCAGGCGGTGAATTTACCTGCTATACTGCAGCACCAGCCCTGTGTTCTCTGTTTCTAATCTTCTTTCCCCCATCCTCCAAACTATTTTCCATGATATCCCATTACCCTCAGAGTGACCCTTTGTTATGGTTTGGCTCCCTAAACTCATGCAGATGATTAAACCCCTAAGTCTTATATCAGTGGTTAGTGGATTAATGTTAATTGTGGATGGATTAAGGGTGGAGATTTGATCTAATTATGGTATCTGGGAAATGGGCCTAGTGGGAGGTCTTAGGCTGTTGGGGGCTTGCCCTTGGAAGGTGGTTCTTGAAGGAGGCTTTGTTGTATAAGCCAAGTGTTCTTCCTGCCTTTTGCTTCCTCTCTTGCTATATGATTGTCCCTCTGTCATCCCCTGGCCTCACCAGATACCTGAACCAATGGAGCTGCCCAATCTTCGACTGTGAACCTCCAAAACTATGAGTCAAATAAACACTATTTTCTTGCTAAGAAATTCCTCTCAGTTATTTTAGTTGACTAATACACTCTTTTTTTTTTTTTTTGACAGGCAGAGTGGACAGTGAGAGAGAGACAGAGAGAAAGGTCTTCCTTTTACCGTTGGTTCACCCTCCAATGGCTGCTGTGGCCGGCGGGATGTGGCCGGCACACTGCACTGATCTGAAGCCAGGAGCCAGGTGCTTCTCCTGGTCTCCCATGTGGGTGCAGGGTCCAAGCACTTGGGCCATCCTCCACTGCCTTCCCGGGCCACAGCAGAGAGCTGGCCTGGAAGAGGGGCAACCGGGACAGAATCCGGCGCCCCGACCGGGACTAGAACCCGGTGTGCCGGCACCGCTAGGTGGAGGATTAGCCTAGTGAGCCGCAGCGCCGGCCGACTAATACACTCTTATAATGTTGATAAGGATCTTTGCAATCTGATTTGTTTCTTTCTTTTTAAAGCAATATTTATTTTATTTATTTGAAAGACAGAGTTACAGAGAAAGAGAGGTCTTCCATCCACTGGTGCACTCCTCAAATGGCCACAACGGCTGGAGCTGAGCTGATCCAAAGCCAGGAGCCAGGAGCTTCTTCTGGGTCTCCCATAATGGGTTCAGGGGCCCAAGGACTTGGTGCATTCTCTACTGCTTTCCCAGGCACATTAGCAGTGGACTGGACTGAATGAAGCAGCCGGGACTTGAACCAGCACCATATGGGACTCTGTCGCTGCAGGCCAGGGCTTTAACCCAAGCGCTAGCCCCTGATCTCTGCTTTTACTCCAGCCTCATTTCTCAGCATTTCCCTCTTGTGCTATATATCTCTTAGCCTACTTAACTATATGATAAAGTTTCCCGAATACATACACTTCCTTCTCTAGGCCTTTCTATATGCTCTTGCTTGTGTCTAGATACCCTTTCTGATATCATTCAGACTTATTAATAATTTTTAACATTAATAATCCTGTGGATTCTTGCCACCTATTCAGATAAGAATTCTGAATACCGGCTCAAAATAAACCAGGCTACACGGTAAGTTTTTAAGGTTTTATTCAGTGAGAGAAATGCACAGGAAAGCGAGGGCTTTATTTAGGGGAGAAGGAAGTCTAGAAGCTAAGTTGGGTCTGTAGCAGGCAGAGAGCAGGCCGGGAGCCACATGCAGCAAGTGTGTAGGCAGGAAGGCAGAGGCAGGGCTGAGGCCAGAAGGCTGTGAGGGGCAACAAGGGCCGGGCCCACCATGCTCCAGGCCTTTTATCCACTTCCCAGGGGGAGTGGTCATGTAGTCTGATGCGCAGGTGGGTGTACAGGTGAGATCAGGTAGGGTCATGGGATCATACAGTGGCGTGGTGAAGGCGTGGCCTTCCAGCTCACGAATCTAATCGATTTAATCCTGCCTGCCTGCCTATATGATTTCTACCCTTTCTCTGTATCTCCTGCTCATCTGCCAACTCCCACTGTACACATGACTTCCTACATTCTTTCAGGGGCCATGATGTCTGGTTGGGTGTCTTCCTATGTTTTACAATACCATGTTGAAATACTTGTTCTATTGCGTTATCATTATACATTCATTTCTGTCTTGGCTGGTAGACTGGAACTCCAAGAAACTGTCCTTTCCCCTGTGTGTCTATAATGCTGTGTTGGAAAGACATTTGATGAAGACATGACTGACATCGAATCTGTCTTGTCCAGGGTGTACATTAGGGATGCCATCTCATCCAAGAGCTGAACCATTCCTGCGTTCTCTTTTTAAGTCCCCAGTCAGCTCCCTCTCTTATTCCACACAGCAGTTATCCCACACTTTTAATCACTCACTTTATGGATTATTCTTCACTATCTTCTCTAACAGTGAAGTGTTGGATAATCTAGTTTAGGGCTCGCTGAGGCTGCTGTGGTCCTTCCAGTGTGACACAACTTGCTTAACCAGAGGACCATCTCAATCGTGTCTGCTGAGCCCTGGTGAGTTTGGGGTGATTGTGAGACTATGCAACCCTCAGGTCATACCCTAGGCCATATGGAACAGGTGGGAGTTGTAAAGAGATGTAAATTGTTCTAAGACAGATAGCGATTCTTAGATAGTGGAGAAATAGACATCCCCCAAGGACATACGGGCTGTGTTCCAAAAATTCAATTTTAAATTGACTGTTTGGAATGCAGAACACATTTTCCCTTAGAAACAATGCTATGAATAATTGCAGTTATTTTCCCAGGAAAGTCCACACATTGTTTAACCCATAATGTAACATAAATATCTGCTAAGACATTTCAGATTTGCATCAAGTACATCCCTAAATCGTTACAACTGAATTATAAATTGGCTGTGTACATAGCTGCCACCCCAACTAGACTGTGAACTCTTTGAGGGCTAGAAACTGTTGAATTATTCATTTTTGTATTCTGAATGCCTGGCATATAACTGGCAATAAATGTTGGTTGCATAAATGAATGGACAAATTTAATAGGCATTTGAATAGTGTTGAAAGTGTCTCTGGGAATAAAAACAGTGGGTGCTTCAAGATGTGTCTGATAGTGGACTAAGTGAATGACCCATAAATCATGTTTCTTTGTTAGGTTAGAGTTAGAGATGAAGTAGCTGACAGCAATTTTAATATTTGAAGTGTAAAATAAATGGGTGTTGGTCTTCTTGTTAAATAAGTGTTGTTATTTATTTTTTGAGAGAGAAAGAGAGAGAGAGAGAGAGAGAGAGAGAGAAACTCTTCTATACACTGGTTCACTTTTCAAATGCCCACAACAGCGCCAGGGGCTGGGAATTGCATCTGTGTCTCCTATATGGGTGGTGGGAATCCAAGCACTTGGGTCATCATCTGCTGCCACACAGGTGCATTAACAGGGACCTGGATTGGAAAGACTCAATCTCAGGCACCCCAATATGGGATGCAGGCATTCCAAGTGGCAGCTTAACCCATTGTGCCACAATGCCTGTCCTGAAATAAATATTTCCAGAAGGGATAAATGGGTAATATATTGATTTGAAAAACATTATAGAAAAAGTGCCAGCAGGAATTGATATGAAAAGGGAAGTGGTTCTTCAGAGCTACAGGACAGAGGAGGGGAAGGTATGACCACCGTTAAAAAGGAATGGATAGGAAAGAACAGAAGGATTGGTCTGGACTATACCCTGGTTTAATTTCATCTGGTTAACTGCTGCCTATGAAGAAGTATGACCCTGGACAGTCTCTGAAGGTTTTTTTGAGTTTAGATTATGCTATTATCAGTTTCTGCAAGATTGAGGTTCATCAGGTTTACTGCTTTCCACAATGTCAGTAGATTAATAATTTGGTCAAATTTGGTAGGGATGGCGATGCTGGTGAAGGTGATGGTGCAGACACTGGGCATCCAGGGAGAACCCAGTTCAGGAAGATGGTGGAGGGAACATCACTTCTAGATAGAACTCCTGAGGGGAAAGAAAAGAGAGGGCACACGGGAAAGGAGGGTGACAGAGGAGGGAAAGGAAGGCAAACATCAGCTATTAAAGGCCCGAACTCTCAGGAAGTCCCTCTGCCTGCCTGCCAGCCTGATCTTTATGACTTACTTACTTAAGATTTATTTATTTCATTTGAAGTACAAAATTACAGAGAGAGAGAGAAAGACAGAGAGAGAGATCTTCCATCTGTTGATTCACTCTTCAAATGGCCACGATGACTGGGGCTGGGTCAAGCTGAAGCTAGGAGCCAGGAGCTTCTTCTGGGTATCCCACATGGGTGCAGGGGCCAAGATACTTCAGCAGTCTTCTGCTGTTTTCGTAGGCATTTTAGCAAGGAACTGGATGGAATGTGCAGCAGCTGGGACTTGAACTGGTGCCCATATGGGATGTCGCAGGTGGCTTAACCTGCTATGCCACAATGTTGGCCCCCTGATGTTTATTATTATTATTTTAAATATTTATTTATTACTGATTTGAAAGACAGAGTGACAGAGAGCCAGAGGCAGAGGCCGAGGCAGAGAGAGAGAGACAGATCTTCCATCTGCTGGTTCACTTCCCAAGTGGCTGCATCAGCTGGAACTGGGCCAATCTGAAGCCAGGAGCCTGGAGTTTCTTCCAGGTCTCCCACATGGGTGCAGGGGTCCAAGGACTTGGGCCATCTTCTACTGCTTTCCCAGGCCATAGCAGAGAGCTGGATCAGAAGTGGATCAGCCAGGACTTGAACCGGCACCCACATGGGATGCTGGCGCTGCAGACGGCAACTTCAACCCGCTATGCCATGGTGTCAGCCCCTGTTTATTATTTGAAAACATAACTCCTTCTGCATTTACTTTATTGTCCCCAAAGTGCTAAAGTATAATCAATAAATACTTGTTGATTGATATTCTGAGTGATTCAAATCAATCTACACTTTTGGTTTTATTAAGGAACTTAGAACTAACATTGATCAAGCTGAAGTAACAGCTGTCTAAAATTATAAAGCATTTATGTCTCTCCCCAAGGAAAATACAAACATTGGTTCATGCCTGTTACGTACCCCACACTGGGGTTTTAGTTGCTTTATCACATTTCTAGTGATTCTTATTTTAAGAATTACTGAATTTCAGGGACTGGCGCTGTGGTATAGCTGGTAAAACCGCCACCTGCAGTGCTGGCATCCCATATAGGTGCCAGTTCGAGTCCCTGCTGCCCCACTTCCTATCCAGCTCCCTGCTATGGCCTGGGAAAGTAGTAGAAAATGGCCCAAGTCCTTGGGCCCCTGCACCCTCATGGGAGACCCCAGACTGAGCTCCAGGATCACTGGAGACCTGGAAGAAGCTCCTGGCTCCTGGCTTCAGATCTGCGCAGCTCCGGCCGTTGTGGCAGAGCGACAGAGGATGAGAGAGACAGGGAGAGAGGGAAAGCTCCCATCCAGTGGCTCATTCCCCAATATGCCTGCAATGGCTGGTACTGGACAGGTCAAAGCCAGGTACTAGAAATGTGATCCAAATCCGTCATGTGAGTGGCAACAAACCAATTACTTCAGCCATTGTTGCTGTCTCCCAGGGTCTGCATCAGCAGGAAGCTGGAGTTATGAGCCAGAGCAAGGAATCAAACATAGGTCCTCTGATGTGGGATGCAGCTGTCTTAATGACTAGGCTATTCAAAATGCATATATAGGCAGTAACAAAAACAAGTATTTTCCATAATCCAGGATAAAATTAATATTTTGTTGCATATCATTAAAGATGGTTTACTGTGCATGGATATTTAGTTTTCCCAAAATGACATTGTTAGCCAAGATTTTAAAAATATTAATGTATTTACATTTTACATTTTATAATGTATACATTTTAATACATTTTATATTATTTTAATAGCTATATAATATTCTACTGTGTCCTATAATGTTTGTTTTCAATTTGGAAATTTAGATTGGTTCTACTTTTACAAAGCTTAAACAACTGCAATGATCATGTTACTATGAAAATATTTTCATAATTTTAGATGATTGTCTTATCAGATCTTTGTTCCCAAACATTGTGCCAAGGCGCACACTCAGAGTGAAAAAGAGAACTCACAGGGAAACTTCAGGATATTTCAAGTTTCTGAGGGAAGTACAACAATATTTGACATCTGTTGGACACTTGCAAACTGTTAACTTCAGGTAATTCATGGTTTCAACATTTGATAATCATGCATTCAATGCCTCCCTTCATATCCTTACAAAGCTGAGTTTTTGCTGGTGCTGATAAAAAGCTATCATTGCACAAAAATCATTTGTAATCAGCAAATGAATGTGATGACATCCAATCTTATTCTAAGGTTTGAAAAGTTGTGCCATGACTTAGATGTACACACATCATATTCATGAGGAATTCTGGTTATTTAAGAATGAAATAATGTATGTGAATTACTTCTTCAAATGGCTACCAAGTTAAGCCGTAATGCTCATTAAGTTTTTGGATATAACTACTAAAAAAACTGTTTTCCGTTTCTTTTGGTCTAAAAGAAAAATCACTGAGACACCAAAGGTAGTTCGAAACAAGAAAATTTTGGAACCTCTAGTCTAAGTTGTTAGCAGTGGTACTGCTGGTTCTGGGGGTTGTAAACTTTAGAAGATTTTAATTTTGGCAATTGCCTCTTGGAAGTATTCTAACAATTTATACACCCAATAGCAGGCTACTTTTCTCTTTCTTCAAATGGTGGCCCCTTAGAACCCAGAAGGGTTGGGGTGCACCTTTGGTGCAGTGGGTTTTAAGATACTACTTGGGGGCTGGCGCCGCGGCTCACTAGGCTAATCCTCCGCCTTGCGGCGCCGGCACACCGGGTTCTAGTCCCGGTCGGGTCGCCGGATTCTGTCCCGGTTACCCCTCTTCCAGGCCAGCTCTCTGCTGTGGCCCAGGAGGGCAGTGGAGGATGGCCCAAGTACTTGGGCCCTGCACCCCATGGGAGACCAGGAAAAGCACCTGGCTCCTGCCTTCGGATCAGCGCGATGCGCCAGCCGCAGCGCGCCGGCCATTGGAGGGTGAACCAATGCCAAAAAGGAAGACCTTCTCTGTCTCTCTCTCTCACTGTCCACTCTGCCTGTCAAAAAAAAAAAAAAAAAAAAAAAAAAAAAAAAAAAAAAAAGATAACTACTTGGGATGCCTGCATCTCATATCCGAACACCTGGGTTGGAGTCCCAGCTCTACTTCAGATCCAGCTTCCTGATAAAGTGCACCCTGGGAGGCACCAGATGATGGCTCAAGTAATTGGGTCCTTGCCATCCATGTGGGAGACCCAGATGGAGCTCCTGGATCCTGGCTCAGCCTGTCCCAGCCCCAGCTATTGCTCCCATTTAGGGAAGTGAACCAGCAGATGAAAGATCTCTATCTCTGGCTGGCACCGCGGCTCACTAGGCTAATCCTCTGCCTGTGGCGCCGGCACACCGGGTTCTAGTCCTGGTTGGGGCGCTGGATTCTGTCCCAGTTGCTCTTCTTCCAGTCCAGCTCTCTGCTGTGGCCCGGGAAGGCAGTGGAGGATGGCCCAAGTGCTTGGGCCCTGCACCCCATGGGAGACCAGGAGGAGGCACATGGCTCCTGGCTTCGGATTTGTGCAGCTTGCTGGCTACAGCACGCCGGCCATGGGGCCACTTGGGGGGTGAACCAATGGAAGGAAGACCTTTCTCTCTCTCTCTGCCTGTCAAAAAAAAGAGAAAGATCTCTATCTCTGTCTCTTTTTTTGTTATTCCAGCTTTCAAATAAAATTTAAAAACTTTCTTTTTATAAAGTCCAAAGGGGTTAATTTGAAAGGAAACCTATGGTGAATGCATTGTGCTCACTTCTCAAAGTGATACAAAAAAAGACTAAGAAAGGACCTCTAGGGGCCTAGTGGGTTAAACCCGTGATGCCAGCATCTCTTATGGCCGCTGGTTCCTATCCCAGCTGCTCCTCTTCCTATCCTGCTCCCTACTGATGGCCTGGGAAAAGCAGCAGAGGATGACCCAAGTGCTTAGCCCCCTGCTACCCATGTGGGAGACCTGCAAGAAGGTCCTGGCCCCTGGCTTTGGCCTGGCTCTGGCAGTTGCGGCCATCTGGGGAGTGAACCAGTGGATGGAAGTTCTCTCTATGTGTGTCTCTCCCTCTTTCTTTGACTCTGACTTTCAGACACACACACACACACACACACACACACACAACAGGCCCTCTAGTCTTTTAAGGCTTAGAACTTTTTTTTGACAGGCAGAGTGGACAGTGAGAGAGAGAGAGAGACAAAGAAAGGTATTCCTTTTTCCGTTGGTTCACCCGCCAATGGCCGCCGCAGCCGGCACACTGCGCTGATCCGATGGCAGATCCAGTGGCAGGAGCCAGGAGCTTCTCCTGGTCTCCCATGGGGTGCAGGGCCCAAGCACTTGGGCCATCCTCCACCGCACTCCCGGGCCACAGCAGAGAGCTGGCCTGGAAGAGGGGCAACCGGGACAGAATCCAGCGCCCGACTGGGACTAGAACCCAGTGTGCCGGCGCCGCTAGGTGGAGGATTAGCCTAGTGAGCAGCAGCGCCGGCCTTTAAGGCTTAGAACTTTAAAGGCAGAGACTATCTTACCTGAGAGATCTGCCTAAGTCCTTTGTTAGAGGAGGGGCTCAGTAAATACATGCTGGTCCCCAGCCACCAGCCAGAAGTTTAAACACCTGCGTGACATGTTAATAGTATTAATAGGGTGGGAACTTAACCCAACATTGGTAGTTGGAGGTGGGACCTTTGGGAGCTGATTGGATTGGATCAATTCATTGGAGGTGCAGCCTCCTTGATTAAATCTTGATGGCTTTCTAAGAGATGGCATAGACATAAACACGATAGACGTGTGCTCCTTGCCACGTGACAGTCCATACCACTTCCAGAATCCGAAAGCAGGCCAGCACTTACCAGAGGCCAAACCAGTGGGCCCTGCCTGACCTTGGAGTGTGAACCTCCAAAGCTGTGAGCCATAACAGACCTCTTTCATTGTAAAGTTAGTCTGCCTCAGGTGTTTCTTTACAAAGCTGACCAATACACTCACAAAAGGAAATGAACTCTGTCTTCAATGGTTTCTGAGCAGAGTTGAAATCAATGTACAGGGGCTGGCTTTCTGGCACAGTGGGTTAAGCTGCTGCCTGAGATGCCGGCATCCCATATGGGCGCCAGTTCTAGTCTCAACAGCTCCATTTCCAGTACAGCTCCCTGCTAATGGCCCAAGTGTTCAGGCCCCTGTACCTACATGTAAGACCCAGAAGAAGCTCCTGACTCCTGGCTTTGGCCTGGCCCAGTCCTGGATGTTTTGGCCATTTGGGGACATGACTAAATGTAATATGGTGATCTAGATGGAGTTCTGGAATAGGAAGAGAACATTAGGAAAAGATGAAAGAAATACGAATTACATATGGGTTTTAGTTAATAATCTATTACTATTAATTGTGTCAAATGTACCATAGTAATGTAAGCTGTTAAAAATGGGAGAAATTGAGTACAGGGATGCAAGAACTATCTGGATAATAATCATATAAATTCAAAACTGTTTTAAAATAAAAACTTTATTAAAATATTTTAAACTGGGACCATCACTGTGGTACAGCAGATAAAGTCACCGCCTGTAGTGCTGGAATCCCATATGGGCACCAGTTCAAGTCTTGGCTGCTCTACTTCTGATCCAGCTCCCTGCTAATGTGCCTGGGAAAACAGCGGAAGATGGTCCAAGTCCTTAGGCCCCTGAACTCACTTGGGAGACCTGGAAGAAACTCCTGGCTCCTGGCTTCGGATTGGCCCAGCTCCAGCAGGCCATTGCAGCCATTGCAGCCATTTAGGGAGTGAACCAGCAGATGGAAGATCTCGAGCTCTGTTTCTGCCTCTGCCTCTCTCTCTCTCTCTGTAACTCTGCCTTTCAAAGAAAATAAATAAATAGTTAAACATATTTTAAACTGACATTCTGTATTTTTGTTAACTCTGGCAACTCTAACATTTTGCTTCCAAACAATAATTAAACATAAGAAAAGAATTATCTTAGGTTGCTAGTTCAAGGGATTTGAGTTGTATGTGACTTTTTCCCCTAAACATTTGCTCCAAGCACTTTATTTTGTATAAACAATTCATTTGTTTTCTTTTTAGTCAAGGCTCAAGCGAGGCAATAATTATCAGAGGAGAATATACTTGCCTTTAATATCATAATCTAACACCAGTTAATCAATTTCAGAAGATAAAAAATAACTGGTTTAAATCCTTCTCCTTCACCCCCCATGAATAGAATTAATCATAATTTTGGGTGTCCACATTTCAAGAGATATTTTAAGAAGCCATTTATGAGAAAATCAGCAAGGTTAATGCCTTACAAATAATCACTTGCTGAGGGTGATTGCTAATTTATGATGTTTGAATGAAAAACAGTGCTGATTATTTTACTCTGTGATGCTGTTGGGGTGTAGACCAACTTGTGTATTGTGAGAGATGACCTTAGAGTTTAGTATAAAAATAGAATCCTGTCACAGTTTTATTTAAAAGTGAGATTTCTTATCCAAAGAATATTGGCTGATGTTTTACTTATTTATTTGAGACAGAGAATCAGCTCCCCCCTACTGTTTCAGTCCCTCACTCACTCCCTGCCTGCAACCCAGGGTCACAGGAGCCAGAACCCAATCTGGGTCTCCCACCGTGGTGGCAGGAACCTCATCTACTGAGTCACCACAGCTGCCTCCTGGGTTTGCATTAGCAGGAAGCTGGAGTTAGCAGCATACGTGGGAATCAAACTCAGGTATTCCGATGTGGCATGTGGCTAAGGGCCCACTCTCCAGGTGGAGTGTTTAAAAATGCCCAAGGAGGAGCCAGGGTTGTTGCCTACTGGGTTAAACTGCCACCAGCCACACCGACGCATGATGTCAGAATAGAGTTCTACTTTTTTTTTTTTTTTTGACAGGCAGAGTGGACAGTAAGAGAGAGACAGAGAAAGGTCTTCCTTTTTTTTCTGTTGGTTCACTCCCAATGGCCGCTGCGTGAATGGCTGCCGCGGCCAGCGCACCACGCTGATCCGAAGGCAGGAGCCAGGTGCCTCTCCTGGTCTCCCATGTGGGTGCAGGGCCCAAGCACTTGGGTCATCCTCCACTGCACTCCTGGGCCACAGTAGAGAGCTGGACTGGAAGAGGAGTGACCGGGACTAGAACCCAGAGTGCCGGCACCACAGGCGGAGGATTAGCCTATTGAGCTGCGGCACCGGCCCTAAAGTTCTACTTTCCATCTACCTCCCTGCTAATGTGCCTGGGAAACCAGCGGAGGATGGCCCTTGTGCTTGGGCCCCTGCACATAGAAGACCTGGAAGAAGCTCCTGGCTCCTGGCTTGGGCCTGGCCCAGTTCTAGCCATTTGGGAAAAGAACCAGTGAATGGGAAGATCTCTCTCTCTCTCTCCCTGTAACTCTGCCTTGCAAATAAGTAAATCTTAAAACAAATATATACCCACACAAAGACACAAATACCCAGTGCCTCAGTTCAATGCTTGCTCCTGGTCCTGACTCCACCTTATTGCTGGTGCAGACCCTTGGAGGTAGCAATGATAGTTCAGGTAATTAGGTTCCTGCCACTCCCTTGGGAGACCTGGAATGTGTTCCTGGTTCCCAGTTTTGGGGGGTCCTGCCTGGGGCCACTGCTAGCATTTGTGGAGTGAACCGGAGGATGGGAGTTTTTTCAGCACCTAGAGAGAGACTTTTAGAATACTTGTTATTTTCCAAACACAAATCTACCAAATACCTATCTCATACCTTTGATTATTCTGCCTTGCTGATAAAATTAGGAAGTTAGATTCTTACAGCTTAATTTTTTAAATGTTGATAATATGCCGGGTCCAAAAAACCTGCCTTCAAATGGTAATAAAAATTATATATCAAAGAGGTTTTATGTGTTCCTTGACAGCTTAACTATTCATGTCTACGCTAAGTGGCAAGCCCCTAAAATTAACATGTACATTTACATGTGCCACGTATATGCAGAGCATGTGCCACGAGAGATTGACACACATCAGTTCCGCTTTGCAAACACGTGGAGAGCATCCGCTATGTGCAATAAATTATGTTGAAGAGTTTTGGTGTCCAGGGATACGAAATGGTCTGTTTCTGTTTGTGCAGTCACAAAAGATTCTGTATTCTGAAGCGGGGGCGGGGGTGGGGGAGAGGACAGAATCATCAGTTAAATTACTTTTATTTATATCCCTGGTCTTCTACAGAAACATAAGTTTGTTTTATTAAAGTCCAGAATTCCAAGGACTTGGGCTCCTGTGAAAGGAAGACTATGCATTCTTATATTCGTTCATAGCGAAGAGCTAGGTCTCTCAAGAGCTAAAAAAAAAACCCAAAACACAGGATTTTGTGTCTGAGGCGGACCCTTTCCGCACGAGTTCGCGGCGGGCCCGGCCGACGCCCCTGGAACTCTCGTCAGACCCCCGGGAGCAGAGGCCGCGGAGGGGCCGCCGAGGGGCGGAGACGCCGCCCGCTGGGCGCGCAGCCACGTTGACGGCCGCCCGGCCGGCCCGGGGAGGGCCCGGCGGCCGAGGCAGCGCCCTTCGGGGTCGGGACGCGCGGTCCCGCGAGCCAGGCCGCGGAGGCGGGGCCTGGGGCCGGGCGCGGCTGTTTCCTCACGCCGCGGTCAGTCAGGACGCGGGCGGGCCGCGCGGGGGCCGGTGCGGAGCGCCACATGGCGCGCCCCAAGCTGGCCTCAGCGTCGGCGGGCGCCGAGGCAGTGGCATGCGGGAAGCCCGCAGCCCACGCTGGGGGCAAGGACGGGTAGCTAGCGAAGACTTCACCACAGCCCACAGGCCCGGGAGAGGGAATTTGAGAGCACATGGGGGAGGGGCGGCGAGAGCGGGCGGCTCGCCGAGAGCGAGTTCCGCTCCGAGCGCCGTAAGTGCACAGCCAGGCATGCGCAGTGCGTCCGGGTGGGTTGGCAGCGGGGAGGGGCCGGCGTGCGCGGGCTAATGTGTTTATCCGGTTTTCTGGGTGGGCGGTCAAAGCGCACGCGTAAGGGCCAAAGGCGGCGGAGCCGGGTGGCAGAGTGCGCATGTGCCGAGCGAGCCGGTAGCGCTGAGAGGGTGTGGAGGGGGCTCTCGGAGAAGCAGGGGAAAAGGGAAGGGAAGGGAAAGGAAAGGGCGGGGGGAGGGGAGAGAGGGCGCTCTGCGCATGCGTGCGAGCGCTAGCGACGACGGCGGCGGGGGAGTCTCGGGGATGACAGTGGCTTTGCCCGTTGGGGTAACGGTCGTCGTCTCCGGCAGGGCCTGAGGCGCCGCACGGCCCGCGGGATCCATTCAGGCCGCAGCAGTCTGGGCCCTGCCGAGTTAGCGTGGCGCGCGGAGCCGGGTGAGGGCGGCGAGGCACGGGGAGGGGCCTGCGGCGGGGCCTTGCTGTGCGCTGGGCGGCGGCGGGGCCTGGCGCTGCGAGCGCTCGCCCGGGCGGGCGGCGGCGGCGGAGGCCCGTCGCGCTTTGGCGGAGGAGTTGTCTCTGCGCGGGCGGCAAAGATGGCCGGGCTGTGAGGGGGCGGCGCTTGCGCCTGGTGACCCCGGAGTGTGCGACTGAGGAGCTCGGGGCGCCGCGGCGGCCCGGCCGGGCCTGCTCCCCGCCCCCTCCCGCCCGCCGGCGGCGGCGGCGGCCCGCGCACTTCCTCCCCGGCCCTCCCCGCTCGGGTGGGGGAACTCTGCCCGCCCGCCTCGCCACTTCAGGGAACCGCGGACTGCAGCCTTCGGGGCGGAGAGCCAGCGCGCAGCCTGGGCCCCGAGTCCGATATGGAGAGAGCGGCGGGGGCCGCCGCCGGCCGCAGCAGCACCCTCGGCCGCCGCCGCGGCTTCCTGCACTAGATCCGGGAGGCCGACGCCCGAGCCCCGCGCGCGTCCCTGTCGCCGCCGCTGCCGCCTCCGCGCCGGGCGCTGTGATGGAGTAGGGGGGCTCGCAGCCGGCGAGAAGCGTGCAGCCTCCCGGACCGGGCCCGGGCCTGCTCCCGCGCACGCCAGCTCCACCGCGTCCGGACATGCAGCTCGCGCCAAGGCCGCCCGCCGAGCCGCGGGGCTAGACTGAGCGCCGAGTTCTGCGCCCTGCGGCCCCTCGGGACGAACTCGAACGCTGCTCTCTCTCTTTCTCTCTCTCTCTCTCTCTTTTTTTTTTTGTCTGGAAGTCTCAGGGACGGAGGAGGGGCGCCAAGGCCCCCATGTGTGGGAGGATTGCTTCAGCTCCACAAACTTGCACGGATTTCGGTTACTTCTTTGGCCAATGGTTCTGCTCTGATTTCTTCAGAATTGTTGCAAATTCGCCATTGTTCCCTGGCTGCTTACAAAGTTGGATCCGGAATTTCTTTTCAACCGGGAGCCATTGGTGTCGAAGTGTCTGCAATGAACCCCGTGAATGCTACTGCTCTCTACATTTCCGCGAGCCGCCTAGTGCTCAACTACGACCCCGGAGACCCCAAGGCGTTTACAGAGATTAACAGGCTCTTGCCTTACTTCCGACAGTCGCTCTCGTGCTGTGTTTGCGGTGAGACGCTTTTTATTGTTCCCTTTTCAAAGCTTGTTTTAATAAAGGCCGTGTGGGCCGCGGTCCTGGGGACGGTTTTGACGGCGTGGTAGTTCCTAGTAAGCTTTTGTTAGCTGTGCAGGGGTGTGCGGTCATTAGTTTTGAAACTCGCCGAGGGACTTTTCGCCCCGCATTTCAGAAAGGCGGAATACGCTTCCAGACCGCTTTGTGCAGCGGCCTTAACGTTCAAAACGGTTTAATTCGCCTCGGTTCATCTGGTGGTGGTGTTTCAAAAGGGTTGAGATACGCTTGCACAATCTCGCCTTTTTTTTTTTTTTTTTTTTTGGTTGTTGTTTTAAACCAGCTGCGAGAGCTGATTTATAGCTGTGGTGGTTCAACAGGGTGAGGACATGCACATGTGGCGTGTTTGCGTTTCCCCGAGCTGGCGTTATGCGGGGGTGGAGGTGTATAAGCCGCTGCACGCACAGCCAGAGAACGCGGTGCGAAACTTTCCACCTGGGTGCTGCAACAAATGGTTTGACGGCTTCCAGTGCGCCGGGGACCCTGACCAGATCCAAGTGCTCCTGGCCGGGCGGATTGGTGCGTTGCCTGCCCCCCCCCCCCCCTTTTTTTTTTCTTTTTGGCTTTTAATATGCCGTGACTTGGTACAGGGTGATCTTAGGCTTTTTTTTTTTTTTTTCCAAAAAAGTATTAAGGCGTGGTGGGAGGATACTTTCAAACAATTGTTGGAGATGAAGAGACACTAAATTATCTGATTGAAGTGTGTCAAGTGATAATATAAATGTGCACGAATTTACGTATTTGGTTATTCTAAAACCTAGACTGAAACGTTAATACAAAGGAAAGGGGAACAGGCAACGCAGTAGTGATACAGTCTCCACTAGGTATTTTATAATATCTCAGATGTCGAGGGTTGGGTGGCTGATGAGGAAACTGTATTCGTTTGAGATTCGTTAATCCGGACAATGAGGGAGTGAAGAGAAGGTGAAGATAGTGTTTTTGGTTTTTTTTTTTTTTTTTTTTTTTTTTTTTTTTTTGCACCGCAGCTATTTAATCTCATAAACATTTAAGTAACTGAGTTAGTAAGTGATTAAGTGCTACCACGAGGTGTAACAGACACTTAACACCTTTCTAGAGAAGTAGTTGCCCAGGGCAAATCTCTTAACTGCCCTGGGCCTCAGTTTCTTGCTGTATAAAATGAGAGCTTTCAATTTAAATTTTGCAAATGTCAAGTGCCTGTAGTTTTCTGGGTTTCGGTGGCGCTCTCTCCACCCTCACTTTTATGGAGTGTTTCATTTTGGGGTGCTACAGCTCTTAATGGTTTGAGGACCCAGGAGATGGAGACACTGCAACTTCTACTCCACAGATTTTTTTTTCTTTTTTGAGGGTAGCACTGCTGCTGTGGTTAAGTAGGGTAAAGGGAGAGAATAGGGCAGCCCATCCTGTCCTATTATATCGATAATGTGATGTCATTATCAAGGAACACTTAAAGATCTAGTAGGTTTTCTTTTTACTAGATGAGTGGGATTAAGCATTCTAAGGTTGGAAATAGTAGTATTGAATCAGGTAGGAAGATGTTTGAGATTTTGAATTCTTTTCAGTAGCTTCAGGGTAGTGATAGGCTCATGGAATACTTACCCAAATTTTTATCTGGACTTTATAAAATGACGTTAAAGGTAAACATATCTTAAAAATAAAAGGCTAATAGCCATTTAAAATTTTAAGCAGGTCTTGGTAACACAGGGAGGGAAGGTTTCTGACAGTGGGGCTTTGTAATTATATCTGGTTCATATCCTCCACTATTCTATGGAAAATGTTTGTGGGTTCTACTTCTTCCTTATAATTTCTTAGCAGGCATGAAATCTCAGTAATGTGGATGGAGGTTCAGGTGTTTTTCTTCCCATGTCTCTGGGGTATAAATCTGGTTATCAAGAGAAAGGAAAATCAGTTATTTGAATCTGGCGCACTAGAATTCAATCATCATTGTGTCAGCTGCTGTCCTAGGCTTTTGTGTTAGTTCAAAAGCATAAACTCATTAATGCATGCATGTGCTGTCCTCTGTTTTATGAAGGTAATAAACATGGAAAAGTAAAGTTCAATTTTATCTTGGTACTGTAAATAGGGAATTTGTTTCAACAAGTCCTGTAACACTTGTCCCTGTCCTACCTTTTCAACCCTGCATTCACCTGGGTTCTTGCAGATTGATGTTTTTGCCTCTTCAGGCATGCTTTATACTTCATCTCCTTTTCTGTTCCTTACTTTTGCCTTCCTGAAGTTTCTTCTGCCTAAAAATTATTCGTTTATTTAAAAAAGGTCTAACTCATCCACTCCCTTCCTCCTGGGTGAATTCTCCCTTACTTACATCAGCAAAAAGTTCTTTGTCCTCTGAACCTCTGTAACCCTTTGTTCCAATCATAAGGTACTTATATTTCCTTTCAGTGCAGTTTTATATCTGATTCTTCTGATACAAAAAACTTATGAGGGGAAATACTGTATTTTGTACAGGTTCCTTCTGTTCCTCTCTCTGGTGACTTTCATGTAGGTGTTTATGACAAATTCAGAGGAAGAAAGTGAGAGGTGTGAGAGAAAGTAAAAATTTTACAAATTTGCTGTTAAGTTTAAATCAGCTTTTCTACCTACTTGTATAGGCAAGTTGTTTTAACTTTTTGCCTTGGTTTCCTTTATCTGCTTTAAGTTTTTAATTTTTTCAAATTTGTGTTATTTGTGTGGACTTTGAAAGTGATTAGAAAAACTTTAAAGCCCTGAGAGGAAATCTACAGACTCAGTGTCTGGCACATACACATATTAGGTGCTTAATATCCTACCTTGCCCAAAAGTAGAGAAAGGTGGGAGGAGGTGAGGAAAGATATTATTGGACTGTTAGGTCAATTATTGTTAAAATGAGATTATTCACTGGAATTAACAGGTTTTGTTGTCTTTGTCCTTTCAAATGTTAATGAGCTTATTGTCACCGTTCTTTTTTTTTTTTTTTTTTTTTTTTTCAATTGCTTTGTACATTTGAACCTCCTGAAGCTTCTAGTGAATGTGATAGTAGTGCTCCAGGGAATTACTGTAGTTTCTGGGCCACAGAAACAGTGACAAGACAGTCACTATAGGCACTATTTTTAAGCATCAATTTCTTGCTGCTGTTCTAGAATGTTGTACTTGCTTCATCAGGAAATAGAATTTCTTTTCTTTGGCATGTAACTTGTAAGTCCTGCCATGGGGGTTTTAATTTTTCATTAACTTCTAAGTCTTGAAATAATATAACAAGTTTGGTATGCAGAATCCTGTTAGAACTGGAAGGACGTGTTAAGTAGAGAAACACTACTCCTGGAGATATTTGGAGCCCTGTAAATTACCATAGTCAGATCTACTGATGCACATGAGTATTTTCCTAGTGTTTTAATTAGAGCTCTGAAATAAGTGGTTTTGGCTTTTGTATTTACTGAATGTGGACATTTTATATATTGCAAATGGAGGGGCTGGAGATTAATGTTTCAAACTGACATAGGGTAATAAGTGGTGACCAGCTTTTTGTTTTGCATGTTAAGAACTTGAAAACTAACCCCTATCATGTTTTCTTACTATTGATACTGTTACATTCCACTTTAGGTAGGTGGTTCCCTGAGGATGGGACCTCTTTTGTTTACCCTGTTCACCGTTATACCCTGACAGTGTCTGAGTCAATAAGTATTTGTACTGTGTTCCTAAAACTTACTGTATTTGAAAGGCAGAGAGGGAGAGGGAGAGATATAAATCTTTACCTGTTGGTTTACTCTCCAAATGCCCTCAGTAACTGGGGTGTGCCAGGGCCGAGGCTAGGAGCTGGAATGCAATCTGTATCTCCCAACATGGTTGGCAGGAATCTAGTTACTTAGTTTTTGTTTTTGTTTTTTAAGATTTATTTTACTTGAAAGTCAGAGTTAAATAGAGAGAGGAGAGGGCAGAGAGAGAGGTCTTCCATTTTCTGGTTCACTCTCTGATTGGCTGCAATGGCTGGAGCTGTGCTGATCCGCAGCCAGGAGCTTCTTCCAGGTGTCAGGGGCAGGGCAGGGGCCCAAGGACTTGGGCCATCTTCTACTGCTTTCCCAGGCCATAGCAGAGAGCTGGATCAGAAGTGGAGCAGCCAGGTCTTGAACTGGTGCCCATATGGGATTCCGGCACTGCAGGTGGTGGCTCTACCACCTATCCGCTGGCCCCAGGAATCTAGTTACTTGTGCCATTACTGCTGCCTCCCAAGGTCAGCATTATTAGCAGGAAGCTAGGATTAGGAGCTGGAGCTGGGAGTTGAACCAGGCACTCCATTGTGGTAGGTGAGTGTCTTAACCACTTGGCTAAATGCCCACCCTGTGTTAAGTTTTAAATCGTGCACTATTCTGAGTAGTGTGATGAACTCTTTTTTTTTTTTGGACAGGCAGAGTGGACAGTGAGAGAGAGAGAGAGACAGAGAGAAAGGTTTCCTTTGCCGTTGGTTCACCCTCCAATGGCCGCCGCGGCCGGTGCACTGCGCTGATCCGAAGGCAGGAGCCAGGTGTTCTCCTGGTCTCCCATGGGGTGCAGGGCCCAAGCACTTGGGCCATCCTCCACTGCACTCCCGGGCCACAGCAGAGAGCTGGCCTGGAAGAGGGGCAACCGGGACAGAATCCGGCGCCCCGTCCGGGACTAGAACCCTGTGTGCCGGCGCTGCTAGGCGGAGGATTAGCCTGTTGAGTTATGGCGCCGGCCTGTGATGAACTCTTAAAGTATCCTCTGTCCTGCTCTGCACGTGAATCATGCTTTGTGTTGAGTCTGTCCACCTTGTATACATGCTACCCAACTGTTAGTAGCCTTCTTGCAGTTAACAGATTCACTGTTATGTTATCAGCAGTATCTAGTAGCATGGTGATTCTGTTCAAATAATCCTTATTTAATAGTAGTCCAAAGTACAAGAATAGTGATGCTGGCAATTTGAATATGCCAAAGAATAGCTTTAAAGGGTTTCCTTTAAGTGTAAAGGAAGGAAAGAAGAAAAATCATATGCTGTTTGTTAAGATCTATGGTATAATAAGATATTTTGAGAGACCATATTCATGTAGCTTTTATCTACCAAATTGCTGTAATTCAATTTTATTAATGGCTAATTTCTTATTGTACTAATTTATAAGTTAATATTTATCAAAGATGTATACGTATAGGAAAAAACATGTATAGGATTTGGTATGTCATCTCCTTGGGTTTTTTTTTTTTTTTCCCTCTAAAGAAACCTTTTATTTAAGGAAAGCAAAATTCTTAAGTACAACTTTAGGAATGTACTTATTCTTCCCACCATACCCGCCCTCCTGTCCTTTTGGTTTTGCTCTTTTATGTATTTATTTATTTGACAGAGTTAGAGGGAGAGACAGAGACAAAGGTCTCCCTTCCGTTGGTTCATCCCCCAAGTGGCTGCCACAGCTGGAGCTACACTGATCCAAAGCCAGGAGCCATGTGCTTTCTCCTGGTCTCCCGTGTGGGTACAGGGGCCCAAGCACTTGGGCCATCCTCCACTGCCCTCCTGGGCCACAGCAGAGAGCTGGACTAGAAGAGGAGCAACCCAAACTAGAAACCGGCGCCCATATGGGATGCTGGCGCCACAGGCAGAGGATTGACCAAGTAAGCCACGGTGCTGGCCCCCGTCCTTTTGGTTTTGATTTGCATTTCTCCTATGATGAATGATATTCTTTTCATATGCTCATTGGTCATTTCTCTTATTTAAAGATTTTTATTTATTTATTTGACAGGTAGAGTTACAGACAGTGAGAGAGAGCCCGAGAGAAAGGCCTTCCTTCCGTTGGTTCACTCCCCAGATGGCTGCCATGGCCAGCGCTGCGCCAATCCGAAGCCAGGAGCCAGGTGCTTCTTCCTGGTCTCCCGTGTGGGTGCAGGGGCCCAAGCACTTGGGCCATCCTCCACTGCCATCCCAGGCCACAGCAGAGAGCTGGACTGGAAGAGGAGCAACCGGGACTAGAACCCGGCGCCCATATGGGATGCCAGCACCGCAGGCGGAGGATTAACCTAGTGAGCCATGGCGCCGGCCCCGACAATCATTGTTTTTTATTTTTTATTATTTTTTTCACAGGCAGAGTGGACTGTGAGAGAGAGAAAGGTTCTCCTTTGCCGTTGGTTCACCCTCTGATGGCCGCCGCGGCCAGCGCGCTGCGGCCAGCGCACCACATTGATCTGAAGCCAGGAGCCAGGTGCTTCTCCTGGTCTCCCATGCAGGTGCAGGGCCCAAGCACTTGGGCCATCCTCCACTGCACTCCCGTGCCACAGCAGAGAGCTGGCCTATAAGAGGGGCCACCGGGACAGAATCCGGCGCCCTGACCAGGACTAGAACCCAGTGTGCCGGTGCTTCAGGCGGAGGATTAGCTTATTGAGCCGCAGCGCCGGCCCATTGTTTTTTTAATGATTTATTTAATTTTTGTGCCATTGGTCCTCTGCTGCTTTCCCAAGTGCATTAGCAGGGAGCTGGATTGGAAGTTGGGAAGCTGGGACTTGAACTGGTGCCCATTTGGGATGCTGGCACTACAGGCAGCTGCTTTACCTACTATGCCACAATGCCAACCTTGATCATTTTATTTTTTAAAAGTGTTTATTTATTTGAAAGGCAGAGTTACAAAAGAGATTTTCCATCAGCTGATTAACTCTGCAAATGGGCCAGGCCGAGCTGGGCTGGGCAGAAGCCAGGAGACTGGAACTCCATCTGGGTCTCTCAAGTGGGTATCAGGGGCCCAAGCAGTCAGGCCTCTGCTGCTCTCCCAGGCCTGTCACTGTCTTTTTAATTTTTTTTAAATTTTGAAAACTGTGTTATTTCACTGACTACATTTTTATTAACCACTTTTGTTCTAGATGCTGGAATAGAAAGGTGAATAAGATGCATGCCTAGAGCCCTGTATGTTGTTGCTCAGTGTCAGGAGGAAGATGGATTATTGGATAAGTGGAGAAGCACTTTCATTATACCAAAGTATAATGTATCATGCTAGAGAACTTATATGCTTACATTTTTTACATGCATAAAGATTTCAGAAGTTAACCATAAAAGTGTTTCTTTCTCCATTTAATTTGTTTATGAATAGCTGTCTGGGTCAAAGGTTAAGCAGACCTAGTTGATGGTAAGAGTTTGGTTTCCCAGTTTTTTCTTGGGACTTACGTTCACCTGTTCTCTTTGATCTGAGAGAATTCTTTGGGGGATGTTTTTATCTGGAAGGTTAGTAGGGAAGAACAATATTTTGTTAGTAATTTTCCTGGAAAATAGACTTCTTTTATTTCAGATATATTTATTTAACTATTTGATTTCTTTTTCTAAGAAAAAAATTTTTTTTACACTTTTCCTTTTTAGTCTTCTGAAGTTCTAAAATGTATCTGCTTGGATGTGTTTATGCAAGATGAAATTGCCTCGGGGACAAACTTCCTAAATGCATTGTTCTGGGTGTTGAGAGAGATGAAGAGAGAGATGACTACAAGCCTTTTGTTATATCTTGTAACTACCTGAATTAGCCATTAAGCAATGGTTTCAAGGCTTTGCAGTATGGTACTACAGAATTTGTCAGAAGTTGTTTCAGTTTGGTGAGATCTAGGGACTCTGAGACTTGACTTGGACTAGAAGTGGTGAAGTCTGGATGTTTTTATAAGATTTGAGAGAGAGCACAGTTGGTTTATATAAGCAGAAGAGTCCGTATATGAAAACCTTTGCCCTAAAATTGTTGCACAGGGGCCTTCTGTTTGGAGAGCCTTGATGGCAGGCTAAAAAGTTTGACATTCACCCTGTAAACCTGTTTTTTTGCTCAGAGTGTGCTCTATAGGCTACCTGAATCAAAGTCACCTAAAAGTTTTTTTTTTTAAACTATTTATTTATTTGAAAGGCAGAGATACAGAGAGGAGGGAAGAGAGAGATTGACCTTCCATAAAAGGAGCCAGGAGCTTCTCCTAGGTCTCCTACACGGGTGTAGGGGCCCAAAGACTTGGGCCATCTTCCATTGTTTTCCCAGGTGTGTTAGCGGGGAGCTGGATTGGAAGTGGAACATCCTGGACTCAAACTGGCACCCAAATGGATGCCTGTGCTACAAGTGGCAGCTTTACCCGCCACGCTCCAGTACTGGCCCCCTAAAAGCTTTTTAAAATTCAGATTCTCAATCACATCAGACTGATTGAATTGGAATCTCTATGGACAGTGGCCTTACAATCTGCATCTTAACTACCCTTCTTGATGGAGAGGGGGATTTGCAGATTATGTTGTAAGCATTTGAGAAATTATTTAAGATCTTATTTCAGAAAAGATAAATTTGGGGATCAAGTATGGGTCTGATTGTTTAAGTGAAACCTAATTAGGCAGGGTAACAGGTTAATTTGTTAACCTTTATCATATGATACATAACAGTGGTGGGAATAGAAAGAAAGGGAACAATATAAGAAAATACAAAGGGGAGATTTTGTTATTCTGTGGTTATAGTGGTTTAGTTCTTTGATATGTATTGTATTATACTTCGATATGGTTGGGTTTATCTTGCTATGAATGGATCAGATATTTCCTATTTTTACATTTATAAACATGTTTAGTATAGTCCTTTCACCTAATATATACTTGATAAAAAGGTGCGATATCGTGTTGAAAACTGACAAAATGTGATAATGTAATACAGATGCATGGAAAAAATGGAAGTCAAAAACAGTTCATATTAGAAATAAAATTAGGGAGGGCATTGATTTTGGGAGGACAGGAAGAGTTTAGGTAGCTTGGATTTAAAATAATATAAGCATAGCCCAATTAACATATTCTTTAGAGGTTTTTTTTTTTAAATTTATTTGACAGGCAGAGTTACAGAGAGGCAGCAAGAGTAAGAGAGTGAGAGAGTGAGCTGGTTCACTCCCCAGTGACTGCTTCAGCAAGGGAGGCCAAAACCAGGAGCCAGGAGCTTCTTCCAGGTCTCCCATGTGGGTGCAGGGGCCCAAGCACTTGGGCCATACTCTGCTGCTTTCCCAGGTGCATTAGCAGGGAGCTAGATTGAAGTGAAGCAGCTGGGACTTGAACTGGTGCCCATATGGGATGTTGATGCCACAGTGGCGGCTTTACCCACTATACTACAGCACGAGTCCTCCGTCTTCAGAGATTTTTAGTGATATTGTTTTGGACCTTGAGAGCAGTCTGTGCTTGGGAGAGGTGTAATTAAGATAGGAATTAGAGCAGGTGAAATATAGGCCTGAGGAGAATGAAGAGAAGGATGGAACAGTGCTGAAAAACTTGATGGTGCCTGGAGGTTGGGGTTAGTGAGGAAATATGGTTAGGAAATAAATATATATTCCACAAGTTTTACTTTATGCCTTTCCCTGGAAATTTGATTTTGAAATGATTTTATATACAATATAGTAACACAAATAATATATCTAAGTCTTGGTTGTGGTTTTTAGTCTCTCAAATTAATTCAAACAGCTAGTCCTCTGCCTTTTTTGTCATTTTCCTTCATTTGTATGTTTGTTTAATCTCAGTTGACCTCTCCTGCAGAGCCCCATTTACTACTTTTTTTAAACTTATTTATGAGGGAGGGAGAAGAGAGTGAGAGTGAGTGAGTTAGTTTGTATGGTTCTCATTTACTACATTTTTTAAACTTACTTATGAGGGAGGGAGAAGAGAGAGAGAGAATTTGGTTTGGCTTGGTCCCCAGGTTTACTCAAAGGCTGGAACTGGGACAGATCAAAGCTAGGAACCAGGAATGCAATACAGGTTTCCTACATGGGTGACAGGAATATCACCTGAGCCATCACTGATGCTCCCAGAATGTGCAGGAAACTGGGAGTCATGAGTTGGAGTTGGGTATGGAACCCATGAAACTCTTATATGAGAGACTTGGTAACTCAGCTGGTAGGCTAAACCCATGCTCCTCATTAAACATATTTAAATGTTTGGAATATAGTTATGGTAACTTTTATTTTTTAATGCTCTTATCTACTGTCATTTGTGTCATTGCTGGGTTTGTTGCTCTTGACTGTCTTTCTGCTCATTATGAGTTACACTTTCCTGCTTTGCATGACTGGTTAATTTTGATTAGATGGCAGACACTGTGAATTTTACCTTGTTGATAAAATTTTGCCTTTTTGCTAGATATTTTTGTATGGTAAAATTATTTTTGTAGATTTTATTTTCATTTTATTTCAACGGCAGAGAGACATCCTGTCTGCTGTTTTACTCCCCAAATGCCTGGAACAGGTAAGGTTGGGCCAGGCCAAAGTCAGGAGCCAGGAACTCAGTCCTGGTGGCAGGGACCCAGGCACTTGAACTGTCCCATCTTCTATCTCCCAGTTGTGCATTAGCAGGAAGGTGGATTGGAAGTGGAGCCCACCTTGACCCAGGTACTCTGATAAGGATGCAGGTATTTTAACTGCTGAACCAAACACCCATCCCTGTACTATAAATATTCTTGAGCTTTGTTCTGGGATAAGAATACTTTCAGCTTTTCTTAGATGGAACCAGAGCAGCCTTTAATTTAGGGACTAATTTTTTCACACTACTGAGGTAAAAACCTTCTGACTATTTCTAGAATCATTCTATCTTACGAATAAGTTTCTTATTCTGAGTAGTAAAGTTTCTTATTCCTCTGTTTCTGTGAGTCTAAAGGACTTGTTCCCTTTACCTTTTTTCCAGAAATTCTTGTTAGTTTCCTTATGTGCGTGTGCTTCTTAGAACTCAGCTGAAGATTTAGAAAGTATCTTGTGCAGAATTCTCAATCTTTTTCTATGCAACTTTCATCTCTGGTCCAGCAGCCTTGACCTCCCAGCTATTTCTCTAAATTCAGGGACACCATCAAGATTTGTCTGGATTGGCTATCTTTGTTTTGGTAGTAAGTTAGGGCAGTTGTATGGCCTACCTACCTCATTTGTTCCCCCTTTTAAGGATCACTTGTGCTGTCTTTTGCCCAATATTTGAAAGGCATGTTTTGTAAGTTTTTAAAAATTATTTCAGGCAGGAGAGTAAATGTGATTATTATTTTGGGTCTGGAAGTAGGTAAGATCTCATTCCAAACGTTCAATGTCTCATACATAACCATTAGCCAAATCTGATAATTTAATTAAAATGGAAGTTTGTGTGTTGAAGTTTGGCACAGTAGTTAAGTTGCTGCTTGGGATGCCTGAAGCCCATATTGGAGTGCTTGTTTTGAGTCCTAGCTCCTTTGTTTCTGAACCACTTCCTGCTTATTTGTACTGTAGGAGGCTGCAGATGATGGCTTAAGTGCTTGGAGTCCCAGCCCCCTATATCAGAGACTCAGATTGAGTTTGGGTCTTCTGACTGTGAGGCCCGGTCCCAGCCTTGGATGTTGTGGGCATTTGGGGAGTGAACCAGTGGGTGAAAAATCTCTGTCCCGGTTTCTGTCTTTCATATTAAATAAATTAAAAAAATCCTGGAATTTGAGCTCTAGTTCTTCATTTATATTCTGCATTTTGTTTATTATTTATCTGAGAGACGGGGAGGGCTTCTATTTGGTTCACTCCCTACATATAACAATCAGGCTGAGCTGGGAGCTGAGAACTCAGTCCTGGTCTCTCATGTGGGTGGTAGGGACCAACTACTCCAGCTAGCACCTGCTACCTCCCACCCAGAGTGTACTTAAGCAGGAGGCTAGAATTGGAGTGAAGCCAGGATTCCAACTGCTGTCCCAGCTGGTGACCAACTGCTAGGCTAAATGTCTGCCACCTCCAATCCCCACCCCCTTATATTTTACATTTTTCCATAGTCACATGTGGGTGGGCATTAGCTGCCTTAGTGGACATTGCAGATAAGGACGTATTTTCATCATTGTGTAAAGTTCTGTTGGACATTACTGTAGCAACTAAAGAATTTAGATTTGTTCCTGAAAGCCCTGAGAGTATTGAAACGTACATTAAATGTTTTCCTTTCATCTTAAATTTTTCAAATTTTTGTTTGAAAACTTTGAGCTGGATGTGCTTATTAACGGATTATTGGGGTTCCCTGCTTACAGATCTCGAACAATTTCCACAGCTTAGAGAATTGGGCTTGAGAAAATGTTCTATAGTAAAAGGATTCCATTATTTTAAAAAGGGAGATAAAACAATTTACCTTTTTTTTCTTCCTTTAAAACTAGCTGTTAGGATGTAAAATTTGAAGAGATGTTAAATGAACTTTGGAGCAAATACCACAGCCAGTTACTATTCAGCTGAAACCTATCTGCCAAGAGGGCTTCAAATTGTTTTAATTCTTTTTTTTTTTTTTTTAAGATTTATTTATTTATTTGAAAGGCAGAGTTACAGAGAGGCAGAGAGAGAGGGCAAGATCTTATATCCACTGGTTCACTCCCCAAATGGCCACAAAGGCTGGAGCTGGGTGAATCTGAAGCCAGGAACTTCTTCTGGGTCTCTCATGCAAGTCTAGAGACCCAAATGTCTGGGCCATCTTCTACTGCTTTCCCAGGCCATAGCAGAGAGCTGTTTCTGAAGAGGAGCAGCTGGGACTAGTGCTGGCCCCCCAAATTGTTTTAACTCTTAGTTGTGTATTTTGTTAACTCTAAGTCATGTATCGGTTTTTCCTTTGCCCATTTCATACAGGCCATTGGTTAGAGACAAGAAACAGTAAGAAGATTAAGTTGATATTGAAAGAGTAGATAATGAAGGACATAAAAATGTAAATGATTATAAATATTTGGTTCTTTGTGATTTGTTTTATTACCTCTGTCTTTAAGTTGTTTGTGTTGGATTAACATCCTGTATCAGCGAGGTGTTGGTAATATTTCAAAAAACAGTGTTAAAATGTAGTGCTACCCATTATGCTGTTTTGGAGTGCAGTGTATTGAAATGTTTGCAGATACCAGTCTGAATTTGTCACTTGGTAGCGAAACAAAAAAAAACTTTTTTTTTTTTCCCAGTAAAAAATACAGGAATTTTGAACACCAAGTCATATGTAGTTTTGTCTCTTTAAATATTATATAGGTTAAATATATTTAGCCTATGCTTTTAAAATTCATGGGTTTATAAATAAATGTCATTTTAAAATAGATATATTACTGGGTCCAGCATTGTGTGTAGTGGTAATACTGCTGCCTGCAACACCTGCATCCCATGTGGACACTGGTTTATGTCCCAGTTAGGCCTCTTCCCTTCCAGGTCCCTGTTGATAGCCTCAGAAAGCAGCAGAAAATGGCCTGTTTGGGTCCCTGCTACCCATGTGGGAGACTCAGATGAAGCTCCTGGCTCCCAGCTTTGGCCTGGCTGTTGTGGCCATCTGGTGAATAAACCAGTGGATGGAAGATGTCTCTGTCTCTGTCCCCTTTTCTCAATAACTCTTTCAAACTAAGTTTTTTTAAAAAGTGGGTACGTCACCAAAATGCATTTTTAAAGATAATTTAGATGGAGCAAGATAGTGGTCCTTGTTAGTGCTAAGTTTGTATGTTTTGTTTTTATTTACTTAGAAAGCAGACAGAGATTAAGATTGAGATTTCCCAAATGCCTGCAACAGCTGGGGTTGATTCTGCCAGAGCCAGGAGCCTGGAACTCTATCTGGGTCTCATGGATGTCGGTGTCTCAGTACTTGAGACATCAGCATCTGCTGCCTTGCAGAGAGCACATCATCTGGAAGCTAGTTTGAAAGTGGGGATTTAAGCTGAGGCACTCTGATATCTACGTGGACATCCCAAGTGATAACCACTGTACCAAATGCTCACCTCTTTTGTATGTTTCATTAGGATGAACTTTATAGTATACTCTTAAGTAATATTTTCATTAAAACTTTTTTTCCTTCTTAAAATCATTTTAGCATTTTTTTTTTTTTTTTTGACAGGCAGAGTGGACAGTGAGAGAGAGAGAGAGAGAGAGAAAGGTCTTCCTTTTGCCGTTGGTTCACCCTCCAATGGCCGCTGCGGCCGGCGCACCGCGCTGATCCGATGGCAGGAGCCCCTGGTCTCCCATGGGGTGCAGGGCCCAAGCACTTGGGCCATCCTCCACTGCATTCCCTGGCCACAGCAGAGAGCTGGCCTGGAAGAGGGGCAACCGGGACAGAATCCGGCGCCCCGACCGGGACTAGAACCTGGTGTGCCGGCGCCGCTAGGCGGAGGATTAGCCTAGTGAGCCGCGGCGCTGGCCATTTTAGCATATTTTCACACTTAAATGATGGAATGATTAGAAGAATCCCCAGGAATTTGTGTTACAGTGAAAGATGGCTTCAAGGCAAAAAAGGGTTGAAGTGTCTTTACTGGTTCCTAATCTTGTTTGTGCATCAGAACTTATGAAGCTTTGTAAGAATACACATTTCTGGGCAGCATCCCAAGATACTAAGTCAGATCTGGAGTATAGGGTACTTAGGTAGGTGAAGGATGATAGTTGTGCTATCTTGGGATACTTGTGTGAGTTTGATTAGATGTATTTTGGAGAAGGAGTATGTGCCAGCAAATTTAAACAGTGCTGTATTAAGTAGATTTCTTGATAGCTATAGTATTTAGTTTTAAGATGCTAATATATTTTGGGGTGCTTCTCTAAGAGGGTAACAAATTAGTCTTTGGATCCCATGGAAAATCAGTTTGAGAAGTTTGGATCTTGATTTCTATTGATTGGTTGTTCAGCCAAGTATCAAATTCCTTGTGCCTGATAGACCAGCCTACAGTATCTTATTGGTAATAATTTTATGAGTAGCCATCATTGCTTTGCTAAAAATGAAAATAATGTAATATTACAAATAATGAAGTATTACAAAACTGCGAGCGTTATATAGAAGTCTTCTTGGGGCTGGCGGTATGGCTCAGTGGGTTAAGCCATGGCCTCTAGCGGCACCATCCCAAATGGGCACTGGTTGGAGTCCTGACTGCTCCACTTGAGATCCAGCTCCCTGATAATGTGCCTGGGAAAGCAACAGGATGGCCCAAGTCTTTGGGGCCCTGCACCCACGTGGGAGAACTGGAAAAAGCTCCTAGCTCCTGGCTTTGGACTGGCTCAGCCCTAGTCATTGCGACCATTTTCACTGTCTCTCTAACTCTGCCTTTCAAGTAAATAAATCTTTTTTTTTTTTTTTAAGATTTTATTTATTTTTGAGAGGTAGAGTTACAAAGAGAGGGAGAGAGAATGATCTTCCATCTACTAGTTCACTTGGCTGGAGCTGAGCTGATCTGAAGTTAGGAGCCAGGAGCTTCTGGGTTTCCCATGTGGGTGCAGGTGTCCAAGCACTTGGGCCACTTTCCCAGGCCATAAGCAGAGAGCTAGATTGGAAGAGGAGCAGCTGGGACACAAACTGGTACCCATATGGGATGCCAGCTCCACAGGTGGAAGCTTAGCCTACTATGCCTCAGTGCTGGCCCCATAAATGAATATTAAAAAAAAAGTCTTCCCTGCTTAGTTATTATGATAAATGATGGCTGGCATTTTCTTTTAATTTTTAGCTAGCATATGAAATGAGGCATGACTTGAGTTTATGAATATGCCGTGGGCCTGAGTAATTATACATCATCTATTTAATCTGAGTGAATTTTTTTTTTTTTTAGTTTAGTTTATAATGATAGCTGACTGCTGAAGCTTACCTTGTATAAAACAATGACTTACTACCCCTAAGTACTATAAAATATTTTTAATCACAGTTTTAGGTTAACCAGCAAAGTACAAAGTTAAAGAAATTCTGAGGTTTAATGTTCAGATGCTCTTTAAATGACTTGCTTGACATACATTAATACTTTCACAATTGCAGTGTCAAATTGTTCTTTTTCTTTGCTCCTACTCTAAAATTGGCAATGTAGTGATCACTGGCATCTCAGTATAGTAATTTATGAATAGATAGTGAGCTTTATAATAGTTACTTGATCAAGTGATATACTTTTTTGTTTGCTATGACCATTTTTAGTGTCTAATGCATATCTTTTTGTTTTTTGTTTTTGTTTTTTTTTTGGCAAGATTTATTTATTTGAAAGAGTTAAACAGAGAGAGAAGGAGAGGCACAGAGAGAGAGTGATCTTCCATCTGCTGGTTCACTCCCCAATTGGCTACAACAGCCAGAGCTGTGCTGATCTGAAGCCAGGAGCCGGGAGCTTCCTCCGGGTCTCCCACGCAGGTGCAGGGGCCCAAGGACTTGGGCCATCCTCTATTGCTTTCCCAGGCCATAGCAGAGAGCTGCATCAGAAGAGGAGCAGCTGGGATTTTCATAGGGGTGCTGGCACTGCAGATGGTGGATTTACCCACTGTGCCACACAGCGCCAGCCCCCATCTGATGCATGTCAGTTACATTATCCTTCTTCCTTATTTTTAATTAAAATACTTATTTTTCTGGCTTTCTGTGATTGTTTGTGCTGGATTGTTTTAAAGAAAATAGTTTATGGGTCTGTGGATTTCAGGTGATCAGGAGTATTTAACAGGGCTAATGCTGTCCTGGACAAAGCCACTTGAATATTTAATTAGAAAACCAATAATTTCCTCAAAAACATTAGTCCGTTTTTACATGCTAATTATTTGAGGCATGTGTTTGCTTTTTGGTTTACTACAAAATAAACCAGGTAGAAGTTTAAAGGAATAGGTTTGGGGGTGGTGTTGTGGTACAATTGGGTTAAGTGGATGCTGGCATCCCATATGAGCACTGATTCTAGTGCTCTTCACTTCCAATCCAACTGCCTGCAAATGCACCTGGGAAAGCAGCAGAAAATGGCCCCAGTACTTGGGGACTTGCCACCTACACAGGATGCCCAGATGGAATTCCTGGCTCCTGGCTTTGGTACAGCCCTGGCCATTGCAGCCATTTGAGGGGTGAGCCAGCAGATGGAATATCTCTCTGTCTCTGTTTTTCTTTTCCTCTTTCCGTCTCTGACTCAAATAAATACATCTTTAGAAAACAAAAGAATAGGTTTTAAGTGCTGAACATTTAAGAAGGAAAAATGTGTTAAGTGAAGATAGCCTAAACAATTAAGTCCTCACTTGGAGACTTGGAAAATGGAGATCAGTGGATTAGGTGTGAAAGGATTATTGTTCAGGTCCTATCTTAGACTTTGGACATGAATGGTAGAATATCATCAGTGGGGGAGGTATATTCTCCCACTCTATATATACCTTGGTGTTATTGGAGACTGCTTGGCTGAATGGATCATAACATCAAGTAAACTGTAGTTATTTTCATACCGGAAGAGGAACCAGGTTTGGTATAAATAGGATATATTTGGATTAATGAGCATCAGTTTGTTGCTTCTATTAGAAAATTTTATAAATTAATTTCATATATAAACTTGTGAGAATATCACTTAATGAAAGCCAGCTCAGTCTAATCATGACTTAAATATATTCTTATTTGCTTATTTTACACATATATATCATACATGAATCTGTTATATATTTAGTATGTATATATGAATATATACATAGTCTTTTTTTTTTTTTTTTTAAGATATTTATTTATTTGAAAGGCAGAGTTAAAGAGAGCCAGAGGCAAAGAGAGAGAGGTAGATCTTCCAGCTGCTTGTTCACTCCCCAGATGGCCCCAACAGCCAGTGCTGAGCTATCTGAAGCCAGGAGCCAGGAGCTTTTTCTGGGCCTTGCTCATGGGTGCAGAGGCCCAAGGACTTGGGCCGTTCTCTACTGCTTTCCCAGGCCATAGCAGAAAGCTGGATCAAAAGAGGAGCAGCTAGGACTCGAACCAGGGCCCACATGGGATGCCAGCACCGCAGGCAGTGACTTTACCCGCTATGCCACAGCGCTGGCTCCTACATAGTCTTCTGATGCTATAAATTCTTTCTTAATTTTAAAGATTTATTTATTTATTTGAGAGGCAGAGTTGCAGACAGAGGGGGAGAGAGAGAGAGAGAGAGATAGATAGATAGATAGATAGATAGATAGAGAGGTCTTCCATCTGCTGGTTCACTTCCCAGATGGCCGTGACAGCTGGAGCTAGGCTGATCCAAAGCCAGGAGCCAGGAGCTTCTGGGTCTGCCAGGTGGATGCAGGGGTCCAAGCACTCGGGCCATCTTTCACTGCTTTCTCAGGCCGTTAGCAGAGAGCCAGATTGGAAGTGGAGCAGCCAGGATGTGAACTGGTGCCCAGAAGGGATGCTTAACCTTTTATGCCACAGTACCAGCCCTGCTGTACATTCCTAAACTAGTAATGTATAGCCTGAGCTTTGTTGTTGTGGGACTTTGTTTTAGAGAATATAGTAAAATATTTGGTTGCATGTATGTTCACTGGAAACATTTAAGATTAACATTTAAAAACAGAGCAGTGCCTAAGAGAATCTAGGTGGGCTTTTGCAGCTTAAGTTTCTGTGTAGTAGGGTATTTCCTGACTTTTTTTTAATTTTTTAATTTTTTTTTAAAGGCAGAATTAGAGGCAGAGGCAGAGAGAGATGGCCCAAGGACTTGGGCCATTTTCTTTCTTTTTTTTTTTTTTTTGACAGGCAGGAGTGGACAGTGAGACAGAGAAAGGTCTTCCTTTGCCGTTGGTTCACCCTCCAATGGCCGCCGCACCGGCGCACTGCAACCAGTGCACCGCGCCGATCCGATGGCAGGAGCCAGGTACTTATCCTGGTCTCCCATGGGGTGCAGGACCCAAGGACTTGGGCCATCCTCCACTGCACTCCCTGGCCACAGCAGAGAGCTGGCCTGGAAGAGGGGCAACCGGGACAGAATCCGGCGCCCCGACTAGGACTAGAACCCCGTGTGCCAGCGCCGCAAGGCGGAGGATTAGCCTAGTGAGCCGCGGCGCCGGCCATTTCCTGACTTTTGTAAACTTGTTGAGGATCCTTTCTCCCATTTCTTTCACTCTATTTATTTGTTTGAAAGAGTTCTAGAGAGGGAGAGAGAATCCTCCATCTGCCGGTTCATTCCCCATATGACCACAACTGCCAGGACTGGGCCAAACCAAAGCCAGGAGCCAGGAGCTTCATCTGGGTCTCCCACATGGGTGCAGGGCCCTAAGCACTTGGACCATCCTTTGCTGCTTTCCCAGGCACATTAGTAGGGAGCTGGATCAGAAGCGGAGCAGTGGGGACTGCAGGTGGCTTAATCCGCAGCACCATAGTGTCAGTTTCCTTTTACTCTTTCTATGCTAGTAACAATCCATTATTGTCAGTATCTATTCTTGCTGATTTTTTCCCTTAAAATTTGTTTTATATCTTGTGGTGAATTATTCTTTTTGTGATCTGCATTCAGTACTCATTCTTTTTGGTAAGTGGAAAGAAGTTAAAATTGTCTCAATGGGATGGTGCTAGATAAGTTGAAAGAAAAACTAGTATACTGGAAATCAGTTGACTCAGCTTTACTCATTCTTATGGCCAGTAGTTAGCTATGTAATTCATGAAAGTCCATGTTGGTTAAAGTAAGACGTAATGTCCAAGGTCACTCTTAAACCTAATGTTCTTTTCATGATTCATTCATTGTACATTTTATTAGGTGATGATTTATGTGCCATCAATGGCTTGCAGGTGTACATAAGTTCCTGGCCTTGAGTAAATGAGACCTAGTGAGCAGTGAGAATGTAGTGTGATAAGAGTTATAATAGGAGAATGTGTAAAGTGTTTTTTGAACAAATTCAGGAAGAGAATTAAGGAAAACTTTGTCCAGGAGGTCATATTTGAGTTGACTCTTGATATTGAGTAAGTTCACTATGCAAGGAAGGAAGGATGTTCTAAGAGAGCAAATCACATGGTAATAAATAAGCATTGTGTGTATTGTAAAGATCAGTGGTAAGTGAGAATGTAGTAAGGAGTTTTCCAGAGAAAGAATAGTGATTGTAGGTAGGTAGTGGCTAGATTCTGGAAGGCCTTATATGTAATTCCAAAAGCTTTGGATTTTACAGGCTCTTTGAAGGGTTTTGAAAAGAAAGGCATATAATCAGATGTGTATCTTAGAAAGATACATATACTAAGTAGTACTCTGGAAGAGGGATTGATAGAGCAGGTGAAGTTGGAGAAGGCAGATAAACTAAAAACTACTCATGGGGAGAAACAGAGTAAGTTCAACTGTGGTAGAACTATTTGGAATAAAACTTGGAGGGTATAATTGTTAGATTTTAATTTTTTAGATTATGAAATTATTTCAAAAGGAGAGAGCTTTACTCTCCAAAAGTTCACAGTGGTCAAAGCTGGGAGCTAGGAATTCAGTCCAGGTCTCCTCCCATGCAGGTGACAGGAACCCAGTTACTTGAGCCATCACTGCTGCTTCCCAGGATCCAGTAGGAAGCTGGGTCAGAAGCAGAGCTGGACTCAAACTCAGGCAGCCCTGTACAGAATATGGGCATACCAAGTGGTGTCTTAACTGCTGCCCCCAAATGCCTGCCCATGGTACATGGTATCTGAGTGAATGATGGTTTTGGTGTTGGCATCTGAGAGAATAAGGTAGGTACAAAGGAGAAAGAACAGGCTTGTAGGTGGGGGTTTAAGAGAGATACGAGAATTCTTGTAGGCATTTATAGACCTGAAACCCAGAAGAAAGATTTGAGCCAGGATTACAGATTCAGGAGTTACCAGTTTATAAATGGTAGTTAAAACATCTTTACGGGTCCAGCGCTGTGACATAGCAGGTAAAGCCGCTGCCTGTAGTGCCGGCATATGGGCACTAGTTTGAGTCCCAGCTGCTTCACTTCCGATCCAGCTCTCTGCTATGGCCTGGGAAAGCAGTAGAAGATGGCCCAAGTCCTTGGGCCCCTGTAAGAATCTCCTGGCTCCTGATCAGCTCAGCTCCAGCTGTTGCGGCCAGTTGGGGAGTGAACCAGTGCATGGAAAACTTTCTCTCTCTCTCTCTGCCTCTGCCTCTCTAGCACTCTGCCTTTGAAATACATAAATCTAAAAAAAAAAAAAAAAAAACAAAAACAAAACAAAACAAAAAAAAACCGTTGTGGACAAATCACTGAGATAAGAGTATATGGATAAGTTTTAAAAGTTTGGCTGTCTGGCTCCTGGCTTAGGATCAGCTCGGTGCGCCGGCCGCAGCGCATCAGCTGCGGCGGCCATTGGAGGGTGAACCAATGGCAAAGGAAGACCTTTTTCCCTGTCTCTCTCTCTCACTGTCCACTCTGCCTGTCAAAAAAAAAAGGTTTGGCTGGCTTGGCATTCCCTGTTTTATAAGCAGGGGAAAGCTCATAGTCCCCGTACAGTTTTGTGCAATAATTCATATCTATGCATATGTGTTTCATCAAATTTCCAAAGGGGCCTGTAACCCTGTAAAGGTCACTAAGGAATACTGGAATTGAGTAAGGAGAACATGATCCTTACTTACTTACTTATTTATTTTATTTATTTATTTTTGACAGGCAGAGTTAGACAGTGAGAGAGATAGAGAGAAAGGTCTTCCTTCCATTGGTTTACCCCCCAACCGCGCTGATCTGAAGCCAGGAGCCAGGTGCTTCCTCCTGGTCTCCCATGCAGGTATAGGACCCAAGCACTTGGGCCATCCTCCACTGCCCTCTCAGGCCACAGCAGAGAGCTAGACTGGAAGAGGAGCAACCAGGACAGAATGCGGTGCCCCGACCGGGACTAGAACCCGGGGTGCCGGCGCCGCAGGCAGAGGATTAGCCAAGTGAGCTGCAGCGCCAGTCCATGATCCTTTTATAGAAACATGGGAAATAATAAAATTAAGGAAGGGACGGAAGAAGAGGATATAGAGTAAATGGAGGATACTGTATGTAACTAGGAGAAAAGGGGGAAAGTATTTCAGGGAAAAATACCAAACAGAAACACCGAATTAGTTTAGGATTAGCATTTTTTGTCTTCCTTTACAAGACTGATTTCAGTATAAATTACTGGAGGGGAAATGCTTTTGTGAAGGAAATTGAAGGTATAAGTGAGAGGATAAGAAACAGTTAATTGGGCAGTTGGAGAGGGAGGATGGGAGCAAGAACATTGGGAAGGAGAATTATTCAAGCTTTTATTTGACTTTATTTCCATAACATTTGTAGAAAATTTCAACGTAAAATGGCATGTAGGTCTCATACACCTAATCACTTCAACAATTAATGATATCCGAATTTAAGATTTTTAGTAGACTTTAAGATGTATTTATTGGGGCTGGCGCCGTGGCTCACTTGGTTAATCCTCTGCCTGTGGCGCTGGCATCCCATATGGGCGCTGGGTTCTAGTCCTGGTTGCTCCTCTTCCAGTCCAGCTCTCTGCTGTGGCCCGGGAGTGCAGTGGAGGATGGCCCAAGTGCTTGGGCCCCTGGACCCGTATGGGAGACCAGGAGAAGCACCTGGCTCCTGGCTTCGGATCGGCGCGCCGGCCGTAGCAGCCATTTTGGGGGGGTGAACCAGTGGAAGGAAGACCTTTTCTGTCTCTCTCACTGTCTAACTCTGCCTAATTAAAAAAAAAAAAGATTTATTTATTTATTTTGAAAGAGAAGGAAAGGCCGGCGCCGCGGCTCACTAGGCTAATCCTCCGCCTAGCGGCGCCGGCACACCGGGTTCTAGTCCCGGTCGGGGCGCCGGATTCTGTCCCGGTTGCCCCTCTTCCAGGCCAGCCCTCTGCTGTGGCCAGAGAGTGCAGTGGAGGATGGCCCAGGTGCTTGGGCCCTGCACCCCATGGGAGACCAGGAAAAGCACCTGGCTCCTGGCTCCTGCCATCGGATCAGCGCGGTGCGCCGGCCGCAGCGCGCCGGCCGCGGCGGCCATTGGAGGGTGAACCAACGGCAAAGGAAGACCTTTCTCTCTGTCTCTCTCTCTCACTGTCCACTCTGCCTGTCAAAAAAAAAAAAAAAAGAAAGAGAAGGAAAGACAGTGATCGATTTTCCATTTGCTGGTTCACACCTAGGAGGGCCAGGAGCTTCTTCCGGGTCTTCCACATACGTGGCAGGGACCCAAGCTCTTAGGCCATTTCCTGCTGCTTTTCCAAGGCCATTAGCAGGAAGCTAGATGTGAAGTGGAGAAGCTGGGATGTGAACTGCTTTACAGGCGGCAACTTTACCTGCTATGCCATAATGCTGGCCCTTAATATACCCTTTATAGATGGGCAGAAAGTCTTAGAATGAACAAACTTTAGAGCTGGAAACTATTAAGATATTTAGTGACTATACGGTTTTAAGAAGCAGAAGGCCAAGTCATTTTCAAAGACACATCATTATTTTATTACATTGTTTCACTAAGAATTTTTCAGACTTGGACAGTTATAAAATTACTGATTGTTGGGGCTGCCATGATGCTACCCAGATTCCTCCCAAAGGAGTTAATTTTCTTAGTTGCTGGGCATTCTGCTGAGACTATCAGAACTCCTTGGGAATTGTCTTTAGCTAAAGAGAGCCACTTGTTCAAGGTCACGTCTCCTTCTTTTGAGTAGCTTGCCTTTGAAGTCTGGTCCAGGGGCAGTCATTTTGCCTAGTGGTTACAAAGTCATTATCGTATATCAGAATGCTAAAGAGCCATTGCAGAGCTTCCTGTGAAGTCACAGGAGACCCTTTTTTGAATACATCCCAGCCTTACTTGTTCTTCCCCTTTCTTCCTCTTTACTCTAGGAATAATAATTCTCAGAGTAACTCCTGATAAACTTTGGTTACATTAATTGGTGTCCCAAGAATTTGCATGCCCAACAACTTTAAAGTTCCTTTTGATTTGTTACAGCAATAGTCTACTAAACTTCAGCGACTTAACATGTACTAGTTTTTCATGTTCATGAGAAATAGCCAGGTGAATGTTGAGTGATAGAGTCATAAAATAATGGAAGAATCATTCATTTGTGTGGTGTTAAGCATACAGACTGTCCATCAGGAGGACATGTTTTGGGATGTAAGTGAAAGAGGAATACCTTCTCCAGTATGTTGACTGATGATCTTAACATAATAATTGGTTACTTCCCTCCCAGTCACTGTTAATATTCTGCCTCTGTCTCCACTCCTGTTTGAGATCACACTCGCATTGTTTTCATTGGTTTTTCTTAATTTTAGGTATTTTAAAATATGAGCAAGTTTTTTTTTTTTTTTTTTTTTGCCATACTGTAGAAATTAGAAAGATGTGACATGTTTGTGAAACAAATATTGTTAGGTTGAGTATTTTCTAATTATTTTGGTGTAGGTTCATTTGGGAAGCAAATTTAGTCTGATGGAAAGTATCTTTTATTGAGTTACTACATAGAAATGTACCCTTTATATGCACGTCTGTTTAATGTTCTCAAAAAAGGAAGAAAACTGTTTCCTGACTTTGTAGGATGCTGCATATTTTACAGCTCTTGGGTTTTGTACTGTTCTTATTTTTTTTTCCATTACTTTTTTTTTTTTTTTAAGATTTATTTCATTTATATGAAAGAGTTAGAGATAGAGCCAGAGAAGAGTGGTCTTTCATTCTGTTGTTCACTCCCCAAATGACTGCAATGGCTAGAGCTTAGCTGATGCAAAGCCAGGAGACAGGAGCTTCTTCCAGGTCTCTCACATGGGTGCAGGGACCCAAGGACTTGGGCCATCTTCTACTGCTTTCCCAGGCCATAGCAGAGAGCTGGATTGGAAGAGGAGCAGCTGGGACTCAAACTGGCGCCCATATAGGATGCCAGTCCTACAGGCCGGGGCTTTAACCCACGGTGCCACAGCACTGGCCCCTCCATTACTTTGATAAAACCACTTGAGGGGGGCAGATTTTTTTCCCCCTACAATAAAGTATTATAAGATTTTTTTGAGTTTTCTTATAGATTCCTTCAATATTAAAATTTAGTTTATGACAGTGCTTCTTGGCCAAATTATAATGCTGATTTTAGTCAGTATTACCTACTTGTGGCATTTTTTTGTTTTCTGATACTAGCAATTTTGGATGTTCATGTGAATCTTTTATTTTTTTTTAAGATTTATTTATTTATTTATTTGAAAGGCGGAGTTAGAGGCAGAGAGAGAGGTGGGAGTGGGTTGGGGTGGGGGGTATCCATCCACTGGTTCACTCCCCAAATGGCTGCAGTACCTGGAGCTGGGCCAATCCGGAGCCAGGAGCTTCTTGGGGGTCTCTCACATAGGTGCAGGGGCCCAATCATTTGGGCCATCATCTACTGCTTTCCCAGGCAGTAGCAGAGAGCTGGATTGGAAGTGGAGCAGCCAGGACTCAAACAGGCACCCATATGGGATGCTGGCACTGCAGGCAGCCCCTCTTAGTCATGACTTAGACATGAGTCTTAGTCATTTCCTCACATGTTAAGGCAATAATAAAAAAGGTTTATATAAAAGTATTTGAATTATATGAGGTTATTGATTAGGCAGTACTTGCTTCAATAGAAACATGACCATGAGATAGTATTCTGGAGAGGGAATTGTGGTAAGTTCAATGTTTTGTCCTGGGACATGCTTTTTTGTGCTTGTGACATTAAAATTAGAATTATGTGGAGGCTGACACTTGAGATGCTGGCAACTCATATGGGTGCCTGCCTGTTCAAGTCCTGGCTGCAATCAGTTCCCTGCTAATGCACCTGGGAAAGCAGTAGACTATGGCTTGATAGCTTGGGCCCCTGCCATCCATGTGGGAGACCCAGATGAAGTTCCAGGCTCCTAGTTTTGGCCTCTTTGCACAGCTCTCCCTCTCCCACTCCCCCCCTCCCCCCTCCCCCCTCCCCCTCCCTTAAGTCAAAGGCCAGAGTTAAGCCATTAAGATAGTTGATTCCTTGATCAGTTTTCTGTGTAGAACATGTAAATTTTATCAGTTTTCATTTTGATGAAATTATTTCTTTTTTATGTCAACTATAGAATAAGAATTTGTTAAAAAACTTATTTGAAAGAGTTACAGAGAGAGCTTCCATCCATTGGTTCATTCCCCAAATGGCTGCAACAGTCAGGGCTGGGCCAATCTGAAGCCTGGAGCCTGGAACTCCATCCGGGTTTCCCACCTGGCCATTTTCTGTTGGTTTCCCAGGCACATTAGCAGAGAGCTAGATTGGAAGCGGAATAGCTGGACTCAGGCACGCAAATGGGATGCCAGTATAGCAGGTGGGCAGCACAACTTGCTATGCCACAAAGATTTTTTTTTTAATGATTTATTTTATTTATTGAAAGACATAGTTGCAGAGAGAGGCGCACCACGCTGGTCCGATTGCAGGAGCCAGGTGCTTATCCTGGTCTCCCATGGGGTGCAGGGCCCAAGTACTTGGGCCATCCTCCACTGCACTCCCAGGCCACAGCAGAGAGCTGCCCTGGAAGAGGGGCAATCGGGACAGAATCTGGCGCTCAAACCGGGACTAGAATCCTGTGTGCCGGTGCCACAAGGTGGAGGATTAGCCTAGTGAGCCGCCGCCCCGGCCCATGTTACATTTTAACCATAAATTTTACCAAAAGTAGTGATGTTCTTGTTTACTTATTCTGGGAATCTATCCCTTGTGTAGAGACAGAAGCAAGTTGATTTGAGTTTAGTTTCTTTATATTGGTGCTCTATAGTCTTTCAAACTTACACTGTTCTGTAGTTCTTGATGCTGGCTGATAGTGATTCTTGTAAGGGGCAGGGATGGATGCTAGCCAGTCCCGGTGCTAGCTTTGGCATAGTAATACTGTAATGATTTAAGTGATCTGTGTTAAATATTTTCAATAAAAGGAAAGACTTATGGCTCTGACAAGCATATTGATTGACCAAAACAAGGTATAACTCACAAAAAGTTTTCTAATGGTTGAACTAAAGCCACTTTCTAGGACTTTAAAAGTTTTTTTTCTCTTAAGTTAAATCTAAATCTGGCTTTAAAATTGTTACTTTAGGTGTGATAGTGGCATCACAGTTACATAAGAAAATTCTTGTGTAGTGATTCATAGTGTTTTGTGTAGAGGTGATTAAATGATAACAGCGATTTACTTTGAAATACTTAGGAACAAAAGATGGTAGCAGTATTTGATGCAGTGGTGTACCACATCTGTAGATGTTCCTAGGGATGCCTGCATCTGGATCAGAGTATCTGGATGGAAATACTGGTTCTGAGTACCCACATGGAAGTGCTGATTCCTCTATTTTCAATCCAGCTTCCTGCTGTCGCACAACCTGGGTGGTAGCTGGTCCCTGCTACCCATGTGGGAGACATGTTGGATTCTGGGCTTCTGGCTTTCGCCTGGTCCAGACCTAGCCCTGAGTATTGCAGACATTTAGAGAGTGAATGGGAGGATAGAATATCTGTCTCTCTGCCTTTAAAACACACACACGTGCGCGCACACACACACACACACACACATAAACCCAACAATAAAAACAACAAACCCACTCTGGTGAAGGTTTCACAAAATTAAGAACATTAGTAAGTTACAAAAAGTTACTGGAAAATAGTTAAAAGAAATTTATTTTGACACAAATTTTGAAATCTATGCATAGTTTTTTTTATAATACGCATTTTCCTTGAATTTTTTGAAGACCCCTTCCATATGTATATAGTCATGCTGCATAACAACTAATAATGAATAATGTGTTGGTCAGCAACTGCATATATAATGGTGACCCCATGAGATTATAATAGAACTGAAGAAACTTCTTTTACCTAGTTAATGTAACCTCTAATGCAGTGTAACACATTCCTCAGGTGGTGCTGGTGTAAACGGTGCCGTTCATTGTATAGCAGTAATACACAGTTATATACAGTATATAATAATAAGCATCTGTTCCTAGTTTATATGCTTTACTTTCTGTCATTATTTAGTGCACTCCCTTTCCTTCTTAAGAATAAAATTTACTGTAAAACATGCTGTGCTGCACTGACAGCCTCATTCATCTTTTTTTTTAATTATTATTTGAAAGAGAGGTAGAACCAGAAAGAGGGAGAGGTCCTCCATCTGTTGGTTGACTCCCCAAATGAAAACAATGGCCGGAGCTGAGCGGATCTGAAGCCAGGAGCCCCCTTGGGGTCTCCCACGCAGGTGCAGGGGCCCAAGGATCTAGCTTCAACCTGTGGTGCCATAAGTGTTGGACTTGCAACCTCATTCATCTTTGTATCAAGAGGCCATGTTGAGCAATTGATTTCTGTACCATCTAGGTTTGTGGGAGTATTGACATTTTCCTGAACAGATCCCTGCTTTTAAACAACACATGATTATACATACATAAAATCGAGTGCATGTGTTAATACCCTATTCCCTTCCTTAGATGAAGTCGGGTATTTTTTTTTTTTTTTTTTTTTTTTAAAGAGATTCTTGCAGGGACCGGTGCTGTGGCGCAGTGGGTTAAAGCCCTAGCCTGAAGTGCCGGCATCCCATATGGGCACCGGTTCTAGCCCTGGCTGCTCCTCTTCCAATCCAGCTCTCAGGCCTAGGATAGCAGTAGAAGATGGCCCAAGTCCTTAGGCCCCTGCACCCACGTGGGAGACCCGGAAAAAGCTACTGGCTTCAGATCAGCGCAGCTGCAGCCGTTGCAGCCATCTGGGGAGTGAACCAGTGGATGGAAGACCTCTCTCTCTACCTCTCTCTCTCTTTCAATAAAAATAAATCTTTTTTTAAACAAAGATTCTTTAAATGATATTAGGTAAGGCTGGATTCTATAACTTGGTATCTTAAGTTCTTATTTTTAGAATTGTACAGCGATCACTATAATCAGATTTTAGAATGTTTCATCACCCCTGGAAAGTTCTGTTGTGCCCATTTACTGTTCTTTTTTTTTTTTTTTTAAGATTTTATTTATTTATTTGAGAGAGAGAGTTACAGACTGAGAGGGAGAGACAGAAAGATCTTCCATTGCTTCACTCCCCAAATGGCTGCAATGGCCGGAGCTGTGCCTATCCAAAGCCAGGAGCCAGGAGCTTCTTCCAAGTCTCCCTTGCGAATGCAGGGGCCCAAAGACTTGGGCCATCTTCTACTGCTTTCCCAGGCACAGCAGAGAGCTGGATTGGAAGAGTAGCAGCCGGGACTAGAACCAGCACCCATATAGTATTAACCTACTGCATCATGGTGCTGGCCCCGCCCATTTACTGTTAATGCTTGCTTCTATTCTCACCTCTAAGCAACCACTGGTTTTGTTTCTCTGTCATTTTTTATAAAGATTATATAATGTATTCTTTTGCATCTGGGTTTCAGTTAGCATACATTTGAAGTTCATCCCTGCTGTCACATATCAGCTTTTGCCCATTTGAAAAAAATGTGTGTTTGTGTAAGGCAGAGAGCCAAAGAGCAAGCAAGAGTGTACTAGCTCCCATCTCTGGCTCACTCCCAAAATGCCTACAGTGGCTGGAGTTGGGTGCAGCAGGAGTCTGCAATTCAGTCTAAGTCACCCATGTGGATGGCAGGAACCTAACCACACCAGCCATCACCTGCTGCCTTCCAGGATTTGCATTGGTAGAGAGCTGGAATTGGGAGCTGAAACCGGGAATCTGATCCAGGCATTTCAACTTAAGCCTTAACCACTAGGCCAGATCCTTGCCACAGTTTGCCCATTTACTTGCTACATTTTATTTACTCTGCGGTTAATGGGCATTTTGAAATGTATTTAGCTTTTGGCTGTTATAAAAAATACTGCTAGGTATATTTTCATGTTATTTCTTTGTGGGGGCATGTGTTTTCATTTCTCTTTGGGTAGGTTGCTGCATTGAATGGTAAATTTATGTTTCTTTGATGAAGCAACCCAATTTTTCTTCCATTGTCGTTGTGCCACTTTATATTTTATCAGTCATGTGCTTTCTCCACATTTTTTCCAACACTTGGTATTATCATTTTGAATTTAGCCAGTGTGAGTGTGTAGCAGTATGTCATAGTTTTTCTTGCCCCCCCCCCCCTTTTTTTTGACAGGCAGAGTGGACAGTGAGAGAGAGAGAGACAGAGAGAAAGGTCTTCCTTTGCCGTTGGTTCACCCTCCAATGGCCGCCGCGGCTGGCGCACCGTGCTGATCCGATGGCAGGAGCCAGGTACTTATCCTGGTCTCCCATGGGGTGCAGGGCCCAAGTACTTGGGCCATCCTCCACTGCACTCCCTGGCCACAGCAGAGAGCTGGCCTAGAAGAGGGGCAACCAGGACAGAATCCGGCGCCCCGACCGGGACTAGAACCTGGTGTGCCGGCGCCGTAAGGCGGAGGATTAGCCTAGTGAGCCACGGCGCTGGCCAGTTTTTCTTGCTTTAATAACTAATGGTATTGAGCATTTTTAAAGATTTATTTATTTATTTGAAAGTCAGAGTTACACAGAGAGGAGAGGCAGAGAGAGAGAGAGGTCTTTCATCTGATGGTTCACTCCCCAATTGGCTGCAACGGCCAGAGCTGTGCTGATCCAAGGCCAGGAGCCAGGAGCTTCTTCCGGGTCTCCCATGTGGGTGCAGAGGCCCAAGGACTTGGGCCATCTTCTACTGCTTTCCCAGGCCGTAGCAGAGAGCTGGATCAGAAGTGGAGGAGCCGGGTCTCAAACCGGCACCCATATAGTATGCCAGCACTTCACGGCAGAACGTTAACCTGCTGTGCCACAGTGCTGGCCCCTGAATTTCTTTTAACTGATTTATAGAAAGATTTTAAAGAAATACTGTATTTATAGCCCTTTACCCAGGTATATCATTTGTGAATATTTTCTCTAGTCAGTGGCTTACCTTTTAGTTTTTTGTTTTTTGTTTTTTGTTTTTTTTGACAGGTAGAGTGGACAGTGAGAGAGAGAGACAGAGAGAAAGGTCTTCCTTTTCCTTTGGTTCACCCCGCAATGGCCGCTGCAGCCGGCGCACTGCGGCCAGCGCACCACGCTGATCCAAAGCCAGGAGCCAGGTGCTTCTCTTTGTCTCCCATGCGGGTGCAGGGCCCAAGCACTTGGGCCATCCTCCATTGCCCTCCTGGGCCACAGCAGAGAGCTGGACAGGAAGAGGAGCAACTGGGACAGAATCCGGCACCCTGACCGGGACTAGAAGTGAGTCCCATATGAATTTTATAATCAGCCAGTTAAAAAAAAAAAAAAAAAAGATTTATTTATTTATTTGAGTTACACAGAAGAGAGGCAGAGAGAGAGAGAGAGAGAGGTCTTCCATCCGCTGGTTCACTCTCCAATTGGCCACAATGGACAGAGCTGCACCGATCTGAAGCCAGGAGCCAGGAGCTTCTTCCGGGTCTTCCATGTGGGTGCTGGGGCCCAAGAACTTGGGCCATCTTCTACTGTTTTCCCAGGCCATAGCAGAGAGCTGGATCAGAAGTGAAGCAGCCAGGTTTTGAACTGGTGACCATAGGGATACTGGTGCTTCAGGCTGGGAAGTTAACCCACTTGCGCCACAGCGCCAGCCCCTCAGCCAGTTTCTTAAAAACAAAGAAACAAAGTCACATATGATTCTTATAGGGATTGCTTTGATTTTATAGGTTGGAAAATTGTCTTCCTCCAAACTGTGGACATGAAATGTTTTTAGATTTTCATTAAGTTTTTAAGCAGTATTGTGTGGTTGAGAATGTGGATGTCTTATATTTCAAATTTGGACTGTGTTTTTAAAATATTTGTGATATTACAGTTAATGGAACTACTTTTAAAAATTTGAGTATTCATTCCTAGAATATTGACACTGGTGACTTTGTCTTAGTTTTAATAGTTTTTTTTGTTCGTTTTTTGGTGGTCTTTGGGATTTTCTATGTATAAGATCATGCCATCTGTAAACAGTGGCAGTTTGACTCCTTCATTTCCCATTTGGATGCCCTTTATTTCTGTTTCCTAATTTTTCTGGCCAGGCAGTTGACTTTTGTGTATATTAAGTATGTGCCATGACGTTAAAATTGTTTATTGGGTACGATAGTTTTGTGTGTGAATTTCGTGAGATTGTTTCAAATATAAGATCTTGTCATCTGTTACTAAAATAGTTTTATTTCCTTTTAAATCTAGGTGACTTTAATTTTACTTATTACTTAATCTTACTGCACTAGCCAGACCCTTGACTGCCATTTTGAATAGAATTGACAAAAGCAGGTATTCTTTCCTTGTCCTAGATTTTTGGAGAAAAATATGAGGCTACTTCAGTCATGGGGGTGGGGAGGTCAGGTGTTTAATGGTGGAGACATCCATGTCCCATAATGGAGTTCCTGGATTCAGTTCTTCGCTCTGGCTTCTCACCTTGGGAGGCAGTGGTGGTTAGGTCCTTACTACCTACGTGAGAGACCTAGATTGAGTTCCTGGCTTTGATTTGGCCCAGCCTCAGTTGTTTGTGAAACAACGGATGGGAGCTGTCTTTCTTTCCTTCCCTTCTTCCTTCCGTCTGTCTATGCATCTTTTCAAATAGATGAGTTTTTAAAGAAAGGCTTATAGACATATGGAATTAAAAGATAAGTTTGGGTGCAGTGAGGTAGGCCATTGCCTGTGATGCCGGCATTCAATGTCAGAATGCCAGCTCACATCCCGGCTGCTGCGCTTCCCGCCAAGCTCCCTGCTAATGTGCCTTGGAAAGCAGCTGAAGATGGCCCAAGAACCTGGGCCCCTGCCATACACAAGGGAGAGACCAGGGTGGAAGTCTTGGCTGCTGGCTTTGGCTTGTCCCAGACCTGACTTTTGTCAGTGGATGGAAGATAGGTCTGTCACTTTGCTTTTTGAATAAATAAAGCTTTTCTTCCTCCCCAAAGGTAAGTTTATTTTGTTGCAAAAAGGTTTGCAATCCCTATTTAGTGTTTCCATAGTATGCATTTTGTAATGTGTATAGATATTTTAAACATTATTGTAAATGGAAAGGTAGTTTCAATGTATGGATCCTGCATCTGTATCAATGAATTTTTTGTATTCGGTTACATTAAAATCCATTGGTCTTTTACCTTGAAAAAAATTTTTGATTGAGTGTTGGATTATATGTTGCTAACTTCTATTTTATTATGAATTTTGTGTTGATGTTAATGAGAGCTTTGGTCTATATTTTGAGATGTATATGTCTGGTTTTGTATTAGGGTAGTTACTAGACCTTTTGCGTCAAAGTTTTCTCTTCTCTATTCAGGTATTACTTATTTTTAATGAATCTAACTTTACTTGTTAAAATTTAGCAGTTTTCTTTTTAGGAAAATTTTCAGTTACTTTTTCAACTTCTTGTTAGAAATTTTATTCAGATTTTAAAACTTTTCTTGAGTCAGTATTTTTGTGTCTTTCTAAAAATTTGTCCATTTCATCCACGTTTTTTTATTCCTGATTTGCTATTTTGTGACTTAAAAAAAAAAAGTCTAGCAAGGTTTGCCAAACTTTTTGATCTTTTTCAACAGCCAGCATTTGGCTTTTCTGACTTTTGTCTTTAGTTTTTCTGTTTTCTCTTATAAGTTTCTTCTCTATAATCTTTATTCAGCACTTTATCCTGATTAGTTTAGGTTTACTTTGCTCTTTTCCTATTCAGGTGAAAGAAAGCTTAGGTTATTGACTTGGTCATGATTTCTGATGCAGATGTTTAAAGCTATACATTTTCTTAATACTGATTTAGCTGTGTCACCTCAATTTTGATATTTTCATTTTCATAAAGTATTTGTTTTATAATTTTCTTCTGTGAAGTCTCTGACTCAAGAGTTACTTATGTATGTGCTTAATGTCCAAGTATTTGAGGATTTTCCTGATTTCTGTCATTTTATAGTTTTTGCTGTGGTTACAGAACATTCTTTTTATGATTTATGAGGAAAAAAAAGACACTTTGTTAGTTACTTACCATTTGATTTGGCAACAAAACAACAGTTGCTTCTTTGGGGAATAAGAGTAGAGATGGATACTGGATCTGTTTTCTCTTGTTCATGTGTAAGGTCATTTATAATTTGTGTCATGTTGGGACCACTTTCACTTGTATTGCTGCACTATATGATACTTGTGCTTTATGAATATGGTAATTTTGAGTTCTGTCATAAGAATTAGAGCTCAAGGGTGGGCACTTGGAACAGTGTAAGTTGCCATTTGAGATGCCTACATCCTGTATCTGAGTGCTTGGTTCCAGTCCTGGCTACTCTAGTTCTGATTGAGCTTCCTGCTAATGCACACCAAAGCAGGTGATGGGTCAAGGACTTGGGTCCTTGCCACCCAGTTGGGATATCTAGATGGAGTTCTGGTCTCCTAGACTTAGCCTGGTTCAACCCTGGCTGTTGCTGGCATTTGGGGATTGAATCAATGGATGGAAGAACTTGTTCCATCTTTCTGGAGTAACAATGAAAAAAATTGCAGCCTAGTATTAGGCACTGTTCTTTTTCCTTTTAATGAATTTAAATATAATTTTGTTTCCATTTTGAATTTTTATTGTTTTGTAGAAGAATTTGAGTTCGGTAGTACTTCTGTTTTTTTTCTTTTAACAAAGGAGCTGCTTGTTTTCCATTGTAATTATATGTTGACCTTTTCCTTAGAGTTTATGATTATTATAAATATAGTAAGAATTAGTTCAAATCATGTATTTTTTAAGGGATGCTGTTGTATGAATGGATTAGTCCTCAAGACTATTTTATGAAAGCAGGCATTGAGTCTCTTTTGCTCTTACTGTGTTCCCAGTGTCCAGCACAAAATAGTACAGTTTTGTCAATATGTTGTAGCATTACTATGTTGTCAGGTTGAGGATCCAAGGGCTTTAGACCTAGTTTGTGCTTTTGGAGAAGAATGTGGACCAGAACATAACATTTGGGGGGACAGATTCAGAATCAAGGGAGATTATGGTTCAAGATAAAGCAATGGGGAAATATGATGTGGAAATAGAGCTAATATTTTTCTGTTTTTGTAAGATAATTTTTGTTACCTAGTCTGGCGAGTTAAAACCATCAATTTTGATGGATTAATATCATCTGAATTCCAGTAACATGAAACCCTAAATTTATTTTACTAAAATCTTTGCTTTCCTCCTTCTTCCTCTTAGGACATTTGCTACAAGATCCTATTGCACCTACCAACTCCACTTGCCAACACTATGTCTGCAAAACTTGCAAAGGCAAGAAAATGATGATGAAGCCTTCATGTAGCTGGTGCAAAGACTATGAGCAGTTTGAGGAAAACAAGCAGTTAAGCATCCTAGTGAACTGCTACAAAAAACTCTGCGAATATATAACACAGACTACATTGGCACGAGATATAATAGAAGCAGTTGACTGTTCTTCTGATATTTTGGCTTTGCTTAATGATGGATCATTGTTTTGTGAGGAGACAGAAAAACCCTCCGATTCATCCTTTACTTTGTGTTTGACACATTCCCCTTTACCGTCAACTTCAGAACCCACGGCTGATCCTCAAGCTAGTTTATCTCCAATGTCTGAAAGTACCCTCAGCATTGCTATTGGAAGTTCTGTTATCAATGGTTTGCCTACTTATAATGGGCTTTCAATAGATAGATTCGGTATAAATATTCCTTCACCTGAACATTCAAATACAATTGATGTGTGTAACACTGTTGATATAAAAACTGAGGATCTATCTGATAGCCTGCCACCTGTCTGTGACACAGTAGCCACTGACTTATGCTCCACAGGCATTGATATCTGCAGTTTCAGTGAAGATATAAAACCTGGTGACTCTCTCTTACTGAGTGTTGAGGAAGTACTCCGCAGCTTAGAAACTGTTTCAAATACAGAGGTTTGTTGCCCAAATTTGCAGCCGAACTTGGAAGCCACTGTATCCAACGGACCTTTTTTGCAGCTTTCTTCCCAGTCTCTTAGCCATAATGTTTTTATGTCCACCAGTCCTGCACTTCATGGGTTATCATGTACAGCAGCAACTCCGAAGGTAGCAAAATTGAACAGAAAACGATCCAGATCAGAAAGCGACAGTGAGAAAGTTCAGCCACTTCCAATTTCTACCATTATTCGAGGCCCAACATTGGGAGCATCTGCTCCTGTGACAGTGAAACGGGAGAGCAAAATTTCTCTTCAGCCTATAGCAACTGTTCCCAATGGAGGCACGACACCCAAAATCAGCAAAACTGTACTTTTATCTACTAAAAGCATGAAAAAGAGTCATGAACATGGATCCAAGAAATCTCACTCTAAAACCAAGCCAGGAATTCTTAAAAAAGACAAAGCCGTAAAGGAAAAGATTCCTAGTCATCATTTTATGCCAGGAAGTCCTACCAAGACTGTGTACAAAAAACCCCAGGAAAAGAAAGGGTGTAAATGTGGGCGTGCTACTCAGAATCCAAGTGTTCTTACATGTCGCGGCCAACGCTGCCCTTGCTACTCTAACCGCAAAGCCTGCTTAGATTGTATATGTCGTGGCTGCCAAAACTCCTATATGGCCAATGGGGAGAAGAAGCTGGAGGCATTTGCTGTGCCAGAAAAGGCCTTGGAGCAGACCAGGCTCACTTTGGGCATTAATGTGACTAGCATTGCTGTGCGTAACGCAAGCACCAGCACCAGTGTAATTAATGTCACAGGGTCCCCAGTAACGACGTTTTTAGCTGCCAGTACACATGATGATAAAAGTTTGGATGAAGCTATAGACATGAGATTCGACTGTTAAATCAGTGGGTCTTTAAACCTACCTCTGGTAGGCAAATAGCTACAGTTTTACGGCAGCTATGGTTCTGTTGGTTTAACTTGCCGGAGCTCCTGCATATAGATCACTTGTATCAAGTGTTTTCATTGCTAAGTTATATGTGTTAGTGTCGGGGAAATAGTTTGCAGATAATGGAGGAGTAACCCTACAACTATATGTCCTTAGTTCTTACAGAACCTCATAGTTTGAGAACAAATGCTGATGCAACTGATTTATACAAAATGAACTTTGGCAAGGAAAATAACATTAACCTCATTGTTTATGGTCATGCTTTGTGCATAATCAAAGTTTATGATTAAATGTAAGGAAGTGGTATCTAGTCAGTTCATAAAGATTGTGCTAATTTTTTTGTGGAAAAGTAGCCATTAGTTTGTTCAGGAGACTCAGTGCTGCCTTCAGACGCCACATTGACGTTTCTCCTGTTGAAAAGCTGATGTGTCCAGCTCAACCTTTTTGCTGACATAATACCATTTCTGATCATGAAAATTGGCTACCGGTGTATGTAGCAGTTCTTAAATCAGCAGTATTATGAAAGAAAATTTGCCCCTCATTAGAATGCTTAAGAAATCTTTTAAAAGACTGAAATTCTGTCAGACTACAAATGTTCGGCTGTTGATGCTACAAACTCTTCTGAGTTTAGCTTCCTTTTTAGTTATGTCTGACTCATTTCTAGTGAAAAATCCTAAATCCTTCCTTCACTTTGAGCAATGTTCTAATTGGATAAATGAAGTAGAGAAGAGCAGTTTTTATTCTGAAAGTATTTGAGTTTAGACTATATTATATGACAGAGTTTTTTAAATTATAAAAAGGTGTTATTTAGAAATTGGGATTTATTTAAAATAATTTTGGAATAATGCCCCCAAATTTACCCAGATTTATATATTATACATATTGCCATTGGCCACTTTTGATTCCCCCCTCCCATCTAATAGTTTATTTGCCACAGACTTTTTATTTTGAATATGCTCCTATTTTTTTTAGGGTGCTATTCATTATGAAGGCTTCTTTATTGAGGCCTAATAAAAATGCCTTTTTATGAAGCCTGTGCATTTAGGTATGTTTGAAACTAGATTTTCTTTAGAATGCTCTTTTGCATGTAAAGCACAAACTATGTTTCAGTTTAAATGCACTCCTTCCCTTTTTTATGGGAAGATAAGTGAGTCACATTCTGTTGAAGGGAAATCTAGTCAGTTGCTTGAAAGAGCACAGCCCAAGTAAAACAAGGACTGGCTAGGTGTAAAAAAATAACCTTGTGAATTTTTGAAAGAAGAGTTGCTGCTTTGACAGTGCTTATTTAAAGAAAAATACTGCTGGAAAAGTTCCCATTTCTACTACGTTCACCATCTTTAGTGAGATCTGACATATGTTGAAGTTCTGTTTGATTTGGCACACAGCATGTTCAATGATGGTTACTCGCCTAGTACAAGACATGGAGAAGAAACTTTTGGACACAGAGCAGATGACACCTCCTTCTGTTTTGTAGTGTATCCTGGTGTCATTTTCTGTGAATGTGGTCAGGTAGAATTGTTTTTGTTGTTGTTGTTGGGCTTTTTTTTTTTCTTGGTCTCTTTTTTGGTGGGGTGGGGGTGGGCTAAAGCCATAGGAAGAAAAATGTGATGTATGTGTCCAGTATGTACTATTTTGTTTTTGTTTTGCAAGAAGAGTTGAACTATTTTTGATAACAAGAGTAAATGGTGGAAAATGCTTCTTAGTTGTCTTGTCTTTATTTGCTTTCCAAATTTTGGAATTTTATTTAATTCCTTTTAAGTGTTAGCAGTGTCTTATGAAACATGTATTTACCTAAAAGTTTGTAACAATTTTGTGTCAACCAGATACCCTGCTATATAAACTTGTAAACCTGTTCTTCACTAATGATCACTGCAAAAATGACTAGAAATGAGATTGTACACATGGATGATTAGGGTATATTTTGCAAATCTCCCAAACCTTCCTAATATTATGATCTTAAAATTCATAGAGTACTTTATTGCTTCCCAGGTTTGATACTCTTAGTTTTGTGTTTTTTTGATGCATGGGAGGTTGGCAATATAGACAAAGTGGAAATCATTAGTATGTGAGGGCCTCGATTGTTATGTAATATTGCCAATGATGAATTCAGGTTGTTTTTAGCACAAGTTTCTCTTTTTTATGCTGGTATTCTCACTGCCACATTTTTGGAAACCTGTATTACACTTTAAATCTATCAATAAATGATAGTTTTCTAATTCTATGTTGTAGAATACTGAGGAGTTTGGGATAGCATGCTCTGGTCTGTATTAATTTGGGGAAGAATAATTAATTATGGTGCTTTGACTTTTTTACTGTTTCTCTTTATACCACAAGTTATTTAAGAATGCTGACCAATGGGTAATCTGGGAGTGATTGATAGCATTACTGAAGTAACTGGATTTACTTCTTCAGGGTATGAAACCACCAAGACAAGAACAGCATTTAATATGGCACATCTTTAATGTTATTTTGAGTCTTTGTTATTAATATAAATGGCCAGATGACCTTTTACGGTAGGTGATCTTAGAGCTGATGATTTATCTTTTTAATTAGCTTCATCACGTCTACATTTCCATATAGTTCGGTGGTATATTCCTAGGATAGAGAGTCTTTTTATTTTGGTTGTGTTCCTAGTTTTGCTTAAAACAATTCATTTTTCTGAAAAGAAAGTTTTTTACAACAAATGATAAATTAACTGTCCTTTCCCACATTGCAGGTAATACAGAATGCTTTAGAAAATACTAAATTCAAAGTATAGTGTCTAATTCTAATATGTGGATGGTGTTTTATGCTTTTCTCCCTCTTCAAATATTCTAAGTATTTAATAACACACAATTACACATTCATTTAAAGTAATTATAGATACTACTGAAGTCCCCTTTTATCCTGTGAATCCCACGTTCCCCAACCCTGCTCCCTTTTGCCAAAGGAAATAAATCACTTTTTACTTTAAGATACTGTCCTTCCAACAGATCTGTTTGTAGTTTTCCCAGGGGTTCAAAAAATGTTTTAACCTCAAGCTTGTCTACAATGTTACTCTTTCAGATATAAAAATGTGTTGCAAATGTAATTAAAACCAAAAGTATATAGTGATTATCTTAGTGAATGTGATTCATATTTAACAATTTTATTTAGTTTTGCAAAAAGGGAAAAACAGTTCATGCAGTCTTCACTCAAGCACACCTTAACATTTCCAAAAGCTGAGCAAATGATATATTTCATTTAATCAGATTGAAGTTTTATAAATACACTGTATGTGGTACACAGTGGTGGCATGTAAAATGCAAGGGAAATACATGGAATTTTACTAGTTTGATTATCACTATGAAACTAATTTTTCATTGGATAACATTAAGATAACCCTCAACTTACCTGTAATCAAGGGGCCAGGGATAATGTAACAACTTGAAATTTCCAGTTTGGTGGGTTATATTTAGCATGATCTTTATCAGAAGGTCAAATATATATTATTGTAGTTCAGAATTCACATTCTTTGCATTCAGCTCTAAGAAAGGAGTACGATGAAACACATTCTTATAGTTACTGAGTATGTTATAATTTGGGCAACCCAAATTAGTCTATCTTGAGTAGTATTAATAACTGTACTTTAAAAATAACAACAGACTTTTAAAACCAAACACTGACCAAAGTGAAGCGAAGAGAACTTCAGTAAGAATAAGGTAAAAACAAACACAAAATCCCCCAAACCCAAATGGTTAAAAAATGTATATTGTGAAACTGACTTGCATTTTTACTTTTTTGTAAGTTTTAGAACTAGTTTAGATCATTTTGAATAATAAAACTTTTAAAATCTGTTATTTAAAAGTATTACCTTTTTTGTATTTTTATCTGAAATTAAAAATAAATAGTTGCTTTCCTTCCCTGGTAAAGGCTGGATGGAATTGGTAAATTTCATGTTACTATATAAATCTATTAATTAATGTGTTTAGATTGCATTTAATGTTTCCTAAACATTCAGTCATATTTAAATTTTCATTCTTCTGGGTGAACTGTTAAGTAGTTGTATAGTTCCACTTTCTATTATAGTTAAAATAGAAGATCCGTTCTAATCAAGAAGGTAAAGTAACAGGGCAGTGGGAGGACCCTGTGACAGGCAGGATTGCTAACTCCCTTACTGCGTGAAGTGATGTCCATTTCCTACGTCTTCCTCTCCTACTTTATGTCCACCGTGCCCTAAGGTTTGATTATTTCAATGCTTGGCTTTTACCACCAGCAAAGGGACCAAAGATTGATGTGGAAAGAGAAGCTATTCTGACACTTTGAAGACTGGTTAAAAAAGAATGGAGGGGAGAAGTTAATAGAGGTGAATGTTAAAAAGTTGCTTGGTGGCTGGTTTCTGTCCATCCTTTTTGAAATTTCAGGTTTTTTTCCCCCCAAGGATATTGTAGGATTTGGTTGCACTGTGGCCTGCTGAAAAAAATGTAGGATTCTGTATTGAACACAACCACCGCAATAGTAAACAACAGCTTTCTCTTTTGGGGATATACCATTATTTTCTTTGATTTTTATGGTAAATATTGAGGTGGTTGAAGTATTTGGAATAGAAAGGAATAATGTTTAGGTAGAGGCTTGTACTCTTGTCCTCGTCTAATACTCAGTGAAAAAAAGGGTATGGTAAGAACTTTTCATAAAGTATTTCATTATCCCAGTAAGTCTTGAAGTAGGCCTTCTGATAGGAAGTAAAGATGGGGCATCAATGGATTTGGAGAGTAACAAATCATTCAATAGTTCTCTACAAATGTTCAATTCAAAGGACTTTTTTCTTCAAGTATGAGTCAAATTCTGTACTGTCTTCATTTGAGAAGTTTTGAGATTTTATATAAGATCCAGAGTTAGGTTGGGGAGGGGCAGAGCTTGTCAGCCAGTTGGAAGGCCCAGTGGTTACAATACCTGAGGATGTAAAGTGACTAGCAGTTTGGCAGGTCATTGTAAAATTACATTATACCAGGTTAAGTTCAAGATCTCTGAACTCCAGTATACATAATTAAAAGAGGTCTCTGAGATGTTTTGGCAGTGCTTTCATTAACTAGGGCTGATTCAATTCTGGAGGCCCTTAAGTTTTCAAGTTCCAGAATATTCTGACTCAAGTTTTCTGCAAGTGAAGGTATCTTCTAGGCTCCATAGGAGCCCCGAGGGGCCTCAGGGATGCTGGCCAACATGAGGCAACTTCTGTGGTTGGCACTGTCCCTAAGAGATCCTTGGTACATTCAGGGGTGTAGAGTGCTGATCCGCAGACTTCGGAAGGTGACAGTATGTGATACTTGCTTCCAAGGAAAAGCTCTGCAAGAGGTTTGAGGCAAACTAGAGGAGCCTCCTAAGTTGAGTGTGTATCTAGATTTACTGCTTAAAAACGTTTTTAAGTTCCTAGTGCAGACAGGCATCCTCCAAGCCTTTCAAAAGCAGTATGCAAATAGAGAATCCACTAGGAAAAAATATTTAAAATACACATCTTCCGTTTATGTAGATATTGGCAGCTACTCTTCATCCACTGACTGTAGCTTTCCACATTTCTCTGAAAGGCTTGAGGTTATTTTATTGCCTTTGTTTCCAAATTCAGATGGAGAGGCAGGTTCATCTGTTTCATAATCTTCAAAGGAGCTGAAAGAACAAAGCAAAAGTTACTGATTTTTGTTGTTATAAGGTTTTCACATTTGGGTAGAAATCTGGCAAACCAGGGCCAGAAGGCCAGCTTCTTGAGGTTCCCCTCAGTTGTTGAACAGTAGCTATACACAGCCGAGCTGCCCCGGAGGAGCCAACAATCTAGAAAACATTTTTCTCCTTATTCCTTACACTATCTTCCTGGCTATTCCTGAGGTTTGTTTTAGGCAGAGATGGCAAAACAGTTTTTCTCTTTTCTGGGGCCGGCGCCGTGGCTCACTTGGTTAATCCTCCACCTGCAGCCATATGGGTGCCAGGTTCTAGTCCCGGTTGCTCCTCTTCCAGTCCAGCTCTCTGCTGTGGCCAGGGAGTGCAGTGGAGGATGGCCCAAGTGCTTGGGCCCTGCACCCCATGGGAGACCAGGAGGAAGCGCCCGGCTTCGGATTGGCGTAGTGCCAGCTGTGGTGGCCATTTGGGGAGTGAAACAATGGAAGAAAGACCTTTCTCTGTTTATAACTCTGTCAAATAAAAGTTTCTCTTTTGGTTGATGATCGTTTGAGGTTTTTTTTTTTTTTTTTTTTTTTTTTTTTTTTTTTTTTTTTTTTGAAAGGCAGAGTTATAGATCTTCCATCTGCTGGTTCACTCCCCAAATGCTGCAATGGCCCGGAGATCCTTTTCTGGATCTCCCATCTGTACACACATGGTGGCTTAATCCACTATGGACAGCGCATATTCTCCAGCTACATCTGAGCTGAGAAAAATAAATGTGCTCATTTACTAATATCAATTACAATGTCTGACATCACTGGCTTAACCTTGCTCACCCTTTGCAGGGCCCCCCCCTCTATGTGAGTTTCTACAGCATTAAACTTGTTTTTAAAATTTATTTTCATTTTGTTTGAAAGCCAGAAAAAGAAACAGATCTTCCATCTGCTGGTTCACTCCCCAAATGCGCTCAAGCCAGGGCTGGGCAGCCTGAAGGCAGGAGCACAGAACAATCTGAGTCTTCCAGGTGGGCGGCAGGGAGGCAGGTATTTGAGCCATCACCTGCTGCCCCCCAGGGTGTGCACCGGCAGGAAGGTGGCTCAGAGCCAGAGCATCTGGGACTTGAACTAGGCATTCCAGTATGGTAAGCAGACATTGCAGGTGGTGATCTAACCTGCTATGATAAATGCCCACCTCTCTAAAACATTAGTTGGGTAGATATCAGAGAAGATTAAGTTTACCTGATGTTTGGAAAATTGTTCCCTGTCAGTCTAGCTTGTGATATTGTCATGTAAATAATTTTATAAAAGTATTCCAGTTAATTCCTAATTTGTTTTCTCATCTCTGAGGCCTCAGTGGAACAGTGAATGCTAGATAAGGAGGGAAATTTGCTCCAATGAGTGAAGTGACTGAAATATGTTTATTTTTGGGAACAAAAGTTTTAGTTAATTCTAGTAGTGCATTATCAGACACTTAACTGCTTATTTCCTGTGGAAGTGGAAGACATTTTCCACCTCGTGGTACTCTTAATTTGGTGTTTGCAAGCTTTCAGTCTCTTAAGTACTACACTGCGTATCTGAGAATAAGGCATGGTTTCAAGGAGTTACCTGAGGTGGGACTCATCCAGTAAATAACTGTTCTTAAGCATGAGCCAAATGCTAGGACAACAGTGACAAAGACTGACCCAGCCCCTTCTCCCAACTCGAGCAGCCTTAAGAGGAATAGTGGTTAAGTGATTTATCCGCAGAACATGGGCTTTGGAGTCAGATTAAGGCTCCATGCTGGGTTTGATCATTTTAGTGAATGACCTCCTCATTTAGCACTTGGAGCCAGAAACCTGGCTGGTTATCTGAATTTCCTCTTCCCTTCTCCCCTTTCTTGTTTTAACATTTTCAGTAGCTTCCCCAGGCCCTGCATGATATGGTCTCTGCTAAACTCTCCAACCACACTCCACTCTTGCGTACTGTGCTCTAGCTACACCAAGTTTTTCAAATTCTTCAACACGATGGTTCTTGGCTCTGAAACCACTGCACTTATTTTTCCCTTTGCCTAGGATATTTTTACTCCATTTTCCCCATAATTATCCTTTTTAACCTTTAGGTTTGATCACATCATTATGAAATTCTTTCCTCAGTATTAAGTTGCAACTTTCCAGTTTTGATACATCCTTGTTTCTTTCATAATTCATATAATTACACGTCTATAGTGTCCATTTTGTAACCCAGTAATTTCCTTTGGTATAGTGACTGGCACTAGGCACTCAAAGTGAACTGCTGAGAGAAAAGTGATGCCTTAATGCTCTTGTTAAGCAGTGTAGACGTTGTGGATAGGTGGAGCCAGTAACATGGTGAGGTGCAGGAGTCGGAGCCACTGAAACCAGATCTGTGAGGGCCTTCATCTGTAATACTCTCCTGGAATTCTTGAGCACAAGAAGAGAATGTTAACTGACTCCCAAGTGGCTGCCTCTAATGAAGATTATTTTATGAGGTGAGTGAGCAAAGGGGTCATAGTATTAAAGCAGCATTCACATGACTCACCACTGACTACAAATCATAGGTAGCAGATTGGGAACAAATTTCTTAATACTGTGTTGTTAGCATGGAGGAAAATAATGGCTCTTGTAATCTTGCCAGCACCACCACTGCCTTTAGAGACCTCTTTCCCTAATTAAGTTTTCCCTTTCTGATGAGCAGTTTCTGGACACATGTGAAGGGTGGTTCTGCAGATTAGGGGATGCAAATTAGTAACTGGCAAGAATAGACAGTGATTGGCAGACACCTAGGCTGATGAAGGGCTGCGCACAGTTTCTGGGTATGTTCTGGTAGTTGTGGTTTTAGTCTTATTTCTGTGATTCTAACTTTACAGAAGCAGAGGGATATACTATTTAATTTAGGGCTTGTCTGGGGAAATCCAAGACATAAGGTGGCTATAATGCTGTTTAGAAATAGGTGTGGGGCCGGTGCCGAGGCTCAATAGGCTAATCCTCTGCCTGCGGCGCTGGCACCCCGGGTTGTAGTCCCGGTCGGGGTGGCAGATTCTGTCCAGCTCTCTGCTGTGGCCTGGAAGTGCAGTGGAGGATGGCCCAGGTCCTTGGGCCCTGCACCCACATGGGAGACCAGGAGAAGCACCTGGCTCCTGGCTTTTGGATCAGTGTAGCTCAGGCCGTGGTGGACATTTTGGGGGGTGAACCAACAGAAGGGAGTCCTTTCTCTCTAACTCTGTTAAATAAAAAAAGCAAAAAGGTGTGAATTTTATATTTCTAGAAACATAGCCTAAGCCATTTATATAAAATGGATTAAATGAAATATTTTGGAAGTTTGGTGTGTGTTTCACTGAATTTCCCCAACTCATTGATGAACTAGAAAATGTTTTGTCAACTCTTGATGAAGTTACCTAGAACACACCACATACTCCTCTGGCCTGGCAAGCTGAGGTCACTGCATTTTGATGGCTGGGTACCTCTTTCAGTTTCCCGGAGTCACCACCCATCATTCTTATTCCTCATGATGTGAAGGACATACACAAGTTTGGCTAAGTATATCCTTATAGACTTGATGGCAGAGTGACAGAATTTCATTCCTTTTTATTAAGTACAGTCCCAAGAGTTTGTAACAGTAAATATTATCTGTTGAAATAAATTTGGCCTTTGATTTCTTTGGTTGCATATGCAAAATAAAATATTAACTGCCGGTCCATATAAAGGCTGTTTATTCAGCATGGTAGAAAAATGATTCAAAGTCTATCATTCTCTTTCTCCCCCCCCCCCCCGCCCCGCCAGTAATCCAATATACACCATACGAACCCCCTCCTACCTGCATGGTGTCCCTGGCTGCCCTGTTAAATGCTCCTACCTCAACTGAGAGTGGTCAGGCTTTGGACAACCTCTGTTAGCAGCTCCAGTCTTGGGCAACTGCTCTGATGGGTTTCTGGCTGGCTGCCTTTATCTACAGTGCTTGATTTTCCGGTGCTGATGGGAGTAAATGTAGATGTCTTAGAAAGAGTAACTCACATATGTTTATGCTTGATATAAAGGGAAAAGCTGCCTTTAACAATATTCAGTAAAAATCGATTCTGAATTACCTGAACGTCAAGTAACAGGAGAAAATGCATGTGAGTTACTGCTTAGAACACCCTGAAGCATTAAGTCATGTTTTAGACACACTAGTAACATTTAGAATAATAATAATAAAAAAGACTACAGTGTAAACAATAGTTATCTCTGGATCACTGAGCCAAGGGTGGTTTTATTTTTCTATATTTTCCAATTTTGCTGCAAGCCTACATTTTTCTACTAAATGAATAAAGACCCCCTGAATTAAAAAAAAAAAAGTTTAATGGGTTTATTCAAATGTAAAGCTGTTGGTGAAATACCAAATACCTTGTGAGAAGGCACTTTGAAGATAATGTAAAAGGACTTAACATAAAGGTCTCAAGTAGTCAAGTAGCAGGTTTACAGCAAAGCTTGTTTGATTACTGCACATCTGTTTTTCTTTTTTTTGACAGAGTTAGAGAAAGGTCTTCCTTCCATTGATTCACCCCCCAAAATGGCCACCACAGCTGGCGCGCTGCACTGATCTGAAGCCAGGCGCCAGGTGCTTCCTCCTGGTCTCCCATGCGGGTGCAGGGCCCAAGCACTCGGGCCATCCTCCACTGCCCTCCCGGGCCACAGCAGAGAGCTGGACTGCAAGAGGAGCAACTGGGACAGAATCGGGCGCCCCAACCGGGACTACGACCTGGGGTGCAGGCGCCGCAGGTGGAGGATTAGCCTAGTGAGCCACAGCACTGGCCACGCTCATCTGTTTCTTAAGATAGTCACTCCCTTTAGCTTGCATAATATCAAATTCTTGTGGTGTTTTCAACTATTGTAGAAGCCATAAGAATGTTAATTATAAATATGGTATCATAACTTGTCATCTTTGTATGTGACCCCTTGAGTTGAGCAAGTGTAAGTACTGGCCCCTGTCTTTCTGATTTCCCCAGTGAGCATTTGTGACTGAGGCTGGATGTCTGCTGCCTCCTGCTGTGGAGGGCCTTGCACCTGAGACCGGAAAGCATGACCAGCCTCGAATCCGCTGATGACAAGCACTTGGCACAAAGGCTACTATGCTGTCAGATGGTAAAGAAGATGGAGAATTTTGAGTTCTTTGTGGAGGGTCACTTCTGGGATCCTGCAGATATCTTGGCAGTGAGGGTGGCTGTTGGCTGTCTTCTGGAGCATTCTCACTGAGGACCTCTAGCATTCCCAAAAATCCCCCAGGTGCTGGGATTACAAGACAAAGAAAAGGTTCCTCGCCCTTGAAAAGTCCACAATGGCAAGACAAATACTTCCATTTCTTGGGGCACTGAAATGCAAGCCACTGTTAGATACGTTATCTCTGATTCTCAGTGCAATCCTGCCAGTCATACAGAAGACATCTGGGTGCCTGGCACTTTGCCCTAGGAATGAAAAGGTAAGGGACTGCTAATGTTATGGCTGATTAAACTCTAGTTCCAGGAGGTTAGGTGCTGTGGCTAAGGTCACAGAAATGGTGGTGATAAACAGCTAGCATTTACTGATGATAGTCACTATGCCTAAGGGCTTTATATCACACACATCATTTTACTTAATCCCTAAAACAGCATGGTGTGGCAGGTGCTACCCTCACTGTACAGGGGCATGCTGAGGCTTGGACGACTGGGATCTTGCAGCCAGTGAGAGCCCAAGGATTTGAATCTAACTCCAAATTTCATGCTCTTGACCTTGCTGTTACATGTTGCTTCTTTTCTCAAAGGGAGTAGTAATAGCTACCATGGTCAGCAGCTGAGTGCCAGGTGTTTACATGAGTTATCTCAGATTCTCACAACTACCTTGGAAGGCAGTTACTAGTATTTTCTGAAACTGAAGCTCAGGAGTCAGGTAACCTGCCCAGCTGGTGCATGGACCAGATCTGTCCGGTTCCTAAGTCTCTTCCCATAGTGCCTACACTGCCTCCCTTTCTAATAGGACAGGCTGGCAATGTCTCTGTGAGAGTTCCACTCACTCTGGCTTATCTGTAACTCCTCTTAAGATGAAGCCTTGCGTCTGGGATCTGGCCTTGCTTTGAACCAGACAGGCAGGTATTACTCCTGTAAACGGGCCTTTGGTTTCCTCTGCTGACATTCTGGTGTACACGCCACAGGCTGGGCTGTTGAAAGCTTCTTCCCCCTTGGGACCTTATCACCCACATGTGTTCTGTGTAGGTCTTGTCTTATCTCCCATAATATGAGAAGAGGGGTGCCCAGCAAGAGCCTCTCGTGTGCACTGGTCGAATTTCACCACAGCTGGTCCCTGCATCTCCTCCTGTGACCCCTGCCTGTACCGTCTGCACCCTCTGCCTCCTGCTGCTCCTCCTCTTCCTCCTCCCTCCATACACATGGGCACCTTCTCTGTGCCACAAGTTGGAACAAACTTCTGCTGGAGCCACTTGTTTATTCTTTGGCTGCCATCAGGCTTTTGTTTTTAGATAAACGTACCTGTGTTTAGGCTAGCTATCTCTTTTCTCCTCCCTTTAGAGCAGGTTAGAAAACAATCTAATTCCATCTTTGTAAAACAGATTATCTGTCTGCACAGAAATATCTAGAAGGATAAATTTCAAAGCGCTAGGACAGGCTATCTCTGGGTAAAGGCTTTTAGGTGAAGATTTTTGTGTATTAACTTTCATGAAGCTGGTGCCGCAGCTTACTAGGCTAATCCTCCGCCTTGCGGCGCCGGCACACCGGGTTCTAGTCCTGGTCGGGGCGCCGGATTCTGTCCCGGTTGCCCCTCTTCCAGGCCAGCTCTCTGCTGTGGCCAGGGAGTGCAGTGGAGGATGGCCCAAGTGCTTGGGCCCTGCACGCCATGGGAGACCAGGATAAGTACCTGGCTCCTGCCATCAGATCAGCGCAGTGCACCGGCCGCGGCAGCCATTGGAGGGTGAACCAACGGCAAAGGAAGACCTTTCTCTGTGTTTCTCTCACTGTCCACTCTGCCTGTCAAAACAAACAAACAAACAAACTTTCATGAAGTGAACATTATGTACATAGGTGAAGAGGTGAAGGAGAATAATCTTTATTAAAGCAATACAGCTAATTATGTGAACCTCATATATTATAGAACAGTATTAAAAAACCCAATTACTTGAAATCCCACAGCCCAGAGTTTTGTAACCTTGAGCTATGAAATTTTTAAGCACTTTTAAATGTCTGTATGACATAAACATACCATGACTTACTTAGCCATTCTATTAACACATTTGTGGGTTTTTTTTTTTTATTTAAAAAAAATACTAATGTGGAGAGAGCAGCTCTGACTTTCTGATTATGATGCATCCCCGAATCAGAAGTAGGGAGTCGGAGGCGTACACCGAGGCTGTGGCTGCATGCGGCCACATGGCTTCTCAGGGCACTGGACCAATACGCTTGCACCAGCAGCGTCTAGAAATGCTCGTCTCCCTGCGTGGTGCAGCAAGTGTGAGCTGTCGCTGCCCAGTGCTGCTTCCAGAAGGCTGTGCAGCGGCTGTATTTCTGTCTGCATCTGACTTCCCTGCTATGACGGGAATCTTGTCTTTGTTTACTATACCCAGTACAGCTTAGTATACAGGAGGAATGCAAACAATGAATCATCTTAAAAAATTATTGCCGATTTAATAAGCTACAAATTTGGGGCTCTCACTTTTTTTTCATTTGAGAGAAGAGAGAGAAAAAGTGTGTCCCAAATAGCCACACTGGCCAGGGGGCTGGAGCTGAGAACCGAATCCAGGTCTCCTACAATGGTGGCAGGAACCCAACCATTGGAGCCATCACTGCTGCTTTCCAAGGTCCACACTAGCAAGAAGCTGGAACCAGGAGCTGGAGCAACGAGTCAAACTCAGGCACTTTGATGTGGGATCCAGGTGTCTCAGACCCCTAGTGTCTTAATGCCCGCCCAGATCTTGCTTCTTGCAAAAACAGCTTTATTAATTTACATAGCATAGTTTATCAATTTTAAGTGTTCAGTACATTCTGGTAAATTTTTACAACTGTGCAACCATTGCCATAATTCAATGTGAGAACACTTTGATCTCCCTGTCTGCTCCTCCACCTCGTTCCCACTTACATTCAGTCTCCACTGTCAGTCCTGGAACTCGGCAACACTGATCTGTTCCCTGGTGCTGGAAGTTTTCCTACTCTAGAAGTTTCACTTACATGGATTCGTATTAGTCTCTTCAACGTCTGGCTCTTTTCATGTAGAATGGTATTCTGAGAGATTCATCCATGTTGCATCAGTTAGTTCGTTCCTTTTATTTTGAGGTATAACTGACAACAATAAAATGCTCATTTATATATAATTAATGTTTTAATTCTTTATCCATCTTGGAAATAACACTCAATATAATGAAAATATCCATCGCCTTCCCCTTTACCCAAGTTTCCTTGGTGTCCTTTTGTAATCACTGCTCACCTTCCTAGGCAACCACTGATCTATTTCTGTTACTATAAATCAGAATGCATTTTTAAAAGTTTGCAAGTAGAATTGTACAGTATATACTTTTCTGTTTGGCTTTAGTTTGCTTATTTTGATATTTGTCTTTGTTGTATTTATCAGGAGTTTGTTAATTTACTGCTGAGTGGCAGTCCCCCAGCTTGATGGACATCTAGATTACTTCTTGTTTGGGGCTGTTAAGGGTAATTCTGCTTTGAACATTCCTGCCCACATCTCTGGGTGCACATTTTTCCTGGGTAGAATTTCGGGAGTGGAATTACTGAATCATATGGTTAGTATATGTTAAATTTCCTAAGAAACAGCCAAACTTCTCAAAAGAAGCTGTATATTTTTATACAACCAAGGTTCCAGTCTCTTCACATCATTGCCAAGTGGTGACCTTAGTTGTCCCAGGGGCTGTGTAGTATATTTCATTATGGTTATAATTTGTATGATATAGAGCATTTTTTCACATACCGATTTGTTATTTGTGTTTCTTATGTAATGAAGTGTTTATTATTATTATTATATATTTTGTTCATTAAAAACTGGGTATGAGTTTTTTTTTTAATATATTTCAGGTATGAGTCCTTTATCAGAATGTTTTGGAAATATTTTCTCCCAGTCTGTCTTTTCATTTTCTTAATGGTACCTTTTGAAGAGCAACACTTTATCAAATTTTAAAAAATGTTCTTGCCTGAAAAAGGTCACAAGAATTTTTCCTGTTTTATTCTAGAAGTCTTATGGTTTTAGCTCTTACATTTCAGTCTGTGATTCATTTTGGTTATTTTTTGAGGTATGTATCAAGGTTTTTTTTTTCACATGTATATCCAATTATTTCATCATTTCTGAAAATACTACCCTTTTGGTTGAAAATTAGTTGGACATATATATGTCTATTTCTGGAATACTTCACTGATCTAACATGTACACTTAACAATGCTGAGTCCTTGCTTTATAGTAAGTTTTGTTCTTTTTAAAAAGCATTCTGGCTAGGTACTTTTAATTTCTATATAAATTTGACTTGGCTTACTATTTTCTACAAAAAAAAATTTGCAGATATTTTTATAGCTTAGGTTCTGAAGATCACTTAGGAGGAAAAATGACATTTTAACACTACTGAGTCTTCTAACTCCATTTAGGTCTTAAAATTTTTTTAAACATTATTATTTGAAAGGCCTAGAGAGATAGGAAGAGACTGAGCGTATGAAACCTCTCTCTCTCTTTTAAAAAATTTTTTTTTATTTGAATGGCAGAATTATAGAGGGAGGGTGGGCAGGACAGCATCCACTGGTTCACTCCCTGAATGGCCACAATAGTGGGAGCTGGGCCTGTGTTAAGCCAGGAACTTTGTCATCCAGGTCTCCTCTTCAGGTGGTGGGGATCCCAAATGGCATATTAAGCCACTGTGTCAAATGCATGCCCCTCTGTTATTCTTCATGTAGATTTCTCAATGTTTTCTACATATAGATCACATCATCTGTAAATAAAATTTTACTTTTTTCCAAAGTGTACTGCTTTTACTACCATATTCTTGTCTTACTGTACTGGAGGGGATCTCCCAGTTACAATGTTGAGCAGAAATGGTGAAGAACAGAAACAATCTTGCCTGGTTACTGATCTTAGGGGAAGGTATTCCGTTTTCACCACAGTGTGATGCTAACCAGAGACTCCCTTTATCCTGTTGAGGACATGTCTTTCTATCCTTACTTGGGTGAGTATTGTGAATGGATGTGAGATTTTATCAATGAGCAGGTTTTTTTTTTTTTTAATTATCCTATAGTGATTTTACATTAATTTATTTTTGAATGTTAAGTCAGCATTTAACATTAATGTTAAATTCAAATGTTAAGGCCGGTGCCGCGGTTCACTTGGCTAATCCTCCGCCTGCGGCGCCGGCACCCTGGTTCTAGTCCCGGTTGGGGCACCGGATTCTGTCCCGGTTGTTCCTCTTGCAGTCCAGCTCTCTGCTGTGGCCCGGGAGGGCAGTGGAGGATGGCCCAAGTGCTTGGGCCCTGCACCCGCACAGGAGACCAGGGGGAAGCACCTGGCTCCTGGCTTCGGATTGGCACAGCACGCCAGCCATAGCGGCCACTGCAGGGTGAACCAACAGAAAAAGGAAGACCTTTCTCTCTCTCTGTCTCTCTCACTGTCTAACTCTGCCTGTCCAAAAAAATAAATAAATAAATTTTAAAAATTCAAATGTTAAGTCATTCCTGGGATAAATTCTACTTAGTCATGGTGTAGAATCTTTTTTATATATTGTTAGATTTGATATACTAATATTTTAAAAGTTTACATTTTTCATTTCTAATGATGTGTTTTGTCTGGCTTCGGTATTAGGGTAATACTTGGCTATTGTATAAAGAAAATGAGTGTGAACGCTTTCCTTCCTTTATTTTTTCAAAGTATTTATGAGAGATTTGTATTCCTTTCCCTTAAATATCTGACAGAAGTCATGAGCGAAGTCATTTGGATTTGTACTTTCATGTGGGGAACACTTTGAATAACTGATTTGGAGTCTTTACTTGATGTATCTGCTCTGATTGTCCATTTTTGTTAGTTTTGGTCATTTTGAGCTTTTACATAGTTTTGTCCCACTACATCTAAGTGAAATTTATTGAGATAAAGTTATTCATAATATAACTCTTAACTTCTGTATGTCTATTGTGATACTGCTTCTTTCATTCTTGATTTTGTTAATGTATGCTCCCATTCCTCTCTCACCTTCTGCTAGGTTTAGCTCAAGGTTTATCTCCCCTTGTCCCTCTTTCCAAAGAATCAACCTTTGGTTTAATTCCTCTCATTTTGTATTTCATGGATTTCTAGTCTGATCTTTATTACTTACTTCTTACTATTCTGAGACTTGTTTGCTCTTCTTTTTCTAGCTCAATGTGGAAGCTTTATCACTGATGTTAGACTTTTCTATGCCATAAGTGTTCCTCTAAGCACTGTAAAGCACTCAATATATTTTCATTTGTTCTCATTGAGGAGAATTTTAAATTTCCCCATGGTTTCTTCTTTAACATAGTTTTTTTTTTTTTTTTTTAAGATTTTATTCATTTATTTGAGAGGTAGAGTTACAGACAGTGAGAGGTGGAGGCAGAGAAAGGTCTTCCTTCTATTGGTTCACTCCCCAGACGGCCGCAATGGCTGGACCTGCGCCGATTCAAAGCCAGGAGCCAGGAGCCAGGAGCCTCCTCCCAGTCTCCCATGTGGGTACAGGGGCCCAAGGACTTGGGTCATCCTCTGCTGCTTTCCCAGGCATGTTAGCAGGGAGCTGGATTGGAAGTGGAGCAGTCGGGAGTCTAACTGGTGTCCGTCTGGGACGCCACCGCGGCAGGTTGCAGCTTTAATCCACTGAGCCACAGTGTGGGCAACTATGATTGGCTTTTAAAAAGAGCTCACGGTGGGCTGGTGGCGTGGCTCACTTGGTTAATCCTCCTGCGGCGCTGGCATCCCATATGGGCACCGGATCCTGTCCCGGTTGCTCCTCTTCCAGTCCAGCTCTCTCCTGTGGCCCGGGAGGGCAGTGGAGGATGGCCCAAGTGCTTGGCCCCTGCACCCACATGGGAGACCAGGAGGAGGCACCTGGCTCCTGGCTTGGGATCGGTGCAGCATCAGCTGTGGCAGCCATTTGGGGAGTGAACCTACGGAAGGGAGACCTTTCTCTCTCTCTCTCTCTCTCTCTCTCTCTCTCTCTCTCTCTCACTGTCTAGCTCTATCTGTCAAATAAATAATAATTTAAAAAAAAAGAGCTCATGGGTGCTGCTGTTACCTTTGGTTCTTACATGTGAAAAATATCCATCTGTGCCTTCATGCTTGAGTGTCATCCTGGATTAATATAAAACTGCTGGGTATGGAGCTTCCTCCTCTGGGAAGATTGTAAACATTGTTTTCCATGTCCTTCAGTGTTTAATTTTACTGTGGAGGTTCCGGAAGCAAAACTGGTTTTTCTCCCCCTTGTCTGGTTACTTGTATTTTTAAAAAATAAAAAGAGTAAAGCAAACCTTTAACTTCCTCCTTGAAGTCGCAGTGCACATCCGAGACCAAGCACTATTTATCGCCTGGATATGCTGTGACTTCTGACCTTTTGTCCTCAGGTGTTCCTTTATTCCCCAAAGCTTTTGTATTATTTTTGAATATTTTACATTCCATTTATTTTATTGCCTAATACATATAAATTCGATCCCTTTTGTTTTCCTTCCATGTAACTGACTGGTTTTCTTTTGGATACTCTATTTTTGTCCTTTTCTATTATATTTTAGTTGCCCTTCCAAAGCATTCTTCTTTGTCCCTGTTTTTTCTTCATGAAAGTCAAACACATACCCACAAAGTGATTTCAGTGCTTGTGTGGGATTACCCTGTGCACATGTGATACAACTTCATTAATCTACCAGGTACTTAAATGCTCTCCAGTTCTTCCCTGTTACAAACATCTGCATGTCTCCACTGTAGCAATGCAGATTTCTCAAGATCAACAGACCCTCGCTCCTGGTATGGAAGCTCCATGCTAGAGCATTCAGTCTCCTGTCTTCCCGTCTAATGCACTCATGATCAAGACAATCATTTTAAGAGTCTCCAGGTTATTGAGGTAAAAAAATGAAACCCCTGTTTTGTGCCTAGGCAGATTAAATAATCTCCAGATTAAAAAAAAAGTGGTTGGTGATGGCCTGTTCGGCACCCTCAAAACAGTCGCTGGAGACCTCACTGGAGAGGCAGTGGCAGGGTGCTCTGTGTGGAGGACTGCTCGTCAGTACCTCCCAGCTGGACCTGCTTTTCTTCATCCCTTCAGGTCCACGATTAGCTGACCCCTTCTCTTCTGGTTTCTGATTCGAGGCCAGCAGGAGGCCCCGTAGGCACACTGGAGGATATCAGGTTAGGTCTTGTTTCTAGCTGCTCCCTCTGGCTTCACTGCCAAAGGCTGGCTGAGTCCCATTACCGAAGGTCACACTTCCTGTCAGATGACCCTGTCTCTTTGGGTTCTGCTGACAGTCTCACTTCCTTGTTACTTCACGTGGAGGAATGGACATGGCTTCCTGACCGTTGTTAGCTCTGGGCATCTGTATCACTTTTTTGTTGGCTTCTCTAAAACCCTACTACATTTTTTGCAAATTGTTTTCAAATGTCTAGTTTCTATATGCTTACCTGTTATGCTTCATCCTACATATGCATAAAATGACAGGTGTAACATGAGATGATTGGCCGCACAACTCTGATTTCTCATAGTGAAGTATTAGAAATACGTCACTGAAGACTAAAATAATGACCCAACTACACAGTGCGAAACTACACAGCTGTAAATTATCACTCAGACACATCTGTGGAATAATCTCCAGTGTATAAAGTGTGAGAAAAGGTGCCAGTGAATTACACGATGCTATTTGTGTACGAGAAGAAAGAAAGGGATGTATATGTATGTGCATATGTCTGTGAAGAGTGCCTGTGAGCCTCTGCTAGGAAATGACGCTGGCTGCGTCTGGGGAGAACTGGGTAGTAGGAAAGGTTTTACTATTTATTCTTTTGTTTCTCGGAATCTTATATGAATGGATTATGTTAATGATAAGGATTGAGGGCCTTGGAGAAACAATTTCTAAGGAAGAATTAGAGGAATTGCTAAATCAGTCACTAGAAGATGATGGAAAAGTCAGCAAATTGAAATGTTCCAAACTGAAGTTCCTGGATAATCTAATTTCTTATATGATTCCTTTAAGGAATTTCATCCTGACTAATATAAATTAGGTGTGTAAGTTATTTCTTTTTCTTTTTTTAAGGGTTGAAACTTTTATTTAAGGTATACACATTTCTTGTATTTCATATATACAGACTGAGGAATATGGTGATACTTCCCACCCTCGCCTCCTCCTTCCCACACTCCCATCCTTTCTCCTCCCCCTTACTGCTTCTCAATTTTTATAATAATCTACTTTCAGCTTACTTTATACTCATAAAATTAACCCTACACTAAGAGTTCAGCAAATAATAAGAAAAAAAAACACTGTTCTTCAACAGTAGAGACAAGGGCCATAAACAATCATTGATCTCAAAGTGTCAATTTCATTCCTATACACTGCATTTTTGGGCACTCTATTAATTACTCAAGATCAGGGAAAACATGGTATTTATTTTTTTGGGACTGGCTTATTTTGCCAAGTATAAATGGTTTTCAGTTGCATCCATTTTGTTGCAAATGACAGAATTTCATTCTTTTTTATGTCTGAATCATATTTCAAAAGTTACTTCTTATCCAGCACTGGATGTACAAAACCATGCCTGATAGACATTGGTTCTAAATGTGATCATTTTTTTTTTTTTTTTAAAGAAGTTGCATTGCTGTAGCTTCCTCTCTCACTTGCAGGACTTACTGACATCACCGGAGCAGTGGTGTGGTACTCAGTGATCTTGCTTTCCAGTGAAAGGTTTGCCTTCATTAAAGGACTCGGGTTACGAGAAGACTTTATGAGGAAGGCAGGAGAGAATTCCCAGGGAAAATATTCACTTAACTGTTAGTTGGCTAAACCAGTTCTGTCTCTAATGAAAGGTGGTTTACATATCCTGACACGGGCTCCCCTGCTGGAGAGGCTCCAGTCACGGCCAGACCGACTCACCCTTCTTGGAATTGTGCTTGGGCAGACTCCTCGGCAACCAGAGTCTCGTACTCCTCAGCGGCAAACCTGTCCCAGTCGGAGGGCTCAGGCCCGTCGTTCTCCACGTCCTGCATAAGGGCACAGCGCAGGATACAAGAGTGATCAGAGAACTGGAGGCAGGTCACAGCAATGTTGTGTACAGCTGAAAACCCATCTGCGAGCTGTTTCATTTCAACGTGTTGAAAGCGGTGCTAAGGCAATACTCTTAAGGTGATTTTCTACAACTCAAACCACAAAACTGGGAACTGTGAGATATCTGAGGTTGAGATTCTTTAGTCTTCTCTTTTTTTTAAAGATTTTTTATTTGAAAGGCAGAGTTAGAGAGAGGCAGAGAGGCAGAGGGGGACAGAGAGGGAGAAAGAGAGAGGCAGAGAGAGACAGAGAGTCTATTCCATCTGCTGGTTCACTCCCCAGATGGCTGCAACGGCGGGAGCTGTGCCAATGTGAAGCCAGGAGCTTCTTCCAGGTCTCCCATGTGGATGCAGGGCCCCAAGGACTTGGGCCATCCTCTGCTGCTTTCCCAGGCCATAGCAGGGAGCTGGATAGGAAGAGGAGCAGCTGGGACTCCAGCTGGTGCCCATATGGGATGCCGGCACTGCAGGCGGCGGCTTTACCCCCTGCACCACAGTGCCGGCCTTGAGTCCTTAGTCTTCTAATCAGAGGCCTTTCTCCAGTCCTCCTTGCCTGGCACAGTAGCTATCTGCAGTGACTTGTGGCTTGCATGTGCCCACCTGAAATGTTTCCTTTTCTCTTGCACATTTCTGTTGTTTCTTTCAAAGCCAGCTCAGGGTTAGGTGTTTGGCACAGTGGTTACAATGCTGTGTGGGATGCCTGTGTGCCACACCAGAGTGCCTGAGTCTCTGTCCCTTTTCCATTTCCTGTCCAGTTTCCTGATAATGAAACACCCTGCCAAGGTCCCTGGGGCTAATGTGCAGGTTTGAAGCCATTGATTGCGATGCTGGTATGCCCTATCAGAGTCCTGGTGCAAGTCCTGGCTGCTCTGCTTTTGATCTAGCTTCCTGCTATTGGACCTGGAGAGGCAGCAGATGATGGCCCAAGCACTGGGATCCCTGCCACCATGTACAGGACCTGGAGAGAGTTCCTGGCCCTGCCTGGGTTGTTGTGGCCACTTGGGGAGTGAACCAGAGGGATGCTCTGTTTCCCTCTCTCTTAAATACATGAATAAATCAATATTAAAAAAAAAGGAAAAAAAAAAAAAAAAGAAGTTGATTTCCATCACCCTTGTGGGTGATGTGTTTACAGTTCCAGGACTGGCCCAGAACAGGCTGTTACAGGGAGTTGGAGAGCGAAAGATCTCTTAACGTTGCTCTGCCTTTCAAATAAAAGTAAATAAATAAAACTTAGAAAACAACACAACATTCTTAAAAATAAAGCAGCTCAGACACCACTGTGATCCCCTCCTGGGAACAGCCCTTCGCTCCCGGTCACTCCCTCCTCGCTATATGCTTTGGCTCTTCTGTCTTTGTTGTCTCTGTAGCTCTTCAACTCAGGGCCCGGAATTTATAAGCATTTTCTAACTGCTAATGTTCTTTGCAGATCACAACAAATACCAATAATTGCCTCTTATACAGAAAAGTAAAATTTATAATTAAAAACAATATAAAATTTTTATTTGAGACAGAAAAAGAGATTTCCCGTTTGTTGGTCTGCAATACCTGAGACTGGGCCAGGCCAAAGCCAGGAACCTGGAGCTCTGTGAACTCCGTCCGTGTATCCCACGTGGGTGGCAGAGAGCCAACCACCTGAGCACCACCTCCCAGGTGGACGTCAGCGGAAGCCGGAACTGGTTTGAGGAGCCAGGATTTGAACCCAGCAACTCTGATTTGGGATGTGGGCACCCTAAGCAGTGTCATAATCACTATGTCAAAAGCTTGTCCCAAGAAAAGTAAAATTTAAAGGTAAAAATTGATACAAATAAAAGAAAGTGGAGAAAGGCTACTCCATTTCCATTCTGTATATGGGCATTATTTTCTTTGCTTTAAACAGGGATTTACTGATTTATTTGATAGAGTAATTCAGAGAGAGAGCGAGCAAGCGTAAGGTCGAGACTGAACTTCCATCTGGTGGTTTCCTCCCCAGATGGCTGCAACGGCCAGGGCTGAGACAGGCCAAAGCCAGGAGCTGGGAGCCTCATCCACGTCTTCCACGGGGTGGCAGGGGCCCAATCACGTGGGGCATCCTCTTCTGCTTTCCCAGGCCATTAGCAGGGAGCTGGATTTGAAGGGCAGCAGCCTGACACGAACCAGCGCCCACATGGGATGCTGGTGTCACTGGCCCAGGGCAGTGTCTTCTATTATGTGTTTCAGGGAAATTGTCTTTCCAAGTGGAAAATGAATTAGTGTTGCCCTTAGCGCCTAGGGTCAGTTGTGTGTAGATGAACGTAAGCACCTAAATACTGGCCACTGGCCACACAATGTGTGAATCATTATAGTTAAGCTACTTTAAGGTCCTTTTTTTCCACCTCTCAAGTATTTATTTATTTATATGAACGGTGGGGGGAAGGGAAGAGAGGAAGGGGGCAGAGAGAAAGAGCGAGCGAGCACGCACTTCTATTTGCTGCTTCAGCTCCCCAGAGGCCACAATAACCTGGCTGGGCCAGGCCAGGCCAACACCAGTGAACTGGGATCTCCACCTGAGTAGTCTCCAGCGGGTGGCAGGAGCCTAAGTACTTGGGCCATCATCTGCTGCCTCCCGGGCACATGATCAGGTGGCTACACTGGAGGAGGAAATGGAGGACCTAAGTGTCCCAAGGTGTGGCTTAACCCACGGCCGTAAGGCCTGCCCCTCTCCACCCTTTTAACATTCCTGAAATTGCACTGGACTTAACTGGCAATATTTGTTTTAGTTTTTGCTTAGAAGCATATATAATAATGTAGCATGTCAAATTCAGTGAAATAAAATAATGATTTTAGGCCAGTGATCATGCACCTTGGTTTGTCCCATGATCAGCTGCAGGGGATTTGTTTTTAGAGGTCATCTTGATATTCTTACTACTATTCAGGTCAAGAAGTTATGCAATATGTGGAAGAAAAGAAGACTGCAGAAGCTTCTTACAGTTGTACTGCCAATCAACTGAAGTAAGTCCTTTCCTGTAAACGTCATTTTGCTTCTTTAATAGGGGAATGGTAGAACCAGTGGTGGTATTCTTCTTTTTTTAAGGGATGGGTGTGGGCGGGATCATTCCATACAGAATTTACTGAAGGTCCACCAGTTTTATGTATGAAGAAGGCACTCATCTCTGATGTAGAACAACATTTAAAACTGACAGACACACACAGCTACCGGGAAACACTTGACAAAGCGTTACGTTATCTGGAGGTTATGTGTGTAGAGCTAGCTTTCACTACAAGGAGGAAAGTCATTTCTCATGGAACACTGGAAATGAATGATAAATTAAATCAAGGCCAATCTGGGTTCTAGGACAGATGTGCCTATTGATATATATATATATTTATTTATTTTTTGACAGGCAGAGTGGACAGTGAGAGAGAGACAGAGACAAAGGTCTTCCTTTGCCGTTGGTTCACCCTCCAATGGCCGCCGCGGCTGGTGCGCTGCTGCCGGCGTACCGCGCTGATCCGAAGGCAGGAGCCAGGTGCTTATCCTGGTCTCCCATGGGGTGCAGGGCCCAAGCACTTGGGCCATCCTCCACTGCACTCCCAGGCCACAGCAGAGAGCTGGCCTGGAAGAGGGGCAACCGGGACAGAATCCGGCACCCCGACCGGGACTAGAACCTGGTGTGCCGGCGCCGCAAGGCGGAGGATTAGCCTATTGAGCCGTGGCACCGGCCCCTACTGATATATTTTTAAAAGTCAGAAGAACAAATTTTTTTTCAAAACTCTTTTTTTTTTGTCACTAGTTTCTTCACTCTTTCTTTTAAAAATTTATTTATTTTCTTGAAAGAGTTAGAGAGGGAGGACAGACTCCATCCACGGGTTCACTATCCAAATGGTGCAACAATAGTGGCCGGGCCAGGCCAAAGCCAGGAGCCAGGAGCTTCTTCCGGGTCTCCCATGTGAGTGCAGAGGCCCAAGGACTTGGGCCATTTTCCATTGCTTTCCCAGGCCATCAGCAGGGAGCTGGATTGGAAGTGGAGCAGCAGGGACCCAAACTGGAGCCCACCTGGGCTGCCGGCGTTGAAGGTGGCGGCTTTATGCTTTATGCCCTGTCACTAGTTTCTAATGTGTATTTACATGCGCAGGCTATACAATGCAAGTGTGGAAGGCACATATACCTTATTATCTAAATGTGAGCATTAGCTGCGGGGACAGATGTGCTGCAGGTGTTTATTCTTCTCTGGATTTTGTTAAATGGTTTAAATGTCACCTCTGCATATACGGGGATTCCTGCATGCAGACACCATCGTAATATGTAGCACACAGCCCCTGATACTGCAGCCCCCAAAAGAAGTCAAGATTACACTAGTACCTTCTGGACGGCGAAGGGATCTCTCTGTTCATGGTCTAAGTATTTCTCCAGGTTAAAGAAAGTGTCATAGAAGATGTGAGCCATCCGGCATCTCTTCAGATCTCGCAGAGTTATTTTGCCTGCATACAAACAAACAGATCTGGTGATTTCATCAGCAACATTGTTGGCAAGAGAAAAAAAGTTTCACTGATATGTAAAAGCACATTTTAAAAAAAAAGCCACATTCACATCATAGTAAAGTTCACATAACAAAATGTACCATTTAAAAAGTGTACAAGTCTGTTTTTAGTCTGCTCTCAATGTCATACAACCATCACTGCAAGGGGAAACTCTGTACCCATCAAGTAGTCCCTCCTGATCTCTAACCCTTCACCCCCAGGCACTCTGTCTCTAGGGAAAAGTCCATCAATGCTACTTTTACACTAAAGTCAAGGTGAAGCTCTTCAGTACTTGGGGACCCCACTGGGAAGACTCTGGAAGGTGAAAGAGTGGGGGACAATCTAGGAGTAGGTGCACCACTTGGGTAAGTAGGGACACGGTGCAAACGGCCTTAGCTTGGGCTCACCATCACTGGCTGGCTTCACCAGGTCAAGCATCTGGCACAGCAAGTCATGGAAGGGCAAAGGCTCGATGCCCATGGCTTCCATGCGTTCACACTGCTCTTCGTAGAAGTACTCCAGCTCGTACATGGAAAGTACCCCGTCTCCATCCACATCCATGCAGCGGAACCAGTACTCGATGCTAGGAGGTAAGGATGCGCGTTAGCAAGGGCCTGCTGGAGGTCCTTCGTTCACCCAGACCTACTACCACCCATCTTTCTTTCTAAGTAAGTAACATACATACATTTTGGACTTACACGTAATTTTACAAAGTTTATTAAGAAAAGAGCAGATCTTTTTTTCTCTTTATTTTCCCACCCCAGGAGTAACCACTTTCCAGATAATATGCCCTTGATTTCCCCTTCTCACATTTAAGAACTGTATATAAATTGCACACTGAGAGATGAGCTAGCTTTCACCACTCCCCTACTTGACCTGCTCAGCTTCCAGAGTTTACAACCTTGGATTTTTCTCTCACGTTTCACTTGCTGCCACAGGTACCCTGCCTGCTGCAGTTTCTTGATGAAGCTCTCCTTGGCTCTTTCTGACCTGTTCTATCTGAACTGCCCGGTCTCCAGCCCTGGTTCACAGGGACTCCTTCCACCCTTCTCCTATTTCTCACAACTCAGATTTTCCTCAGTCTCTGGTTGTTGGTTGTCTGATGTTTCACATTCTCCAGATGCTTTCTGAGGATGACAGCGTGGCAGGCAAATTTTTTGAGATTTGGATATTTGGGAGTTGCCCTTTTTCTACTCTCTACGTTGGCGGGTATTTTGGCTCGTTAACAGAGTTAAAAGTTAGGTGGTCTCTCCCTTCAGAATTTTAATAGCACTGACCCACTGTCTCCTCTCTCCTTTGTGGCTGAGAAATCTGAAGCCAAGTTGGTAGCCTTCATTGTAACCTTTTTTTTCTTTTCTCTTAGAGGGCTCCCAAGGTTTCTCAGAGTCATTTGAAATATCATGGGGAAGGGCCTAGGTCCAGATCTAACCAGGCTTTTCTGAGAGCCTTGTCAGTTTGGAAATTAGTATCCTCCAGTCCTTGGAAGTTTTCTTAAATTATTTTACTTCTCTGCCCCTCTTCCTCCTTCTGTTCTCTTTTCCCAGGTCTCCTGCTATTCAGATCTGCATGGTTCAACAGGGTATGCTGGAGCCACATACAGTTATTCCATGAAATGAAGCTAATTTGAGTTGTGTTCTAAGTACAAATACACAGCAGATGTTGAAGCTTTAGCTTTAGAAAAGGAATGTATAACATTAATATTGATTACATGTTGCAATAGTAATAGTTGAGGTATATCTGGATAAATAAGATATATTGTTGAATCTAATTTAACCTATTTTTTTGAATGGCACAGTGCCAATAGTAGAGAGGAAGAGGGAGAGGGAGAGGGGAGGGGGAGGGGGAGGGGGAGGGGGAGAGAGATACACACAGACAAGGAGAGAGAAAGACTGATTGATTTCCCACCTGCTGGTTCATGCCATAAATGCCTGTAATAGCTAGTGCTGGGCCAGGCTGAGGTCAGGAGCCTGAACAGAATTCCATCTGGGTCCCATGCATGGGTGTCAGGAACCCAAGGTCTTGAGCTATCACTGCTGCCTCCTAGGGTACATGTTAGCAGGAATCTTTTAGGAATCAGAGGTAGGACTCGAACCCAGACACTACAATATGGGGTATGGCTATCCCAAGAATAACTATAGAGAGAAACAGTTTTAAATTTTCATTGTGAGACTACTTCATTCAAAACGGATCAAAGACCTAAATCTATGACATGATACCATCAAGTTATTAGAAAACACTAGAGAAAACCGGAAAGAAAATGGTAAGGCATAGAGTTCTTGGAAATGACCCCAGAGGCACACATAATCAAAACCAAAATTGACAAATGGGATTGCATCAAATTGAGAAGCTTCTGCACTGCAAAAGAAACACTCAGCAAAGTGAAGAGGCAACAGACAGAATTGGAGAAGTTATTTGCAAACCATGCAATGGATAAAGGATTAATATCCAGAATATATAAAGAGATCAAGAAACTCCACAACAGAAAAATAAAAAACCTGGTTGAAAAATGGGCAAAGGACATTAACAGGCATTTTTCAAAAGAGGAAATCCAAATGGCCAACAGACACATGAAAAATGTTCAGGATCACTAGCCATCAGGGAAATGCAAATTAAAACCACAATGAGGTTTCATTTTACCCCCCACCCCCATTAGAATGGCTTTCATATAGAAATCAACAAACAACAGATGCTGGCGAGGATGTGGGGAAAAAGTCCACTGTTGGTGGGAATGTAAAATGGTGTAACCCCTGTGGAAGACATTTTAGAGAGACCTCAGAAACCTGAATATAGACCTACCATGTGACCCTGCCATGCCACTCCTGGGAATTTACCCAAAAGAAATGAAATCAGCATATGAAAGAGTTATCTATACCCCTATGTTTATTGCAGCTCAATTCATAATAGTTAAGATATGGAATCAACCCAAATGTCCAGCAGCTGAAGACTACATAAATTATTAGATATGTGCACCATGGAATACTACACAATGGCAAAAAAATGAAATCCTGTCATTTGCAACAAAATGGATGAAACTGGGAAACATCATTTTTAGTGAAATAAGCCAACCTGAAAAGGACGAATACCATATATTCTCCCTGATCTGTGATAACAAATAGCGCACCTAAAGTGTAATCTATAGAAGCGAAATTGACACTTTGAGATGCAATGATTTTGAACAGCCCTTGCTCTTAACTGTTGAGGAACAGTTTTCTTTTTTTTATTTCATGAATTCTCTACAAGTATAGAGTTATCCATAAGTGTATAAAGTTAATTGAAAATAGATCTCAGTAAAAAATAAGAATGGAAATAGGAGAGGGAGGAGGAAGAAGAGTGGAGGGCAGGTATGGTGGGAAGAATCACTATGTTCCTAAAGTTGTACTAGTTAAATGCATGGAGTTTGTATTCCTTAAATAAAAAATTTCTTGAAAAAAAAAAAAAAAGACCACTTCATCAAGTTCATGGAAAATGGAGTTAAAAGTTTATTTCAGTGAAAAAGCATTTTGAAATTCATGCCTGTAAGAGGCCTTTTGAAAGTTCATGGCAAAAAGGATATTATGAAAAAAAAAATGCACGGATTTCATTTTCAAAGGGCCCAGTGTTGTGGTACAGCAGGTTAAGCCACCACCTGTGATGCTGGCATCCCATATGACCACTGGTTTGAGTCCCAGCTGCTCCAATTCTGATCCAGCTCCCTGTTAATGTGCCAAGGAAGGCAGCAGAAGACGGCCAAGAACTTGGGCCCCTGGAACCCATGTGGGAGACCTGGACGGAGTTCTAGGCTCCTGGCTTCAGCCTGGCCCAGTCCTGGGCATTGTGGCCATTTGGGGAGTAAACCAGCAGGTGGAAGATCTCTCACTGTCTGTCTTTATCTCTCTCATACATATAATCCTGCCTTTCAAATAAATTTTTAAAAAGATTTTATTTATTTATTTAAGAGGTAGAGTTACAGACAGTGAGAAGGAGAGACAGAGAGAAAGGTCTTCCATCCACTGGTTCACTCCCCAAATGGCCGCAATGGCTGGAGCTGAGCCGATCTGAAGCCAGGAGCCAGGAGCCTCTTCCCAGTCTCCCATGTGGGTGCAGGGGCCCAAGCACATGTGACATCTTCCGCTGCTTTTCCAGGCCATAGCAGAGAGCTGGACTGGAAGAGGAGCAGCCGGGACTAGAAATGGCGTCCATATGGGATGCTGGTGCTACGGTCAGAGAATTAACATCCCCTCAAATAAATCTTAATTTTAAAAGAAGAAAAATTTTCACAACAAAATAAACTTATCTTTTAATTCCATTTTTCCACAAACTTTGAAATACTTGTAATTCCCAGCATCTTTTGGTCCTTGGGGTAGATGTAATTAAGTTCTGGGATTGGTGATTTCTTACCTTTGATGTAAATTCCTATAAGCAATCCGAGAAAGTTACAGGAAACTGTAATTGTAAGTTATTGCTTAGGGAGTACTACATGTATGTTCTTTGCATATTCAGTATATTCTTTGAAGGCATTGGCTTAGTGCCGCTCTCAGGCATAACTAAGGTGAATGAGATGGCTGATGGAGAGGCCACCTCACCAACTAAAGCAGCATTAGAGTGTGACAAAAACCAGGACAGGCACTGAACCATGTACCAAAAGAAGGTCTGTAAGAGCCTGTTAAAAAAAATACAGCCTGCCTCAAGGCAGTTTCACACACCCCACTGGGACAAGGCAGAGGAGAGTCAGCATCTCACACCACGTTAGCCACCGTGAGCGAGTCTGCTACCTGCCACGCAGCTCACTTTCCCAGCCGTGTCACCCAAGTCTGAGCCCTGACTGCTGCCGTGTGTCTGCCACCGTTTCTTACGCAGGAGTTTGATTCTGATTGTATGATATTTTCTTCTTTACTTTAAAACAGTGGGATTCAACTGTCTCCTGCTCATCCTTTTGTTTTAACTGAGACCCCCACCACAATGGGTACCCAGTAAGCAGAAGCTAAGGGAACAAATATTAACAGGGCAGAATTTGGGTTGGCCTAACTTTTGATTCTCGTGAACTGTGGGGAATTTCATAACATGAGCAGAATTCTCTTTTAGTGAGTCTACAGCCTAACTGGCATGAAAATGCAAATGAATGACATCTGGCACGATAGGTAATACATTAGAGTGGTAATCTCTTATAAGATTCTGAGTGATAAGGACCTGGGTTTGAGTCCACTTTGGGCTCTTACTAACTATGTCGACTTTCAGAGCCTCTGTTTCCTTAAAATGTAAAATGAGAGCACTCTACCTAAACTCAGTGATATGAGGATTACATAAGTCACTGAATCTAAAACACTTATCACTGGCAAAAAATAAGACCTCAGATTTTCAAAAAGTTCATGGAAACACAGCATTAAAAGATAAGTTGGGATGGCCATTTAGCCTAATGGTTAAGATACCTGTGTTCCACATTAGAGCACCTGGGTTCAATCCCCTGCTCTGGCTTAGGATTCCAGCTTCCTGTTAATGCAGACCCGGGGAAGCCCCAGGGAAGCCCCAGTGATGGCCCAAGTAACTGGGTTCACACCACCCATGTGGGAGACCTGCATTCAGTCCTCAGCTCAAGGGTCGGCTTGAGCAGCCTTTGCTGCTGTAGGCATTTGGGGAGTGAACCAGCAGATGAGAATGCCCTTTGCCTCTCAAATAATACAAAAAAAAAGTAAGTTTATTTTGGTGGCAAAATTTTTGATTTTATATATCCAAGAGGTCTTAAAAATTCATAGAAAAAATGTATTTATTTCAAAACAATTTTTTTCAACTTAAACTTAACTTTTAATTCCATTTTCCACAAATTTTCTGAAATACCCTCATCTTAGCTATTAGTTAGAGAAAGGCAATATGTAAGGTAGGAAAAAAGCACCAAAAACAGATTTCTTAAGAAAACATTTGAGTCAAAAAGCCTCTTTTGGTGTTATTTTCTATAAGAACCCAATTATGGATCCCTGATATGGAAAGCTGATCTGAAGGATTCTCCTGATAACCTGAGGATTCTGGATCTATCCTACTCCTGAGAAGACTGAGAAACTAACAAAGCAGACAGGCTGAAAGGCACTGAAAAGTTACCAGGGCAGTGCCCAGTCACGGCACCCAGAACTAGAAGCAGGAGATCTAGTTGTGGCGGGGGAGGGGGAGCCTAGCATGTGAGACCATCTTTCCCGGGGTGGGCAAAGCTGCTGGTTCTGGAGGAGGGGCCTGAGAAGCTGAGCTCGACTTGACTTGGCAGTGGTTTGTTAAGGATTCTGGGTCTGGCTTGATAGGCTGTCAGTCTGTAATTTTATTTTCTTGTACATGTTTATATTTCCATTTTTCTTGGATGGTTTTGGTCTCAAGGTAATGCTGGCTTTATAAAATGAGTCGTGACATCAGTGTTGCAGCACAGCGGTCACTGCTACCACCCGCAGCACTGGTATCCCATATGGGTACCAGTTTGAGTCCTGGCTGCTCCACTTCCCTGCTAATGGCCTGGAAAGGCAGTGGAAGATGCCCAAGTGAGTGGGTCCCTGCTACCCACATGGGAGACCCCGATGAAGCTCCTTGTCCCTGGCTCTGGCCTGACCCATCACGGCCGTTGCAGCCATCTGGGGAGTGAACTAGCAGATGGAAGATCTCTGTCCCTCCCTCTCTCTTTCTGTAACTTTTTCAAAGTAAATAAATACATCATTCTAAAAAAATGAGTCAGAAATTGTTACCTCCTTTTCTATTTCTGGAAGAGGTGGTACAGGGTTTGGCATTTCTTCTTCAAATGAATTAGATGAACACAGTGAAATTAACTGGGCTGAGATTTTCAGAATGTTTTAAAAATAGATGTGCTATTTAGGTTTCATATTTCTTCTTGGGTGTGTTTTATCTTTTGAATTTCTAATTCTCTTGAGTCATCCTTTTTGATTATTGGATTATTTAGAAATGTTTTGTTTAGTTTCCAAGTGTGTGGAGATTTTCCATTTTTCCTTTATTGATCTTTACATCCATTTTATTTTGTTCAGAGAATATACTTTGTATAATTTAAATTCATTATTTACTTTCAATTTTTATTTAAGAAGTACAGAGAGAGGGAGAGAGAGAGAGATCCCCATCCATTCATTCTCCAAATGCCCACAATGGATGGAACATGGCTGGGCTGGGCCCGAAGCTGGGGGCAAAAGTGCAATTCAAGTTTCCCACATGGGCTGCCGGGCCCTAATTACCTGAGCCATCATTGCTGCCTCCCACGGTCTGCGTTAGCAGGATGCTGGAGTCAAAAGCTGGATCCAGGAATTAAACCCAGGCTCTCTCATGTGGGATGCAGGCATCTTAACTGCTAGGCTAAATATCTGCTCCCTCAATTTTTTAAAAACAGTTTTATTGAGATATATTTTGCACAGTTCTTTCATTTGAAATTTATAGTTCAATTTTTTTTTAAGGATTTATTTATTTACTCCAGTGGTACAGTTACAGACAGAGAATGGGGGAGAGAGGGAGAGGGAGAGGGAGAGGGAGAGGGAGAGGGAGAGGGAGAGGGAGAGGGAGAGGGAGAGGGAGAGGGAGAGAGAAGGAGAGAGTCTTCCATCATTCCCCAGATGGCCACAACAGCTGGGGCTGGGCCAATTCAAAACCAGGAGCCAAGAGCTTCTTCTGGGTCTCCCACATGGATGCAGGGGCTCAAGGACTTGGGCCATCTTCCACTGCTTTCCCAGGCCATCAGCAGGGAGTTGGATTGAAAGTGGAGCAGCTGGGACTTGAACCGACACCCATATGGTATGCTGGCGCTGCAGGCAGATGCTTAACATATTAAGCCACAGTGCCAGCCCCAGTTCAATGGTTTTTTAACATATTCACATAGATGTATAACAACTGCAATTAATTATTGGGCACTTCTATCTCTTTTCCAAAAAGAAACTTCATGCCCCAAAGCATTCATTTCCCCACAGGCCTCTCATGGACTAAACAACCACTAAGCACTCCCTCTGTATCTACAGATTTGCCTATTTTAGACAACTCACAAACAAGCTTGTCTTGCTTATGACGTGGATATATTTTGAGCAAAGTGTCATTAGGAGAGTTCATTATTGTAAACATCATGGTGTATACTTAAACAAACTTAGGTGACACAACCCTATGGGACCAGGGTTGTGTGTGTGGCCCAATGCTGACTGAAACGTCATTATGTGGTACATTACCGTAAACAATTTCACACAATATCTGGTATTTTGTGCTTGACATCTGTTACTCTGCATAATGTTTTTACGATTCAACCATGTGTACTGTGTAGCAGCACTTCATTTCTTTTTACTGCTTAATATTTGACTACATGGATAGATCACATTTGTTCATTCATCAGCTGATGGACATTTAGGATGTTCCTACCCTTTGCCTATTATGCAAAATGCTGCTATGACTATGGGAATACATGTTTTTGTGTGGCTATATTTTCATTTCTCTTACTGCTGGGTCATATGGTGGGGGTCTCTGTGTTTAACGGCTGATGAATGTCAGACTGTTTTTCATAGTGGCTGCATTTACATTCCCACTGGTCGTCTATGATGCTTCTGATTTCTCCACATCCTTGCTAGCACATCTCCTCTGGCTTTTTCATTACAGCTATCCTAGCGGGTGTGAAGTGGTATCTACTGTAGTTTTTTTATTTTTCCAATTTATTTATTTGCAAGCCAGAGTTACAGAGACAACAGGGGAGAACAGAGACACAGAAATCTATCCACTGGTTCACTTTCCCAGATGATTACAACAGTCATGGCTAGCCAGGCCTGCCAGGCACTTCATCAGGGTCTCCCATGTGGGTGGCAGGTGCCCAAACACCTGTGTCATATTCTGCTGCTTTTCCCAGGCTATTAATAGGGAACTGGATTGCAAGTAGAGCAGCTGGGACACGAACCACCACCCACATAGGATGCTGGCATTGCCGGCAGCAGCTTTACCCGTTATGCCACAATGCCAGCCCCTCTACTGTGTTTGTAATTTGCATTTCTCTGATGACTAATGATGTCAATCACCTTTTCATGTGGTTATTGGCCATGTTAAGACGACACTTCAAAAATTTTCTGGAAAGATGAAATTAAAATGTAAGTTAATTTTGGTGCAAAAGAATTTTATAAAATTTGAAATATTTAACACCAAAGCATACTTGTTTTTTAATTTCATCTGCCATGAATTTATTAACTTTTTTGAAATACTTGCCTATATATCTTTGGAAAACTATCTATTCAGATCCTTAATTTTTTTCAATGGGTCTGTCTTGCTATTGTTGACTTTTTTTTTTTTTTTTTTTTTTTTTTTTGACAGGCAGAGTGGACAGTGAGAGAGAGAGAGACAGAGAGAAAGGTCTTCCTTTCCCGTTGGTTCACCCTCCAATGGCTGCTGCAGCTGGTGCACTGCGCTGATTTGAAGCCAGGAGCCAGGTGCTTTTGGTCTCCCACGCGGATGCAGGGCCCAAGGACCTGGGCCATCTTCCACTGCACTCCCAGGCCACAGCAGAGAGCTGGACTGGAAGAGGAGCAACCGGGACAGAATCCGGAGCCCCGACCGGGACTAGAACCTGGTGTGCCGGTGCCACAGGCGGAGGATTAGCCTATTGAGCTGCGGCGCTGGCCTATTGTTGATTTTTTAAATACTGTTTACATATCCTAGATACAAGTCCCTTATTATAAAATTATTTGCATATATCTTTTCCTGTGTTGTGGGCTGTCTTTTCACTCTCTTGATGATGTCTTTTTTTTTTTTTTTTTGACAGGTAGAGTTATAGACAGTGAGAGAGAGTGAGAGAAAGGTCTTCCTTCCGTTGGTTCACTCCCCAAATGGCCGCCATGGCTGGCGCTGCGCCTCTCCGAAGCCAGAAGCCAGGTGCTTCCTCCTGGTCTCCCATGCGGGTGCAGGGGCCCAAGCACCTGGGCCATCCTCCACTGCCCTTCTGGGCCACAGCAGAGAGCTGGACTGGAAGAGGAGCAACTGGGACTAGAACCTGGTGCCGATATGGGATGCTGGTGCCGCAGGCAGAGGATTAACCAAGTGAGCCATGGCGCCAGCCCTGATGATGTCTTTTAAAATGTAAGTTTTCAATTCGAGAAGTCCAAGTCATCTATTTTCTTCTTTAGTTGTTTGGGCTTTTGGTTTCATATCTAAGAAACTGTGCCTAACCAAGGCCATAAAAATTTACTTCCATATTTTCCTCAAAAAATTTTAAAGTCTTAGCTCTTACATTTTGGTCTGTAATCCATTTGATTTAATTTTTATGTATAATATGATAGGGGATCCAAATTTATTTTTGTTGCATGTGGATATCCAGCTGTCACAGTACCACTGATGAAAAACTGTTCTTTCCTAATAAGATGCCTTAGTATCAAGGTTGAAAATTAGTTAGCTGGGTGTGAGCCTTATGACCCAGTGAATTAGGCCACTTATTGTGATGCCAGCATCCCATATGAATGCCAGTTCAAGTTCTAGCTGCTCCATTTCTGATCTAGCTCCTGCTAGTGGGACTGGGAAGGCACTAGAAGATGGCCTTAAGTGCTTGGGCCCCTGCAACCCATGTGGGAGACCTGGATGGAGCTCCTGGTTCAGTCCTGTTGCAGTCATGTGGAAGGTGAACCAGTGGATGGAAGATATCTCTCCTCTCTAACTCTGCCTTTCAAATATAAAGAAAATCAGTTTACACATAAATGTGGGGACTTATTTATTTCTGGATTCTTAGCTGAGTTCCACTTATTTAAATGTGCATCCTTAAGCAAGTACCATACAGTCTTTAAACTCTGTGGTATATTTTGAAATCACATAGTGTGAGTTCTTTGGTATGTTTGTTCTTTTTCAAGATTGTTTTGTTTGCTCTGGTTCCTGACTCAAGCTTCCTGCCAATGCAGACCCTGGAAAACGATGGTGATGGCTCACACAATTGGGTTCCTATCATCTACAGGAAAGATCTGGATTGAGTTCCTGGGCGGGGGAGTCCTAGGTTCTGGCCAGCTGCTATTGCAGGCATCTGAGAAGTGAACCAGCAAACTGGAGCTCACTGTTTCTCTACCTCTCAATAAAGAAGTTTAATGTAAAATAGTGTGCTTTGTTACGCCATCAGCAGTCTTTTCCATTTCTTTTCAAAGATTTACTTTATTTGATGGCGGGGGAGGAGTCTTCCATCTGATGGTTCACTCCCCAAATGGCCACCATGGCCAGAGCTGAGCTGATCCGAAGCCAAGAGCTTCTTCTGGGTCTCCCACATGGGTGCAGGGTCCCAAAGATTTGGGCTATCTTCTGCTGCTTTCCCAGGCACCTTAGCAGGGAGCTGGATTGGAAGTGGAGCAGCTGGGACTTGAACCCATATGGGATGTTGGTGCTGCAGGCCGGGGCTTTATATCTCCCTGCACCACAGCACTGGCACCTCTTACATTTCAGGTTCCACATGTCTACATTGCTTCAAGAGGTCATGTTAAGTGACTTATACCATCTATGTATATGTACATTCTATGATATTTGCACAATGACAAAATCACCTACCTGCTTTTGAAATGAAAGTTATTTAAAAATAATGTAACAAGCTACTCTTACTTCAATAACTTCTAAACAAAATATCCGACATTCAGACAACCTTTTGAGCCAGTATGAAGTCAGCTGAGTCAGTTATACCTGCAAGCAGCACCAAGGACTGCAGCCCTCCCTCCCTGAGCACAAGCCGTGGGCACTGTGTTACACGAGCGAGGGATAAGGAGCAGAGAGGACAAGACTTTCTGCTTAACTAGGAGAACTTGCCACCATAAATCCAGGTGTTTGCCAGTCGCATGGGGTCACTCTGATCATGCACATGTTCCTTCCTTTCCTTCTCAGACTTACTCCTGAACCTTTAGGATTGTAAAGCAATGAGGATTCATGGTGTCCATCCCCACATTCTCTTAAAATGCCTACCAGTCCTGCTGATTCCTCCCGATCAGCTTCCTCATCCTTTGTCCTCTGTCTGCGAGGGCAGTGCCCGGCCGCTGGGCTGGGCTCAGTGCCCGAGCTGTGCGCCATGACTGTGTCCAGCTCTGCGTGTGTGTCTGACACCTTGGTAAAGGAAATTGAGTCGTCTTACCTGGTGGGGTTCCTTTTGTCTTCCTCAGAGATCAAAAACCAAACAAAATCGGCGTAGCTCATTCTTCCTTCCTTCTGTACTGTTTTTCCCCTGAAGAAAACGCACAGTTGCAGAATTGCCTGAGTAATTAAATAATATCCTTCTTTGGAAATTCAGTTAAAAATTTTAAAAATTAGAATGTTGGCTATTCATAAAAGGCAACCCTTCTGTTGCCTGTTTTGTTTTTGAATCCTACAAGGGGAAACCAGAAGGCACCAGCAAATATGAAGAAAAGAACCCTGGTTTCTAATTGAATCCAGGTAATTACTGGACTCTAAGACTGTTCCCTGCATTTACATATGGGACTAATATTCATATTAAAGAAGCACTGTCTTACATTACACCATGACCATATGTTCAATGTAATGCTATTTAAACTAGCAGCACTGCCAAGTTATGGAAGAAATCTTGATAAATGAGATCAATCCAGTTATCACTTGTAGCTCATCTTTAAACTGAGATTTTAAACTTTTCTTACCTTGTTACTGCGCCAGAGAATATCCTTTCAATAATTCTGTTTGAGGAAGCTAAATATAAATTACAAAGCCAGTTAGAAACATGTTCCATAAAGGCAATACTTTTGGAAATTTGTTTTTCATTTCTTATAAGCTAAACCATAACAATCTACCTTGATGAGAATATGAGTACTTGTTTTTAACTTATATTCAATTTATACTATTTTGAAGCATGAATGAGGCAGCTTCCTATTTATCCATCAATGATTTAAAAAAAAATAACAGGCAAATTAATGTGCCTGATGCTGGGACGTATTAACACAGCTGAGTGCTAAATTAATTCTGAGCAACCTGACACCTAATATAAAATACACTACATTTTTATTGACCTTGTTATCCAATGAGATGAAACAAATTTTCATCTAAAACAAGATAAATTGCATGCTAACATCAAATTCAAGAGGGAGCGGATTGTGTAGTCCTAAAACAGTGTACAGTATATTAAAGCAAAATACCAAAGAATGCTTTCAAGTAGAGTTTTACAAAAGATATCAAGACATACTATAACCAGACTTTTCTTACATTCCCATCCTATGTGAGTCCAGGATATAACATGATTTAACAAAGAATTTTTAGAAATTCTATAATTAAGTTGTATCTATAGTCAATTATATCTTAAGATAGTATACTGCTTTTTGATTAAAGAGTCTAGAAGAATCTACAGCAGCATACCTCATTGTAGGTTCAAAATAACTAATGGCATTAGGTTATGTATGTGTGTATGTATGTTTTTGAAGAGATGCCTCAGAATCTCAGATCTCTTTAACAAGTACACTAGGCAATGAATGGTCTACACACTAACATTTCAGGTTGAGTAATGAGAGCATGAGGGAGCTGGCACCCTCAGCATCTAATACTTCTATAGGGAGTTAGGTGCAGTCAATATAGACAGTTTGGTTCAAGCAAGTTGGGAATATGTGTGTCAGTATGGCCATGCCTGGCCTCATGTCAAGGCTTATGCAAAGATCCTCTATGCTTTCTTAAGCACTGTTTTATGAGGTTAATAATTTGTACTAGATAGAAAAAAAAAAAAGAGGATCCGAGAGGAAAGGTATGGATATTTCATGCCAAAGCTAACATATTTTAGCTTTGGAAGTTTTACCTCCTAAAACTGAAGACTATTTTATTTCATGCTGTCTCATAAGAGTTTGGTAAGTGAATAACTTATGTAGAGTTTAGTGATCCCTTCATTTATGCAAACCTAGACGTTTGCTTTTCTAGACTTTGTCCCATGAACATGGCAGTAGTGAGCTGCTATCTGATTATACACAGTATTTGGGGACTTCAGAGAATTGTGGTTCCATCAGCCAGAGAGAGACCGTTAGAAGCTGGGACAGTGCACAACCTCTGCAGGCTGGCCCTGTGGTACAGTTCTCACTGCCCAAAGGGAGGTGTACAGCTAGGAAAGCCGAGTCTCCACACCGTCATGCTGTCTTGGTGACAGGAAGGTTATGACCACTTTGTGTCAGGTAAATACACCTGGGTATTTCCCCTTGATGTCTGCTTAGCATCTGAAAATTTGAGAGTACTCACTTTTTAAACATGTCAAACTTCTATCATTCCTCACATACACCAGATAACAAGACCCAATGCATTTATTAAAAATGTGTGCTCCAACACATAGAAAGGCAGTCTGATTTTACAGCTGCAGGGAAGACATTTATGGACAGAACAGGAACAATATAATGCGCGGAGGATGAATCAGTGTATCTTGGTGCTTAGTTGAGAACAGGTTCTAAGTTCACTACTGGCGAAAATGGAGCAGGAAGGGTGCTCCCATATGATGTCTAATTTTTGTTTTCTGACAAAAGGAAGCATGGAAAACATCTGCAGAGAACACAGCTTCTGGAACTAAACTCCAAAATGTATGTTTTGAAGAGTACTTGAAAAATAAAATTTGTCAAGGCAGAAACATTATTTTTATCCTTGGGGTTTTCCTAGAAATATTTTTGCATAGAAAATATTATAGAGGTGCATATCTAATCTCTTCAAGACAGATTTATCCAGGTATAGATCCTGCTTATTTCATCCTCAGAACACACACATCACCATGAAGGCTTGTCAATTCACAAAAACCAAGACTGACAACTTACCTCCGAATCTTTTTTCCTTAGACCTGGCCTCTAAATAAAAAAAACAGTATCACACTATCTTTGCTTCACCTCCACTTAAAAATGCTTGGCCCTGAAAGAGGATTTGGATAAGATATAAAAGAAACAAGAATTTCTCAAAATGAGCAGGGACAGTTTACATAGCTCTTCAACATCTCAGCATCTACAGAATCACTCACCCTGGTCGTTGTATCGAGACAGATCGGCCTGGCTGATGTAGAGGTCATGATCACTATCTAATTCCCAGAATTTACAATAAATAACATAGAAATGTTCATAGGAGAAGTAATCTGTGATTTGGTTTATATCTTCCTCTTCTTCCAAAAGGGCTAGAGTCTGAAATGGTATGAATACAAGGATTAATTTTAAAATTATGAAAAACCAGCTTTGGCCATTATAGAGTATAGCAAATTTTTGTTTTAAATTTTACTGAAAAATTTTGGTTTTGGTACCAAACCAGGAACTTTTTAACAGGCAGTTTCCTGATACCTTTAATTAACTGATCAATACTAAGGGACTTCAAAAAATTTGTGAAGAAATGGAATTAAAGGGCAAAAATAAAAAATGTAAACCTCTTCTCAACGTAAGTCGCATCAAATCTGACATTTTTTGTAAGTGATGACACCAGCCATTTAGTCACTTCCTAAAGACCTTGAGTGTCTTTGGAATTTAACCATGCCAATACATTTTTTGAACATTATTAACTAGAGAGAAACATGTGTCCTTTAAAGATTAAGACTAGGAAACAAAAAGAATTTTGAAGGAGCCAAATCAGGACTCTAAGGTGGATGCCTACGATTTCCCACTGAAACTTGCAAAACTGCTCGTTTGAAGAGCAGAAGCACTGTGGCGGTGCCGCTTTCTGGGCATTTTCCTGCTAAAGCTTTGAACTTTCTCAAAACACTCTTACAATAAGCAAATGTTATTCTTTGGCCCTTTAGAAAGTCAACAAGCTAAATGCCTTAAGCATCCCGGAAAGCTGTGGCTCCGACCTTCGCTCTCGCGCAGTTCACAAGCACCTTTTCTTGTGCTCCGACTGGACCACGTCCACCCCTCTGAGGCACTGCTCTCTGACTGTGCTATGCTTCCGAATTGCACTGGGAAAGCCATGGTCCATTTCCTGTTCCGGTTCTGCCAAGAAATGCTTCAGGATCGTGATCTTGCTGGCTCACAGTTTCTGCTGAAAGCTCTGCTCTTGTCTGTAGCTGAACTGGGTGCAGCAGTGTTGGCAGCCATTTGAGCAAAAAAATGCTCCACTTTAATTCTTGATCACACTCATGTAAGCTCAGCCAACTGAAATATCTACGGTGTTGGTTATCGTGTCTGTTATTAATTGTGGTCCTCATTTAGGACACAGACAAAATTAATTTTTCCTCACAAACTGATGTAGATGGTCTTCTGCTTCAGGCTTCATGTTCACCATAAAAACTTATAGCATCAGTTACTGATTTGTAAGCTTTATGTTCACCATAAACACTTCTGGAATCAATGATTCATGTGTAAACTGCCGACTTCTTTGGGGCACTGTCACCATCAACCTTTTATAGGACATCAATGATTTCATTCTTCCACCCATGCTTCACCATCAGTTTCATGTCTGTTGTTGCTTCAGTGTTAACAGAATTCTTCTTGCTGTGCTAGGAGCTCTTTTCTAACTGACGTCTTATTCTTCCTAGTGCCTCAAACTAGACCCTGTTCAGATGCGTTACAACCAGTTAGTAGGATTTTATTTTGGTGCAAAACAAAATGGAAATCCATGCAAAGTTTTTCCTTAATATACTTTTTGAAGACCGCTTGTACACAAGCATTTACTGAGCACTATAATATGCTTAGTAAAGGCTGGATAACACAGGGAAAGTGAAGAGCTATCATCAAGGAGACTCACGCCAGAGATCCCTAGACTGTCAATCACAGAACAATTAGGCCAGAGGCTTATAATTACATGGCCATTAACTAACACGGTTTTTAACTTTTCAATGTTATGTAAGCAATATTAAGAAGAGTCGGCATCCTCATATAGGACTTGGTTTCATAATGAAATGAAGTTTTTTTTGTAAGATTATTTATTTGAAAGGCAGAGTTACAGACAGACAGACAGAGAGAGAGAGAGACAGACAGACAGAAAGATCTTCCATCCTCAAGTGGCAGCAACAGCCAGGGCTGGGCCAGGCCAAAGCTAAGAGCCAGGAGCTTCTTCCAGGTCTCTGGCATGGACCTACTCTCCGGGCCATCTGCTGCTGCTTTCCCAGGAAGTTAGCAGGGAGCTGGATCAGAAGTGGAGCAGCCAGGGTGCCCCTATGGGATGCTGGCGCTGCTGGCCATGGCTTTAACCCATTGAGCCACGGCGCCGGCCTGATGAAATGAAATTCACCATAAAGGTTACTTAAACATGCAGTTGAGATGACGCTCCATGGCTTGGTACAGAAGGGAAGGCGGCTGGAGCTGCAGGACTCTATGCTGGAAGTGAATGTGTGTCTTGCCTGACTCACGGCATACCTTAAGGAAAATACCAAAACTAATGATTTTGAACCCACAATTCTATAGTCAACTAAACTATCACATAAGTGGGTAGATAAATGAAGGTATTTTCAGAAATAAAAGGTCTGAAAGAAAAACAAATTATAAGGAAACTTAGAAAAACAAAATGAGATGGCAGAAGAACATATATATTAATATTCACAGTAAAGATAAATGAGCTGAATCTCACTATTAAAATACTTTTGATTAAATATATATAAAGTCACACCTCCAAAACAAATCTAGGTATACACTTTCTATAAGAAATGCCAAAAATGAAAATTAAAAGGAAAGTTAAAAAAAAGGCAAATACTAGTCAGAGATTAAAAAAAGAAAATATACACTGATATTAATAGAAGATAAAATGAAATTGAAGATGAAAAACATAAGGAGCAAAGAAGTTTATTTCATAATATAAATGTATTGCTTTGATTAAAAACATTTTTTAGGGGTTGGTGCTGTGGTATAGTGGATAAAGCCACCTCCTGTGGACTGCATCCCATATGGGCCCTGGCTCAAAATCCAGATGCTCCACTTCTGATCCAACTCCCTGCTAATGCACCTGGGAAAGCAGTGGAGGATGGCCCAAGTCCTTGGGTCCCTGCACCCACATGGGAGACCTGGATGAACGTCCTGGCTCCTGGCTTCAATCTGGTACAGCCCCGGCCGTTGTGGCCATTTGGGGAGTGAACCAGCGGATGAAAGATCTCTCTCTCTTTCTTTCTCTCTGCGTCTCTTCCTCTCTCTGTGTAACTCTGACTTTCAAATAAATAAATACATCTGTAAAAAAAAAGTTTTTAAAAAGTGTAAATGCTGGTAATATCTAGTAAAGGAAACAAATAAATGAACAAAGCTAGACCTATAAAATGCTTTTGTCTTAGAAGTGAGGTTTGGGGCTGTGGTGTAGCGGGTAAAGCCGCTGCCTGCAGTGCTGACATCCCATATGGGCGCTAGTTCAAGTCCCTCTGTTCCACTTCTGATCCAACTCTCTGCTGTGGCCTGGGAAGGCAGAAGATGGCCCTAGTGCCCCTGTACCCGTGTGGGAGACCTGGAAGAAGCTCCAGGCCCCTTTGGATCAGCCCAGTTCCAGCCCCTGCGGCCATCTGGGGGAGCGCATCAGTCTTTCAAATAAATAAATAAATCTTAAAAAAAAAAAAAAGAAGTGAGGCTTGAGAAATGCTCTTGGGCATTGGGACTTTGATAAATAAAATTTACTCAAAGTAGAGAAAAAAACCAAAATTCTTGACTAAGAAATAATTTTAAAAAATGTTTGGCAAATTGAAAACAAAAATTATTAAATTATGGTGAACCATCTCAATAGAAGAATACACAGCCAGTAAAAATTATGTCTAAATAGAAACAAAGTAAAACCATGAAGTGTTGAGTGTAAATGTAGATAAACAGTAGGAACTATGTCAAATTCTTAAATCTATATATACACATAGGAATATCAGAAGAATATATACAAAAATTATACTAGCTGTATGAGGGTGGCAAGATGTTTTTTCTTCTGTTTAACCAAACTTGCCTGTGATGTTTTATTTTACAACATGCACGAAGCAGAGTATGTTGGATAAAACAAATCTTTAGAAACAAGGAATTACCAATTTCACCTGCTATAGTACAAAAATGAAGATGACAGGTTACTGGTACTGTTGGTGAGTGTGCAGGCGAAAGTATGAAGTAATGCAGGCTTTGGGGAAGGGTAAGTTGACAGAATCTATCAAATGCACACAGCATTTGACCCAGGATCTTCCCTCCACGTGTCTACTCTAGAAATTTTTATTCATACACATAAGAGAAAAGTACAGGCATGTTCACTGCATCATTGTGATAGAGAAAACCTAAAACAACTTGAACATCAACAGAGGAATAAAGAATTAATTTTAGTATTGCCTTGCAATGGATTATATAATGGTTAAAACAATTAGATTAATGACTAGAAATTAAAAGAATCCTGACACTGTTAAGTGACAAAACGAGTTAAAACAATAGTATGAATCCAAATATTAAAAAGAGTAAAACTAAACACTGAATATTTTTATAAGGCAATAAAGCCACAAATAATACATGTTTCCTCTGGGAGAGTAAAATGGCAAGTTGATGAGATAAACAGCGACTTTTGCTTACTTATTACTCTCGATGTGTTTGTATTATTTGGATATATTCACATTATTTGAATGTTTTATGAGTACTTGTTCACATACCCAGAGGAAGACTAAGAAGAGGGGTGAGAAGTAAGTGGGGAGGGGAGAGTAGGTGCTGTAGGATTCAGGACCCATGAGTTCTATTTCCAGTTAACCAACTGACTTGCTTTGAGATCTTATGTAAGTCATTCAACTATCCTTCTGCTTCAAATGTTATCATCAGTAAAAAAAAAAAAAAAAAAGATCATAATAGTGATTCAAATATTACAAAATAGAATGTAATTTGTATTCCAGGAACATGAAAAATTACCTTCATCATTCTTTTTCTTTATATTATTTTTAAGGATTTATTTATTTATTTGAAGGCAGAGTTACAGAAAGAGAGAGCGAGCAAGCGAGTGAGCTTCCATCTGCTGGCTCACTCTTCAAATGGCCTAATGGCTGGAGCTGAGCTAGGCGGAAGTCAGGAGAATGGAACTCCATCGGTGTCTCCCATGTGGGTGTAGGGGCCCAACAGAGTGATGAGTGACAGAGGGAGAAAGATAACTTCTATCTACTGGTTCACTCTCGAAATGGCTGCAATAGCCACTGTTGGGCCGGGCGGAATCCAGGAGTCAAGAATTCCATATGGGTCTCCCAAGTAGATGGCAGGGATCCCAAACACTTGGGGAACCATCATCTGCTGCCTTCCTGGGTGCCTTAGCAGGCGCTGGACTGGAAACAGAGTACCTAGGACTCTGATATGCCATGTGGGTTAACACATCCCATAATACCAACTGAGAGCCCAGGCAGACATCAAGTACTCAATAAATATCAACAATGTCTGTGATGACGACTATGGACTTTAGCGTAAAATGTAAATCCACTGTGGACTGCTGCTTCTGCCAAGTCTTCCTTACCTTGACTGTTCTAGGTGACAACAGAGAAAAATAAAGAATAATAAGGTTGTAGTACTAGCTTAAGTTTCTTTTAGTATGATTCATTTAAAATAAAACATTTCTTTTCCTTTCAAATGTGAACCATTCCACTTTCTTTAAGCTTAGTCAGGCCTGAGGATCACCTTGGCAAAATGCTCCTACTAGTGGTTAATATTTGTTCTTTCATTTGGTAAAATAAATAAAATGATTGGATGAAATGTAGTCTTTCTTAAAAAGAGATCCTGTACTCCCTGCAGCAGAAGCTGGATGAAGAGTCACTGCTGGAAGGACAAAGTGCAGATTATTCCATTTCTTTTGCAGGGCCCTTCCCAACCTGGCCCCAAGCCCTCTCGGTATCCATTCACTCTTTCAACACCATTTGACAGTTCTTGATTCCAGCCTTTGCTTACGCTGCTTCCTCTGAATGGAATTCCCTTTAACCTTTATCTTGGTAAGCTGCTGATATCTTCCAAGGTCAAGATCACGTGCCAGTCCTTTTGAGAAGCCTTCTCTGCACCTTTTACACATGAATCTATCACATCAGGCCTGGGTGTCTGTACACTGCTCTCCTCTGGTCTGCAGTGCACTGGTTATTCTGTTTATCTCCCACCCCCCCATCCCACTGTCTGACTACAGGTATCTGACAAATGCTTAATGACTGAAAGTAGTGACAGTACTTCATATGCAGTAAGCACTTAAATATTATTAAGTGAAATAAGAACATTATTTAATTTGATCTTTCAGCTTTATCAGAGAGGCATACTTGCAAAAAGTTGCTTTTTCTTATCTCTGTCGAAGTAATTTTTCCACTCCAAGATCTGTTGACTGTGTAGAATATTCTCTGAATAACCTAGTTCCAAAAGGAGAACAAAACCAAACAAAAACATTAGATATGGCTTGTTAGTTTACCAAAGGCCACATTACACATATACATGGGACTTATTTACGTTTTGGCTTTTTGATTATATGAAGTGTAATTTCCAGTACAAATTAACACTATATTTTAAAATCTATATATTTTACTTTTTTAAAAAATATTTATTCATTTATTATTTGAAAGACAGAGTTACAGAGAGGCAGAGGCTGAGACAGAGAGGTCTTCCATCCACTGGTTCACTCCCCAAATGGCTGCAAAGGCCGGAGCTGCACCGATCCGAAGCCAGGAGCCAGGAGCTTCTTCTGGGTCTCCCATGTAGGTGGGTGCAGGGGCCCAAGGACTTGGGCCATCTTCTACTGCTTTCCCAGGCCGTAGCAGAGAGCTGGATTGGAAGTGGAGCATCCGGGACTCAGACCGGATCCCACATGGGATGCCAGCACTGCAGGTTGCGGCTTTATCCGCTATACCACATCTCCAGCCCCATTAAAATCTATATATTTTAAATCAGCCTCTATACTTCTGAGAAGAAAAAAAATTCTCTGCTTATAAGTCTTCACTTCTCAGCTGCCTACACATCACTTCATTTGTTTACTTCTCACTTCGCAGTGATTCAAGTAACGCTTATTGGCTGGACAGTCTGGGAAGGAAAGGGAGGTGGAAGTATCTGCTGGATCGTCTTAGACACCGATTACTCAGAAAGAGGGCTGTCCAAGTGGTATGAATCAAGAGGGCATGATTCTGGTTACTGCAGCCTTTTTCATTGTAGTCTTGAAGATTCTTAGTCTTCTAGACTATGGAAATTCAAATGTTTGAGATTCTTCTTCAACAAAAATTTATTTGAAAGGCAGAGTGATAGGGAGACAGGAAAATAAGGGAGAGAGAGAGGAGAAGAGAGACTGGAGTGGGGAGAAAAAGAGCTCTTCCTTCCCCTGCTTCATTCCCCAAATGCCTTCAACTGTAAGGGCTGGCCAGGCCTACGCCAGGAGCCAGAAACTCTGTTCGATTCGCCCATGTGGGTGGTGGGGGATCCAAATACTTGGGCCATCATCTGCTGTCTCTAAGGAAGCAGGACTGAAGTGGAGTAGCCAAGACTTGAACTAGGCTTCCCATATGGGATGCAGGCCCTCAATCAGTGCCTTATCCCACTGTGCCCTAGGACTGGCCCCTGTCTGGGAAAATGTGTATCCTGAGCTGTATTCGGCCAAGGGCACTTGTGTTGCTACCTAGGGTTGTAATGAGTTTACAGCAGTGGAGCTCTGGAGAAGGCCTTGGATAGGATGGGACTGTGGATGCGAGGGTGAGGGGAGGATTTGAGAAGGAAGACAAAGGCTTCCCTCCTGGAAGTAAGAGGATACAGTGCACTCCTCAGTTTTACTTGTGATTATTCCTACCCACTTAATATCCCTTTCAACTATTTTTTCCTCCAAAGAAAGCAGTGCAAGAGCAATTTAAGCAGCATTTTTGGTACTTTTTTGGCTTTTATTTTGATAGTCTAATAATACAGAAACCCTGTATTCTTGGTGGTTTTATCATGGAGGAAGTCAGTGCCTTTGCAAGAAGAACAAAGAAGGGAAGACATGTGGACACCTTCCAAAGAGTAGGCTTCTCTATGTATGCATTCTTTAGCAAAGAGGGTACTTTTCAAACAAAATAGGGAAAACCAGCATCAGATGAAGGCCCGATTTCTGCTGCCTCACAGTTGCCACCCCACCCTGCTACCAGTGCTGACTCCTAACTGCCCAGCACAGAGCTCGAGCACCACCCTCCAGAGGGAGCCCTGGCGCAGGCACTGGCTTCCTTCCTCCCCCGCCGCTTGAGCCTCCACTCAGCCCTGTGGCTGGATTTCACACCCGGGAGCCTTGATCATCACCTCTAAATTCCAATGGGCCAGGTCTTTCTCAGTGGTATTCCAGTATCTGATATGGTGCTTTGCATATATCAGGTGGTCAATAATTACTTGATAAAATAATGATATTTGGAAGCTGTATAATGAAGATTTCTGTGTTATCTCTGTGATAGAGAAATATGGGTTCACAGCTAGGATGGACAAATCTAATCAGAGCTTTGAACACCAGATGAATATCAACCCAAGAAAGGTCTCTAATTAGTATTTCACAGAAGTATTTTTGTCTGTAATTCACAGATAAATATAAAATGTGCAGAAGACACAAGACAGGGAATAGTAACTATTCAAGATGACTGGGAAAGAGACTACTGAGGTAGTAGTGTTTAATGTGGAGGAAAAACTCCACACTGGAGTGTAGATGTGGTCACGTTCTAGATGGCTGACGACCAGGCTGAGGACCAAGCTGACTTGTTCTGCATGGTACCAGAGCACAGAACTTGTACCAATGGACAGAAATGCCCTTCTTCCAAAATGCTCCACTCTAAGGAGGGGTTTCCTAAAATTAACCCCATGGAGCAGTGGGTTTTTATGAAGTAGTGTGGGTTCTTCTCACCACAAGTACTTAGGCAGAAGTTGACAGGATTCTTGCATTAGATAGAAGTGAGGATCAACTGGGGCCTAATTTCTCTACTGACTCCAACTAGTCAAGACTCTGAGGTTCCTGAGGACAGAATATGTCTTAGCACTGTATTCTTAGCACTAGCTTGGAAGAAATTCAAATAAAAAGATGAAGGATTTTTAGCATAGAATCTACAAGTACAAAAATAAACATTAAGAATATAATCTATCAGGGTTTGCATTGTGGTACAGCAGGCTGAGCGGCCACTTGTGACTGGCATCCCCTATGGGCACTGGTTCAAGTTGTGGTTGCTCAAATTCCAGTCTAGCTACCTGCTACTGTGTCTCAGAAAGCAGAAAAGTATACGTGCCCCTGCCAACTGTGTGTGGTACCTAGATGGAGTTCCAGGTCCTCGGTTTTGGCCTGGCCCAGCTGTGGCCATTACAGCCATTTGGAAAGTGAACCAGGTGAGTGAAGAGCTCTTTCTCCCTCTTTCTTTGTAACTCTGCTGTTCAAATAAATAAAACAAATCTTTAAAAAAAAAAAAAAAAGAACACAAGGCTGGCACTGCGGCACAGCAGGTTAAGCCGCTGCCTGCAGTGCTGGCATCCCATATGGGCACCAGTTCAAGACCCAGCTGCTCTACTTCTGATCCAGCTCTCTGCTATGGCCTGGGAAAGTAGTAGAAGATGGCCCAAGTGCTTGGGCCCCTGCACCTGCATGGGAGACCTGGAAGAAGTTCTTGGCTCCTGGTTTGGATTGGCACACCTCTAGCTGTTGCAGCCAATTGGGGAGTGAACCAGCAGATGGAAGACCTCTCTCTCTCTCTCTGCCTCTCCTTCTATCTCTGTGTAACTCTGACTTTCAAACAAATAAATCTTTTTAAAAAAAGAATGCAACTATCATATTCCATGTACCCCTTTCTCAAGTTAAAGTCAATTTCAATACATGTTGCATTAAATTTTTGTTGAACATTAGATTTATGTTACCTGGTTTCGAATATAAATTTATTTTAAAGTTTGAGTTTCCAAACCGAATTTTACATTTATAATCTCAAACTTTTAAAAAATTATTTATGGAATACCTGTTGCATTTAAAATTATGAAACCTTAATTTGTATTCATTTTTGCTAATTCTTTTTCTCTTCTTTTTGATCAAATTTTAAAAATTTGCAGTTTGTTAGACATTTCTTAAGATTTATTTATTTGTTTGGAAAGCTAGAGTTACAGAGAGAGAGAGAGAGAGTTAGTTTTCATTGGCTTGTTCACTTCCCAGGTGGCTGCAACAGCCAGGGTATGGTCAGGTTCAAGCTAGGAGCCAGAAGCTTCTTCTAGGTCTCACACATGGGTGTCAGGCGCCCAAGTTCTTGGGCCATCTTTGGTTGCTTTTTCCAGACTATTAGCAGAGAGCTGCATTGGAAGTGGATCAAGCAACCAGGACAAGAACTGGTGAAGTGGCTTTAATGATCACAGTTCAGTGCCAGCCCTAAGGCATTTCATGTTTTCTGACTCTGCTATCATACTTCTATTACTGCAAAACAATGTGCCTGTATTACACTTATTCATAGCCTCAATCTCCTTATTCAGTGGCCCCTCTAATCAACACATTCGTTTTCAGATTTGCCAATTTAGCATTTTGGATTATCGAGGCAGCGTCTCCATCTAGTGGCAAAAGCATGTAGCTGCTGGTTCTATATTAATTACAGCTATTTTTCTAATCTTTGGTTTACCATTTCTACATAAATAAAAATTAAATTTTTTATAACAAACAAAATTTAAAATAAATAATTAGAATAACATTCTCTCAATGAGAGAAATGAAATTTGACAATCTTTCACCAGTGGATCTATAGTCATTTGATAGACAAGGTGGATCGTAAGTCAGTATCCTAACTTACATTCTATAAAATTGGAAATCTTTTTTTTTTAAGATTTTATTTATTTATTTGAGAGGTAGAGTTACAAACAATGAGAGGGAGAGACAGAAAGACAGGTCTTCCATCCACTGGTTCACTCCCCAAATGGCTGCCAAGGCTGGAGCTGCGCTAATTTGAAGCCAGGAGCCAGGAGCTTCTTCCAGGTCTCTCATGTGGGGTGCAGGGGCCCAACCACTTGGGCCATCTTCTGCTGCTTTCCCAGACCACAGCAGAGAGCTGGACTGGAAAAGGAGCAGCCGGCCGCGACTAGAACAGGCGCCTATATGGGATGCCGGCGCCGCAAGAGGAGGATTAACCTGTGCCATGGTGCCGGCCCCATCAAATTGGAAATCTTTAATTCACAAATATATGCCACCAGGAATAGAAATATTTGTTTGATAGCTCTGCCATAAATCTGCTTGACAAGTGGATTAAATGCAGACAGAGAAATTTAAAGCATTTGTTTCTTTAGATGAGTCGATAAACATATCAAATTCTGGAAGCCTGGCTCTTCCACTTGGCAGAAGTGAATGGATCTGCTAACCCAGCCTCATAGCTCTAAAAGTTATTTCTTCAAGGTCTTCTACAGAATTTGGGTAATTACAAAAATGATTTCTTTCTCTGTTAAGAGGAAAAGACTCTTAATGATGAGCAGTCTCCACCACAACCGAGTCACCTTAGGAAATTTTATCACCTTGTTTTCACAATTAAAATGCTGGCATTTAGCCTGACATGCTGGATACTTCCCTATCCAGCTACTGAGTACATCACCATGATACCATCTGAGCAAGCCACAGAATATCTTTACTCACAGCACCAGTGTCCTAAAGAAGCATTTAAAATTTCATCACTTAGTTTAGAAACCCCATGGCCACCTCTTTCCTCAGAAGTCAGCATATGCCAGTTTGGATAGCAGAGTCGTTTACGCACAGCATGCAAAACTGCACATTCAAGGGCTACAGTGTGCTGGTATTTCTAATTTTTATTTTCACTCAATATCAAGAAACTTATTTCTCAACTGCTAACTCCTTCTGGAAATGAAAGAGAAGACTACAGACTGACTTTAAGTGTAATCTCTTTTTTTAAAATTTTTACTTAATAAATATAAATTTTGAAAGTACAACTTTTGGATTATAGCAGTTTTCCCCCCATAACCTCCCTCCCACCTGCAACCATCCCATCTCCCACTGCCTCTCCCATCCTATTCTTCACCAAGATTCATTTTCAATTATCTTTATATACAGAAGATCAACTTAGTATATACTAAGTAAAGGTTTCAAGAGTTTGCACCCACACAGACACACAAAGTATAAAGTACTGTTCGAGTACTAGTTTTACCGTTAATTCGCATAGTACAACACATTAAGGACAGAGGTCCTACATGGGGAGTAGGTGCACAGTGACTCCCGTTGTTGATTTAACAATTGACACTCTTATTTATGACGTCAGTGATCACCCAAGGCTCTTGTCATGAGCTGCCAAGGCTATGGAAGCCTCTTGAGTTCACAAACTCTGATCTTATTTAGACAAGGCCATAATCAAAGCGGAAGTTCTCTCCTCTAAGAGTAATCTCTTATCTGGGTGGTGATGACTTCATTGGAGTCATACTATGTTGTCAGTGGATCCTTCCAAGTGTAAAGTGAAATACTGGAATGACTCTAACATGTAAACACCATGCAGGCTGAATATCCCTGTTCTGTAATGTGTGGACCAGTGTTTTAGATTTTGGAGGGGTTCTGATTTTGGAATATTTGCATAGTTCCCCATTGAACATCTATCTCTAAATCAGAGAATCCCAAATCGAAAGCACTCTGAAATCCAGGTTTTAAAGCATCTTCGATTTTCGATGAAGGATTTTTCTACAATGTATACTTCTGAGATTACATAATGCTCAATAGGGTTGCAGGATGAAGTGATTTTGCTTTTTTTTCTGAGACACCTGTCACTTGTCATGAGGATGATCTTTCTAAGTTTCTTAGAAATGGTGTAAGCTCATCTGTTTTTGCCATAAGCAGCATACAAAACGTCTCTCTAGTGGCTTTTATGCCTAATCAAAAAACTGATTAATTTCATTCTAGAAGGCATTGTTTTTGGTTTGTTCGAGAAAAAGTCACTGTATTCTGAAATAATTCAAAAGTTTCAATGACTTCATGCCATTATTTGGCCAAGTTTCATAACAGAAAAGGCACTACAGAGACCTATTTGGACAGAATTCTATTTCCAGATACTCACTGCTGTAGTGTTTATTTGTACTCTTCTTTCTTTGGGTAGCAGTATAAGATTATCACAACTAGAGTTAGTACATAGATTCACCTTTATATTCCCAATTGGGTCTTGTAAACTATTTGTTATGATGCTATTTTAATTTGCCATGTTATTATTTTATCTGAAGTATCCGATACATTAACAATGACTTCGGAGTAAATGAACTTGTTAACTGAAGATAAAGCAGCACAATACTATCAGTGTAATTTAACAAACGTAAACAGCAATAGGTAAATGCCATAAAAATACACAGCAGAGATAATTATTATATAATGCCTAGCACCTGGCAGAGATCTGCTCTCCAGTGGGTTGGACTCACTTTGACAGGTGTCCCTGCTGGCCTCCCGTGGCCTTGGCGGGTCACCCCCAGGACTCTGTGGGGATCTATGACAGCGGCATCCAGGTGTGACCAGCCAGGGGGCTGCCTTTATCACCCTCCTCCAACTCTGGGAGACAGTAGGAGGCCATGGGGCTGTCTTGGGACAGTGTTTGCAGCCCTAGGCAGATCCTAACGGCTTCTATTCAGAGGCAAGTGCCTGAGGACAGTCTCTGGACTTGTCTCAGTACCAGGTAACACCCTGCTCCCTGGTAACAGACTTGTCTGGTGAATATCACCAACAGACTTGCAGGCCTGGTGTGAACTGGCAAGACTGCACAGGGCCTGGTGATAGTGGGGTCCAGGCGTGAGCCACCTAGGGACCGTCTAGTAAGTGGGAAGCTGCCTCCATCACTCCTCCTGCCATCTTTGGAACACAGCAAGGAGTCACAGGACTGCTTTGGGACTCAGTGCCAGACTGACAGACCTCAGCATTGAATAGATCCTAATGGTCCCTGTCCCCAGGCCACTGCCTGCACACAGAGCCTCTGGCCTTCCCTCAGTGCCACTGGACTTCTGTGGACTTGGGTAAGCAGTCTTCCTCCCCACCCAGTCACCAGTGGCTGACAGCTGCTTCCCCCACAGCAGCAGGGTAAGCTCTGGTCTTGTCCCTAGGCTGCTACACTGATCTTGGCGGGCTGAGGGCTCTGTGATCTGGCAGTGGACACAGGACTACCACAGTCCCAGGAAGAAGCATGTAGGAAAAACTTCCCGAGTACATGCTGAATAACACATCAACTGCAGATTTCAGACATATTTGAGTTTGGGAAGTATTGTTAATGTTGAATCAGTAAAAACATCAACAGCAGACCTGGGGTAAAACGTTAACTTAGGGTGCTACCTAGTGGTGAAATAGCAGAAGTATCCACAGGCTCAGAGAAAAAAAGACTGCTTAGAATTTCCAGGACAGCCATAAATGAAGCCAGATTACTGTAACAAATTCTTGTACACCAACAAGCATCAGGAACTTCCAGGGAACCATGACCTCACCTACACAGCAAAATGAGGTTCCAGGAACCAAACATATAATAGGAATTGAAATTTTCAGATGCTCATATGATTTTAAAATAGTTGTTTTAAGGAAACATAGAAAAGCAATTTAGTGTTTTAACCAAGATTTGACAGAGCGATGAAAGTAATTAGGCAAAATCGAACAGGAATTCAGCTGAAAAGTATACTAAGTGGAATTAAAAATGAAGAAGGCATCAATAGCAGAATAGATCAAAGAGAAGGAAAAATCAGTGAGCTCAAAGACAGGCTGCTTGAACATACAGTTAGAGGGGAAAGAATCAAGAGAGATGAGGAAAGCTTATGGGATACATGAGATAGCATGAGAACAAATATCCAAGTTATTGGGATTCGAGAGAGACTTGAGGATGCCAAAAGATATAAAAATATATTCAAAGAGATAATGACAGAAAACTTCCCAAATGTGGAGAGAGATAGAATACAGGTACCGGAAGGTCAAGGTCATCAGATGCAACTCAACCAAGTCTACCACAAGGCATATTATGGCCAAGCTCTCCAGGATTAAAGAGAGGATTCTCAAAGCTTCAAGAGAAAAGGACGTAAATAACATATAAAGGGGCTCCAGTTAGCCCACCTGCAGAGTTCTCAGCAGTAACCTTATCAGGAGGGAGTAGAATGAATCTTTTACAGTACTGTAGGAAAAAAAATGCCAGCCAAGAATACTGTAGTCAGGAAAGCTATCCTTCAGATATCAGGAAGAGATAAAGACATTCCAAAGCTGAGATTTATCACCAGCAGACCTGTGTTATAAGAAATGCTTGTGTTACAAGAAATGCTAAAGGGAGTTCTTCAAACGGAAAGAGACACAGAAGTGGTGTTGCAGTGCAGCAGGTTAAGCTGCCTCTGTGGCACTGGCATCCTACACTGGAGTGCTGGGTCAAGTCCCTGCTGCTCGGCTTCCTTTTCGCCTCCTTGCTAATGTACATGGGAAAGCAGTGAAAGACGGCTCAAATGCTTGGGCCTCTGCCAACCACATGGGAGCACCAGATGGTGTTCCTGGCTCCTGGCTGTGGCCTGGACTAGCCCCGTTAATTGCTGGCATTTAGAGAGTTAATCAGCAGATGCTGAAGAGTTAAAATTGTATATGTGCAGGTGTAAAAAGTTAAGCTTAAGCTTACAGGTTTAAACCTTCCTGGTGCAGCTGTGAAAATAAAACAGAGTGAAGTAGCACCTTGACAGTAGGGACTCCATTTTGGAGCACTTGAGACTGCATTCTGGGAAAGCAACCCCCCCACCGTGAGACTCTGGTCTGAAACTATGATCTCAAATAGTCGGACAATAGCAGTGCACTACATCACCCTTGGCAATGCACAAAAACCCCCTAGCATGATTGCTCAAGCTTAAAAGTAGAAAGGTTGCACCTGGGTTACCTGGGCTAATAATGAAGATGTGATTTGTCTATGTCTTAAGATCATAATTGCTGATTGTAAGATATTAGCAACCGCTTAGCAACTGTGTATTCTCTCCCCCCTCCCGATTTTGTGGTTTTTGCCTTTATAAACCCTAACCTTTAGTTATTCGGGGCTGCTCTGCTCATGATGATCAGACAGCCCCAGCATGCTGGATAATCAATAAAACTTCCCCGTGCTGTTTGCATAAGAGACGTGTCTCTTGGTGACGTTTTTTGGGCAGTCGACTCTAACAATGCAAGATCTCTGTCTCTCTCTCTCTCTGTCACTCTGCTTTTCAAATAAATAAATCTTTTTAAAAAGTTAAAGAAACACTAACAAGTAAGAAGAAAATATCATAAGGTAGAAAACTCACTGGTAAGAATAACTACCAGGAAAAAAAAATCCAGGATGTTCTAATATCATAAACATGGTATGTTAATCATTTATATCTTTATATTACACTACACCACATTAAAATATATGGAGACAGGCAATATTGAAAGAGGTCAATTTTAACAGAAAATTCAAAAGGTAGAGAAGGATAGCACAAATCTAGATTAACTCTTAAGATTTCTAAATCTCTTTGGTGTTTTTTTCTCTTTCCCTACCTTTATATCAATATTGTTATTATCATTTCAAGATAGCTTATTATACCAAATGACGGTTTTTAAGTTTCATGGTAGCCTCAAAGCAAGAACCTAAAATAGACTCACCAAAAATAATAAGCAATCAAAGTACACCACTACAGAAAACTTATCCACAAATGAAGATTGTAAGAGAAGGGGAAAGAAAGGAACTATGAAAAAATACAAATAAAACTATCAAAATGGCAGACTTCTTACTTATCAATAATTACCAATAGACTGAATTCACCAATTAGAAGATACACAGTGACCAACTGGATTAAGAAACAGGACCCAACTATATGCTGCTTACAAGAAACTCACTTCATCTTTAAGGACACACACAGACAGAAAATGAAAGATGGAGCAAGATACTCCATGCAGATAGAGCCCAAAATAAATCATCAACAGCTATACTTCTATCAAATAAGAAGAGTTTTATTTATTTATTTATTTATTTTTATTTTTTTGACAGGCAGAGTGGATAGTGAGAGAGAGAGAGACAGAGAGAAAGGTCTTCCTTTGCCATTGGTTCACCCTCCAATGGCCGCCGCGGTTGGCGCGCTGCGGCCGGCGCACCGCGCTGATCCGATGGCAGGAGCCAGGAGCCAGTGCTTTTCCTGGTCTCCCATGGGGTGCAGGGCCCAAGCACCTGGGCCATCCTCCACTGCACTCCCTGGCCACAGCAGAGGGCTGGCCTGGAAGAGGGGCAACCGGGACAGAATCCGGAGCCCCTACCGGGACTAGAACCCGGTGTGCCGGCGCCGCTAAGTGGAGGATTAGCCTAGTGAGCCGCGGTGCAGGCCAAGAAGAGTTTTAAATCAAAACAATTGAGACCAGGAAAGTCATTATATAGTGATAAAATTATATATCATTATATAATGATAAAATAATATTTAATCCAGCAAGAGAAGATAATACTTATAAAAATATATGCACTCAGCATTATAGCAAATACATAAAACAAATATTAATAGACCTAAAGGGAGAGTCAGAATCCAGTACAATAATAATAAAAGACTTTAATACCCACTTTCAGAAGTGGACAATCTTTAAACAGAAAATCAATAAAGAAACAGCAGAGTTTAAATTGTACCCTAGAAAAAAATGATGTCTATAGCACTTTTCATCCATAGCTACAGAATACACATTCTTCTCAACAACACGTGAAACATATTCCAGAATCTATCAGATGGTAGGTCATAAGACAAGTCTCAACAAATTTACAAGATTAGAAATTATATCAAACATCATTTCTGACCATGTAAGAAAATGTCTGGTTGCCCACTTTCAACACAGACTGGAAAATTACTGTTAGCCGCCGTCTGGTGGACTTAACCAAACACACTATACAAACAGGATGTTAGGGAGCAGCCAACTCACAAGGGAAATGAGAGAGAAGGCAGGAGGAAGGTAACTTTCTAACTTAGGTGACGTCTAGGGAGACTGTGCACCCCACAGAACTCAGCCAGTGAGGAACCAGGTCATGGACCTGCGTGCTAGGATACAATCTGCTCTGCTGTAACTGCCCTGGGTGTGTCTGCGCATCAGACACTGATTTTGCAAGACTATTAACAACTTCTCACTTGCACTGCACTTCCTGAGGCTGAGTCCACCCCTTGAGTAGACAGGTGAGGTATTTCCCACAGACCACAATGCAATACAACCAGAAATCAGGAAAAACTTTGGAAGCTACACAAATGCATGGAAATTAAACAACTTACTCCTGAACAATCAGTGGCTGAAGGGAGAAATTTTAAAAATTTCTTGAAATGAATGACAATGGAAACCTACAGGATACAACAAAAACCAGTACTAACAAAGCTATCACTACCTGTATAAAAAAAAAAAAAACAAAGTTCTCAAATAAACAACTAATCACTGCACTTAAAGAAGCTAGAAAAACAAGAAAAAAAAATCAAAACCAAGATTAGTAGAAGGAAAGAAATACTAAAACACAGAGCATAAACAAATTAGTTATTGAGGGCGGGCATTTATTATGGTACAGTGGGTTAAACCACCACTTGAGATGCCCATGACCCACATCACATCATCAGATTGTCTGATTTGAGTTCCAGCTGCTGCTGAACCAGCTTCCTGCTAACATGCACTGGGTTCCTGCCACCCACACTGGAGACCCAGATGGAGTTCCAGGCTCCTGGCTTCAGCCTGGCCAGCCCTGGCTGTTGCAGGAGTGAACCAGTGGACAGAAGATCTCTTTCTTGCTCTGTCTTCCCCTGTCACTCTGCCTTTCAAATCACTCAATTTTAGGAGTGGGTGTTGTGGTGCAGTGGGTTAAGCTGCCACTGGAGTGCTGGTTCAAGTCCGGGCTCCTGTTTCCCATCTAGCTTCTTGCTAATGCACCTGGGAAGGCAGCAGATGATGGCCTAAATATCTGGGCCCTGCCACCCACGAGGGAGACCCACAGACTCCTGCCTGTGGCCTGGCCTCAAACCAGCTGTTGTGGGCATTTGGGGAGTAAACTGTTGGATGGAAGATCTTTCCCTCTCTCTCTGCCTTTTAAATAGATAAATCTTTTTTTTTTTTCCAAATATTTATTTATTTGAAAGGCAGAGTTACAGAGAGGCAGAGGCAGAGAGATTGAGAAAGAAAGAGAGAGAGAGAAAGAGAGAGAGAGAGAAAGAGAGAGAGCGAGAGAAAGATGTTCCATTCACTGATTCACTCCCCAAATAAATGTCCACAACTGCTGGAGCTAGGCCAATCTGAAGCCAGGAGCCAGGAGCTTCTTCCAGGTCTCCCATGCGGGTGCAGGAGCCCAAGCACTTGGGCCATCTTCTACTGCTTTCCCAGGCCATAGCAGAGAGCTGGATCGGAAGTGGAGCAGCCGGGTCTTGAACCGGAGCCCACACGGGATGCCGGCACTGCAGGTGATGGGTTTACCCATTATGCCACAGTGTCAGTCCCTAGATAAATCTTATAAAAAAGAGGATTCAAATACATAGAATAAGAACGAAAATGGAGTCATTATGGCTGAAAGCACAGCAATATAAAAGATTTTTAGAGACTACAATCAGAAAATTATATGGTGACAAATTAAATAACTGTGGGGAGCAGGGCCTGTCTCCCGCAACATGGCAGAGTAAGTACTGAGACTACCGAGACTAGACTAGACCACTGAGACTATCAAGACTAACTCTATGCACCTGATCTCCCATCATATGGCGCTGAGAGAGTAAACAAATCTTACACAGCTGTTTCGTCAATTAGCTGATTCCTGACCCAACCCCTTAAAAGGGGGGAGAGAGACAACATGCGCGGCTGCGGCCCCCTGAGAGAGCCGGTTGGAGAGCTCGCCGGTGCCGCTCCTCCGCGAAAGCGGGGGCGCGGCAGCAAACCCGGGAAGGGCCGGGGAAAGAGAACAGCGCAGGGTCTGGTGTCGTTCCTCCGCGAGTGGGGGAGCGACAATAACCTACAAGAATGGACAAGTTCCTGGATACATATACCTTACCAAGATTGAATCATGAAGAATTAGAACACTAAAACAGCTATGCCTCTGACAGGGATTAGCATCTGGAATACATAAGGAACTCAAACAGCTCAATAGCAAAACAACAAAAAATTCAAGTAAAAATTGGGCAGTAGATCTAAACAGGCATTTCTCAAAGGATGATATACAAATGACCAGCAGTTACATGGGAAAGTGCTCAATATCACTAATCATCAGGGAAATGCAAATCAAAACCATCAGGAGACAGCACCTCACTCCAGTAAGACTGGCTGTTATCACAGAGAAAGATAACAAGTTCTGGTGAGGAGTGGAGAAAAGGGTACAGTTGCACACTGTTGGGACTGTAGATTGGCACAGCCATTGTGGGAAAACAGTAAGGAGGTTTCTCAAGGAACTAAACCACCGTATGACCCAGTAATCCCACTCCTGAGTATATACCCAAGGGAAATGAAATCCACCCATCAGAGAGACATCTGCACTCTGAGGTTTGGTGTGCTCTGTTCACAGTAGCTAAGAAATGGAAACAAGCTAAGTGTTCATCTACCCAAATGAATGGATAAGGAAAATGTGGTACAGATGTATAGTGGAATACCAGTAATCCATAAAGAGGAAGAAATCCTATCATTTGCTAGAACATGGATGGAACTGGAGATAATTATGTTAAGTAAAATAAGCCAGCCACGGAAAGAAAAATACCACACAATATCATGTATATGTGGAGTTTAAAAATAGGTGATGTCATGGAAGGTGGAAGCAGAGGCTGGGGAGGAAGTCGGGAGGGAAGGATGGCGAAAGGCTGATTGGTGGGCACTGGGGTACAGCTGGACAGGAGTAAGAAGTTCTGGGGCCCTACTGCACAGCAGGGCGACTACAGGTAATTTTGATGTATTGTACATTTCTCTAATTAACAAAACCTAGGAGAAAAAAAATCCCAAATTCAATGCAAAAAATTTTAAAAACCCTTAAAATTACAAAACTTTGTGGGGACCACTTGGTAGATGACCAGAGATGACCGTCAACCTGGATACTTTAAGAAATATCAAACTTGAAAGTATAAAGAAAGAAAATTCGGCCGGCGCCGCGGCTCAATAGGCTAATCCTCCGCCTAGCGGCGCCGGCACACCGGGTTCTAGTCCCGGTCGGGGCGCCGGATTCTGTCCCGGTTGCCCCTCTTCCAGGCCAGCCCTCTGCTGTGGCCAGGGAGTGCAGTGGAGGATGGCCCAGGTGCTTGGGCCCTGCACCCCATGGGAGACCAGGAAAAGCACCTGGCTCCTGGCTCCTGCCATCGGATCAGCTGCGGTGCGCCGGCCGCAGCGCGCCGGCCGCGGCGGCCATTGGAGGGTGAACCAACGGCAAAGGAAGACCTTTCTCTCTGTCTCTCTCTCTCACTGTCCACTCTGCCTGTCAAAAAAAAAAAAAAATAATAATAATAATAAAAAAAAAAAAAGAAAATTCACCTCTATTTTACTCTTCTGTTCTTTAACATCTTTCCTAAGAATGAATTCTAATAAAAAGCTCCTTTGTAGAGGGCATTTCTGAATTGGTAGAAGGCTGGATTAGATTATTTCTATTATCTTTTACAATTTTTAAAAAAATATTTATTTATTTATTTGAAAGGAAGAGCTACAGAGAGGTAGAGGCAGAGAAAGAGAGAGGTCTTCCATCCACTGGTTTACTCCCCAAATGGCTTCAACAGCCGGAGCTGAGCAGATCTGAAGCCAGGAGCCAGGTGCTTCTTCCAGGTCTCCCACATAGGTGCAGGGGTCCAAGGACTTGGGCCATCTTCTACTGCTTTCCCAGGTCACAGCAGAGAGCTGGATCGGAAGTAGAGCAGCCGGGACTCGAACCAGCGCCCATGTGGGATAGCAGCACTGCAGGCGGTGGCTTTACCTGCTAGGCTGCAGCTCCAGCCCCTATCTTCCCCAATTCTCATGATTCTAACTCATGCTGTTAATATGTCCTGAGTTTACAGATCAGTCAGTAATCAGAACCTCAGGATTCCTTCTGGGATAGCAGTCAGAGTCCATGAAGAAATGTCAAGTGAGTAGAATTTCATTTAGTCACTCAACACACCTTTAATGTATGTCTACTGTGTGTCAGGCACTATTCTAGGTATTAGGGGATACAACAGTGAAAAACAGAATGTTCCTGCTCTCGTGGAATTCATATCATACAGAAGGAGAGGAACAATAAACAAAAATTAAATACAAGATGGTAAGAGTTAAGAAGAAAAATAAAGCAGGACGAGGGAGTAAAAAGTGTGGGCGAAAGGGCAAAGAGAGAAGTTACCCAGGGGGCTTTTTCCTCACTTGGGAGCCCCCCTCCATGCTGCTCTGGCTAGAGGTCTTTGACTCTACTAAATCTTGCTTTTTTTTTTAAGAAATATTTTATTTATTTATTTGAATGGTAGAGTTACAGACAGAGAAAGGCAGAGATAGAGAGAGAAAGGTATTCCATCCTCTGGTTCACTCCCCAGATGACTGCGACAGTTAGAGCTCAGCCAATCTGAAGCCAGGAGCCAGGAGCTTCTGGGTCTCCCACGCAGGTGCAGAGGTTCAATCACTTGGGCCATCTTCCACTGCTTTCCCAAGCCATAAGCAGAGAGCTGGCTGGGAAAAGGAGCAGCCGGGACTCGAACTGACACCCATATGTGATGCCGGTGCCACAGGTGGAGGCTTAGCATAGTATGCCACAGTGCTAAATCTTGCTCTTAGCTCTCTCTGCTTGTCTGCTTGGAAATTCTTCTTCCATGTGAGACAAAGAACCGAGGTAATAATAATTTCCCTGCCGCCATTTCCCATAACATTTTGGTGCCGTGACTCGGACTGCAACTCCAACGTGAGGCGGATCCCACTTGTGTGCGACCTCAGCCAGATTCAGATCGTCCTGCCGGATGGGTGAGCATGCAGACCGCTGTCGCTTTCTTCGGAGAGTCTTACTCTCCTTCATAGCAACTCTCATCTTTTCAAAAACACCGGATCCCTGTAGCCAGTTAAAAGCAATCAGCGTGGCTGCCGGTCTTAAGACTCAGGGGCAAGGCTTGCTGATTAAGACCAGAGCAATTCCCTGGAGCTGAGACTGTATCCTAAGTCCCCTTTTCTCCGGTGTGGATCAGCCCTTCCCATGGGACTGAGACAACTGATGGACTTCGGCTGGGGCTACACCCCAGTGTTTCCAGAAGGTCTCTTCACCCAGGCACCAGACCCTGATAGCCGAAATGGTGTTGGGCTGTGAAACACCTCCCCTCCATCTTGCGTGGATCGGCCCTTTGCATGGGACTGGAAGAAGGCCTTGAGACAACTGATGGGTTCTGGCTGGGGCCACACCCCAGTGTTTCCAGAAGCTCTCCTGACCCGGGCACCAGACCCTGACGGCTGGAATGGTGTTAGGCTGCGAAATGCACTTTCCTGCAGGGAGTCCTCATGAGCTATAAAGCCAGAGGCTCCACACTGCATGCGTCTGTCTCAGCTCTGGGAATGTTGGCTGGGCCAACTCAGCTTCCTTTCATGGAGATCAGCCCGACACGCGGGACTGGGTTTTTGGTCTTTTGGGGTGTTGGCCGAAAACTGCATTCTGTTCTTCTTTCCTTGGAGATAATCTGTCAGGGAGGCTGGGCGCAGCCTGGAGTGAGGCCATGCGCTCCGGGCTTCAGGCCTCAATGACTTTTTTCTGATCTCCGTCTCTCTCTGCCCCTCTAAATGCTTTCCGTACCTCGCCAGGTCTCAGTTCCTGCACTCGACTTCCTGGTCCCGTTAGTGGGTACTTCCTAGATATTTTGTTCGTCAGTTCTGTTAAAGTTTAATTATCCCATTGCAGACAGGTGGCTTCTGATCCAGACTCTCATTAAGTCCCCACGTGGCCTGAACTTGTGTAGACAAGTCTCAGCTTGTCTCTGGTATCTCTCATCCTCTCCCTTAAGTTCCCTCTCTGGTCACTTCTGTCTGGTCCTTCCTGTGTGGTATGTATCTCAGAGGAGGTTCCCACTCTGCTTCTTCGTGACTTCACCTGCCTAGCCACCAATCCAGGCAGCACCCAGGACTGGTACTCTCTCACTAAACTCTAGCTGAAACACACCTCTGCTAAGGCTCTTGCTATGAAGGCCTGTTAGACAAGACTCCAGGTTAGGAGGCATGGAACAACTATTTGCCTTATGTACAGAAGAATGCCTCATGTTTTCTGCACTACCATCTGGCCTGCTTCCCAGCCAGAGAGGGTGGAGAAGTTAGCCTAGGTGAGTTGTGAAAGTGCCAGCCCCACTGCTGTGACTCCCATCTCAGAACTCTCTCCCCTCTGGTCTTGCCTGGTTACCCTGCATGTGCTCCATATGCATTACATTCTTTTCCAGAGTGTCAGAGTCCTTGGGTCTGTTTAGTGAGCCGCCAGGGTGCTGCTATCACTTGTGACTGTTGTTGAGGATTTTAATCCCAGCAGAGGAGAATTTCTTTTATAAGACTACCACTGCCCCCGTTGCTGTAATTTTCCCTGGGGGTTTCTAGGCAAGCATGCAGGCCCAGTAATCTCCAATGCTACCAAATGCCTGAGACACCTCCCAACTGGCAGCCCCATGATTAGACACTTTCAGTACTGGCTTCTGCTTTTGGGGTATAAGGTCATTGTCTCTTCAGAGGCCCTCCCCTCCAGTTTTTCTCTCTCTACCCTGCCTCTTTGTGGGCTCTTACAGGAGCTTCCTTGTAGGTTGCTGCCTCCTATCAGATTCTCCTCCTTGGGAATCTCTGGAGGGGTGCCTAACTGCTCTGATGGGCGCCCTCTCCCATTAAACCCAACATAATGGTGAAGCCTCTCCAGTGGACTTCTTGTCCCAGCCCAGTCACCCTGGAGACCCATCTCGCAGCTGCTGACCCTTCTGTGTCAGAGGCAGCCCCAAGCAGCTGATTGCTGACTAGGCATCGATGGCCTAAAGTGTTTTTTCCTTAAGTAAAAAGAAAAGTAGACTCAAATTCAATTAGAACCTACAAGGATGTCTTTGGTAAATAATGAGCTCATGCATGAGAATTTGGTTCAGCTGTCCCTGGATACTGGGTTTAAAGAAATTTCCCTTAGCATCTAGCAAGATGACTGCCTTTAAAAAATGCTGCTTTGTAACTTGCCAAACTTGTTTTGCAACTTGGTTTAACAGGTTCCCTATGAGACAGCAATGGGTAATCAGTGCTTGGATGAAACAGCAATGGGTAACCAGTACTGATTATAGCCCATAAGGTGGATTTTGCAATCTCTGGTTTAATGTCATTGAATTATAGCTAGAGTTTTATAAAAAGAAGTAAAATTCCATATAAATGTAATGTTGACCTTAATTCAGATAGAGGTATGAACAATATTAGCATCTTCAGTTATTAGTGTAATAGCTAAATGTAAATTGGGTAAAAGAAAATAAGATAAATGTGTCTAAATGCAAACTTTGGTACTCTTAGCACCTTATATTCTATGGAAAAACTGTCGGGTTTGCTAACATGTTTTCATATATTGTCTATGAAAATAGTTCAACACTGCTTGAAAGTAACTAAGGTTGATATCTGATGTGTTATCTTATTTAGAAAATGTGTTCTATTAGTCTGTTTTTCTTTGACATAGAACTAGAATCTGATCAATGAAGTTTGTGCAACGCATATATGTTAGTAAATATTTTAAAATAGGGTTAAAAAATCTTTAAAAACTGTAGCATCTCCTTTTTAATAGTTTTAATTGGTGACTCAGTTTTCTAGCCAGCTTCAGTAAGCTACTTTTTCTTCCCTAGTTCTGACTCTGTTAAAATTGTTCCAAGCTATACTTAAGATTTTATTTCTGATTTTTGGGATGACCAAAGACAGATTTTGTGTTCTACTTAAGTAATTTATTGTGTTCTCTTAATGTCTCTGCTAAGTTCTAATTGTTTAAAAAACAGCTGAGTTTTTTATTATTAAAAGTTATGGTTTGCTTAAATACATACTCATTCTAAAGCATTTAAGTAATCACTTTGTATCAGTGATAAGATCTGATCTATATCATGTCATGATGTTAAGAGATACTATTTCAAACAGGTATTTTAAGTCTTCTTGGCATATTTGATAGGCATTCAAAAAATCAAAGTTCCAAATTCTCTGGACTTTGATATTCCCCATTGGGTCCCTAGAAACATCAAAGGATATATCTCTCATCTTGTAGAGATACCAACTAATAAGGCTATTTGGATTATATTAAAGGTACTGTCAAGATGTGAAGTGGTGCAGAATTTTGTTATGATAATGTAAAATGCTACTGATACAAATGTCCAAAAGTTAAAAAGTCTAATGATCTTGTGTTGATATCAGACACGATGGTTTGTCTCAATGAGAAAGGCCCAGAAACCTGAAAGGGTGAAATGTTTTATAAAATCCTACAGGTGCTTTCAAAATACTGTGTAGAATAAGCAAGTGCCTCTTCCTGTCAGTTAATGAGTTTATAATTTTAAACATGGCTATTTGAAGTCTTTGTCTTCCACAGTTTTGTATTCTCCAAACCCTAAAAATCAGATTTATTGCTCATGAAGTTAAAACATTGTTGGCTCTGTGTTTAAATGTGTCCTTTTAGGTTCCAAAGGACTTTTTCCCCTGACTTCTATTATATTTAATATTTTGGGACAATTTTGTAAGCAGATAAAGCCAATAATGTGCTACAGGTTCCAACTTAGAAAAAAATATGGTTAATTCAGATTACTAAGAGCAGAAAGTAATTCTAATCGATTGATGGTAATTAAAAAAACAGCTAAAAATTTTAGGAAACTATTACTGAAAGTGCTTTATTGTTCTATCTTGTATGTTATATTACACATGTGCACATATTGTATGTCTACATGGGAAAATTTATTAAGAGCTCTGTTTTAATTGGTTTATAAAATATTACTCATAAATTTAAACTGCTAAGATAATCAAAGATATCTTTTGGTTCATCTGACCTAAATCTCTCTATCAAATGTTTTAATTCACTGACATGTTTGTACTTGAGTTTGCTGGTCAAACAAGTTACACTAGTGTTGGCTATGTAAACAGTGTTTCCAAGTACACATAATCCTGAAATTTATAGAAGGCATTGGACCTTTTCGTAAATGTTTTCATAGTTGTTATTTAACAGTTAAAATTGTCTGCTGAGTTTTCATTTGATTTTGTTATTGTCAGTAAGTGATGTGGGAAGCCTGACTTGTTCCCTCATTTCTCTATTCTCTTCAAGGAAACTAATTCTATTCTGAAGAACCCTCCAGGATGCACAATTTGATCTTCAGACCTTATAAAATGGATGGCTAATACTCTTCTGTAATAATAGCATAGCTAACATGAGAACTTACATTATGATTTCACAGCTAGATTTACTTTGCCATGGGCACAGTAAACAGGCAAAACCTCTTTTCCAGACCAAAGGAAGGGAGAGAAAGTTTCACTAAGAGCATGACATTTTATAGATAAGGTGGTCATCATGTTTGTTGAAGCAAGGACATAGCTTTCTTCATGGGCACTGTTTACCCACAGAAAAACCACTATTGGAACATGCCTGTGACTACAGACTTCTAGTTTAGGCCACCAAAGATTAGAGATGGGACTTCTGCTTTAGCAAAAACCAGGAGGAAGAGAAGGTAGGCTGCAGAAGCAATGCAAAGATAGGTGGCAGGCAAATTAATGGCTGCTTTACACAGGGATCTGCTATCAAGGAGATCCAACAGGCCAGTCCACTGCAACTGGCATTGGTTTTTGATGTGGAAAGCCAGGGCTTCAGATGGACACCGAACTTTTGCAGAGCCCTGACTGCTCTGCCAGACAAGAGCTGGGTCACTGGAAACAGAACTGCCTTGGGGGTTGAAGGACTCCTAGGTCAGAGCTGCAGACCCCATTGGCCCTGAGCTAAAAAGCTCTTAGCTCTGCCCAGCTTCCAAAGTAAATACCACTTTTGAGGGGATGGCCAAGTAGGGTCAGCAACACTGCAAGCAGAACTGTAAATTTTCTGTTACAGATGCTACCTGCCTCTCAGGCCAGGTAGGTAATGGAAGTCAACAGGGTGCCTTCCCTAAGAAGGTTCACACCTCCCTTATGATGTCTCTTCCAGTTCCCCATGCAAAGAGATAGATCTGGACCTCATATCTGGCCAGGCCTTAGCTCACCTGATTGTTATCAGGTCCCTCCTGTCAGTTTCTATTTGCTGCTCAATGGGAAAACTTACTCATGGTTTAGACAGCACCTTTCTTAGGTCCTCTACTAATGTCTCTGTCCTTAGTTTTAGACTCTGTGAGTTTAAACTGCTTGTTAGATTAGTTTTCTCCAGACTTGAAACAGTGAAATTGTAGGTGGCCATGCACATGAAACCTCAGATGGAAGCAGTTTCTGCAAGGTGTCACTGCCATCCCTCTCAAGAATCCACCTCCAGCTGGAGCCCTGTCTTGACTCATGTTCCCACTAATGCCACTTTTCAGCATGAAGCAGCCACAGCAATCATCGCCCATTCCCCCTTGTGGGGAGCAACTGAGACTAGACTAAATTACTGGAACTAGGACTAATTCTATGCATCTGATCTCCCACAATATGGCACTGAGAGAGACCGACCAAACAACTTCTACGCAGCTGCCTCACCAATTCGACTGATAAACTGCAGGAGCTGATCCTGCTCCTGATTGGAGGAGAGCAGCGTGCTCAGCGTGTGGGCTGCACAGTTGGGATTGGTGGAAGAGGACTATAAAGGAGGAGAGAGACAACATGCACCAGGAACATCTGAGGGAAACATCTGAGGAACCCCTGAGAGCCTGCCGGTGGTGTGCTCCTCCGCGGAAGCGGCGAAAACGGCAGGGGTGCCGCCCCTCCGCGGAGGCGGGGGGCCGGCAGCTAACCTGGGACGGCGTCGTTCCTCCGCGAGTGAGGGAACGGCAGCTAACCCGGGAAGAGCCGGGCAAAGAGAACAGCGCAGGGTCTAGTGTCGTTCCTCCGCGAGTGGGGGAGCGACACCCCTAACAGATGTTAGGGCCCATTCTTGTTGAAGGGGTAATGTGAGGAGTCAAATGGGGTTAATAGGTAGGCTGGAAAATGTTACCCCCAAAAGTTATCTTTGATAAGATCATTCTCCTTCCTTAGGAATTTCCAAATTTACCATGAGAATAGAAAACAAGTTACCTATCCCACCCTTCTGGATGGTTTTTTGTTTTATCATGAGCAGGCCAGATAGGCTGGAGAACTGTAAATCAGGACTTTTGATGGGTTTTGTCCCTGCCTGGTAACTGAGTGTCAATCTGTCAAGTTTTTTCTTTGAAACTGTACTTAAAAACCCCAGTGCCATTGGGGTCCTTTGGGTTTTTACCTCTCTTGGAAGAACCCCCATCCATATCACTCTTGCTGGAGGTCTTTTACTCTAATAAATCTTGCTTTTTAAATATCCAAAAAAAAAAAAGTTACCCAGAGAGTGATGAGGGGAGATCTCACTAGCAAAGTTTCTGAGCAGCACCTGGACCACGGGAGGGAGCAATGTGTGTGTCTGCAGGAACAGCATTCCAGGTGGAAGAAAGAGGAAAAGCGGCACCTGAGGCAGCGCTGGGTTTGGTCTCTCTCGAGGATCAGTGAGGACAGGGAAAGCGGTAGGAGGTAAGCTCGGAGAGCAGCGAGGCAGGTGGGGGACCTGGGGTTACAGGCAGGGAAGGGTCCAGCAAGGCCTCTGGCTTTTACCCTGAATGAGATGGGTTTCGCAAAGAAGCAACATTTTCTGACTCAAATTTTAAAGGATGACTCTCTTTTGTGGAGACTAGACTTTAGGGCAAGGAGGGTGTAAGCAGAAAAACTAATTAGAAGTAATTCAAGTGAGAAACGAAGGAGACTGGGCCAAGGGATTATGATGGAGGTAATTTAGTACAGTGTCACAGTTAATGAATAAAAACTACTTCTGAGATAGTCTGACATGATACTGACACCTTCTGGCTCAGAAAAAAAAATCTTACCAAGTTTTACAATGACAAAAGAGAGAGCCACTGTAAAAACAAAGAAGTTCTATGTAAGTTTTTTTAAGAAAGGAATTTTGTACTTTGGCAGAACCTCACGCATATATGGCATAATCACAGCCCTACCATGGGCGTGTGCTCCCCAGAGGAGCCTGCCCTGAGGGGTCTGAGCCACAGGCAACAGCCACCTCACCAGCTTGTGTCTGTGAATGTGAGGGATGCCCTGGGGTCTGCTGTGGCACACCCCCAGAGATAACCTGGGAGCTAGGGCAGAGAATTGATGCCACGGGTGCACCAGGCGCTGCAGGTCTGTGTGCTCTCAACTCAGAATTCCTCCCTGCCTGTGCCTGACCAGAAGAGGCCAGCCTGAGAAACGGAAAAGGAGCACCTTATAGAACAGGGGTTATGACCCTGCTAGTTCAAATTCTTGCAGGATTAGTTTTCTGATTACATGCAAACTACTTCTCATGAGCATTTCAGTTCTAAACGAGAGGTATTCGAGACATATCTTCTCTGGGTCTAGGATGCTGAAAAATTATTTTCAGTCTAATCTGGAAGTGATTAAAGTCAATGGGATAGCAAAATTCATAATACAGAAAAAGGTATATCTCATAAGACCAGACAGAAAGAATATCTCTCTTTAATTTTGTATATAAGAGACTTCTTTTAAGCATTGGGCACATATAAAAAGGGAAACATACAGGTAAATAAAATATTAATTCAATTTTACTCTACCTTTGTCCCGCTTAAAATAGTCATTATAGCCATGTAACTTTTGCATAGAGATCTATAAGCTGGGATGCCAGGTAGTGATTAAAAACAAAGCGAAGCAAAGCAAAACAAAACAGGTGACTTATGGAGTTACATTAAAGGGAAAGAGGTTTCAGCCTACCGTGGTGATGTAGCGGGAGTGGAATTCTGGAGCGTCTTTCAGGAACGTAAGGCCAGGATGTGTATCTACCACATCCTAAAAAAGACCAAAAGCAAAACCAAATTTAAAAAACCTATAACAAGTATGCCCATAAGATTTTACCAATTTTTAATTTTATCAATAAGTTACCAATTGATCAAATTTGCTATTATGGAATATTGAATAATACACTTAAACTTTATTTATTAAATTAATATTGTTACAGGATACTTGAATGTGCTTTTCCATATGCATAATATATTTCAATAAAAAGTTAAGATTTTAATTTAGCTATATTTGGTGATTTTTGAATTAAATATCTCAGAAGTATGTACTATAATTTTAACATATCTAGGCATCTTAGAGAAATTAATCCAACAGATCTTGGTAGGGGTTGCTAATTGATATTTACACAGAAAAAATGATGGACACAAGCCAATGGGAATGCTTCCTTATCCTCAGGACATGGGAAATTTTTGTAAAAAATTGCCTTGTAGCTAAGCAGCCTGAACTCTGCCTATGGGAAGTTGGGTGAGCCAGCCAATATCCATTAGTTTTTTATCAAAATAATTATGTGGTAAGTCTGTTTATCAATTTAGGATTTTATTTTAAAATCTGGTATTTTGTTCTGAAGACTATTAACATACTAAAACCTTAAAACACTGTTTTTATTTTCTAAATCAAAGCGTTCTGAATGAGCCTAGAGTGCTTGTTAGAGGTAATTACTGTTAATTTAATAACCACAGGCAACAGCAATGCCAACATGCATGTAATCTGTTAGGTGGCTGGTCATCAACCGACAGATGGATATCAGTTGTATCTGCTTTGTTTCTTTAGAGCAGCTACCTATGCCTGTTCAACAAAACGATCTAAAAATAATAGACATTACTGTTTCTTAAACCTTTTAATTGGAAACAGACTTATAAAAAATTGCAAAAAAATTAGAGGAATTTCCTATTTTTAAAACCTATTTCTAATTTTTAAAAAAGATTTATTTTATTCATTTATTTGAAAGGCAGAGTGGGGTCAGTGTAGCAGGTGAAAGCCCAGGCCTGAAGTGCCAGCATCCCATATGGGTGCCGGTTCGAGTCCTGGCTGCTCCTCTTCCGATGCAGCTCTCTGCTATGGCCTGGGAAAGCAGTAGAAGATGGCCCAAGTCCTTGGGCCTCTGCACCCACATGGGAGGCCTGAAAGAAGTTCCTGGCTCTTGGCTTCTGTTGCGGCCATCTGTGGAGTGAACCAGTGGATGGAAGACCTCGCTCTCTGTAACTCTTTCAAATAAAATAAATCTTTAGAAAAAAAAAAAAAGGCAGAGTTACAGAGAGACAGGGAGAGATAAAGAGAGATCTTCTATCCACTGGCTCATTCCCTCTATTGCTGCAATAGCCAGGAGCCAGGAACTTCTTCCAGGTCTCCCATGTGGGTGCAGTGTCCCAAGACCTTGGGTCATCTTCTGCTGTTTTCCCAGGTGCATGAGCAGGGAGCTGGGTTAGAAGTGGAGCAAGGGCCAGTGTTGTGGCATAGCAGGTTAAGCCTCCACCTGCAATGCTGGTATCATGGGCATCGGTTTGAGACTTGGCTGCTCCACTTCCAATCCAGCTCCCTGCTAATGCGCCTAGGAAAGCAGCAGCAGATGGCCCAATTACTTGGGTCCCTACACCCACCTAGGAGACCCGGATGAAGTTCCTGTCTCCTGGTTCCAGCCTGGCTCAGCTCTAGTTGTTATGTCCATTTGGGGAGTAACCAGCAGATGGAAGATTTCACTCTCTACAACTCTGCCTTTCAAATAAAAATTTAAAAATCCCTTTAAAATAAAAAAAAAAAAAAAAAGGAGGGGAGCAGCTGAGACTTGAACTGGCACCTATATGGGATGCCGAAGCTGTAGGCTGCGGTTTAATCCATTATACCACAGTGCTTGCCACAGGAATTTCTCAGGCCTTTCTTCTTGCAGCGTCTCATAATGGGTACAAATCACAAACACAGCATGATGATCAAAACCAGGATATGAACCTTGCTTAAATACTGAACTACAGACCTTATACACATTTCCAGTTTTCCCCCTGTATCTTTTTCTGTTCCCAAATCCTACACTGCATTTAATTTCTGCGTCCAATTGGTATCTTCGAATGAGTGGTTTCAATGCTTTTAACCAAGTTCTGGTCACGCTGTAGAGCATCTGACGTGCGGCTTTGTATGTCTTGTGACTGGATTCAGGCAGTGTATCAGGAGTGCTGCCGTCCCCTTCAGTGCATCACAGGGAGTAGGTGATGTCTCTGGGCACACTTGGTTCAAGTGGTGCCTGCTGCATTCTCCACTGGCCAGTGGAGACTTTTCCTTAATGACTGGTAAACATTATGGTGGCAATTCTTTGAGACGATTTCAATATATCTATTTCTCCTCAAACTTTTGCCCACTGAATTTTGCATTCACTGGTTGCTTTACCTGAAACATTTATATTGTAATATTTACCTAAGAGCGGTTTTGTATGTCCCTCATTCCTTCCACATTTATTAATTATAGTTCTTTTATATATAGATATCCCTTCTCCCACCCAGTATTTATTTGCCCCATTTATTTCCGTGTAGTTCTAAGGGTATTTTATTCTAGGGTTAGAATCCTACCAGGGGTGGAGAACAGCTGGCCCATGGGCTGTTTAAAGTTATTTGGTCTGGTCCTGCCAAGGCCACTGTGGGCAGAACTTGAAATTCAATCCATCTCTAGCAGGCTAATTTTTAAGCTGATAATTTTATATGGCCTGCTAACGATGTTATAAAAATGCAAATGGCCCTTGGCAGAATAAAGGTTCCCCACCCCTGCCTATCATAACTTATTTTGTTGCTCACATTGATCTAATTTTTTAATAGAAAACTTTTATTTGATAAATGTAAATTTTGAAAGTACAACTTTTGGGATTACGGTGGTTCTTCCCCTCATAACCACCCCTCCAATCCCATCTCCTACTCCCTCTCCCATCCCATTCTTCATTAAGATTCATTTTTGATTATCTTTATATACAGAAGAAAATTGATCTAACTTTGACAAGCTGAAACTCCAACTTTCACTTTCCTCATCCCAGCCCTGGTTCACTGTATTGGAGAACAGCATTTACAAACCAAATCTAAGTGCTACAGGTCCTCATGACTGCTGAGGGCTCACTGCTTTCAGGCCCCCTTGGGCAGAAGCAGGAAACAAGCACATGTGGACATTTGTTTCTGCATCTGTGTATATATAAAACCATGTCACCTCATAGTTAACCGATTTCAACTCACCATCACGAGTTCCATCTACCCTTCCTCTTTTTCTTTCAACTTTTTTGTTCCTGACAGTAAGAAATCTGGCTCTCACTATCGACAGTGTCTTTATTTGTTCAATCCTGGTTAGGTAAAAGAATTACACCAGTGACACACAACTTCACTGCCTTGTCAAACGCTACTTCCCAAAAGTTACTCAGTTTATCTCTTTCCATTTCTTTCTCTATTTTCTCCAGTGCAGTTGTGTTCATTGTAATAAAGTTCAGTTCATCTGTCACTGTTTACATTCTGTTTTGGATTTCATTCCCATAGGATCTGGACAGTTTTAATTAATTATTTCTTGAAAGGAGAATATATGAAACTGTACTATGGTTCTCAGAGTCAGAACTCATGTAGAATTCCTAACAATATCAAGTCTTCTCTCTCATAGACGAGACGCAATCTCTTCAGTCACATAAATCAGTTTTTTTCAGTCATGTCTGGCAGTTTTCAGTGTACAGTGCTTATACAACTTTTGTCAGCATTATCTGCAAATAGCTAGAGTTTTGCAGTAGTATTATAAATGACATCATTAAAATTTTCAATTCCTGGGCCGGCGCCGCGGCTCACTAGGCTAATCCTCCGCCTAGCGGCGCCGGCACACCGGGTTCTAGTCCCGGTCGGGGCGCCGGATTCTGTCCCGGTTGCCCCTCTTCCAGGCCAGCCCTCTGCTGTGGCCAGGGAGTGCAGTGGAGGATGGCCCAGGTGCTTGGGCCCTGCACCCCATGGGAGACCAGGAAAAGCACCTGGCTCCTGGCTCCTGCCATCGGATCAGCGCGGTGCGCCAGCCGCAGCGCGCCAGCCGCGGCGGCCATTGGAGGGTGAACCAACGGCAAAGGAAGACCTTTCTCTCTGTCTCTCTCTCTCACTGTCCACTCTGCCTGTCACAAAAAAAAAAAAAAAAAAAAAAAAAAAAAAAAAAAAAAAAAAAAAAAAAATTTCAATTCCTAATTGACTGTTCATAGTACACAGACAACTGATTTTTGTATATTGATAACATTTGGTAGGCTTACTAAACTTATTAAATACAACTTTAGTATTCTTTTAATTTTTAATTAGTTTTTAACATACTCATGTGATTTGTAGACACAGTTCTAAGAACATGAGGATATTTCCCTCCTTTCCTTCCTCTCACCCTCTCTCCCTCCTTCCTTTCTTCCTTCTCCCTATTTTTAGGTTTTGAGATAACATGTTTTAAATTTACATTATAGCAAAAGGGCTAACACTTCACTGAATGAGAAGTTGAACAAGTAAAAAGCAAAAAGACCCTAATTTAGTGGGAATATAGACAACGGCTGTCACTGAATGGAAAAATGACCATTTCACCCATTACACTAAGCTTTAAAGTAATCACAAATCATTAAAACTAGAGTAGTAGAACATGCTTAATCGTTGATTTGACGAAGGTGTAAAACCAAGTTTTACAAAACTGTAACTGCAGCAATACTGGCACACACAGACCTTTCTTTCTTTTTCCTTTTTTTAAATTTTAGCTTCCACATACAAGGGAGGACATGTGATATTTGTCTTTCTGGGTCCGGTTTTTTTTTTTTTTTTTTGGACAGGCAGAGTGGACAGTGAGAGAGAGAGACAGAGAGAGAAAGGTCTTCCTTTTGCCGTTGGTTCACCCTCCAATGGCCGGCGCACCGCACTGATCCGATGGCAGGAGCCAGGAGCCAGGTGCTTTTCCTGGTCTCCCATGGGGTGCAGGGCCCAAGCACCTGGGCCATCCTCCACTGCACTCCCTGGCCACAGCAGAGAGCTGGCCTGGAAGAGGAGCAACCGGGACTAGAACCCGGTGTGCCGGCGCCGCAAGGCGGAGGATTAGCCTAGTGAGCCGCGGCGCTGGCCTTGGGTCCGGCTTATTTCACTCAGCATGATGTCCTCTTGTTGCGTCCATTTTGCTACAAGTCGCAGAATTTCACTCTTTTTGAAAGGTGAATAAAAGTCCACGGTGTATATGCCACGTTTTCTTTGTCCATTCATCTGATGATGGACACCTTGGTTGATTCCAAATTTTGGCCATGATAAGCAGTGCTGCTATGAACATGGTGATGCAGGTGTCTCTTTGATTCATGGTGTTCAAGTGTTTTGGGCATATACCAAGTAGTGAGATTGCTAGATCATATAGCAACTCTTTTTGTAGCTTAAGAAATCTCTTAAAACACTGTTTTCCATAGCAGGTGTACTAATTAAATACAGCTTTAGTAGTATTATAAAAATGTAGCTATATTATGTTTTCCTTTTCATTTAATTCAAAATATTCCTAACTTTTTATTTCTTCTCTGATCCATGGATCATTTGGAAGTTACCAAATATTTGGGAATTTTTCATAGATGAGAGATTATATTCCTAATTTAATTCCATTATGGTCAGAGAAAACATATGACAAGTACAAGGGGACTTTAGGAAGTTTATGCAAAATGGAATTAAAAGTTTATTTCAGTGCAATATTTTTTTGAAACGTGTTTTCTCATAATACATATTTTCCTTATATCCATGAATTTAGAATTTTTACATCATTTATCTTTTAATCCATTTCTATGAACTTTTTGAGGTACCCTTGTACTTCTAAATTTATTGAGATTTGTCTTATGGTTCTGAACAGGGTCTGTATCAGAAAACATTCTGTGTACGTGTAAAAGGAAAGGATATTCTGCTATTGTTGGATCACATATAATATGAATGGAAATAAGGTCAGGTTGTTGACAGAGTTATTCAAGTGTTATATGTACTTTTTTCTCCACTTGTTCATTATTGGGAGCAGTGTATGGACATCTACAGTTGTTAACAGTGGATTCATATCAGTCTATCAGATTTTGCTTCACACATTTTGAAGATCTGTTATTAGGTACATAACATTCAGAATTGCTTTGTCCTCTTGGTAAATTTGATCCCTTTATCATTTCCTAGCAATATCTTCTCCAAAAACTACCTTTGTCTGATACCAATACAAGCAGAGCCACCCAGTTCTTTTCCTTTTATTGTGGGAAAAAGCAGCAAACATACAATTCACCTTTCCAACAATTTCCAAGTATACAGTATAATTTTTTTTAAAAGATCCATTTTATGTATTTGAAAGAAAGTTACAGAGAGAGGGAGAGGGAGAAAGAAAGGGAGAGAGGGGAGAGAGGGGAGAGAGAGAGAGAGAGAGAGAGATATCTTCCACCCATTGGTTCACTCCCCAAATGGTGGCAATAGCTGGAGCTGCACCCATCTGAAGCCAAGACCCTGCAGCAGGGGCCCGAGGACTTGGGCCATCCTCTGCTGCTTTCCCAGGCCATAGCAGAGAGCTGGATTGAAAGTGGAGCAGTCGGGACTTGAACCAGCAGCCATATGGGATGCTGGTGTTGCAGGCCAGGGCTTTAACCCGCTGCACCACAGCGCCCACCCCTACAGTGTAATATTGTCAACTACACACACACTGTTGTGCAGCACATCCTTAGAGACTCCCACGCTGCCTGATCCTGCATGACGGACAGCTGCAGACCCACCAAACAAATGCCCCTCTGCCCCCCCTAGTTCCTGGCAACCAAAGCCTATTTCTGTTTTGAGAAGCTTGATTCCTTAGATCCCTCTCATAGCAGAATCATGCAGTATTTGTATTTCTGTGCCTGGGTTTATTTCACTGATCGTAATGTTCAGAAGGTTCATCCACACCATAGCACATGACAGGCTGAGTAACAGTCCACTGTGTGTAGATACACCGTGGTTTCTTTCTCCGTTCATCTGTTCACCTTCCAAGCACATTATGCACCTGACTAACAAGGGACGCTCAAGCCAGCGTCAGTGCTCAGAGTTGTTGGTGAGGTTTCACGACGCAGGCATAACTGATTAACTCAATCTCAGCCCCAATGTCCTCACCCTAGCCTCTGTCCCCATCACCTGGCTAAGCTCCCCAACGTCTTGTCACATTCTGGCACTACTAGCTCCCTCCTCAAACTGACCACCATGACTTACTTCATTAATATAAACTCAGACGTGGTCCCAGGACCCACCATGAAAAACAAAGACACTCTTATAATTTGGAAAACTTCAAGAATTTAGGTCTTTCCTAGGAACCCAGTTTACAAACTTGATAGATTTTTTTTATTATACAATACCCTCTCCGTAACACATATGTTAGGGTGCTTGAAGTTGTTCCACTGCTTATGATGCTCTTACACATTTTCTTTTGGGTCTCTGTGTCTCATTTTGGACTCTATTGCTGAGTCTTCAAGTTTTCTAATAATTTCATTTGCAATATTCAACCTGCTGTTAATCTGATTGGGGTATTTTTCACCTGTGACACCTCTGCCTTCATCTCTGTAAGTTCAATTCGGGTCTTTTAAAAAGTTTATCTTCCATGTCTCCACTCAACCTTTTGGGTATATGGAAATCAATTATGACATTTTAATGTACTTGCTGGCTAATTTCAACATCTGAGTCAGCTCTGGATTTTTTTTTTAAGAGAAGGGTTTCTCTCTTTTTGAAAATTTTAAAAAAGGTTTATTTATTTATTTGAAAGAGTTACAGAGAGAGGGGGAGATACGCATATACACACACACAGGGAGGGGGGAGGGAGAGAGAGAATGAGAATGAATCTTCCATCATTGATTCACTCTCCAGATGGCTGCAATGGCCAGGGTTAGGCCAGGCTAAAGCCAGGGGCCAGAAGCTTCATTAGGTCTCACATGTGAGTAGCAGGGGCCCAAACACTTGGGCCATCCTCTCCTGCTTTTCCCAGGCCATTAACAGGGAGTTGGATCACAAGTAGAGCAGCTTGAACCACCACCCATATGGGAAGGCAGTGTTGCAGGTGGCAGCTTTAGCGGCTACACTACAGCGCCGGCCCCTTCTCACTGCTTCTTAAAGCAAGTTATCCATTTGTAAACTGCTGATTTCTTTGGAGGCACTATCCCCACAAACTTTTCTTTTTCTTTAATAATTTGTTTGTTTGAAAGGCAGAGGGAAATGACAAAGGGAAAAGGAGAGGCAGAGATCTTCCATCTGCTGGTTCACTCCCCAAATAGCTAACAGCCAGGTCAGTGCCAGGCCAAAGCCAGGAACCAAGAACTCCATTCCAGTCTCCCACATGTGTTCCAGGGGCCCAAGTAATTGGGCCATCTTATGCTGCCTTCCCAGGTGCGTTAGCAGGGAGCAGGATGGGAAGTGGGCAGCCAGGACTCAAATTGGCGCTGTGATATGGGATGCTGGCATCACAAGAGATGGCTTAACCCGCTGTGCACAGTGCCAGATCTCCATAACTTTTCACAAAGCATCAATGACCAAGTTTCACGGTAAATTTGATGTCTGTTGCCTCAATTTTAGAATGCATGTTGCTGTGATGGGGGCTCTTTGCTAACTGATGGTTTATCCTTCCTCGTGCTTCAAACTAGATTCTGTTCAGATATGCCATAGCATATCAGAGTATGTTTATTTTGGTGCAAAAAATTTAAAAATCTATACTAGTATTTTCATAATATACATTTCCCATTAACTTTTTCAAGATTCCACATATATAACTATGGTAAAGTTTAATTTATAAATGAGGCACAGTAAGAGATTAATAATAACTAATAACAAAACAGAACAATTTTAACAAAATACTGTACTGCAGTCTCTCTCAGAATACCTCACTGTACTGTACACACTCTTGTGACCACATAAGATGAAACGATGCCTGTGTGATGAAGTGAGGTGCATGACACAGGCATTGCGATGTAGGTTAGGCTACTTCATGATGGTCACCTGAACCCAACCGTGTGATGCCATAACCGCCCACCAGATAACCGAGCTGACCATTAACAGGTGGTAGTACATAAAATGTGGACATGTTTGGAAGAAGAGATGATTTGTGTCCAGGAGGGACAGAGGAAAGACTCCCTCCTGCTACTCAGACTGTCATGTAATCTAAAACTTGTGAATTATTTCTGGAACTCTTCATTTAATATTTTCAAGCTGTGGCTGACTGTACATAACTATAAAAGTATCCATGAAGAGAAACAGTCTTCTAATCTACCCAATAAGGCCACCTTTACACCTCACTTTTGCTGATCATTTACACTTTTAGGACTTGTTGGTTATCGCTATAATTAAACATAAACTCAATGGTAATTAAATCCATATTATAAAAATGTTTCTCTACTGCTTTACCAACATTAGAAAATATCCTGAGTCTTTGTTATGAAGAGGAGGCTTTAGATTACTTACACTGTCTCATTGTATTCCCCTACCCTAATATTTGGGGTTGTTTTTGTTTTTTCTTGGTTATCTTTGTAAACTAAAATAAAGGATTCATACATTGAATTTTCATTCCATTCATCTTAGTGTTTTGACTTACATTTATATAGAATAATAATAGCGCCATAATTATTATTTTATCTTTTCTTCTCATTGTTCTTCACATTTTGTTAGCAGTATCTTGACTTTTACATTATGGAGGTTGTTTAACACTGTTCTGTAACCATAATAAAATTTTCCACAGTTTACCTATCATTTCACTTTAGATATTATAAACTAAAAGTCTTTATAATATTTTAGCTATCTAAATATTCCTGATAGGTTAATTGCTGATAGTATACTTGGATTCCTTAAAAATTCATGAGACAGAATGGAAAAACAAATTTATTTTAGTGTAAAAAACTCTGAAATCCATGTATATGAGGCCCTCAAAAATTCATGGAAAATGCACATTATGAAAAATGCATGAATTTTAGCATTTTTTGTGCCAAAATAAACTTATTTTTAATTCCATTTTCCATGAACTTTTTGCAGCGGCCTCCTACAAAGAATAAATTCTATTTCTCATGGGTCCTGCACCATGCCCCTAGGAGCATTCAAAGGAGCATATCCCTGGCTTTGAGATCAGGCTGCTTTTCCTTTTATTATTTTATTTTTTTAAAGATTGATTTATTTATTTTGAAAGTCCGAGTTATAGAAAGTGAGGGAGAGGCAGAGAGACAGACAGATCTTCCACCTGCTGGTCTACTCCCCAGATGGCTGCCAGGGCCAAGGTTGGGCCAGGCTTATGGAACTCCATCTGGGTCTCCCATGTAGGTGGCAGGGACCCAAGTCCCTGGGCCATTTTCTCCCTTCCCAGATGCATTAGCAGGGAACTGGGTTGGAAGCAGAGCAGCTGGGACTCGTACCAGTGCTTATGTGGGAATCCAAGGGTTCCAAGTGGTAGCTTAACCTGCTGTATCACAATTCTACCTCATAGTTCTAATTTTTTTGAGGAACCTTCCTGATGTTTTCCATGATGGCGGTGCCAGCTTACATCCTCACCAATGGTTTATAAGGGTCCCTTCTCTCCACACTCCACTTTTTTGACAGAAGCCATCCTAGTAGGTGACGTGTTATCTGTGACTTTCATTTGCATTTCTGATTAATGGTGCTGAGCATTTAAATATACCTGTTGGTCATTCATCTGTCTTTTTTGAAAAATGACTACTCAGATCCTTTGCCCATTTTATAAATAAAGTTATCTGTTACTACTGGGTTGTTTGAGTTCCTTGTTTATTTTGTATTTTCTCTTTATCACATAGATGGTTTGCAGATATCTTTTTCCCATTCCTTAGGTTGTCTCTGTACTCCAGTGGTTGGTTCCTTGGCTGTGCCGCATCTTTTTAGTTTTATGTAATCCCATATTTTTGCTTTTGTTGCATATGCTTTTAGGCTCATATATATATAAAAATATTTTCCATACCAATGTTCATAGGGCTGTTCTTTTTATCCGTCTAATAGTTTTACAGTTTCAGATCTTACATTTAAGTTTTTAATCCAGTTTAGGTTGATTCCATATACAGTGTGACAAATATTTCTCTAGGGGCCAGTGCTGTGATGTAGCTGGTTAAGCTACTGTCTGCAGTGCTGGCATCCCCATATAGGTGTTGGTTCAAGTCCTGGCTGCTCCACTTCCAATTCAGCTCCCTGCCTTCATGTGGGAGACCTAGAATTGACTCTTGGCTTTGGATCGGCCCATCTCCAACTGTTGTCACCATCTGGGGAGTGAATCAGCATATGGAAGACCTCTCTGTCTCTCTCTGTCTCTCTCTCTGTGTGACTCTGCCTTTCAAATAAATAAAATAAATCTTTTTAAGAAAATATTTTTCTTATTGTGTAGTTGTTTTGTATAATCTTTATTAATATTGTAGTTATTTTTCAAAGAATATGCTTTAAAATCTCAGAAAAACAGAAAATAACCTTCACTCAGGTTCCCTTTACGTTAATTAGCTTTTTGTCTCCATAATGAAATTCCCGAGAAAACTAACTTTATAAAGAGAAAAGGTTTATTCTGCTCACAGTCTTTTGGTAAGATTTTATATATTTATTTGAGTGGTAGAGTTACAGAGAAAGGGAGAGACTGTGAGAAAATGTCTTCCATCCACTGGTTCACTCCCCAAATGGCTGCAACAGCCGGAACTGGGCTGATCCAAAGCCAGGAGCCAGGAGCCTCTTCTAGGTCTCCCATGTAAGTACAGGGGCCCAAGCACTTGGGCCATCTTCTAACGCTTTCTTAGGCTGTAGTAGAGAGCTGGATTAGAAGAGGAGCAGCTGGAGCTACAGCTAGCACCCATATGGGATGCCGGTGCCGCAGGCAGAGGCTTAGCCCATTATGCCACAGCGTTGGCCCCTCACTGGCAGTTTTCACCTCAAAGGTGGTCAGCTAGGCCACGTAGGCCGAAAGCTGGTGGACCCTGCATTCAAACCTGCGATGCACAGGGTGTCACAAAAGCCACCAAGGTTTCTAAGCCACTTCTTTTTCCTGCCCTGAAGAGATCAGCACGGAGCCTGCACCAGTTGGGAGTGAAGTAACCAATACAGTGCAGGAGATCTGAGGGTAGAGAGACAGGAAGTACAAAGGGGCCTGACAAGGGGAGGATTTTGTGTGTCAGAAACAAGAAAGAGAAGTCTGTGGCAAACAAGGGTAATGGGACCCGGCTGCCTGGCAACACTCCCAGGGAGGCAGCTAAGTCTGAAGAGAAAACAGCTGAGTGGTCCTTATAGGAAGATGGGCCCTGGGTTTCTTTACCAAAGATGCCAGAGCCTGACACACAGCACAGAAGCGACAAAGATCGCCCAGATCTGGAAGGATCTTCTGGCCAGGAGTGGCTGAAGTCTCAGCAGTAACCCCGGCCCTATCCTGGTGCTGCGTAAAGCCTCAGAACCGCAGGACTCTCAGGAAGGTATGAGGTTAAAATTCCCCTCCAGCCTGGTGCATCAGGGCCAAAGTCAGGAACTCAAATAGTAACAGAAAATCAAAAAGCTTGTATCTATCAGACCTGAGACTTATCTTTTCTGTAAGTAGAACAATGATGAGCTCACCACATAGAGTTTAAGTTGCACAAATAGAAAAGGAAAACTGGGAAGCACACTGTTGTTTCATTTGTCTGGTTGCATCAGCGAAAGCTGTTCCGCATGAGTGAGTGTTCTGATCGGTAAGGAAAGAGTCTATGCTAATGTAGGAATTACCGCTCTCGGCTGGAATCTGCTGAACTGGAGGCTACTGCCCTTCAATTACTCAGACAACTTTCACAACTTCTGGTCTTTTTTCCTCTTAGCTTTTCTCACTCTCCTGACTTCATTTATAGTCCGGTAGCAATGGCCTCTGCGGATCTCAGCGTGCTTGGATTCCAGTTATCCCCTCTCCCTTTTTTCCTATTCTAATGTTCTGTTTCCACTAAATCCTGGGTTGAAAAACCAGAAACCAAGCATTTTAGGACTCTGCTTAGTCCCAGAGTTGTGGCTGTGATGCTTCTACAGCCTTTTCGCTTCCTACCAGGTTCTTAGCCACGTTCTGTGTTGGCATTCTCCAAGTTATCTGCTTGAATTTCCAGCGCTTCAGAAAGTGCTTCAGTTATTACTGTGGGTGGCATGGGAAGTCGGAGTGGTCCCGTTTATCTATTTTATACTAAAGACTCTCTTTTAGATCTCACTTAACAAAAGGGTTTTATTGCTAAGACAAATGAGAAAACTTCTCTTCTAGGCTTCTAACCTTAGATCAGTGTAGCTCAATTGACATGTTATAGTAGCAAGTTTCTTAAAAGCCTCTGAAGCTCCAAAAGTGGAATCATTTTCCAAAGGAGACGGAAGTTACCTGAAGCAAAGGGATGAAATCCTCCTGTTCCAGAGAGCTGCAGCTGGGCTTTGCAAGAAGGCTGATGAACTTAGATGCATCATCGTGATGGTTACTCAGCAACCTACAAAAGAAACAAGGGCTCATGAAGAGGGGCTGCTATGGAAAACAAGGACTGCAACCCCAACCATTGCTAATTTCAGTCTGGTCTGAAGGCTATTTAGTTCAAGAACCATATGGTCTTTTTAGACAGATGAAGCAAAGGGAGAGAAAGGTGTTGTGACACAGTGGGTTCAACCACTGCTTGAGACACTCGCATCCCATATCAGAGTGCCCAGTCTGAGTCCCAGCTCCTCCACTTCAATCCTTCCTGCTAATGCAGCCATGAGGGCAGAACACGATGGCCCACGTACTGGGGTTTCCTGCCATCCATATAGGGATCCAGACGGATTTCTGGGTTCCTGGTTTGGCCTTGCCCAGCCCTGGCTGTTGCAGGCATTTAGTGAATCAGTAGCTGGAAACTCTTTCCCTCACAACCCCCACTTTTCCTCAATCTCTGCCCCTCCCTCTCACTCACTCTGCCTTTCAAATAAATAAATAAATCTTTTCAAAAAATTTAAAAATGGAATTTTCTATACTCTTGATTTTGTGAAAAGGGCATCTCATAAAAGCTCAATAACAAGATGGCATATTACTTTTTAAACTGTATTTGAGGCTGAGACCAGAGTCAGCTGAACTAATGTAGGTGAAGTATGTATTAAAATACACTGGATAGAAAACGTCCATTCAGGTTAGCAAAGGACATGTGGGATCCGAGGTAGGCACCAGCCAGGAGGGGATGCATCAGATGGACTCCGTGTCCCACACAGGATAATACATTGTGCATGCCCAGGTTGGCAGACACACTCAGTGCCACCCTGATAAGGGGCGTTTGAATTTAGACTGAAGGAACAGGCTTAAAAAAAATGAATGCTCCATTAAGTCTTCTAAGAGTCCAGAATTCCTTTCCTCCAACTTTTTGCTGGACGTTCCCACCTGGAGACTATACATGGATATTAAAGTTGAAATACTGAAAACCAAATTTTAAACCATTTTTTTGAAGTCAGTCCTTTATCTTGACATTTATTTGTTAATGGTGGTACCAACTTGAGTTGTCTGGGCTCAAAAATTAAAAGTCGTTTTCTCTTCTATTTTTCTTCATATCTAATAAGGTTCTAAATTTTCTTCCTTAATCACTGAATGCTGTGTGGAAGGTATTGTGTCTGGCTTTGAAGATGCTTGGAATACAAAGAAACTAAGAGGAGCTTTCAAAAAGTTCATGGAAAAATGCAATTACAAGACCATGTACACCTTCCATGAACTTTTTGAAACTCCCTCATAAGGCACGGTTTTCTGCCCTGCCAGGAGCTTACATTCTGGTGAGAGAGCCGTCCCAGCACTGTGCTACTGGGGGACAGCCAGGACAGGAATAATGAGCACAGGCTGTCAGGGAAGGACTCAGCAGGCCAGTGAGATTCCCTGGAAAGCAAAGTTGGGGGAAGAATGGTACAGTAGGGAGTGCAGCGTGGACAAATGCCTGGTGCGTGATGCATGGGACATCCGGGCAGCAGCATGTGCAGGATGGGAAGAGAAGGGGGAGCACTGCTAAGAAGTAACACAACTTTCCATCAGACTGGATACGGGCAGGCAGACCAATGCTAGCGCCCTTTTACGTCAGGTCAAGCCTGGGTTTCAGCCCACTCTACTGAAGAACTGTCATGTGATAATGCCACGTTCGGAAGCCTTTTTCAGAAAGCCAAGCAAGAAACAATGAGTGCCTGAGCATGGATAATGGCAGTGAGAGAGAGAGAAAGGGCCCCCTTTGGAAGAGGTGAAGGGCCATGGTAGTTGACAGGTGTGGGGGGTAAAAGGAGGTAGTCTAGACAACGGCCGTGTTTCTAGCTTGGCCCATTAGGTGCCCAGACACAGGAGGGGAATACTGGAGTCTTAAGGAGTTTTAGACAACTGTTCCTCCCTTTCTATTTCCACTTCATGTCAAGTCCAGGGTCTCACTATTTCATGTGAAGACTGTTAGCAGGGAAGAGGTTCTTAATAGGCTTCAGTGCTCATCCCGCCTTACACTGTAGGCAATTCATCATTCTAAAACACTGTCTAAAATAATTTCCTTTGTCAAACATGTTCAGTTACCATCTACCACTTACATGCGTAAGTCTAAATGCCTATGCTGGGCATTGAAGGTCTTTTTTTTTTTAAATTATTAATTTATTTGAAAGGCAGAGTTACAGAGAGGCAGAAGCAGAGGCAGAAGCAGACAGAGAGGTCTTCCATCTGCCAGTTCACTCCCCAAATGGCAGCAACAGCTGGAGCTAGGCTGATCCGAAACCAAGAGCCAGGAGCCAGGAGCCAGGAGCTTCCTCCGGGTCTCCTATGTGGATGCAGGGGCCCAAGCACTTGGGCCATCTTCTACTGCTTTCCCAGGCCATAGCAGAGAGCTGGATCAGAAGGGGAGTAGCCAGGATATGAACCAGTGACCATAAGGGATGCCGGCACTGCAGGTGGAGGCCTAGCCCACCATGCCACAGCACCAGCTCCTATGGTGTAGCTTTTTTTTTTTTTTTCCAATTACTTATTTGCATTTTGTTTGAAAGGCAGAGAGACAGAAAAATCATTCATCTGCTGGTTTACTCCCCACAGTGGCCACAACATCAAGGGTTGGGCCAGGCTCAAGCCAGGAGCCCAGAACTCAATCCACATCTCCCACGTGGGTCTCAGGGATCCAAGTACTTGAGCCATTATCTGCTGCCTCACAGAATGCACATTATCAGGAAGCTGGATCAGAAGCAGAGGTGCCAGGAATTGAGCGAGGCTCTTTGATATGGGATGCAGGTGTCCCAAACAGTGACTTAACCACTGCACCAAACACCTGCCCTAGGTTTAGTCTCATCATCCTCTGACATGCTCAAGGCCCCTGAAGTTAAATAAACACGTTTCAGATAAGCCTCCCGTAACAGGTGCTAATGGGTTGCTAATTAGGATCAGAAAATGGGTGGAATGACCACCACAGAACGGCAGTGAGGCCTCTTATAGTTCATATATGATTTGGCTCCCAAAGTCACACATGATGTTAAGTCCCCAAATCATAAGTTGGATGGTAGTTAGAGGGTGGAAACTTACTTCAGTTTATGGTGTTTGGGTGGTGGGTCTCAAGTGAGGTCCTCAGGCCACTAGGGATGTGCCCTTGGTAGTTCTGGAGAGATGAGGAGAAGCCTCTCTCTCTGCTTTCTGGCTCACCATCTGAGTCTCTGCACGAGCTCCCCACCATTGCCATCTACCTCCCTCATTAGAGGTCAAATCAATGGGGCTGCCCAATCTGGGACCTGAACTCCAAAACTTTGAGCTACATAACCGTTTTAAAACAAAGTTAAGTCACCTCAGGTATTTTGTTGGAGTAATGAAAAGCTGCCTGCGGAAAACTGGTACCGAGGAGTGGGGTCATTACTTAGCACCATAATGAAGGTAGAGGAGCTTTTGGAGTCAGTTTACCAGAAAAGGCTGGGAAAGTCTGAGGAGCAGGAAAGAGAAGGCCTAGGATGCAGTAAGTGGAGCATTAAGGGTGATTGTGGTGAGGGCTCCGCAGACCAGAATGCTAACAAAAACATGGACAAAAGGCCATGTTGATGAGGTTTCCAATGGAAATGAGGCTTCCACTGGGAACTGAACCAGACATCCCTGTTACACTGTGGCAAGGAACCTGGCTTCACCGCAGCCAAGCCTCCAGGCTTTCTGGAAGGCTGAACTTAAAGAGGATGCACTAGTTTATCTGGTGGAAGAGATTTCAAAGCAGCAAAGCAATCAGGCTGTGGCATGAGCACTGTTGGTTGTTTTTAGTCAGTTTCATAGTGAGAATCTGAAGCACAAAGGAGACAAGCAGAAAGTCTGGGGAAATTCACAGACTGGCCAGAGTAAATAATGAAGAGAAAGTGGCTTGTTTGGGACAGGAGAGTGCAGTGGAGAAACCACTTGCTAAAAAGGTAAAAGACAGCCATATGCAAATGGCAGAACAGTGGGCTCAAGGCCTGGAGGGGATCTCAGAAATCTTGCAGGCAGTCTCTCTCCCCTCACAGGCCTACAGCCGGGAAGGGTAGAGATGTTTCTTGGAGCCGTGCGCGCTTTTCTCTAGCTATCCCAGGAACACAGGTGATTCATTTCCCTGTTGTCAGCCCGTGAAGCACTCTGGCTGCGGCTATGTTTTGAGCAGGTCCAAGTGCAACTTGTGATGGGAGCAGACCTCGGTGTCATTCCCACGTTACTGATGTTGAAGGCATGTAGAATGCAAGAGGGGTCAGTTGGTCTCCACCAAGATTTCTAAGGAAAGTCTGGGAGGCCAGGCAGGACTGTTCTGTAGGGCTGAAGCTTCTGCTTGCAGCCCCTGAGAGGGCAAAGCCTCCTGGAGTTGTGGGAGTGAAGCAGCAAAAGAGATCCTAGAAAGGCGTCTTGAAATGTCCACCAGGGAAAGCTGCAGTGTCCCCTGGAACCCTTGGAAAGCTGTCGACATCAGCATGTAAAGCCAGCCCGAGAGCAGCCATGTGGGCTGTGAGAAGCAAGGCCGCAGGGGCAGCGCTGCCCAAACCCAAGGGCCTTGCCTCTCACAATGTGCCCAGGATGCCGGCTTTAATGTTTATCTGCTTTCAGTCTGGCTTTTGCACTCTCTGTTTCCTTGTCCCCCTTTTGGGATGGAAACGTATAGTCTGTGTCTGTCCCACCACTGGATTTTGGAAGAATGTAACTTAAAACATTCTCTGTTTCACTCCCGAGGTGATATCAATGGCTGGGGCTAGACCCAGAGGCTAGGAACCCAGCCCAGGTTTCCCACATGGGTGGCACGCACTCAACTACTTTAGCCATACCTGCTACTTCCCAGCTTGTGTATCCGCAGAAAGCTGGAATTGGGAGCAGGAACAAAGAATTCAATCCATTCATTCTGATGGGATGCAGGCATCTTAACCAGCGTCTTAACTGCCAGGCCAAACACCACCCTATAATTTGCTTTTACAGGGGGCTCACAGCTAGAGGAAGTTGCCTTGTCCCTGAGATGAGAATTTGGATTTTGGAAGTAATGCTAGGCTGAGTTAAGACTTTGGTACTACTGGGCATGCAATGACTATTTTATGTGTGAGAAGAACATGAATTTTAGATAATCAGAGGTGGAATGCTATAACTTTTTTCTTTTTTTTTAAGTTTTAAGAATTTTATGCAGTGAGAGAAATGCACAGGAGAGTGGGGGCTTTATTTAGGGGAGAAAGAGAAGTCTAGAAGCTAAGTTGGATCCGTACCAAGCAGAGAGCAGGCCAGGAGCCACATGGAACAAGTGTGCAGGCAGGAAGGCAGAGAGCAGGTGCCCCAAAGGCACGGGCAACAAGCACAGCAAGGGCAGTAAGGGCCGGGCCTATCGTGCTCCAGGCCTTTTATCCACTTCCTAAAGGGCGTGGTCATGTAGCCTGATGGGCAGGTGTGCACACAGGTGGGGGCAGGTGGGGTCAGGAGATCACACGGGGGCCTGGTGAAGGTGTGGTCTTCCAGCTCACAAACTTAATCCATTTTATCCTATCTGCCTGCCTACATCATTCCCCTCTCAGAGAGATTCTTGCCCTTAATCCTAAGGGCCTAGAATAATCACATCTTCTATAGCTGCTTCCTGCTTATGAGGGGCATATGGAATGCTATAATTTCAACATGATTTGGTTCCCATGAATGACCTTAAACCTCAAAGTCCTAAGTTGATGTTGTAAGAAGATGGAAATTTAATCCAATTATGTTTTTGGGAGGTGGAGCTGGTGGAAGTCCTTACATAATTAGCAGAGTCCCTCATGAGGTGGTACTCATGAGGGAGTTGTTATGAAAGCCCAAACTGGACTCAGTCTGTCCATCTCTTGCTCGGTTTCTTAGCTCATCCTGTGACGCTGCATCTGCCTTCATCAAAGGTCAAACCAATAGGGCTGTCTGATCTTAGACTTGAACGTTCGAACTTTTAATAAACCTTTCCTCTTTACAAAGTTAGCTGCATCACATGTTTTGTTGTAGTAATGAAAAGCTCACTAATACAAGTGCTTTTAGTAAAAAGGAGAGCACTATTAAATAAAAACAGCAGAGATATGACAGATGATATTCTGAGAGACACTGACAGGACAAAGTCAAATCGGGAATGGCCTTTTAAAATCACAAGTATGAAACAGAGATACAATGTGAATTATGATTGTTTTTCTGCCAATGCTACTAGCTGATAAACTCTACACAGCAGGAGAAAGAGAGATAGTAAAAGTTATAAAACAGAGAGAATGATGGTAAGCATAGCTATTTTTACAGAACTTTTAACACACAAAATATTGTGCTGTTAATAGACAAACGACACATTGATATTAAAAAGTGAAAGAAAGGAAAGCATAAAACAAAGCCGAGTCTTCTTGATTCTGCCTGAGAGGAGTTGCGCCTAAAAGCTGGTACTCCAGGAATGGAAGCAAAAAGGCTGTGAAGCAGTGTCTTTCCCGTAAGTGTCCTGCCTGCAAGAAAAACAGGTACTGGAGCACAGATATCAGCTTAGCAGGACGGGGACCAGAAGAGGCAGGGAGAGAGAACTTCAAGGTGTTCATTCTTAAACCACAGAAACTAGACTGAAGCCTCCAACTCATATGAGCACTCTGTCAGGAGAGAGAGTATTTCCCTTCATGCTTGTGATTTTTGTATTTTTGATTTATTTTCAAGATTATATAAAACTTGTTATTGCTGTTATTGGAGCAAGTCCACATGCATATGTATATGCCGAAATGTTTTAATTCTGCACACTCCCTGTTAGCTAGCTAGCTTTTTGTACTTGAAAGTTTATTTAATATACTGAGCACAAATTGCTATATGCAAAGGGGGCAGTGTATAAGAAATCACCAAATTAAACTCTCAGCACATGGAAGAATCAGGCTTAGCTGCTTAGTCTTCCAAAAGAGCCACACTCAGGTCTCTCTTAAAGCACCCTGGCTTTTAAGATATTTTGAGAGCTCAAAAAGGAGTCCCCACTAGAGGGCACTCAAACCATTTTAGTATCTGACCACAAGGTAGCACTTTACTACACACATACACACACATTTCAAGTCTATCTAATTTTTTAATGAAAAAAGATAAGGACAGAGCTCATGCCATGCATCTTCATAAGCAGCTTCCCATAGTTACCCAAGATGGATATTTGTCCATCATGTCTTTTTTCTTTCCCTTTTGCTTTTTGTAGAAATCATTTTTGCTTACAGATAAAATTGCAATGATTCATCTCGGAAAAGGAATACAGCTTTTGGGAGCTGCTGCCACTGTGTTGCTCCAGCCATCAGTGTAAGTGTCCACGTTTCCTGAGTGACACATGACCTTAACCAAAGCCTTGATTGTTATTCTTAAGATTAAGCAGTTATTCTTAAGATTAAATTGGATACCAGTTTTCCCTTGCTATATACACACACAGGTACATAAACTTAGGGTCCTAGAATATTCAAAATAGAATATAAGCAGCTGTATTTCTTCTCTCCAGCTCCAGTGTTTCCTATAATACACTATGTCTTTTTTTGCTATCTCCCAGCTTGTTCCAATTTTTCTTTTAAACAATCATAACTTACTTCTTGCTACTTTATGAGGTTTTTTAAACGGTTTCTGCCAACAAAGGTAAGCTCATGGTTGAAGACATCTCTGACAAGAGCTGTGTCATCTCCCTGTTCTTTGTTAACAGCACTTATTGTCAAGTGTTATTAAAGAGTATATGTGCTATGAAATCTGCATAAACAAATTCTTAATTTAATTAACTAACCAATCAATCAGTTTGAGGCTGGGGCTGGGTTAGGCTAAAAGTAGGAGCCAGGGACTCAGTCAAGATTTCCCACAGGGGTGGCAGGGGTCTGACAACTTGATCCATCATCTTCTGCCCCCCCAGGTACACATCAGCACAAAGATGGAATAGACAGCAGAGTTGGGACACCAACCCAGGCACTCTGACGTGGGATGCAGTGTCCTGACATCTTAACCACTACATCAAATGCCCACCTCAGCTCTCAATCCTTTTCACTCCTTGTTCAGACTCCATCTGAGGCCTCTTCATTGTCAGGGTAAAAGAACCTAGCTGAGTGGAAGCTGGAACATCTGTCCATCTTAAGTTCTTGAATGCTGCTTTTATTGTATGCCAACTTAAAAACAAAAGAACAAAAAACAAAACTCCCCTGCTGTTCAGGTCCCAGGCTTTTATTCTCTTTCTCCATGTTCTAGGCTGCCAGAAATGCCAATGAAAAATACTGCAGGGGCAAATGCCAGTTGCTTTGTTAGTTTACTCTTGCTAATTAGTGCTGTTTTTCTATTTCTAGGCTCCAAGGAACTCCCTCACTTTTGTAACAGCTTATCCAAACATTAAAAAAAAAACCACTTTGCATATTTTATTAGACAGCTTTCTCTTTGCTTCAGTACAGATGAAACACTGACCATGGAACCAGCCTTTGCGTATCGTTCAGATGGTGTAATAAGGAGTGATTCTCCAAGGTTTTTTCAAATTCCTGATACCTGGAAAGTTTAGAACTGTTCCCTGAACAAAATGGCTAAAATCCACATGAACACCACGAAGCACTTAACACTTTTTGTTTTTGGAAGTCCATTAACAGGTAGAGTCTTAAATACCATGACTACTTTAGTTTTAATGTGATGCATGAGGAAGAATGTGAACTCAACTTGCTGCTAGATTTTATTTTTCTTAAATTTATTTATTTGAGAGGCAGACAGAGAGAGGGAAAGACACACAGAGAGAGATCTTCCATCTACTGCTTCACCCTCCAGATGGTCACAAAGGCCAGAGCTAGGCCAATCTGAAGCCAGGAGCTTCTACTGGTTCTCCCACATGGGTGCTGGGGCTCAAGCACCTGGGCCATCCTCCACTGCTTTCCCAGGCCATCGGCAGGGAGCTGGATCGGAAGTGGATTATCTGGACTTGAACCAGTGCTCATACAGGATGCCAGTGCTGCAGCTGGAGTCCCAACCCACTACACAGCTCAGGCCCCACTGCTAGATTTTTAAAACTAAGAATGTATTTATTAATCACCTACTATGGTCTCAAGAATTACACTACGAAGGGTACTTACTGGTGGTATGAAGGGATTGGAAGGAATCTATGAGCTGAATTCTGCTGGTATTATATGGTGTTTTAAATAATGATGATGATGATAGATGAACGGAATATTCCAGTTGTCTACTAGGAAAGATTTCTGTCTCAGAAAAGAATAACATATATAAAGAAGCCTGATCAGTTCACAGAAATAGAAGGGGCAAGCTGGGGGGGCCAGCACTGTGGGATGCTGGTTCAGCTCCTGACTGCTCCACTTCCAATGCAGCTCCTTGCTAATGCACCTGGGAAAGCAGTGGAAGACGGCCCAAGTGCTTGGGCCTCTGCATCCAGGTAGGAGACCCAGAAGAAGCTCCTGACTCCTGGCTTTGGATCAGCCCAGCTCTGGCCCTTGTGGCTATTTGAGGAGTGAACCAGCGGATGGAAGATTTCTCTCTTTCTCTCTCTCTGCCTCTCACTAATTCTACCTTTCAAATAAATGAATAATTTTTCAAAAAAGAGGGCAAGTAGTGACATTCTCCTAAAATATGTAAATATTAAGAAAAAATCTGGGGGCCAGCGCTGTGGCGCAGCAGGTTAACACCCTGGCCTGAAGCTCCGGCATCCCATATGGGCGCCGGTTCTAGTCCTGGCTGCTCCTCTTCCGATGCAGCTCTCTGCTATGGCCTGGGAAAGCAGTAAAAGATGGCCCAAGTCCTTGGGTCCCTGCATCCACATGGGAGACCCAGAAGAGGCTCCTGGCTCCTGGCTTCGGATTGGTGTAGCTCTGACTGTTGCGGCCAACTGGGGAGTGAACCAGTGGATGGAGGACCTCTCTCTCCTCTCTCTCTCTCTGCCTCTCTTTCTCTGACTTTCAAATAGATAAATAAATCTTCAAAAAAAAAAAAAAAAAAAGGAAAAAACCTGTAAAGAAGAAAAAAGGGAGAACAAAAGAAAAGAACAACTTTGGATTCCAGAAAATTTGTCAGGCTGTAAAACCCAGGAATACTTTGATGAATATACTAGTCCTTTGCCCTTAACTAGAACTTTCAAAGAGTAATGATGAAATCTATTCGAATTCAGCTATTTTTGATAAGTCAATTAAATATAATTCTAAATTAGATCATGAGAATGGAATTGTATTTTTCATGTGATGTATGTGGCTGCTCCCCTTCACAGGAGAGTCCTTATTCACTCTGATGTCACTGCTGTCAGATTTGAATCCTAAGGCTAAAATTGAACAAGTAAAACTAAGAAACTATCAAATAGCTACTAATGAGGCATTTTTGCAGACTTTTTTTCACTGTTTTAAAAGACATGTAGGATAAAGGCTAATGGCAAGAAACTGTGTGTGAGTATAAATGGTTGTGATCACTAACTGTCCTATTGACACAAAGGGTGAAGAGAAAATGAACAGATGAGGAACATCAGTGCCCTCTGGAAAGTGTGTCCCACAATTCTTTGTCGAGCCCCCGAGTGCTGGCTGCACACTTACCTTCTCCACATGGCAATGAAGGACTGTGCTGACACAAACCCTGTCTTCTCTCCCCCTGCAGCCCTGAACATGGGCGCTTTCCAGTACAGAGGACAGCCACAGACCTGCAAATACAAGATGGAGTAAACCAGGAGACAGTGGAGCAACGCCCTGGCCAGAGAACAGGCTTTTATCCTTTGTGCCACAGTGCAGAGCTGAACAAAACTCGGGCACAGGCAAATCCATCAACCAAGGCAGATTTGGGGGGCGGGTATGTGTGCAAAAATACACGTTTCATCAAGACAATATAAATCCAGTTACCTTTTCTCCAAGGTCATTTACTGTGATTCCTCCTCCCCACCCACATCCTGAGAGTTTAAGCGACCAGCTTCCCTTCCTACTGCTCTTACATTACGTATTTTCTATCTTCTAGAAAGAAAAAGAAAGGGGCCAGCGCCGCGGCTCACTAGGCTAATCCTCCACCTGCGGCGCCGGCACCCTGGGTTCTAGTCCCGGTCGGGGCGCCGGTTCTGTCCCGGTCGCTCCTGTTTCTGTCCAGCTCTCTGCTGTGGCCCAGGAATGCAGTGGAGGATGGTCCAAGTGCTTGGGCCCTGCACCCCATGGGAGACCAGGAGAAGTACCTGGCTCCTGCCTTCGGTGTGCTGGCCGCAGCGGCCACTGGGGGGGTGAATCAAAGGAAAAGGAAGACCTTTCTCTCTGTCTCTCTCTTACTGTCCACTCTGCCTGTCAAAAAAAAAAAAAAAAAAAAGAAAGAAAGAAAGGACTGAATGTCACGGTTGAGTATGCCCTTCATTCCTTAAGCAGAAAAGCATCACCGCCCTTATTACTTGGGGTAATACACTCTACCAGCTACCTCCTTCTCTCTCTTTTACTTAGTATGCTACTAACTCCCAGGTTCAAGAAGAACCACAAAACCCTAGGCTGTTCAAGAAAACAGCCATCAGATCCACTTAAATGGTTCAGGTAAAAGATGAAAAGTAAAAATCAAAAGGATATCATTTATTTGTATATAAAATGACTACATATCATAAAAGCCACAGGAAATACTATGGATAAATACTACAAGTAGATACTGTACATGAATACATGAATGAAAAAGCCATAAGAAATGCTATGAATAAAAAGAACTATGAATAATACTATGGATAACACAACATCAATACACTAAAAGGCATGATCATTTTTTCTCAATGAAAAGCTCTTTCAATTTTTTAAAAAAAATATCCTTTTACTCTTATAAGAAAGAGTTCTTACTAAATTCACCAGCTTTATTTCCTAGATGGGAAATTCTTCTTTGTAAGTAATAAGAAGTTCTAAATATTAGTAGAGAAAGTGTAAATCTTCCTAACTTTGTCCATACACAGAAAACATATTTGCAAACCTGGGACTCTTTAAAGAGTCACATCTTATTAGGAGATAAAGATATTATTCAGGGCCAGTGCTGTGGAACAGTGGGTTAAGTTACCACCTGTGATGCCAGCATCATATATGAGCGCTGGTTCCTGTCCTGGCTGCTCCATTTCTGACTCAGCGCCCTGCTAATGTGCCTGGGAAAGCAGCAGAGAAGGGCCCAGTTAGCAGGACCCCTGCACCCATCTGGAACTCCTAGATGGAGTTCCTGCCTTCTGACTTTAGCATGGCACAGTCCTGGCTGCTGCAGCCATTTGTGGGGAGTGAACCTACAGCGAAAGATTTCCCTGTCTTTCCTTCTCTACATCCATCTGCCTTTCTAATTGGCAAATGAATAAATAAAATTATCTTAAGTCCAGAGGTTGAATACCTCCACTAAGGTCAAGAATGAGGAAAAGCTGTCACTTAGCAACCACGTGATTTAGTCTATCATGTAAGTTACGACTGCCAGTGTACGAAGTTCACAATGACTACACTCCAGGTGAGCCAAGTGTCAGGTCCACCTTCCCCAACCCCAGTCCTTCCTTTCACAGAATTCTGCTTTGCCAAGGAAATATTTAGAAAGACTTAGTGATAGGCTATTAGCAGCTGCTGGGAAAGCTGAAAGAAGAGCCTGTATTATGGAAGCTGGAGAACCACAACAGGGAGAGACTGAAACTGCTTGCCCAAGTGCTAGAAACTTTCACCTTTGAGAACTGAAAAGGGTCTGGAAGCATCTATCTCAGCCTCAGGAAATGGTCAGGAGCCTCAGCTGAAGCACTGTCAGGGGCTGCGTGCGCATCACTCGCAGGGAAACTTCGCTACTAAACAGCTCTCAGTCCCTGGGATTAAGGCCTTCTCTCCAGAAGACCCCTGTTAAAATGCATAGACAGGTAGGTCAGCGCTCGAGCAGTAGTAACACAGGGAGACAATACCACTTGAAAGGCAAAAATCTCAAGGTACCAAACGAAAATGGTTTGAGGCAGACTGCAGAAGTTCAGCGTATTTTTCTCACAGTGGGGCACCCTGAGTAGCCAAGTGTTAGGGGGCGTGAGGGCACCAGATCGTAGCAGTAAAGTAAACACCAAAGGAAAAAGTGGGAAGGCCAGTAAACAGCAAGGGCTGCAGACATGATGCTTTCTTTTTAAAAATTCATGGCTGGCTAGCAGCTGCTTAGAAAAGTAAGAATTCAGATAAAGGGAGCCAGGAGACCAGTAAGAATCTATAAAGTATATGATAGTAATCTGAAGGCCACAGAATAGAACTTATATTAACAGAGGAGAGAGAACAAGCCAGTGTGAAATTTTTTTTTTCTTTACACAAAGGAAGGAAATGGATGACAAGTGAGGATATACAGGGCGATAAAGAAAATGGATTTAGGAAGCTAAGGTTTAGAGGAGGCAGGAGTCAATGTATGGTAATAAAAGTCACCAGACCAAGGAAAACCTGAGCAGAACCTGTAATTTGATTTAAGAATGGCCCAACAACATAGACAACATAGAGAACTGAAAACAAGGTTACCAGTTGAAACACACAGGAGATGATTACCCAATGTTTGTAATGCACCTTTTTTTTTTTTTTTTTTTTTTTTACTTGACAGATAGAGTTAGACAGTGAGAGAGAGAGACAGAGAGAAAGGTCTTCCTTCCTTTGGTCCACCCCCAAATGGCCACTACAGCCGGAGCTATGCCAATCCGAAGCCGGGAGCCAGGTGCTTCTTCCTGGTCTCCCATGCGGGTGCAGTGCCCAAGGCACCTGGGCCAACCTCTGCCCTCCCGGGCCACAGCAGAGAGCTGGACTGGAAGAGGAACAACTGGGACTAGAACCCAGCACCCATAATGTGCTTTCAACATTTTAAAATGTCTCATGCTTGTTCTTTCATTTGGTCCTCACAGGATCCCCATTCAAGTACTTTTACCCTATTTTGCCAATGAAGAAATTCAGGTACAGACAGGCTGCTGTGCAGGCCAAAGGCACAGTCTGTCCAACTCGGCTATAACAGCTAGAAGAGAGGGGCTGGAGGTCTGTGTGTGGGTTGGAAGGGTTTCATTCCTCTTCCCTGGCTTTCTCCTCCAGTAAAACTCATGATGAGCCTTCTGCTGTCCAGTTTCTGTTCCTACACTGCCTTTTTAATATATATTAAATATATAATATAATATATATTCATTTATATATTATATTATATAATATATATTCCTTTATATATATAAATAATATATATATATAATCCTTTACATATACATATATTTGAAAGGCAGACTTAGAGAAGGAGAGACAGAGAGAGCTTCCATCTGCTGGCTAATTTCCCAAATGGCTACCAATGGCCTGGGATGGGCCAGGTTGAAGCCAGGAGCCAGGAGCTTCTTCCAGGTCTCCCACACAGGTGCAGGGCTCAAGCACTTGGACCATCTTCTGCTGATTTCCCGGGTGCATTAACAGGGAGTTAGATCGGAAATGGAGCAGCCGGAACTTGAACCAGAGCCTGTATCGGATGCTGGTGCTGTAGCAGGTGGCTTAACTCACTATGCCCCAGCGCTGCCCTCCTCCCCCGGCTTTTGTAACTCTTAGATTCATTCTCTATTCATTTCTTCTCCATTATCACTTAAAGCTGTGGGAAAATGTGCAAACTGCCACTGAGAATTTAACCAGTCATGGGCTTTAAGCTCTCCAGGCTGTCTGAGGACCAAGATGAATGAGCAAAACGTCAACAGATGTAGATTTCATAAACACAGAGTTTTCTCTGCACTTAAAAAAATGGACCCCTGTCTTTATAGCTATACTTAAGAGCCAGTAACAGTAGGTTGCAAACACAAACTGGCCTTCCAAATAGCTTTATAAACTACAAGAATCCATAAAAACATTCATTTATTGCTCTGACAATCTCCTCTCCTTATTCTTTGAAGGTTTCCTCTCTTCTCCTTTCCATATGCCAACCTGTTATAAGGATAAGGTCAGTAAGTGGCAAAAGAAGACCCATAATAAACAGTAGTTGCAAGTAAAGATGACTCTGAGTGCTAACAGATGACAACTAAGTAAATTCTGGATTAAATGGAAATTGGCTGAACATATAATTAAAACAATTTTTCAAATAAATTGTTTTTAAGAGGCAAAATCCAATAAAATGAACTGATACAGTAATCAAAACAGAACGGTACAAACCAACCTACTCATGAAACCCTTTGACGTCATTAATACATTAATACACAGATCTTCATTTTTATAAACTAGTTTTAACTTTCTGAAGGTAATGGGCTACCTTTTTCTTGCTACTTGAGCTGACAATTAAGGTCTAACAGCAGTAAACACAAAGGCTGGTGCCATGAAGTGAATTTAGGGCTATAATCAAGAATAATTCAGACAAGTTAATCAGTTATTTGTATGTATAAACTGGCTACTGTATTACAGGATAACTAGGTATAAGCAGTAAACTGTTATGTTAATGGCTAGTATGGCTACACAAAACAGTTTCTATCTTTAAACTTCTCCATGTTGTCAGCTTCAACTCTGGCTGTGTTGCCACATGGGACTAAGCCTCACTGCACATAAATGGTTTCTCATGCCTAGAGACGCCTTCCCTGCCTTGACTCCACTTTTTCTCACGCCCTCTTGTCTATCAGCGTGGCTGGGCTTTCTTCTCTCCGCTCACTGGATCTGTGGAGAGTTAGAGGGCACTAAGCTCTGACGTATGACATGGCTGCTGCCATCAGGAGGTGTGGACTCAGAGCAGTGGGAAGGCACTAGAGAGTGGGCTGGGAATACGCAGATGAAGAGAGTCCACTCATTTAAGACAAGGGTGGGCTGCAAGTCCGCCACTGGATGGGCAAAATCTCCAGATGCAGCCATTCCTGCCCTGTACCAAGGAACTTGTCTGCCTTCATCTGGACCCACAAACATGTTCCCATGCTAGAAATATCTTTTCTGGCATTTATGCTGTTAACATGTTACCCTCAAATGCAGATTTCATTCACCCTTGCTTGCTTTTATCACTTGGATTTCAATCCAAAGTTCCATCTCATTTGGAAAATATCAGGCACCTCTCAAAGAACCAAGCATGAAAACCTCGAGTGCCCTGAAAGAACCTGTAACCTCTTCAGATCGGGAGCTTGCTAATGTTAGGGAACATTGAGGGAGATAACAACACAGGAACGGCACTATGTTTGAAGTTAGATTTGTCTCCTGACATGAACTGGCTCTGTGACTTCAGATACGTATTTCTGACTGTAGTTTCCTCTTAAAAGCAGCAGGAACAGAGAAGGTCTTTTCTTCTGAAATGGGAGTTTATTTTTCATAGGAAACATCTGAGGGATCAACAGGCAATTTCTAAGATGGGAGGAGTGAAGAAAGAGAAGAAAGAATTCCTTTTCCTTTCCTTTAAAATCAGTCCAGTTGAAAACCATTTAATGGTGGTGACAAATGCTCTGTGAGCTCAGTGGTTGGGGGGAGAGGGGCAGGACAAGCCCGGAATGAGGCTTCGGAGGCTTCTGCAGAAGACATGATGGAAGCCAGGCTGCCAAGCTGGGTGCCAGGGAGGATGGCAGGAGTGGCAGCCCCTCTCGGATGGGAGTGCTATGAGAGTCCAGACACTGAGGCTGCTGCCTGTGCCAGGGCAAGAACGTCTCACATGGGAAAGAATATTGGGCAGGTTCAGAAAGGACCTCTGGGGCCAGACTGTGGAGGCCCTGGAATAGAGAAGAGAAGTTTGGGTTTTACTGTGAAATAGTACTTCTAACGTTTTTGAACTTTATTCCTTACGTGGGGGAACCCTTTCTCCTTCCAGGGAAGTATGCGTGGGGTCGTGGGCACTTCCTCTTGGTCTCCTCCTTGCCATCCTTGGCTTACTAAACCCTTCTGCCTCCTGAAGCTCATCCTGAAACCACTGCTAAATTCTGAGGTCTGACAGGCTACAAAAACCAAACCCAAACTAAACGAAGCCCTGCTCTAGGGATGAGGATCCCTGAACACCGCCGAGCTGGAGAACGGAATAATCAGCTTTCATCTGATGGCCATGCTCGGCACTAACTGCTCTGGGAGGAAGCTGGAAGTAGAGATTTTATTTACGTGAGAGGCAGATGGAGAGTTCACATTCACTGCTTCATTCTCCAAGTGCCCTCAATGGGCTGGGTTGAGGCTGAAGCCAGGAGCTGGAAATGTAATACAGGTCTCCCACATGGGCGGCAGAGGTCTTAACCACTAACCTAAGAATCCTCTCCCAGTCTTAACATTAAGGAATTAAGATCTTAAATCAGAAGTAGTTATATATGAGGAAAGTATTAAAGGTTTGCTTCCTAGTCTCAAACCAACTTATTTCTGGGTAAAATGACAGTCTTCTGACATCCTGGTGTTTTCTAGGTTCAGAGCAGAACTACGATCAATGGGTGAGAACAAAAAAGAAATTCCTATTCAGTATAATCAAAAAATTTTTTAACAAACAAGGCTATTAATGGTGGAACAGGTTGCCTAGAAAGGTAATAAGCTTCTAGCCACTGAAAGTATTCAGGTATAGAATGAATTTATGAACTAATAATATCTTGGGAGGGATTCCTATATTTAAATGGGAGAACCATTAAAGTTCTTTTCAAGCTTATATCCCAATAAACAGACCATAGTTAAGACTTTACAGAGTAAAAAGTATTTTTCCTCATTGGGAAAAAAAACAAAACTATGCATGCAAACGGAGTGAGGTGGCAGTGAAAAGGCTGAGAATGGGGCTGCTAGGAAAAGGGAGTTTAAAACCACTTCAACGGCTAGGACTAGGCTAGGCAGTCAAGCCAGGTCTCCCTCCTGGGTGGCAGCGATCCAAGTACTCGAGACATCATTACTGCCTCTCAGGGTCTGCATTAGCAGGGAGCTGGAGTCAGGAGCCAGAACTGGGTATTGAACCCAGATACTGTGATATGGGACATGGACTTCTAAACTGGTGTCTTAAGTGCGAGGTTACATACTTGGGAGAAAGGGAGATTATACATTACTTAGGAGTTCTATTACCTTTGCAATTTTCCCCATTTCATAGATATCTGCTTTCTGATCTTCAATATCCATAAATGCAGCTTCAATTCTGCTGAGAGTCTGTTCATGGTTACTGCAGGTATCTGGGAGTCCTTCGGGAAAGTAGAACCGTGGAATGTTTATGGACAATGGTGCACTCACAACACTGTTCACGTGAGGAGCAGGGGAGACAGGTCGCGGACTACTTGCAAAGGTGGCTGGAGGTGGAAGTGGTGTTCCAGGTTTCTTTTCTGGTTTATTTTGAATCTGGAAGGAAAACGTGATTATGAGACTCCTCATCAATCACAGGAAGTCGAGTATAGGACAGGAAACCACAGAGACAGTGAAGATGAAGACTCTCTGGAGAACGGTAAGCATGTTTCTAGGAAATGCTTGCCCATACTAAATACTTCTCTGTCAATACCTGAGTGCACATCGATTTATTTTTCTTTAAAGATTCATTTATTTATTTGAAAGTCAGGGTTAGAGAGAGAGAGATGGTCCATCCACTGGCTCACTCCCCAAATGGCCACAATGGCCAGGGGTACACCAGGCTGAAGCCAGGAGCTTCATCCTGGTCTCCAATGTGGGTAGCAGGGGCCCAAACTCTTGGGCCACTTTCCGTTGCTTTCCCCAGGCCATTAGCAGGGCGCTGGATATAAAGTAGAGCAGCCAGGACACAGACTGGCACCCACATGGCTGCTAGCGTCACAGGCGACGGCTTTACCCGCTTCCTTGCAACACTGGCCCCTTGATTTATGTTTTAAAAATCCTGAGATATATTTTCTTTTCAGTCACTTGGCATATTGCTTTTTTTAATTAAAGAAAAAATTTCAATACACATAAAACTGTATGTATCCTATCAAACATTTATCATGTCTTTGTAGTGACAGTAATCAAAATCCCTTCTGTTGTTCTGAGAGGAAGAGTACATTGTCATCACCCGCAGTCACCCAAATGCACAATACAACATCACAACTTACTTCTAACTTTGGCAGACATTTTGAAATAATAAAAGACCAACGTCAGCTGATACATTAAAGATCTCAAAGTGCATTATTAGTCTGACAGAACTAGACTAGGAAATTCTTTTAAGACTGTTCTTAATCATGCTGTGAATTTCTTCCTGTCCTTCAACAGGAAAAAACAAGTTGTTTTCAAATATACAGATTTGAAACAGATCTGTGGGGGGGGGGGGAGGCTCCTCAAACTGTCTTCTCCAGTTTGATTTTGCTGAGGTAGAATCACTGCCAGTCCTGATGCTGAGAAAATTTTTGTTCAGAAAATTAAAGCACTCCTGGAACTAACACTACACCTGGATGATTTACTTGCTACTGGGGCATGCCATTTTCCCCCAAGATACCCTTTTATCTAATTTTTGGTGTGCTCTAATGTGCAAGGACCATGATCATTAATTTCATCACAGCTGAACTTCTTTTGCCATCTATGAACTCATTTATAGGTTATGTCCTTCATTTTCCCAAAAAGGATCTGATGTGGCATTCCATAGAGACATTCAAAAGGATAGTGAGAAGTACGGGAAGGTTAGGTAAACAACAGGGGCGGCTTGAGATTACCCATGATTTAGTTAAAGGGGAGGGGGACTACACTATCACCAAGGTAGGAGTTTATTTTACCAATGAAGTTCTGAGATTCTTAGCAGAAAAAGCAAAAAATATTCCATGAAGACTTTCAGGGCTCTCAAGTCTACTCCTAATTAAAAACCAAATCATCTCTCAAGGTCCATGAGTATAATAGTGCATCAAATGCTATACAAAGTATGTAGGATAGACTGCTGATCAGCTAAATTTATTTAAAATTCATCATGAACATAAAGCATCCCTCAAATGTTCTTTTTTCTTAAATTGTCCTAATGCCATCCCTAAAGTTTGAACAATGGTCCCATTTAAAGCAATAGTCAAGGAAACAACAGCACAGAGGGAAATAAATGATGCCCTTAGGAACTTGGAAAACAGTGGGATAACTTAAGAGTCTGTGACCTCAGGAAGTTATTTAATGTTTTATAATTTCAGTAATAAGACAGAAATTATAGTACCTACTTCTTATAAGGTTGTCATAAGGATTAAAGGGAATTATAGGATATAACCTAGGTTAAAGGTTAAGAACAGTGTTGGCTCCTTATATTAATAAAAAAATAAATTATTAAAAAAAAGAGAACGGCACTGGCCCACATCTGTGCTCATGTAAGAAAATGAGTGACAAGGCCAAAGGGTGGAGCTCTCAAAAGATTAAGCATAATTTGGCATGTTCCTTCAGATTCAACAATGAATAACCATTTACATATATAAAGCAATTAAAAGTTTACAAATCACCTTTAACAAACTGATAAAACTATTTTAGAAAACATTTCTCTGTGCTAATGTTAAATCTGAAAATATTAGTACCTAATCCCATGAGTCAATATCAGTTGAAAGTGTTCATAAAAATTCTAAAATGAGGCTTGGAATTCTTTAGGTGCTTTATCTTTATTTATATTAGCGCCATTTCCTATTAGTCCATGCAGAAAGAGATTTGTGATATTAGAAGCAGACAATTATCGAAACTGTTTTTTTAGTTTCCCCAGAATGTTTTCTGTGGTGTGACATCCGGGGCTGTTGTGGATAATTTCAGGCCCGTTATGAAGATAGGATTAAGACCACTGGTGGCAGCAGGGATGAAACATGATAGTCTCATGAATACACATTAGTGGAGGAGGTGTACAGAACTTTTACTGCTAATTCTATGCCTTTGCTTGAAATAAATAACATTCAGAACAAAGGCTGCCTATCTGTGGAAGCTTCTGTTTGAGTGGGAAACATTTGATTGTGTAATATTCTACTCTGCTTTTCTTAGTGTGATTCTTAACATGGGACAATTCACCAATAGGCAACTATTTATTAAGTCATTGGTTAATTTAATAAAACTGATACTAATATTTACAAGGAAAATAACATAAAAAGATCACATTTATTTTCAACTTTCAGGTATATTAAAATTACTTTCTGTTGAGTTCAACAGAACACAAATAATTTAAACCTTAATGTAATTAATAAAACTGATCTTTTACAAATATTATTGAATAAAGCCTAGTAATATATATTTTGACACAGTTAACAGCGAATTTGGCATCTGCTTACTTTGAACAAAGCTGTTTCAGTTCCATTTCGAGGGGCATTAAAGTAGAATTAGCTGGGTAAAGCATCTCAATTCTCTATTCCAGTCTCTCTATGAACACAGTCTCACTTCTTTATTCATTCTGGATTTTTAAATAATACTGTAACACTAGTATCAGCACAGTTACCCTTATGTTACTGTGTCATTGGCACATTTCCAATATTTAATAATTTCAGACCTACCAAAAATAATTTAATAAGGTTTACCCCCCAAATTTGAAATTATTCTGGGTCAGAATAAGTATGAAACCATGGTTTCCCGCTGGAATTTGGACATCAGTCAGAATTTCTATACTCCTTGGTTTGTATTATACTCAATGGTGGACAATGGTTCTAAAATTGTAAGCAAGAAAGCAGACATCTTGCAAAGTATTCATCAGAGGTAGAAAAATAACTCAATCTCACAGTTTTTCATGGTCTAAACTGCCACCCTTCATTTTCAACATACATACGTTACAGTACACAAACTGTCTCTATATAAAATATTTCTTCCTTTTAAAAAGGATTGTCAGGATCAATACCCTTTGTAAACATTTATTACAGAGGTACTCCTATGTATGCTAATACAGTCTGTTGATTCAAAGTACAAATAAGGCTTTTAATACAGAAAAGTTTCAGATATTTCTATGAAAAATTCTAGGATTTTCCGCGCTAGACGTCGTAAAATATTTGTTAAGTTGTATTTATTGTCTAAACTGAATTCCTTCTCGACGAGAGAAAAATGTGAGTACTGTACTCCAGGTCCAGAAGGTCTATTTTTAAACCTGTTGGAATCCCTCTGCAAATAGCTTTCTGCAAATAGCTGAATAGAGGACACAGATTAATTCCTTGATCTAATATCAAGATACAAGGGAGCTATAAAATTATTTGAGTTAGTTCACTGGTAGTTTTATTAGTAATAAAACTATTTTAAAAGAAATACCCAAGTTTCAAACCTGTGTCTGCTGAAATGACTTCAGGCGCTTCTTAAACCGTGATGGGAGAACAAAATCGCAGCCCCTTGCCAGGAAAGCTAACTCTCCCCTTAAGTCCGGATCCCTTCGGAGAGAGGTTTCCTTGATCATCATCTTTGAAAAGTCAACGTTTACTCTGCCACTGTCCAGCACACTTCTGAAGACAGATTTCCTCAGTTGTCACTAGTGTAATTTGTCAGGCAGAAGGAAATTCTTCTCTTCTTATCTTCCAAAGAAATTAAATTCAAGCATTGTGCTCTCCCAGCCTCCGGGAACCACAACCCATGCTTGTCCTGACATGCAGCTGGTTCCCAAATATAGCCTGTGGCCTCCAATACCTTCTCATAATTTTCAAGTCTGAAACTCACAGGCTGCAAGGGGCCTGCCGCTCCTGGTAGTTAGCTCTCAGTCAAATTGACCTGCACATGTTGAGAATACAGAGCCTTCTGGGAAAGGAAGCACCCACTACTCTGAGTACCAAAGTTAGAAACATTACAGCTAGACCTAAAAATAGTGACTTCTCAGATAATGCTAACTTCTTAAACTCGGAGTATGTGAGGTGTCAAAGCAGTTTCTCCTTAAGCTAGGAAAGAGAAAACTATGTGGAGCAGTTTTGGCTTTTGTTGCTTAATATTGTCTGAAAAAAAGAACAAGCTGAAGTTCAAATTGAACCTATTTTGAGAAAAGTTTCTTATTTTTTATTTGAAGGGAAGCAAATACCCCAAACCCTCTAGGTCTCTAGTCAAAATATGAAGAAAAATGGAAACTTTCATGCTCAAATGATAGTTTATAAGAATTGTTAGTCTTAGACTAAAAAACATTTTTTTTAAAAGTAGAAGACTATCTTAGTAATCAAATAATTTTTTCAAATGATTATGGATATATTTGAAAATTGTCAAAATGGTTGGTTAAGGAAGTAGAACAACTAGGTATCACAAAAAAAGTTTTATATAGTGAATGAAATGTGGCTAAAACAAAAGTTCCAAAGATGATCAAATAGCAATGACACAGTACATCCTGAATTTATGGGATACTTTTCCTTTGAGAATCTATACAGAATTCATCTCAGATTTTTAAAATAGTTTATTATCAGATATTAAATATTTGCCTCCTATAGTTACAAGTGAGTCAAGCATTCTATCATACTTCTTTATATTTCAGTATTTTCAGTCACATCAATCAGTACTTATTTTCTGGTTCTAGAAAACGTAAACCAAATATCATTATAAAAATGACTGAGTTTAATTTAGTGGGAATTATAATCTTTGGTTTTCCACTGTTTCTAACAAGGCAGCTTTTTTTTTTTTTTTTAAGATTTATTTATTTATTGGAAAGGCAGAGTTACAGAAAGAGGAAGAGAGAGAGAGAAATCTTCCATCTGCTGTTTCACTGCTCAGATGACTGCAACTCCAGGGCTGGGCCAGGCTGAAGCCAGAAGCCCGGAGCTTCTTCTGTGTCCCTTATGTGGGTGCAGGGGCCCAAGCAGTTGGGCCATCTTCTACTTCTTTCCCAGGTACATTAGCAGAGAGCTGGATCAGAAGTGGAGCAGCTGGCTCTCAAACTGGCACCCATATGGGATGCTGGCACAGCAGGCAGAGGCTTAACCTACTACCCTACAACCCTGGCCCCCACTGATTTCTTTTCAAGACAATTTGATGTCTGCTCTTTGTAATGTAGATAGCGAGTCTGTAACATCTAAACCTATAAGCTGTGGCTCATACAAAATCTAACTTGAAAGTTTTCAACATGTACTATGGGTTGGAGCAGGATTACAACTGAAAACCACTGGTCTGATGCTTCAACTGGGACCTGTCCTTATCTTCTCTCACTGATTTACTGGCTAACTCCTGGGCTATGCAACTTCTCCCTATTTTTTCCTTAAACTCTACCTAGAATACTCTTCCTCCCTCATTATTTACTTCCAAATCAGAATGCCAAAAGAGTAGATTATGAATGCAAGTAGATCTTTAGAGTCATAATTTAATGCTTATTCAATTCAACTACATCATAAATTGTATTCCCCCTCCTCTTCTCAACACAAACCTGTGGCTTCACAGGGATGAATTTTTCATCCCTTTTCCTCAAATTATGCACACTCTCTAATCAATCATCTGTCAAAATCCAATGCAAGTTTTATCTATTTCCTGAAGGCCTCCCTGATTACTTTAGTTCTCTTATGGCACTTCTGTGTGTGTGTGTGTGTGTGTGCGCACACGCGCACGCTCATAGTACTTGATGAAATACTGGAGAATTTCTCCCAAAAGACTTCCATTTAATTTATTCCCTGGATCTGCCAGTGCTCTGTAACCCATGCCCATGACACACCGACTCCTGGCTACCAGTCTGCTCTGTTGTGCTCTCTGTGTATTACTTCAGCAGTTGATCTGTATGCTTACAGTATGTCTCTCTGCAATCTGTTCACGTTGGATGTACTTTTTATAGTAATTATTCAATTCAATCATATATTATACAAACTAATGAAATAGTAATATAAACTTATTTTAAAATAAAAAAATCCCTAAGTTTTATAAAAAAGACTCAGTGAATTACTAAAAACACTTTCCTATGAAATTCAGTATATGTGAGTAAAAGAATAATCACTAAAATTTAGAAGGTACCTACATTCAAATTGCTTCACTACTGACTTCAGTTTCTTGCTCACTTTATTTTTTTTTTAAATTTATTTATTTGAAAGGCAGAGAGTGGGGGGGGGGGGAGATCTTCTATCCACTGGTTCACTCCTCAAACACCTGCAACAGCCAGGGGTAGGCCAGGCTGAAACCAGGAGTCTGGGACTCCATCTGGGTTTCCCACATGGGTGGCAGGGGCCCAACTACATCAGTATAACCTCCTGCCTCCTAAGTACACATTAGCAGGAAACTAGATCAGAAATGGAGCCAAGATTTAAACTCCAGAATTCAGATATGGGATGTGAGCTGTCCCAAGTGATAACTTAACCACTGTGCCAAACCATCCCCTCACCACTTTTAATTAAAACTGGAAATCAGTCAATAAATGTATTGAGTGTGATTTATTGGAGAGGTCATAGAACTCTAATTATGAGACTCATTCTCAAAGAAAGGCTTTCACCATATCCCAAACAGTCTTATAGGTATAATTTACGATTCCCTATTGATTAATTGTTAAACCCAATCATTTCAGGAGGAAGAACTTCTACTGTAATATTTTACTATCTCATAATTATTTTCAAAGTGTCTAAATTCTAATTTTGGGGTGAACATTAACCTGAAGATTATATCCATAATAAAACAGAAGATGAAGTTTAGAACTGGATCACTTGGTCCTTGTATCTACCCCGGTTCAAAATGCCTATATTTCTTGATAGCCAACATTCTCTTAGATCTACAGGTGGGCTCAGCACACTAAAATCTCAGCACAAGCTTTTCTTGTAGTTTTAGAGTTTTCCCTGGAAAATCAGCTTAGTCTGCTCATCATAGCCACTCTGCTTCCTGCCATAACACTGCCTTCTCTGGGCATAAAGAGAATCACTGTCCTACTTCCCTCTCTCTTTTTTAAAGATTTATTTATTTGGAAAGCAGAGAAAGAAAGGGAGACAATGAGGAAGAGGGAGGGAGGGAAAGAGAGAGAACAATCAAGCCATCATCTGCTGCCTTCCCAGGCACATGAGCAGGAAGTCTAACTGGAAGTGGAGGAACCAAAACTCAAACAGGCACTGTGATATGGGATGCAAGTGGTGGCTTAACCCACTGTCCCACAATGCCAGCCCCTTGCCCTTCTTGTATTATGTCACGTAAGGGGTTGGTGCTTGCCACACTTAGCGAAGGTTCAGCAAGCAAATTTTAGGAACATTCACATTGGCCACAGTTGGCACAGAAAGCCAAGTGTCTAAACTCTTGTGGAGAAGGTCAACTTTACAGCTATTCAGTTACTCAATAAATAATTAGTTTTTAAAAATATTTATTCATTTATTTGAAAGACAGAGTTATATAGAGAGGGGGAGATACAAAAAGAGATCTTCTATCTGCTGGTTCACTCCAATGACTGAGGCAGGGCCAGGCAGAAGCCAGGAGCCTTTCCCAGGTCTCCCACATGTGTGCAGGGGCCCAAGCACCTGGGCCATCCTCCGCTGCTTTCCTAGGCACATTAACAGGGAGCTGGATTGGAAGTGGAACAACTGGGACACGAACTGGATTGGAAGTGGAACAACTGGGACACGAACTGTTGCCCACGGGGGATGCCAGCATCGCAAGCAGTGGCTTTACCTGCTATGCTACAATGCTAGCCCCTCAATAAACAGTTTTATGATCATTTATTATGTGCCAGATTCTTTTCTGGGTGTGAAGATAGAGAAATGATAAAGAAATGGCTTCTTTTTTTTCCTCATTGCCCCTCCTAGGATAATGTTGGTTGGGAGAAAAAAACCAAGAATTACTTTGATTTCATTTACTTTCTGTAAGTCTCTGAAGTTTCAAAGTTGGAACTGTGGTTATAGGTTATATATGGTTGCTCCACTTCCAGTTCAGCTTCCTGCTCATGTGCCTAGGAAGGCAGCGTGGTTATGTTCTGTTGGAACACTCATAAACAAGAAAGCATTTACAAACCATGTCTTTTGAGGTGAAGTAAGTTCTAAGTTTTCATTTATCAATCTATCTTCCAACAAATTCAGAGGACTTCTAAAAGGCTTAGAAAGAATCTGTAGCAATGAATCACTGACAGAGGAAGACTAGGATGAGGCTGGTTTTTATTGCTTTTTACTTATTTATTTGTATTTGTATGAAAGTATATCTGTGTGGTCCTATAAAGGATCTAAGAAAAAGAATTAGTTTCAAGTAGTATAGGACAACTGAAGCAGAGCACTAAAGAACAGTTTTTAGAGAGAATCTCTTCTTTACTGGAAAACATTAAACATAGGTGTCTTTCACCACAGATGAAAACATTTCTATAATCTACTTTCTGCCTGGGTCACAAGTGAGATTACAATCCATGGGCTGAATGTTCTAAGAGCAAAGCTGTTTCTGGGTGAGAAGTTGACCTTGGAGGGACCAACCAGAGTAAGGAAGGAGAGAGAATCATAAAATCATGATTTATAAACTCAGTTTAAGGATGTCAAAATACATAAATCTTAAAAAAAAAAAGCGGGGGACAGCATTGTGGTATTACGGATGTCTTTCTTCTATACACTCGGATCTTTTCACCCATTCTCTGCAGCATATATAAAAGCCACCTGATAAGATAGTTGGCCACCAGGAGGCGCTTCCTGCACAGCCACCTCATCTGTTCTGGGCATGCAGGTCATTCATGAACACAACCTGTCAGGAGAGGCAGGTGATTCTACCTGAGTTATGCGCTCAATCGGAGCCTTCAGGACAACAATGGTGAGAGCTTTATTAGAAGACGCAAGAAACCCGTGCTCTCTGTTGTGGGGGTGACCGGGATACACCCGTTATGACCTTAAGACCCACCTGCCTGAACTGGGGTTCCTTTCCTGCCTTCTCATTCCACGTTATCTTCCTCCAGAATAATCATGCTTGGGTGAGGGAGAGTCTTTCTCAAAAGGAACCAGCTGGGTGGTTCCTGGGAATGGGTTTTACAGTTTCTCTGGCAGGGTTATAGAGACTGGTCTTTCTTCTATGACCATAAAATGGAAGTCTTTCTTCTTCTTCTTCTTTTTTTTTTTTTTTTTAAAGGATATTCTCTAGTATCTCAAGCAAGAAAAGTTGTTACCTTATCACATCCTTAAGGGATGACGTGGGGGCCAGCACTGTGGCACAGTGGGTTAACTTCCCTCTGCATTGTGTCTCCTGGCTGCTTCACTTCAGATCCAGATCCCTGCTACTGTGACTGGGAAAGCAGCAGAGAATGGCCCAAGCGCTGGGGTCCCTGCAACCATATGGAAGACCTGGATGAAGCTCCAGACTTTAGCCTGGCCCAGCCCTGGCTACTGTGGCCATTTGGGGAGTGTACCAGTGAATGGAAGATCTCTGTGTCTCTACCTCCCAATCTGTTACTTTGCCTTTCAAATAAATAAAATACACATTTGTTTTAAAACAAAATTGACAGAACTGAGCCTGTAATTTCAAGGAAGGTGAGACTGAAAAGGAGACTAGAGAGTAAAATTGCATACTAGACCCAACACATTTCATTTTTAAGTAACTTATTCTTTGAGGCTTAGTCTGAAATTCAGGACAGATTTTTTAGAATTTTCTGAATCCTCTTATAATTACCTTCATGTCCCCGTTTGAAAACAAAGACAATATTGAGAAAGTTATTAAGTTCTTTCTGGAAAATACCAGCTCAACTGGATGTTTTAAGAAAAAAAATGGATTGACTATTCAAGATAGAGAAAATAATTTTGAACATTTGCTTAAAGAAATAAATCGCTTATTTTGATTTGTGTGTAAATCCTAAACAGTAATGCATATGTAATGTGTTGTCCCAAAATAAATCTTGCCCTTTCAAAAAAAAACCTACATATTTATTTGAGTGAGCACCATCCACACCCACATTCAGAGAGAGACAGGGAGAGAGATATCCCATCCTCTGCCTCACTCCCCAAATGCCTGCAACAGCCTCAGCTGGGGTAGAAGCTGGGAGCTAGGAAATCAATCTAGGTCTCTGACACGGGTGGCAGGAATCCAATTACCTGATCAACACCACTGCTTCTCAGGGTCTCAACGGGTAGGGAGCTAGAGTCAGGAGCCAGAACCAAGAATCATATTCAGGCACTCCAACGTAGGCTATGAGTGTCTTAACCACTAGACTAAACACCGACTCCTAGCCTTTCCTGTTATATACCAGTATGTAAAGTCACTCACTAGCTTCAATTTGAATGTGATTATGAAGACTGAGACAGTGCCTGAGTTAAGGCACTGCAGGTAAGAAGGCCAATTGGGCTAATTTAGGTATCAAAGCGGAAAAGAAAAATCTGAGTGACAAAAACACACAGCATAGTAAGGGTTTGAAATCAGTTTAGCCACGTGAATGTTAGAACCAAGTCCAGAAAGACAACAAAGTCACTTTGAAGCGATACCAAAGGATACTGCTCAGAAGACATTACAGGAAAGAGATAAATATGTAAGAGGAACTTCCAGTACCTCAGGAAGGTGCTTTTGATTAACAAAAGGAAGCTGGCTTTTTGAAAAAACTTAAAACTGCTAAGTTAAAAGCATTTCTTGGTATACATGAAAACTTACACATAAATGTTCACAGCTTTTATTAATAGCCAAAAAGTAAAGACAAAAACTCTACATAATGCTAACCACCATGAGAGGATGAACAACATGTGGTATTCCAAACAGTGGAACCTCATTTAACCATAAAACACAACAAAGTACTGGTGCATGCTATTTCATGATGAACCATGGAAGCACCATGCCATGTGAAAAAGCCTGCCACAAAAGGCCATCCATTGTATGATCCCATCTACATGAAATGCTCCAAATAGGCAGCAAATCCATCATGGTTGCCAAGAGCAGAAGAATGGGGAGTGACCACTAATGAATATGGGTTTCTTTCCAGAGTGACGAAAATGTTCTAGAATTAGATAGTGCTGATGATTCTACAACATTGTGACTACTAAAAACTAGGGGCAAATTTTATACCAGGTGAACTGTATCTCAATAAAAAAGGCTTCTTATCAGTGGCTCTAATTGGCTGAGTAGTATTACATTTTTAAAGGTAATAATTTGGAATCATATTTTGATTAAAATATTACTGTGAAAGTGGTTTTAAGAGAAGAAATTGATTATATGCTAATTGGTTGATTACTCTTAATTCTAAAATTCAATATCCCTCTCGTTAATGCTTTGTCCTGGTGTCTTCATTAACTGTTTTTTCTGCATAAGTATCTTCGACAAGTTCATGGAAAATGTGTATTATGAAACTATGCATGGATTGCAAAAGTTTTTCCACCAAAATTATCTTATCCTTTAATTCCATATTTACATTTTGAAGCTCCCTCAAATTACTGTTATTTTACACTTAAAACATGTTTTATTATTTTTATTTAGTGGGAGAGAGATTTCCTCATCCCTTGGACCACTCCCCAACTGTCAGCGATAGTTGGCGCTGGGTTAGGGCCAAAGTCAGGAGTTGGAAACATAATCCAAGTCTTCCAAATAGGTGGCAGGAACCCAACCACCTGGGCCATCACTCTTGCTAACCAGACTAATGTGGTGGGAAGCTGGAGGCATTCTGATGTAGGGGCCTCAACCACTAGGTTACATGCCTGCTCCCTCCTATTTTACTCTTAAATAATGGAACACTGGGATGGGGGAAGGAGGCCACGTAATGGTGGTTATCTATGGTTCTTTTGTTCTCAGTCTAATTCTCCAGCATTACCTTCACTGGCTGTGGCAAAATGGAAAGGCACATGTGTGATAGAGATCAAATAAGCATTTTTGTGTCTTGTTTTGATTATTTTAATAATAAGAACACATTCCATGGCTCTCAACAGGATAAATCTACAAATCTAATACTTTTGTCTTTCAGTGTTTTTTTTTTTTTTTTTTTTTTTTTGACAGGCAGAGTAGACAGTGAGAGAGAGAGACAGAGAGAAAGGTCTTCCTTTGCCATTGGTTCACCCTCCAATAGCCGCCATGGCCGGCGCACTGTGGCCGGCGCACTGCGCTGATCCGATGGCAGGAGCCAGGTGCTTCTCCTGGTTTCCCATGGGGTGCAGGGCCCAAGTACTGGGGCCATCCTCCACTGCACTCCCTGGCCACAGCAGAGAGCTGGCCTGGAAGAGGGGTAACAGGGACAGAATCCAGCGCCCCGACCGGGACTAGAACCCGGTGTGCCGGCGCCGCAAGGTGGAGGATTAGCCTAGTGAGCCGCGGCGCCGGCTTCAGTGTTTCTAATACTTAAGAGTATCTATTCTTCTAGGATTTATGGCAGTGAGAGATATTTAAGAGCTTAAAATTTTTGGGTCCCTAGAATTTCTAGTTTTCAAAGCTTTCTCAGTCTGCTTTTCTTCTCCCCTCCCTCCTTTAGGAATTATTTCAATAAGAGATTGTTCATTTATAGAGTGTAAGAATTCAGTCTGGTCTATAAATGCTAGATAGTGAAAGTTAGAAGGAATGGTGGGTCTTCATTTCATTGACATTGCTCAGTTAAATGAGTATTTGGGGGCCAGCACTGTGGCGTAGCGGGTGAGGCTGCCGCCTGCAGTGTTGGCATCCCATGTGGGCATTGGTTCTAGTCCCGGCTGCTCTACTTCCGATCCAACTCTCTGCTATGGCCTGGGAAAGCAGTAGAAGGTGGCCCGAGTGCTTGGGCCCCTGCACTCATGTGGGACACCTGGAGGAAGCTCCTGGTTCCTGGCTTCAGATCGGTGCAGCTCCAGCTGTTTCGGCTAGTTGAGGAGTGAACCAGGTGATAGAAGATCTCTCTCTCTGCCTCTCTTCTTCTCTCTCTGTAACTCTGACTTTCAAATAAATAAATAAAATAAATCTTTAAAAAAAAATTAGTGTTTGGTGGCGGCTGGTACTGTAAAATACCATGCCTCAGTGCCTTCCATGGTAGAGTGAGTATATTATTTCTCAATAATTTTGGGTGACAGCTGAATTCACAAATGTAAAAACAAGACTTAAAGGGATAGTCAAGGATCCTGGTGACAGTGAGCATAATTTGTTGTAAACTCAACAGCTGATGGAGCTATCCCTGTTGGATGACTCCTGGGCTAAGCATTTCAACTACATTTGCAAAGGGAGATCATGAGAGGGGATGACAGAAGCAGCCCTCAGATCTAGTCTAGTACCGCAGAGGAAATGGAGGACTCCAATGCAAAGGTCTGTATCAGACTCTTAGTTCTTATGAAGTGGGGAGTCTGTAATGTACAGTGTAATTGAGCTGGTGAAGTGATCAGTTTACACAGGTTGTTTTATCCAACTTCTGAAGATGGTCATATTAGAAAAAGCATATTAGGGGCTCAGGCTGACTATAAGACTGGCATCTCTTTTTCTTTTTCTTTTCTTTTTTTTTTTTGACAGGAAGAGTGGACAGTGAGAAAGAGAGAGAGAGAGAAAGGTCTTCCTTTGCCATTGGTTCACCCTCCAATGGCCGCCACGGCCGGCGCGCTGCGGCTGGCGCACCACGCTGATCCGATGGCAGGAGCCAGGTACTTCTCCTGGTCTCCCATGGGGTGCAGGGCCCAAGCACTTGGGCCATCCTCCACTGCACTCCCTGGCCACAGCAGAGAGCTGGCCTGGAAGAGGGGCAACCGGGACAGAATCCGGCGCCCCGACCGGGACTAGAACCTGGTGTGCCGGAGACTGGCATCTCTTAAGAGTATGTTTTGAAAAATTACCTTTATTGTTTTTTGTTATAAAATGTTGGTTATAAGAAAGCATTTAAGCATTACAGAAATATACAAGTAAACACCTCTGTAAAAGTGACAATTATTAACATCTTCATGTATGTACTGAGCACCCACTAAGAGCCTGCTACCTACCAGTCTAGGTTCTGGGCTGTAGCAGTGAACTAAACGTAAATAATGAGTTAACTATAAACAATCCTTACAATATCACTAAAATAAGTCTGGCTGAAGTTGGTGCTTGGAAACATGTTCAAGATAGTCCTATTCTTTAATCTTAAAATTAATAAAGCAGAAGGAGTTTAGCTTAGTAGTTGAGATGCCCATGCCCCACACTGAAGTGCCCGGCTAAGATTTTTGGCTTGGGCTCCTGACTCCAGTTTCCTACTAATGTAGACCCTGGGAAACAGTGGCAATGGTTCAAGCAATTGTGCTCCTGACACCCATACAGTAGACTTTGAATTTCTGGCTCCTGGCTTAGATTTGGTCCAGCCTGGGCCATTGCAGATATTTCGTGGGAGCTTGGTCTCTCCCTCAAATAAAAATTTTTTTTAAGAATAGACATGTTCTTTATTATTTAAGAATATTAATATTTTAATATGTATTTTTACTATTCGAGACATGCTTTCTCCTTAATTAGCTGAAATTTTATTGTTTTGCTAGACTTAATGGTTTATTTATTATTACTTTTAAAGATTTATTTATCTGAAAGGCAGAGTTACAGAGAGGCAGAGAGAGAGAATCTTCCATCTGCTGGTTCACTCCCCAGATGGCCACAGCGGCTGGAGTTGCGCCGATCCAAAGCCAGGAGCCAGGAGCTTCTTCCGGGTCTCCCACATGGGTGCAAGGGCCCCAGGACTTGGACCATTCTCTGCTGCTTTCCTAGGTGCGTTAGCAGGGAGCTGGATCGGAAGTGGAGCAGCTGGGACTCAAACCAGCACCCACATGGTGCCCCACTGCAGGCCGAGGCTTTAACCCACTGAGCCAGCACTGCCCCCCTCTCCCATTTACTTTAAATCCTTTATGCTTCATTGAAGAATCCTTCCCAAACCTTCTGTTCTTTCAATTGAGGCAAGTGGACATAGACAATTTTTTCCTGGCTTTGTATTTACTAAAATTAAAAGTAAAAACAAATAATTATTAAAGGAGGTTAGGGTTTATTATTTTAACCTGTGAATAACCATGAACACACTGTTGCCCCACAAGGCTAAAAACAGACCAAAAATAAATAATACCATCTGTTGCTGGTAACAAAACATAGAATTAAATTATCATTTGTTATGCAAATTACCAAATCAGTACAGTTTCTCAATGCTTTATTTTTTCAATTATTCGATTATTCTCCACATCAAAACATGCTCGTGATAATTCACTCATCTGCATTTAGGAAACCCGTGGGACGTCAGCCGTACTGCCCTTTCCCTCCTGCATAAGCTGTTCTCTTTTTCGTGTTCAACCCACTTTTAGCTATTCTAGAACCTATAGGATCATCTTCTGTCACATGGAAACTCTGTGAAAAAATACTTGCTAGCTAATGATAGAGATAACACAATGAGAAACTTCCTGTCCAAAGGAAGGAAAAAGAGTTTAATACAGGGATGAAAAAGAAACTGGTTTAAATGGGAAAGTCAGAGATAAATTGGGACTAAGGAGGACAGGAAAGAAAAGCTATGGTCAGAATCTACCATGAAGAATTTAGAAACTCTGTATTTACTTACCTGTATCCATTGGTAGACTGAGTATCATCAGCCATTGGTAGTTTCTGCTTTTGATATTTAATGTTCCCAAGATTTACGGTATGTTTAAAAAAAACAACACACTGAACCTTAACAAAAGTCTGCTTTGCTAATCTGTGAAGTAATATGTAGACCAGGAATCAGCAATTTTTTTTTTTTTTTGTATATGGCCAGATATTTTAGGCTTCAGAGGCTCTGTTGTAATACTCAACTTTGCAAGCAGAGTAAAATACCAGCCATAGACCCAATGTAAATGAAGAGATGTGGGGGCTGGTGCTGTGGCATAGCTGGTAAAGCCAGTGCCTGTGGCACTGGCATCCCACATGGGCACCAGTTCGAATCCAGGTGCTCCACTTCTAATCCGGCTCCCTGTTGATGTGCTTGGAAAGGAAGTGGAGAATGGCCCAAGTGTTTGGGTCCCTGCATCCATGTGGGAGGCCCAGATGAGGTTCCTAGCTCTTGGCTTTGGAGCAGCTCAGCTCTGGCAGTTGAGGCCATTTGGGGGGTAAACCAGAGGATGGAAGATCTCTGTCTCTCCCTCTCTCAACCCTACCTTTCAAATAAACAAATCTTTAAAAAAAAAAAAAAAAAAGAAGAAGAAGAGTTGTGGATTAAACCATGAATGCAGGCAACAGACTGGATTTGGCCATGGACCCTAGATTACTGATACCTAACCTAGACGAATATCCTCCTAGTATTTTCTATGCAGTTCCCTCTTCTAACACAGATTTGAATTTCATTTGTAATTGGATGACATGCACTCCTCACTCTTGGAAAATTATTCTGAAGTATTAAAAAATTAATGACATATAATACCATCAGGTCAATCAGTTTTCTTAGGGATAATAATCAATATTATGTACAAATGCTACCTATATGCCTCTTTATGTAAACCTTTTAGTTAAAATGTTTTGAATGCTTGGTAAATTTTCAGCTGTCCAAAAAGAAAAAACAGCCTTTATTTAAAATTTGCTATACTTTAAAATAACCATGCTATGGGCTTCTGCTTAAAAGCTTTTTTTGGCTTCCCACTCGCCTAGAATGAATTGTTCAGCACAGCATACAAAGTTATTAATAAACTGGCCCACTATCAATTTCTCATTATTCTACATTCATTAAGAATAGAAATATGAAAAAATAATATTGTATACAAACATCGTAAGAAATAAACACTGATTTCAGGGTAGCAGTTACTTCTGGAGAAGAGGGAAGGTACGAAGGAGAGGCACCCTAGGGATTTCAACCATATCTGAGATGATTTTTTTAAAATGATGACAGTAGAGGTGGCTATAATGCTGCTCGGGATGCCGGCCCCCCACATCAGAGCGCCTGGGATTCCTGGCTCTACTTCCTATTCCATCCCACTCCTAACATGCAACCTGGAAGTGATAGCTCAAGTCCCCACATGGGAGACCCAGAATGAGCTCTGGGTTCCTGGTTTCAAACTGGTCCATCCCTGGCTATTGTAGGAATTTGGGTAGTAAGTGAGCAGGTAAGAGACCTCTGTTTATTTCTATACCTCTGCATTTCAAATAAAAATAATTTTTAAAGGTTCTAAATTTAGGGGCAGGAATTGTGAATTATGGGGCAGCAAGTTAAGCCACTGCTTGTGCTGCTGGTGTCCTGTATCACAGCAATGGTTCAGGTCCTGGCTGCTTCACTTCTGATCCAGCTCCCTGTTAATGCCCCTGGAAAAGCCCTGGCCACCCACATGGGAGACCTGAATGGAGTTCCAGACTCCTGGCTTTTGCCTGACCCAGCTGTTCTAGCCATTTGGGAAGTGAACCAGCAGATGGAAGATGTCTTTCTCTGTCTCCCCTTCTCTCTCTTCACTCTTTTTTTTTTTTTTTTAAAGATTTATTTATTTATTTGAAAAAGTTACAGAGAGGCAGAGGCAAAGAGAGAGAGAGAGAGGGAGGGAGGGATCTTTCATCCACTGGTTCACTCCCCAAATGGCTGCAATGGCCAGAGCTGGGCTGATACGAAACCAGGAGCCAGGAGCGTCCCCTGGGTCTCCCATGTGGGTGCAGGGACCCAAGGACTTGGGCCATCTTCTATTGCTTTCCCAGCCCATAAGCAGAGAGCTGGATCAGAAGTGGAGCAGCCAGGACTTGAACCTGCACCTATATGAGATGCTGGCGCTACAGGCAGTGGTTTTACCTGCTATGCCACAGAGCTGGCCCCATCACTCTGCCTTTAAAATAAATAAATCTTTTTTTAAAAAAGTTCTAAATGATTGTGATAATGGAAATATTAAATAAATCAGGCAGACCTAAAGCAAATATGGCAAAACATTAAGATTTGACAAAGCTAAGAGGTTAATGACAAGAGTGCTTATGATTTACTGCATTTTTCTGCTTTCCTAAAACAGGAATTGGAAAACTATTTTTTTAGTATATCTTGGAACTAAAAGTGGTTTATATTTTTAAGAATTTTTTTAAAGATTTATTTATTTATTGGAAAGACAGAGTTAGAGAGAGGTAGAGACAGAGAGAGAGGTCTTCCATCCACTGGCTTACTCCCCAGATGGCCACAATGGCTGGAGCTGTGCCAATCTGAAGCCAGGAGCCGGGAGCTTTCTCCAGGTCTCCCAAGAGGGTGCAGGCACCAAGGACTTGGGCCATCTTCTACTGCTATCCCTGCTCACAGCAGAGAGCTGGATCGGAAGTGGAGCAGCGCCAGGATTAGAACCAGTGCGTATATGAGATACCGGTGCTATAGGCCAGGGCTTTAACCAGTTGCGTCACTGCGCCGGCCCCCGGTTTACATTTTTTAAAAGTTTTTTTTTTTTTTTTTTTTTTTTTTAAAGACAAAGACTATGTGACAGAGATCTTGCAACCCACAAAACCTATAATATTTCTTGCCTGTCCCTTTACAGGAAAAGTTTGCCAATTCTGACATAAAAAATCTGGTGAAAAGAAAAAAAAGAGAGGCAACTGAGTTAATGGATAATGGTCTGTCTGCTTGCATTAAGCATCTTCTTGAATTAAACACTTCACATTTCTTTTTTTTTTTAAAGACATTTATTTATTTTTTATTTGAAAGACAGAGTTACAGAGAGAGGGAGAGAGAGAGAGAGAGACAGAGAGAAAGATCTTCCATCTGCTGGTTCACTCCCCAGATGGCCTCAACGGCTGGGCCAGGCCAAAGCCAGGCCAAAGCCAGAAGCCACAAGCTTCTTAGATTTACCATGTGGGTGCAGGGGCCCAAGCACTTGGGCCATCCGCTGCTGCTTTCCAAGATACAGTAATAAGGAGCTGGATCAGAAGTGGAGCAGCTAGCACTTGAACTGGGATGCAGGCTGCAGCTTAACCCCTTATGCACAAAGCAGGCCCCCAAGCTACCTGCCTTTGTAAATTGGCTTTTCATTAATTATTTTTCCTCTTTAACAAGAAGAAATATCACAGGTTTTTATTCTGTTTGGTGATACTGGGACTTACAAGAATGGTGTGAGACCATATTTTAATGAGATCTTAGTGTCCATACTTGTCAGAAAGCCAGGAAGCTCATTTCTAGCCTGGGTGGTGCTTACACTGGAGGTGTCGCCGCGTGCTCGATCCCAAAGGCTGGGACGAAGGGGAGTGCTGCTTGCCATGTGTTCTTGGCCTCAGGTTCGCATTCTCTACTTTCTGCAGCCCATGTGCTTTTTAGAATAATTTGTCTCATTTTTTTCAGAGGAGATAATGGAGGAAGAAAGTTGAGCAAAATTCAAAATACAGTATCATATGGTAAGAGCTTCTGCTTGGGGCCAGCACTGTGGCGCAGCAGGTTAACGCCTTGGCCTGCAGTGCCGGCACCCCATATGGGCACTGGTTCTAGTTCAGGCTGTTCCACTTCCAGTCCAGCTCTCTGCTATGGCCTGGGAAAGCAGTGGAAGATGGCCCAAGTCCTTGGGCCCCTGCACCCATGTGGGAGACCTGGAGGAAGCCCCTGGCTCCTGGTTTCGGATTGGCGTAGCTCCGGCTGTTGCGGCCAACTGGGGAGTGAACCAGTGGATGGAAGACCTCTCTCTTCTCTGCCTCTCCTTCTCTCACTGTGTAACTCTGACTTTCAAATAAATAAATAAATCTTTAAAAAAAAGGAGTTTTTGGCTTAGTGATTATAAGATGTTGGAATAGTTCATTGGAGAAGACTTTTTTTTAATGGGTAGCCAGGTTATTGTGAGAAAATAGAAAAAAATCTGAAGTATTACATGTCTTAGCTCACAATAACTGGCAGCTCTTAGGATATTAATATCATTTTGAGGTAGTTATTATGTTGCTTCTTTCTTTTTAAAATATGAAGTACATCAGTATGACTTAAATACATGAAATAATTTTTTTCACTTTTGTAATTAATTCCTATAGTTTCTCCCCAGTGTTGGCTCAGTTAATTGAAGAGATCAACATTATGAATCAACACAGAGATTTCACATAAGTGCTCAGGGAATATCTACAGATATTTTTATTAAAATCCATCTAATAACCTTAAATATGAATTGTTTTAAACTTTTACACCACTGGTACTAAAAATGTGCACACAACAGAAGACACAAAACATGTCAGGTAAGAATTATTCATTTGATCACAATAAACATTTTTCCCTCTGCTCAAATGAAAAACTTAATGAGAAGACTAAAAATAACATGTAACTTTATTTATTTATTTTTAGCTCAGATTCATAACTGCCATCTCCAGTATATAATTGGCTTAAATTATTATTATTTTTTTTTTTACTTTATTTAAAAGGCAGTGGGGTAGAAAAGAGGAAGAGAGAGAGATCTCTCATCTGATGCTGGTTGACTTCCAAAATGCCCACGACAGCTGGGGCTGGGCCAGGCCAAGGCAGCAGCCAGAAACTCAATCTGCATCTCCCATGTGGATGATAGGGACCCAACTACTTGAGCCATTACCTCTTGTCTCCTAGGGTGGGCATTGGAAGCAGGGCTGAGACTCAAACCCAGGCACTCCAAAATTGGCTGAGGGCACCCCAAACTGTTTTGACCACTATGCCAAACTTATATAAAAAGGCATAAAAAAATGACAAAATACTTACGGGTCCAATACCCAGATTATAAAATAAAACAGTACTAATACTATTGAGGCCCCTGGCACAGTATTTCTCAGTTACATGTCTTTTCCTTCTCCCAGGTTTAACAATTGTTCTGAATACCATATTTGATGTATATGTGTATTTTCTCATAATTTTTGTACAAATATACCTATCTCAAAACCATATGTAGCAATATTTTACAACTTGCTTTTGTTGATTTGCCGTTATGTCTGTGATTCATACATGTTGACAGGTATAGTACATTCATGAGTTAGTGCTCATCAAATATTCTGAGTGCTTCTCTATGTTGCTCAAATTTTATTTTTTATTCATTTTCATTTGATACAAAGACAGAGAGATTCCACCTGACAACTCCCTCCCCAAATGCCTACAACAGCCAAGACTGGGCAAGGCTGAATCCAGGAACCTGGAATCTGGGTATCCCAGGTGGACAGAGGGACCCAAGTACTTGTGCCATCATCTGCTTTCACCCAGGATGTGCACTAGCAGGAAGCTGGATCTGAAGCAGAGGAGCCAGGTTTCTAATCTGATATGGTACGTGGGCATCCCAAGCAGCATCTTTAACCACTGTGCCAAACACCTTGCCCCTGTTACTCAGATTTTAAGTTGGGAGCACTAGATTACGAACAGAAGTTTGTATTGTCTGAGACAAGACAGTTAAAAACACCACCCTTTTCTTTCCCTTCCCCAGTAAACTCAAAATATACTTATGAACATTGAGAATCCATTAGCCAGGCTGGGTCTTTTTCTTTTCTTTTCTTTTTTTTTTTTTAAAGTAGTTAGCGAGGTAGCAAAATTTAATGAGGAGAAATACATCTGATAAACCAGGTGGGCATTCCAGGAAAGAACTGAGCACCCACTCTGCTTTAGACTGGTAATGAAGACAACACAGCTGACAGACCAGGCGAGCGTCTCAGTGAAGGGTTGAGAGCCCCGTCTGCAATCAGGCTGGAGATTTCACGGATGTGAGTGTGCCCCCAGTCTGGGTCCTTGAGCCAGGTGCAGTGCAGCCCCTTGCTAGCCCCTTGGTGAACTTGTAAAATAAACCAAGAATAATCTTGTTGTGTTTAAACACACATGTATACATACCAGCAGGTAACTGCCTTTCTGAGAGTACTCAAAAGCAACGCTATCAGTAAAGGGATAGATATGAAGGCTGTCACAATTACTTCTCATTCTAGATTGATACTTATTCTCACATGTTGAAGCAAATCTCATAGGCTAGTCTTTACCTTTTTGACGGTTTATTGCACTAACGATACTTTCAAGTATTTTCACAGGCTCCAGTGTGGTTTCAGGCTCCCCGACTAGATTTTAAGCTCTTTAAGCATCATGTCCCTGGGGCTGGCATTGTGGCATACTGGATTTTGCCTGCAAAGCTGGCCTCCCATATGAGTGCTTGTTCATGTCCCAGCTGCTGCACTTCTGATCCAGTTCCCTGCTGATAGCCTGGGAAGGCAGTGGAAGATGGCACAAGTACTTGGGCCCCTGCATCCATGTGGGAGACCCAGAAGAAGCTCCTGGCTCCTAGCTTTGGCCTGGTCCAGTTCTGGCTGTTGTGGACATCTGGGGAGTGAACCAGCATGTGGAAGATCTCTCTCTCTCTCTCTCTCTCTCTCTTTCTGTAACTCTACCTTTCAAATAAATTATTTTTTTAAAATCATGTCCTTTATTCTTTTGTACCGTACACTGCACCTTGTACAGGTCTACATATACATGTGGTAAGGACCTATCTTTTGGTAAACTATGAAGATTATTATTAAATGACTTTTATATAAGCATTATACTTCATAAAGTTACCTTGATCTACATTATTTTTACCATATAGAAGAGGAATATTAAGGCTAAGTAGTTTTCCTTTGGTCGCAGGACTAGGAAGAAGATGAAGGGTATGGAGACAGCAGTTGATCAGTCTTTTTAACTCTCTTTGCTTTTTACTGACTGAGCTGAAACCAACCCTAGTATAGGGAAACAGCATGAGTAGAATGTAAGATGACTCACCTTGATCACTTCGGGGGTCTGCTGAATCAACACTACTGAAGTAGTATCTTTGGCTTTATCACCAACAGCACTTCTACCGACTGACACACTGGCCGGGGAGGAACTTGTCAAGGTTTCCTGTAGAATCTGCATCATTTCCTTTTCTTGCGATAGACTTCCTCTGCTTGATTTGCACTCGACTAGTTCTTGGGCAAAGTCTTCAATGCTTTCCAGAATTCTCAGTAGGAGTGCTCTATCCTCTTCCTCTATTTTGTGTCCGTTGGTTTCAATAACCTTTGTCAGACAGGAAGGTGAGACTTTTTCTGCAGGTGAAGCGTCTTTAGATTTAGGCTCAAGATCTGCAGGGATCTGAGCAGCCATCTGACCAGGACTGTTCAGAGACTCCGAGTTTTTACCATTAGCAAGTGGCTGTCTTAAAGAGGTCTCCATCTTCTGTGAAAACGATTCCAAATCCATTAATAATTTATCTATCTCTTCCTGGCTGTTAGGGTTCACATAATCCCCCTTGTCTCCCGCTTCAACTTTAGCAACTTTTAATTTAGGGTCTTCGCCGGCTAGATGAACACCTGGCTTTTCAAATGCCTTGCCAATTTCATTTTGTGTCGAGGCAGGGCAGTTTTTAAGATGAGTACCACAGTCTGAAAATTCTGCTTTACGTTCTTTTACCTTTAACTCTTGACTGGGTCCATTCTCTGTCCTTTGTCCTTTATCTAGTGCTTTCCTTCCATCTGACTCTTCTTCAATGTAAAGAGTTTCCATTAAGTCACCAGATGCAACGTTTTCCAAAGAGTTCATGGTTAATGACGGTGACTGAAGCTGGGCAGTTTTTATTTCTAAGTTATATAAGGAATCTGTGGAGTTGTTGGGGATGGATTTTATGGTGTCCATTTTTCTAGAATTATACTTGTCATCTTGTAATTCACTAGTCTGAAACTGTCCAGAGTCAGGGGCTGAGAGCTGGACAACATCTTCATATTTAGGGGGCTGTTCAGTGCCAAATATTGGAGAGAAGGGAGTCAGCTGTAAGCTAGGCATATTACTGACCAGTTCTGTTAAATCTATAGCCTCATTGTTTCCAGACTGCATGAACTCAAACGGTAACTTTTTCAGATAGGATGCTAACCTGGTCATTACATTCATATAGACAGTTTCAGAGCTAGATATTGCATCATTACTACTTCCTTCATTGATGCCACCCCCCGACTTTTTCTTAATGCATTGTTTTATGATATCTGTGCATTTTTTCAAATCCTCAGAGCATTTCAGCAAGATGTCCAAGCACATCTTTATGTCTGTCCCAGAGGAAAAATTATCGATTTTATGTTTTTCTAAAATATGGGTAACTAGGTCTTCTTCCGAGAAGTTGTGAAGAAGCATGGAAGTCAGGTTTGTATCAAGTGAGTTTCTGTGGGACAAAGACTTTTCCTCAACTGAGGAACTTCGGAGTAAACCAAAGGACGGGGAGGTCCCATCGCTGTTGTAATGACCACAGAGCAGGTCAAAATCAACTGACCTCCTATTAAATGAGTCAGACTTGACTTTCCTTCCTTTTTTATAAGCTGCATGGTTAGAGTTTTTGAGTTTTTCAAGGGAAAATTCCTTTATTTTCCCACTTGCAAAACTGATTGCTTCTCCTGCAATGTCCTTTAAGTTACAGGAATTCTGAAACGCAGATCCTCTCCTGACCCTGGGCATGCCTGTGAAGGTCTGATGGGTATAGTCACCTTCAGCTGCGGAAAGCCCATTCTCGTGGGGTAGAAACACAGAGTTCAGATCCACATCTTTGAAATGAGACACCGGGATGTGCAAGAGATCCGCGCAAACGCTGTGATGAACCACAATGCAGTCAACTCCATGTGAGAAGGTGTGGCATGTTCCAGTGCAATAATGTATAGCTTGCTCAAAACGCCGGTCTATTAGCACACTGCTATAGTGGTTCACAGTACTAACCACAAGTCTGTAAGTTGCTGCCATAATATCAAATCCACTTAGTAGTGGGGCTTCAGACTTTTCAGAACTTATTTCAATTCAAATTTTCTAAATGACACTTCGCTGAAAATATATGTAGTGACAATGTTCAGTGGTTTCTTTGCAAACGACTTCTCTCACAAAGGGAAATCATCTAAATTTGAGGTTCAGTAACTATCAGTATACAGTAGTTGCTGCATGTGTGCTTGTCTAATTATTAGCAAATCTAATAATTTAACAACTGTGCTTTTAAATTTTGTTTAGTAATATGATACTACAGGACTATTTTTATGAGAGAGTATCCTTTTAGTTCTTCCATTCTGTAACATGGAAATTTGTCATGAATTTACTGTCATAAATCTTAGCTGGTAGCACAGAAGCATTGTGATAACTGAGTCCTCCAATGGTTTAAATGATCCATCTTTCTGTAAACAAGAGACACCTATAATAAAGAAGAAAATAATTAAAAAGCAACATGATTTTTAATATTGGAACTTTTAAGTTCTTCTTTCTTGCAGCTAACCAGTAAGTCTTATGCTCTGCCATATCATGATTGCTGATATTCAGTACATGCTTTACTTCGTCACAGCCCCACTAGTTGCTACCTTGAGCAGTTATTACCTCAACTCTGCCTGCTGCAACCACCTTCCGGGTGACATTATTTATCCCAGTCTCCTTGCCACCTACACAGCACTAAGAAGCTTCGATTCAGGCAGCTTCCTCCTCCCCCACGTTTGAGAATTCACACCACTGATCTCCGTCATGGATCAGGGCAGCTCTGCCTCTTTTGGCTCACTTTCAAGCCCTTCAACGTCTGTTTGCATCCACCTGTAATGGTACCTTGTACTACTCCCAGGCACCAACCTTTTGCTTACATCAGCAGTCTTCTCAAAGACTCCAAACACATAGCGTTTTCTGGATCCTGACACTTCTTTTATATTTTGCAATCATTTTCCTATTGCCTTCTCTTTTCTTACCAAGAGAAAGTTGTTCTGGTTACTTCTCTTGGTCCTGTCCTCCCCACTTCATCGAGTGGACAGAATTCAATCATTCCCAAACTTTATTTTTTTATAGACAGCTTTTATTTAATAAATATAAATTTCATCGGCACAACTTTTGGAATATAGTGGTTCTTCCCCCCATACTTTCCCTCCCACCCTGAAACCATCCCACCTCCTACTCCCTCTCCCATCCTATTCTTCATTAAGATTTATTTTTAATTATCTTTATATACAGAAGATCAACTCTGCACTAAGTAAAGATTTCAACAGTTAAGCTTTTTAAAACATGGTTTTAAAAACATGTTACAGTTGCCTTCCAAAAATATTCTATCAATATATTCATTTGGTCAACAAACATTGAATGCTGACTTACGTGCCAGGCATTTTCTAAGTGCGAGGGATACAGCAGAGAATAAAATAAAGTCTCTGTCTTTATGAAGCAGACATATGGAAAAATGACATGGAAGCAAGCATATGACTTACCTGATAAGATATGTGTGCAATAGAAAAAAATAAGATTTTAGAAAGGATGGTGGGGCAGGGTTGGTGGGGGGTAGGTTGCTGTTTTATAATGAGAAGTCAGGGAAAATCTCACTGATATCTGAAGAGACCTGAAAGGGAGCAGGCCAAGGAAGTACTATGAGATAAATCATCTTTACGACAGCTAGAGACTGATGAAAGGGAGAGGGACAGAAACAGAAAGAATGAGAGAGCTCCTCCACTTGCTGGTTTATTTCTCAAATGATTGCACCAGAAGAAAACTGGCGGGGCTAGAGCTGGGAGCTCAATCCAAGTCTACCATGTGGGGTGGCAGAAACCACAGGTGCCTGAAGGGTACGCCTCAGTAGTAAGTTAGAGTTAGGAACCTGAACCAGGCTTCAATCCCAGGTACCCCATTATTAGCTGTGGGCATCTTAACTGTGAGGCTAAACATTCACCCTGGAAAGCTGGGATTTTTAAATCACGGAGTACTCTACAGACCATTATGATGAAACTGGCTTTAACTCTTGAGTGAGCTAGCAAACACTGAAGGCTACTGACTAATATTTTAATTTGGAAACTTTGGCTACTGTGTTCAAAAACTCTGGAGAACCAGGACAAGAAGTAGGGAAACAAGCTAGGAGTTATTATAATGAGCCAGGCACGAAGGCTAGGGAGTTTGTACCAGGATATGAACAGCAGAGATGCTATATATATATTTAGAAGGCACAGTCCACATGATTTTCTGGAGGACAGAATATGCAATACTACTGCATCAAGGACAGTGTAATGAGGCAATGATGGAAGGACAGGAGAGTATCATTTCATGGCACCATCACTAGCACTGGTGCTTTAACAATAACAATCTTGGGGCTGGCGCTGTGGTGAAGCCATTGCCTTCAGTGCCAGTATCCCATATGGGTGCTGGTTTGAGTCCCGGCTGCTCCTCTTCTGATCCAGCTCTCTGCTATGGCCTGAGAAAGCAGTAGAGGATGGCCCAAGACCTTGGGCCCCTGCACTTGCATGGGAGACCCGGAGGAGGCTCCTGGCTTCAGATCGGCACATTCCACTGTCACGGCAAACTGGGGAGTGAACCAGAGAATGTAAGACCTCTCTCTCTCTCATGCCTCTGCCTCTCTCTAACTCTGCCCTTCAAATAAATAAATCTTAAACAACAACAACAACAACAACAACAATCTTTACTCATTTAAGAATGAGAAACACTACTTGTTTTTGTATTTCATTTCTTTGATCCTTAAAAAGCCTATTTTGCTGAATTAGTTTATTTTTTTCTTTGGTAAATTGGCTATTCTTATGTTTTGTCCATTTAGGCATTCGGGACTTTTGGTTAGAGTATACTTTCTGCTTCTTTGGATCCAGTGATGGCTGTTTTTGTGCCAATTCTATCCTACAGTAATTATTGTTGTCTTATTTAAGTTTCACTATCTGACAGTACTTCCCATATCCCTAATTACAATTTTCTTACCCTCTAAATGCTCCGTGATGGTCGTCCAGATGAATTATTGAATTGTCAGTTTCAGAAAGATCTTACTGGAATTTGATTACAATTGCAACCAGCTTATGAATTATTTTGGATGAACACTGACATATTATTCAGATTTTCTACCCAGGAAGATATAAATCTTAGTTTTAATATTCTTATCCTTCAATGTCTTTTTTTTTTTTTTCTTTTTAAAGATTTATTTGAAAGGAGAGTTACAAGGGCTGGTGCTGTGGCATAGCAGGTTAAGCCTCTGCCTGCAGCACTGGCATCCCATATGGGTGCCAGTTCGAGTCCCGGCTTCTCTACTTCCTATCCAGCTCTCTGCTAACAGCCTGGGAAAGCAATGGAAGATGGCTCAAGTGCTTGGGGCCCTGGGTCCACGTGGGAGACTCAGAAGAAGCTCCTGGCTCCTGATTGGTCCAGCTCTGGCCATAATAGCAATTTGGGGAATAAACCAGCAGATGGAAGATCTCTCTCTGTCTCTCTCTCAAATAAATAAATAAATGTTTAAAAAGAAAAGAGAGAGACAGAAAGAAAGAGAGAGAATTTTTCATCTGTTGGTTCACTCCCCAAATGGCCGCAGCGGTGGCTAGGGCTGGGCGAGGCAGAAACTTCACCTGGGTGTCCCACAAGGGGTGGCTGGGGCCTAAGCACTTGGGCCGTCTTCCACTGCCTTCCCAAACGCATTAGCAGGGAGCTGGATTGGAACAGCCAGGACTTGAACTGTACTCCTATAAGATGCTGGCATCTCAGGCAGTGGCTTAACCAACCTGCTGTGCCACAGTGCCTGCCCCTCCCTCAGTGTCTTACTTTGATTACCACATGAGTGGACTTTTTTTCCTCTGAAATCTAAGAAACTAGAAAGAAGTATTTCTTTAAGCCTGGACATAGCTCAAACAACTGACTAACCTGAAGGGAATTAAAAGAAGGTTTCCATGTGATACTGGAATTTGAAATAGTCAAATTAAAAAGAACAGTGACTAAAGTCAGACCTGGACTGTCCAATAAAACTTCCTGTGAAGATGGAAATATTCTTTATCTGCACTATCTATTGTGGCTGCTATTACTCACATGAGGTTTTATAGAGCACTTTAAACCTGACTAGTGCAACTGAAGAACTGTATTTTAATTTCAAAAAACTTTCACTTTAAACTCACACAGAAGTTGCAAAAATAGTACAGTGAATTTTTGCAAATTATTCCTCCAATTTTTCCCAGTAATAACATCCAATATCACTACACTGTAATTATAAAACCAGAAAACTGACATTAGTATTATTTATTTATTTATTTTTCTCTATCTCTTTTTTTTTTTTCTTAATTTGACAGGTAGAGTAATAGACAGAGAGACAGACAGAAAGGTCTTCCTTCCCTTGGTTCACTCCCCAAATGGCCGCTATGGCCGGTGCTGTGCAAACCAAAGCCAGGAGCCAGGTGCCTCCTCCTGGTCTCCCATGCGGGTGCAGGGGCCTAAGCACTTGGGCCATCCTCTACTGCCCTCCCGGGCCACAGCAGAGAGCTGGACTGGAAGAGGAGCAACCTGGACTAGAACCTGGTGCCCATATGGGATGCCAGCACCACAGGCGGAAGATTAACCAAGTGAGCCATGGCACCAGCCCCCTGACATTAGTATTATTAAGTACAGACATTATTTGACTTTCATCAGTTCTACATACACCCCCTCCTTCCTTCCTAACTACCACCACAATCAGGATACAGAACTGTCCCATTGATCTACCCACCCTACCCCAAAACATCTCACATACTACCCTTTTGTAGTCCCTCCCTTGCCCCAGATGTCTCCATCACTAAAATTTTGCCCTTTTAAAAATGTTTTATGTATGTAATCATATGAAGGCACTTCAAGGTTTGTGGAATTTGGAATTAAAGTTTATTTTGATGTACAAAATTTTGAAATCCCTAAGTAAGTTTTAAATCATATGCATTTTTCAATGAAGTTTTTGATGAGCCCTTGTATTGTATGAGATCAGCTTCTGCCACTTAACAATGTTTTTGGACATTTATTCACCTTTCTGCATGAATCAATACTCATCCCTTTTTATTGCTCAGAGTGTTCCATTTTATGGACACATCACTGTTTATTTACCCACACTCCACTTATTAAAGTGGCTTTAACTTACATTTTCCTAATGACTAATGATGTTGAACATCTTCCCATGTGCTGACTGACTAGCACCATATCTTCTTCGGAGAAGTGTCTACCGAAATCTTCTGCCCATTGCAACTAGTTTTAATTCACATAGCCAAATGAACCTAGTGGCTACCATCTTAGTGCAGAATAACTGGAAATTTAAAAGATGGAAAAAAAAAGAAGATATGGCAAAAATGAAGGTTCGTAGGTTTTAAGAATTAACTTGTCATGAATCATCACTGAGAAATCATACTGAGAAAGAAAGCAGATGGAGGAAAGACTTAAAGAACACAATATATTTATGCTTGAAATGACAGGAACAACAGAAAGCCAAACCTCAAGGGGTGGTGGCACTATCAATGAGAAGTTTACAGCCTAAAATATAAGTTTGTTTTTTTTTTAAAAAAAGATTATTTATTTATTTATTTGAGAGATAAAGTTACAGACAGAGAGAGGGGATAGACAGAGAGAAAGGTCTTCTATCCACGGGTTCACTTCCCAGATGGCCACAACGGCTGGAACTGTGCCTATCCGAAGCCAGGAGCTTCTTCTGGGTCTCCCATGTGGGTGCAGGGACCCAAGCACTTGGGCCATCCTCTGCTGCTTTCCTAGGTCATGGCAGAGAGCTGAATTGGAAATGGAACAGCTGGTACACGAACTGGAGCCCATATGGGATTCTGATGCTACAAGTGGATGCTCAGCCCATATGCCACAGTGCCAGCCCTAAAATGTAAGTTTTTTAAAAACTGCCAAATTAAGTGGTAGTTACTTCATTGGTACATAGTCTAGACTAGTAAGTGTTAAGTTTGGCCTTTTTATTCAGACTAGAATTCAACTGATGCCCAGTTGTCCAAATGGAATCCTCAATAGGGAGTGTAAACCATACAACCTCACTCAGAACCACAACACTATCTTGAATCTACATAAAAAGCACCCTGCATGGGTTTGAACCCCAACTCTGCCACTTATAACTGTGGAGCCCCATATGGGCAAATTAATTTTTTCCAGCCTGTTCTAGCCACAAAATGGAGAGAATAGGAATATTCATCTCATGAGGAGTAAGTCAAATGTTTACAACTATGTGTAGAATGCAGGAAATACACAGTAATTGTTACTGCTCTAATCCATCCATCAAACATTTTCTACTCTGGAACAGACCCCAAGAGACAGAATGATGCTGAATAATCAATCCATATTGATGGTCCTCAGGGTGCTATTTAAGGAGGGCAATGACAGAGGTGAGCACAGCAGATAAGCATGGCTAAGCTGCTCTTTTCTCCATTTTTGGTTCCATATTTAATACATGTTCTTTTCAGAAAAGTTAGCACTCAAAAGTAAAAACTATTCTAATTACCCATATCTCCATTCAGAAATAACTACTATTAATATTTTATGGATAGATTCTCAAGACTCTTTTTTAATTTAAATTATACAAGTTTCATATATACAGATTTAGGAACAAAGTGGAGCTTCCCCTCCTCCCACCCACCTTCCAACTCCCTCCCCCCCTTGGATTCCCATTCTTAATTTTTATGATGATCTATCAGCAGTATACTCAGTGACCTTATAGTTAAACCTACTCTAAGTAGAGGAGTTCAACAAATAGTATGAAGAGAAAGAAAACAAAACAAAATCAAATAAAACTAAACAAAAGATTGTCCCTCAAAAGAAGAGTGAGAACTTAAAAATGTATACTTCTGGGGCTGGTATGTGGCTTAGCGGGTAAAGCCTCTGTCTGCCTCTGGCACTGGCATCCCGTATGGGTGACAGTTTGAGTCCTGGCTGCTCCACTTCTGATCCAGCTCCCTGCTAACACACCTGGGAAAGCAGAGAGGATGGCCCAAGTTCTTGGGCCTCTACACCCATGGGGGAGACCTGGAAGGAGCTCCTGGTTTTGGAATGTGTCCAGTTCTGGTCGCTGTGGCTATATGCGGAGTGAACCAGTGGACATAGGATCTCCGTCTCTGCCTCTCTCCAATAAATAAATGTCTTTTAAAAAAAAATGCATACTTTCTTTTGACAAAACTTTAACCACAGCTCATGTATGTACTTCCAGGTCAAAACAAATCTTGATAATTTTAATAGACACATAATATTTTTTTAAAGATTTATTTTATTTATTTTGAAAGACAGTTACAGAGAGAGGCAGAGACAGAGAGACAATCTTCCATCTGCTGGTTCACTCCCCAATGAACTCCCCATTGCAATGGCCGGAGCTGCGCCAATCCAAAGCCAGGAGCCAGGAGCTTCTTCCAGGTCTCCCATGTGGGTGCAGGGGCCCAAGGACCTGGGCCATCTTCTACTGCTATACCAGGCCACAGCAGAGAGCTGGATCAGAACAGGAGCAGCTGGGACTAGAACCGGCACCCAAATGGGATGCTGGCTCCTCAGGCCAGGGCTTTAACCCGCTGCGCCACAGCACCAGCCCCGACACATAATATTTTATAATATGAATAAACTCATTTAGCCATCTTGTATTGCTGAACATTCTAGTTATTTATTTTTAAATAAAATAATCCATGATAAACATTGCTATGCATATACTTCACATTGTTGTTCAGTTACTTTCTTACAATATATTCCAAGTAGCAGAATGCCAAGGCAAAATCAGTTACACCAAGGAAGTGAAAGATCTCTACAACAAAAATTACAAAACATTAAAGAAAGATATATAAGATGACACAATAAAATGGAAAAATCTTCCATGTTCATGGATTGGAAGAATTAATATCATCAAAATGTCCATACTATCAAAAGCAATTTATAGATTCAATCTGATCTCAATCAAAATACCAATGATATTCTTCTCAGATCTAGAAAAAAATGAAGCTAAAATTTATATGGAAACAAAAGAGACCCTCAATAGCTAAAGCAATCTTATACAACAAAAATAAAGCTGAGGCATCACAATACTAGACTTCAAGACATGACAGGGTAGCTACAATCAAGATAGCCTGGCACTGGCACAAAAAGAGACATGTAGACCAATGGAATAGAATAGAAAACCCCAGAAATTAATCCACACATCTACAACCAACTAATCTTTGAAAATGAGATAAAATCAATCCCTGGAGAAAAGACAGTCTCTTCTACAAATGGTGCTGGGAAAACTGGATCTCCACATGTGGAAGTATGTAAAAAGACCTCTACCTTATACTTTATACAAAAATCAACTCAAAATGGATCAAGAACTTAAATCTGCGACCTGATACTATCAAATCAGTAGAAGAGAACACTGAGGAAACTTTGCAAGACATTGGAATAGGCAAAGACTTCTTGGAAAAAACCCCAGAAGTGCAGGCAATCAAAACAAAAATAGACAAATGGGCTTACATCAAGCTGAAAAGCTTCTGCAGTGCAAAAGAAACACTCAACAGAGTGAAGAAGCAACCAACAGCCTGGGAGAAAATATTTGCAAACCATGAACTGATAAAGGATTAATATCCAGAATCTATAAAGAGTTCAAGAAACTCAACAACAACATAACAAACAATCTAGCTAACAATGGGCAAGGGCTTGAACAGGCATTTTTCAAGAGGAAATTCATATGGCCAATGAACACATGAAAAAATGCTCAGGATCACCAGCCATCAGAGAAATGCAAATCTAAACCACAATGAGGTCTCACCTCACCCCAGTTAGAATGACTCTCATATAGATATCAACAAACAATAAATGCTGGTGAGGATATGGGGAAAAAGGTACTCTAATACACTGTTAGTGAGAATACAAATTAGTACAGCCATTGTAGAAGACAGTGAAGAGATACCTCAGAAAGCTGAAAATAGATGTACCATATGACCCAGCAATCCCACTCCTGGGAATTTACTCAAAAGAAGTGAAATCAGTATATGCAAGAGGCATCAGTACCCCATGTTTATTGCAGCTCAATTTACAATAAAAGCTAAGATATGGAATCAACCCAGATGCCCATCAACTGATGAGTACATGAAGAAATTATGGTACATACACACTATGGAATGCTACTCAGCCATAAAAAAATGAACTCCTGTCTTTTGTAACAAAATAGATACAACTGGAAATGATTATACTTAGTGAAATAAGCCATTCCCAAAAAGACAAATACCAAATGTCTTCCCTGATCTGTGGTAACTAATAGAGTACCAAAAATGTAACAAATAAGAGTGAAACTGACATTTTGAAATTTGATGACCGTTTGCAAGCTGTTGTCTCTACTGCTAGGGAATTGTATTTTTTTTCTTCTTATATTTATTGATATTGAACTCTTAGCATAGGGTTAATTTTATGAGTATAAAGTAAACTGAAAGTAGATCATTATAAACCTTAAGAGAGGGAAATAGAAAAGAGGAGGAAGGGTGGGAACAAGTACAGGAGGGAAGGTAGGGTGAGGAGTATCACTACATTCCTAAACCTCTATATATGAAATACATGAAATCTGTTCACCTTAAATAAAAAAATTAAAAAGGCAAAGAATCCCCCCACCAAAAGAAATTTAAAAAGGCAATAAATAAATAAGTAAAATAAATCATGATAAACACTTATTTTTTTTAAAGATTTATTTATTTATTTATTTATTTGAGAGGCAGAGAGGCCAGTGCTGTGGCATAGAAGGTTAAACCTCCACCTGCAGTGCCGACAGCCCATATGGGTACTGGTTTGAGTCTTGGCTGCTCCACTTCCAGTCCAGCTCCCTGCTAAAATGTATGGAAAAAGCATCAGAGGGTGGCCCAAGTGCTTGGGTGCACCTGTACCCATGTGGGAGACCCAGAGGAAGCTCCTGGCTCCTGGCTTTGGTTTGGCCTAGCACAGGCTGTTGCAGCCATTTAAGGAGTGAACCAGTGGGTGGAAGATTCTCTCTCCCCTTCTCTCTCTGTATCTATGCCTTTCATATAAATAAATAAATCTTTAAAAAAGAGAGAGAGAGAGGCAGAGTTACAGACAGACAGAGGGAAGGACAGAGAAAGAGGTCATCCATCTGCTGGTTCATTCCCCAGATGGCTACAACAGCTGGAGCTGGGCCACTCCAAAGCCAGGAGCTTCTTCTGGGTCTCTCATATGGGTTCAGGGGCCCAAGCACTGGGCTATGTTCCACTACTTTCCTAGGCTATTAGCAGAGAGCTGGATTGGAAGAGGAGCTGCCAGGACATGAACATGAGCCCAAATAGGATGCTGGCGCCACAGGTGGAGGCTTAACTTAAGCCACAGTGCTGGCCCCAGTGACAAATACTTCTATGCATATACTTTACACTGTTCCTCAGTTCCTTTCTTACAATATATTTCATGTAGCAGAATGCCAAGGCAAAATCAGTTTGCATATACACATACACTTTTTGGATTCTTAAAAGGCCAATCTCTGTTCCAGAAAAATGACAAATTTATGCTTCTGATATTAGTATAGGAGAATGCCTGTTTCCCTGTGTTCTCCTGGAATACTGGCCCAAGTACTTGGGCCCTGCACCCCATGGGAGACCAGGAGAAGTACCTGGCTCCTGCCATCGGATCAGCGCGGTGCGCAGGCTGCAGCGCGCTGGCCGCGGCGGCCATCGGAGTGTGAACCAACGGCAAAGGAAGACCTTTCTCTCTGTCTCTCTCTCTCACTGTCCACTCTGCCTGTAAAAAAAATAATAAAAAAAAAATAAAAAATAAAAAGATTTTGCTAATTTGATAGTTGAAAAAAATAGGAATACATATTTTAATCTGAATTTCATTCATTACTGATGAACCTGAAGATCTTTTCATTTATTGATAATCATTACGTTACTGTTCATTTCTGAAGCCTGTCTTCATGTTTTTTATCCATTTTAAGAGCAAGCATCTAAATCAGACCTAAGAGTAAGTGCATTTCCAGAATAAAAGAATACACATATATGGGTATAGCTTGAAGGATCGACAAGAGTTAGACAAGAAGGAAGGGGGAATACTTCAGGCAGAGGGCAACATGCACGTGAAGGCACAGAGGCACGACTTGGCACAGTGAGTGCAGCAGTGTTGTAGGTCCAGCGGGTCCAGACGGGAGTGGGTGGAAAAGCAAGAGGGAAAGAGAACAGAGAGCAGCAGAATGATACCACCCTGCCCTATATGCCAGACTAAGGAGTCTGAACTTTACCGTGAAAGCTATGGGGCAAACAATGACTTCAGGCTGGGGAGTAACATGGGGAAGATTATTTATGGAAGCTGAGTGGAGGTTAGACAGACAGGGAGCAGACTGGAGGCACGGAAAACCATGAGGAGGATACTATTATAATCCATTCAAGAAGTGATGAAAATCTAAACCAAGGAGGTGGCAGAAGTAACGGAGAGGAGGCCACTGATGAGAAAGCCAGGCAGGAAGAATCCACAAGCAGGAGAAGGGGAAAATGAGAGAAAGGACTCCTGGGTTTGTGGCTTGGCATTGGGAAACTAACACTGGCTACTCCCAAGACAGACATTTTGTTTCTGTTTTATGAGGGGGTTGTGTTGTTTGAGGATAATCCATGTACCATCTGAATGGTGAAGACTGGATGAGATAGGAATGTAAAAACCCGGAGGTCAGCAGGCACCTTTGGGCTGGATGTGCAGTTCTGAGAAGTCACGCCAGAGGGCATCAAGTGAGGAGAGCCCCAGCTGGAGGACACAGCTGGGGCTTGCTGACATTCCTGGGTTAGACTGAGGGGTAGACTTTTTACAGGGACTTTAAAAAGGGAGAGATAAAAAGGTGACATGGAAACCGGAGACAGCAGTGTCACAGAGGCTGAAGGAGGGACTTTCACAACAGAGGTTATTGGTATTAGATGCTGCTAAGAGGTCAAGAAAAAACAGAAATTACCCACTGGATTAAGTTTCTGGGAACCTCAGCAAGTGCAGTTTCAGGGACTTAGCTTCAAGAAGTGGTGCAGGAAGACTAGACATTCCAGTTGTTTCTTCTGTCAAGGAGAGGTGAGCTATAAAACGGTGGCCAGAAGAGAATAGACTATGGCTTATTATTTTGTTATCTCTTGCTTAAAGGATGGGAGATATGTGATTTTGTGTATATGTTGAAGAGAAAAATTGAGTAAGAAGCTCTATAGAAGCAGGATCTGGTAGCCAAAGCCCTGGCGAAGGATCAGCCTCAGAGGAAGGTGTACATCTTTCCCATTGATACAGGAAGAAAGAAACCAAGGGGATACGTTTATAGATGGGGTAGGAGGAAATTAAGGGAGTTTTCTCCCTATGACAACTTCACTTTTTCTCAATGAAACTGAAGGTAAAACTATCAAAGTTTTGGGCGAAAGAAAAGGTATTTGGGGACTGGGAAGAGAACGAAGATTTGAAATAGGTACCAGGAAAAAATAATGAGGAAATTGACCAGGAAGAAGCAAAACTAAAGATGATTTTTTAAAAAGATTTATTTATTTATTTTAAAGTAAGAGAAAGAGAAGAGGGGGATAATCTTTCATCTGCTGGTTCCCTCCCCAGATAGCTGCAATGGCCAAGGCTGGGCCAGGCTGAAGCCACGAGTCAGGAGCTTCTTCCAGGTCTCTTATATGGGTGAACAAAATACTTGGGCCATCTTCTGCTGCTTTTCCCAGACTGGATCTGGAAGTGGTGAAGTCGGGATTCAAACAAACAGTGCCCATATGGGATGCTGGCATTGCAGGAGGCGGCCACAATGCCGGCTCCAAGATGATTTTCAATGACTCAGCATGATTGATGTGGGAACAGAGATGGCTGGACTGATCCAGTGTCTCATGGAGGCCAGAACACAAAAAGAACAGTGTAAGAGATTCCAGAGTGTGATAAGAATGCTTAGCCTAGGAGAAGTATGAGGTAATATAAGTCCATTGATTAAATGAGGTAGAATAGGAGGAGCAAAGAGAAAAGTTTTTGACAGTTTACTAAAAGATTTTTTGACTCTAACTATGAGATTAGTCAATCAATATTTCATGTGTATGTGTGGAGACATCATTACATCATCTGAGAGGTAGAATGTCTATTTTTCCTTTAGGCTTCTTTTAAAAGCATACAAAGATAAAACTCCCCCCTGCTAACATTAAGCACAATAAATGCAACAAGAAAACTTCCAAGTGGAACAAAGCACATTCTAAATAGTAGTATTTTAAAAAGTAAAGTTTGATTGCAAATATTTTATAAAAAAGAGCACCCTTCACATAATAACAGGGACAACAAGAAACCACTTGGTGCTAGATTCACATTAAATTACAATATTTTTCAATTCTAAAATATAATTTTTGACATTTTAATATCACTGAAATGAGATACATCTGATAGTGTGGAGCAGCACTGTGATATGGTTGTCATTGACTGACACTTCCTAGTAAGAGCAAGAAACTATCACCATAAAGAATATATAGGAAGACTCAGCAAGAAAAACCCCCAAAAAACCTAAAGACAGTAGCAAAGTATTCTTTTAAGAAATACTACAAGGCTCGGGGCCATAAAGCAGTAGGTTAATCCTCTGACTGCGGCGCCGGCATCCCATGTGGGTGCTGGTTCTAGTCCTGGCTGCTCCTCTTCCAGTCTAGCTCTCTGCTATGGCTTGGGAAAGCGGTGGAAGATGGCCCAAGTCCTTGGGCCCCTGCACCCACATGAGAGACCGGAAGGAAGCTCCTGGCTCCTGGCTTTGGATCAGCGCAGCTCCAGCTGTTGCGCATTTGGGGAGTGAACCAGTGGAAGGAGGACCTCTCTCTCTGTCTCTCCCTCTCACTATCTGTAGCTCTACCTCTCAAATAAATAAATAAAATCTTTTAAAAAAATACTGCACCACCCATAAATGATATTGCAGAGTGGGATATGAACAAAGATGGCTCTAAATTGTAATTTGATTTTAAATTGTCAGAATCTGAATTGAAGACATTCTAGGAATATCTTAATGAATTATTTCTCCTTATTTTATCTATATATGTTTAAGAATGACATGTAACAAAAATATATCAATGTAAGTTTAAAAATGAGAGGTTTCAATATGTTAAAAAATGTTCTATATAAGCATTATATCCCAGTTAAGTAGCTTTTTCTTTCTTAATGGGACATGAGTTTTACAACCTTAAATATGATGAAATATGGTAAAATTTTTCAATCAGTCTAAACATATGTTACATTCTGATTTCTACCCATTACAGAATTATTTCAAATTATAATTATTCTGGATGTTTCCATTTATTCTACCTCATGTCTTAGTTCATGCTGCCTGATCACCACTCATGCCTTTTCTCTCTCCTGATTCTTTCTATGTGGCAAAGGATCTGAGTCTGTTTCCCAGTTTCTGGCTGAGTGGTTCATATGCATCTCCAGAACTCATTCAACAAATATTTATCAAGCACTCACTACATTATTTCCACTTTAAGCAGATTATGATTACTCTCAACAGTTCCTGGAAAACACCTCTACAGTAACTGGTATATAGCACTTCCTGATATTGTGGATCTCTTGTGAAACAAAGGTACGGAAGCAGCAGACTAGAAAAGTTAGGAGGCAGAGGAAATGGTTTTAGAAAGATAAAGGTTTCACCAGGTAAAGAAGAAAATGGTCTGGGCCTTGGAAGTAAAAATACTTACAAAGGCACAGAGATCTAAAAAGGTGTTCTGTGTTTGGAGAAAGTTAAGGAGCTTAGACCTGTTGAAGTTGAGAATGAAGCCAAGCCTTTGCTTTCTCTTCCTTAGCTTGCAGTTTCTTTGTAAAGATTAACTATGTTAAGGGAGTGACATGAGAGTGAAGCCAGAGCTGAGACCCTGAATCATAAAGGCTCCAATTGCCCCTATAGTTAACATCTGGATGCTATCCTCTATTCTGAGAGCTTTGCAGGAACTCAAAGGTCTTGAACAAACAAAACAATACCCAGTTCATCTCTAGACCCAGACAGACTGGAGCCCACCTTTGCCATTCATTCCAAAGGGAACATGTTGGCCCCTATTGCTGACCAATCAGAGGAAGGCCACATACAATTTGGACCAATCGCAGGCACACACATGAGCTGGTTATGCACTGCTGATTCTCAACTTTGAACTGTAAGATTCACTGCTTTTAAGCCCTCAGGCAGTCCAGGAATTGAGCATTAGCTGCCCAGCTCCTTGCTCTGTGCTTTGCAATAAACACCTACTTTTCCCCACTACCCCCAGTACCAATGATGATCTGCTATGTGCCAGGAGACCGGACCCATTTTAAGGGTTCTATAGCATCTCCTCCAATTATGTCTGGAGGCATTCTATAGCAAAATGGTGACCATGAAGGTATTAGAGTCCTAAGTGTGTGTCTTGCCCAAGGCAAAGCAACCCCTGGCCAGCAGGCACCCTGGGGAGCTGTCCTGCAGCTCCCTGAGTGCTTTCAGACTCAGGCACAGATTCCTAGTGGCTGACTGTTAACCAGGTGTCATTGGCCTAAGGTGCTTTCTGAGTGGAAGAAATGAGGCTTAGATTTGGCTTGGAATTTGGGAAATGACTGTGGCCTTTGGCAGGAATCCATAAATGACAGTGTGAGGTAATACAACGAACCTTGTGCTAATTTGGACTTTCTCTTCTTGTATGCAGAAAGAGATCCCTGCCTTAAAAGATTGCTTTGTGATTTGACAAACTCATTTTGTAGTTTGGTTAAATTTCTGGGCAATCTCATAAAGTAATTTTGTCTCTCTCCTAGTCTTCCTGGTTGGCCTTTCCATGTCTGGATTAACCCTTCATGAGTTCCAGTGAACAGGCCCTTTGGGCTCTGGTGGGAAAAACATGCCCCCAAATAAAGGCAAAACTGAGCTTAATTGCCGAGGTGCTGCTAACTGACCCCTGCAGAAGGCTGGGGTCCAGGTTAAGTGCATTCTGGAAATGTTATTTGTCTTAGGTCTCGTAGGATTTGTGCTGTCCACGTTACATTTGTAATTTTTGAGAAGTGAGAACTATTACATGTGTTATGTATTTGTACATGCTATTTGTTGTGTCTATGTGATAAAAATCACCCCATATAATATTATTTTTGATTGACTTGCAGATAAATGAATGCTTAGATAAAGGAAACTTAAATTAACCTACGCCTTTTGGTTCACATGACTTGAATCTAATAGAAGTTTAAGTTTGTTGGTAAAGAGGCCCAGAGAGCCCAGAGGGTTAAAGCCCTGGCCTTCAGTGCCGGCATATGGGCACTGGTTTGAGTCCTGGCTGCACCACTTCCAATCCAGCTCTCTGCTAACGCGTATGTGAAAGCAGCAGAGAATAGCCCAAGTCCTTGGGCCCCTGCACCTGCATGGGAGAACCGGAGGAAGCTCCTGGCTTCAGATCCGCACAGCTCTGGCCATTGTGGCCATTTGGGGAATGAACCAGTGGATGGAAGACCGCTCTCTCTGTCTCTTTGTCTCCACTTCTCTCTCTCTCTCTCTCTCTTTTTTTAAAGATTTATTTATTTATTTGAAAGTCAGAGTTCACAGAGAGATAAGGAGAAGCAGAGAGAGAGGTCTTCCATCCGATGGTTCACTTCCCAGATGGCCGCAAAGGCTGGAGCTGCGCCGATCCAAAGCCAGGAGCCAGGAGCTTCTTCCAGGTCTCCCACATGGGTGGAGGGACCCAAAGATTTGGGCCATCTTCTACTGCTTTCCCAGGCCATAGCAGAGAGCTGGATCGGAAGAGGAGCAGCTGGGACTAGAACCGGTGCCCATATGGGATGTCAGCGCTTCAGGGCAGGGTGTTAACCTGCTGCACCACAGCATCAGCCTCACCACTTCTTTCAAATAAATAAAATAAAAAAACTTAAAAAAAAAAGTTTGCTGGTAAACACAAAGTAATGATGTTTTCAGAATCTTTAACATATATTTGTGCCAGGTTTTGGCTCTGGCTAGCTAAGCCAAAGTTATACTATATTCATAAAGTTATAATTTTGACCTAAGAACAAATAATGTTATAATATTCACTGTTTCTATGTATGAAATACAGCAATTTAGTTTTAAGAGTTTGTCTTTGACAAGAAAATAATTTAACCATATTTGTCTAATATTTCAATTTTTAAAGTAACCTAAGCATAATTGTTAAAAATAGAGCTAATCCTCCGCCTTGCGGCGCCGGCACACCGGGTTCTAGTCCCGGTCGGGGCGCCAGATTCTGTCCTGGTTGCCCCTCTTCCAGGCCAGCTCTCTGCTGTGGCCCGGGAGTGCAGTGGAGGATGGCCCAAGTCCTAGGGCCCTGCACCCCATGGGAGACCAGGAGAAGTACCTGGCTCCTGCCATCGGATCAGCGCGGTGCGCCAGCCGCAGCGCGCCAGCCGCAGCGGCCATTGGAGTGTAAACCAATGGCAAAGGAAGACCTTTCTCTCTGTCTCTCTCACTGTCCACTCTGCCTGTCAAAAAAGAAAAAAAAAATAGAGTAAATATAAAAGACAAATGTTTCCAAATATAAATTTATGTACTTAATTCATGGCTTCTTAAATTCTCTAAGACAAAGAACCTTAGTATATGTTTTCATATATATTGATATAAGACAGTTAAAAATTGCATACTAGGTTTTCACTAAAAATTAAATTACCAAGAATAAAAAATAATTCTAATCAATATATGGCAATTAAAATTAATTTAAAAAGTAAAAACAAATCTATATGTTAGAAAGTAAGACATTTTTGGGAAGTGAATATATGGGATATTGATGTACTTTAAAGGAAAAAGAGGGGGCCGGTGCTGTGGTGTAGTGGGTAATGCAGCTGCCTGCGGTGCAGGTATCCCATATGGGCACCGGTTTGAGTCCTGGCTGCTCCACTTCTGATCCAGCTCTCTGATATGGCCTGGGAAAGCAGCAGAAGATGGCCCAAGTCCTTGGGCCCCTGCACCCACATGGAAGACCCAGAAGAAGCTCCTGGCTCCTGGCTTTGGATGGGTGCAGCTCTGGCCGTTGCAGCCAGTTGGGGAGTGCACCAGCAGATGGAAGACCTCTCTCTATGCTTCTCCTTCTCTCTGTGAACTCTGACTTTCAAATAAATAAATAAATATTTTATTAAAAGAGAAAATAAATCCTTTATAAAAAAAGAGAAAATAAATCCTTTATAAGAAAGAAGAATAACGTTCAAGGTAAAGTAAAATGACTAGTGTTCTAGGAGAAAGAGGAAGGGTATAGGACAAGTAATTGGGGGAACATAAGAATGTCCTAAGTTTGCAGATGAATCTTGTGTGAAATTAGGCTAGTTGAGATTAGAAGGGAAATATTTTTATGAGTTTCTAAAAACTGAGCATTAATATCACATCAAAGGTATACTGACATAAAAGCAGAATTTTGGGGCAGACCTTGTGGAGCAGTGGATTAAACTACTGTTTAAGACACCCACATCCCCTATCAAGTGCTGGTTCAAGTCCAGCTACTTCACTTTCAATCTGGCTTCCTGCTAGTATGACTGGAGAGGCAGCTGATGATGTCTTAGGCTCTTGCTACTCAAGTGAGAGACCCAGATGGACTTTTAGGCTCATGGCTTCAGCCTGGCCCAACCCTGGCTGTTGTAGGCATTTGGAGGAGTGAGCCAGCAAATGGAAGATCTCTCTCTCTCACTTTGTCTTTCAAGTAGATGAAAGAAAAACATTAAAAAAAAAAAAAAAAACCTAGAATTTATTCCCTTGCGTGAAAGCAACAAGATTTACTCGAAGTATTGATCTTTTAGTAAAAATTTACAAGATATTTTGATCTTTAATTTTGACATCACTTTTTTAAATTTTGTAACATCTTCTGCACTGCAGCTTCTCTTTGAAATAGTTTTCTGGTGACGATTGGTGACTCTTTCCCTCAACATTCTAGCCAGCTCCTGTAAGTTCTTTTCTCCTCTCTGGTTCTGACTCTGCTATGTCTGTTACTGAAGGCCTGACTTAGTGCCAAACCAAAATAACAAGGACAAGGTTTGAGGTTAAAGGAAAGAGAAGAGTTTAATCTGTCAACAGATGAGAGTGTAGCAAACCTCCAATTCTCAAGAACTACCGCCTTGCTGAATTGCAGTGTTTGGGGTTTTAAAAAGGCTACCAAGAAGCAGGAGCTGGTCTGGTAAATTGTGAAGTAGCTGCAGGGCTCTGAGGGCCTGGTGCCAGGGCCTGAACATTCATTTTGTGTTTTCTTCTGGTTGTCTACAAAAGAAGCTGAAACAAGGAACAGGGCAATGTGTACTTTAGGACATGGGCAAGCAGGAGCCAGCCATGCAGCCCCAAAGCATCAAGATGCTCGACATGAGCAGCCTACACAATGTCACTTGGTTGTATGATGGTCAAGTGGGCTTCAGGCAGTCTGCTGGCTGTATGCAGGTGGAGGCTACTTTTTACCCCAGAATTGGAATTCCCCTGCCCAGCCATCACATTCCCCTAAACGAAACCCCTTCAGATAATACTGGCCACCAAGGTTTTTATCTATTGGAGAAGCAAATTACCTCACCAGTAGAGTGATGAGGATACTGTAAGGCCAGCTGTGCCACTCCCTTAATTAAGTAAATGAAGTTAATTTTAAGGGAGACAGGCTAAGAGTCATGACATCCATCATCTGCATTCAAGACACTGGAGACTCAGTTCCATGACCTAACACTAAAAATGTTTATCTTAAAAGTCTAGGGTAACTGGGCCAGCGCCATGGCTCACTAGGCTAATCCTCCGCCTGCAGCACTGGCACCCCGGGGTTCTAGTCCCGGTTGGGGTGCCAGTTCTGTCCTGGTTGCTCCTCTTCCAGTCCAGCTCTCTGCTGTGGCCCAGGAAGGCAGTGGAGGATGGCCCAAATGCTTAGGCCCTGCACCCACATGGGAGACCAGGAGGAAGCACCTGGCTCCTGGTTTAGATTGGTGTAGCGCACCAGCCATAGTGGCCATTTGAGGGGTGAACCAACAGAAGGAAGACCTTTCTCTCTGTCTCTCTCTCACTGTCTAACTCTGCCAGTGCAAAAAAAAAAAAAAAAAAAAAAAAAAGTCTAGGGTAACTGGATAATTTTATTGTTTACTTTTGGCTTTTCTTGATGTATTTCAATTACGCTAAGCAAAGGAATGATTTCATGTGCTAATTCTCCTATTCAAGGTTTTCTTTGCATTTGATAAATGAACAAGTAAACCTTTGTTTTGTTGGGATGGTCTGTTGTATTTTCTGTTGTCTTTGTTAAGTTCTGAATGCTTGGAGAAATCTGGGTCTTTAAAGAATTAAGATTGTATTTGTGGGGCCCGGCGTCATGGTGCAGTAGGTTAATCCTCCACCTCTGATGTGCTGGCATCCCATATGGGCACCGGTTCTAGTCCCGGCTGCTCCTCTTCCAATCTAGCTCTCTGCAGTGGCCTGGAAGGCAGTGTAAGATGGCCCGAGTCCTTGGGCCCATGCACCCATGTGGGAGACTGGCAGGAGGCACCTGGCTCCTGGCTTCGGATCGGTACAGCTCTGGTTGTTGCAGCCATTTGGGGAGTGAACCAATGGATGGAAGACATTTCTCTCTGTTTCTCCCTCTCACTGCCTGTAACTCTACGTCTCAAACAAATAAATATTTTTTTAAAAAACTGTATTTGCATGTCTACTTATTTTTAAATAGTTGAATGATTACTGTAGAATTCTGATCAAATCTGGTCTACAGCTCTGGTTAAAACACCTGATTGAATGAATGACTATTATTTCCCAGTAATCTGGGATCCAATTTTGACCAAATATTTTAAATCTCTGACATCTTTGAAAGGCTTTTTCAGACTCAAGTTCTAAATTAAGTCTTCTGACTTTGAGATTCCCAGCGGGGCCGCTGGAGATCATCAAAGGATGTATCTCTCATCTTGCAGAGATAATAGCTCCTTAGGCTTATTTGGACTGCATGGAATGCATTGTCAGGTTATGAAATTATGCCAAACTTTAAGCTTGCAAACTTGCGTTTACATAGACCTGTTGTTGATGTGACGTAACTATTCTGGAGATTATATGACATTTAAGAGGTCTGGTGTTCCATTCCAGGTAGGACTTCTGTCAGCCATCATTTTAATTTTTGCTTTTTAAAGGATTTATTTATGTATTTGAAAGTCGGAGTTACAGAGAAGGAGAGGGAGAGGGAGAGGCAGAGAGACAGAGAGACAGAGAGATATCTTTTATCCACTGGCTGGTTCACTCCTTAAATGGCTGCAATGGCCAAGGCTGGGCCAGGCAGAGGCCAGGAGCCAGGAGCTTCTTCCAGTTTTCCCATGTGAGTTAGGGGGCCCACGGACTTTGGACATGTTCCACTGCTTTCCCAGGTGCATTAGCAGGGAGCTGGATCAGAAGTGGAACAACTGGGCTAAAAACTGTGCCCCTTTGGGACACCAGCGCTGCAGGTGGTGGCTTTACCCACTATGCCACAGTGCCAGCCCTCATCATTGGAATCTTAATGAATAAAACACAGCCCTGTCAAAAACCTTTGATGGCCTCCTCCCATCGCAGGCTTGAAAAGCTAAAAGGATGGAATACTTTTGTAAAAAACTATCATGCTTGCTAAAATGCTGTACACAATCAAAATAACTATATCTCCTTGTCAATTTCTGAACCACTATCTAAATTTTAATTGTGATGATTTTAAGTCTTTTTGTCATGCATAATTCTGGTTCTTCTCTGGAAACATAATCAGAAAACACTAACAAATATTTGCAAGCATAGGTTTCTGACAAAAGAGCAATGGACTAAAGTTTTCAGAACTCTGATAAAGAAACTGATGGAATCATGAAACTGCTAATGGAGATCATATAGGACAAAAAATAATTACATAAGACTCAATGGACTGATGAAATTTGTGGATTTCCATGTAATTTACTTTTAAACATCGTTGGTTCTATATTGAAATGTTTTGTTTTCAAGGCTTAAAGAAATATTTTCTTAAGATCTCTGGAGTTTGTAATACTTTGGTAAAATAAGCTTTTGTAATCAAGATAACAATTTATCTTTTATTCCTACTGAATCCCTTCAAAACTACTCATATGAGTATTTTTGTTTTTTTTTTCAAGGAAATTTGATTATTTGCATAAATTCATGAAGAATATCTTTATAATAAAATACAATTTGAAACACTGGTATACCAAAAGGTATACACAGAATGCCCAATTTCAAGGGCTCCTATCTTTGCAGTGAGTAAATAAAATTGTCACTTCTTAGTAGATCTTAAAACTTCACAAGATTAGGTATTAAAGTTTTTTTTTTCAATCTAAGTCTGCCTTTCTTAGACTTCCTAACCTTAAGAGTTGTCCAAATATGAGAACAGTGGATTGTAAATCAACTTTTTTTCTGTATGTATACACTCAGCTATAACATGACTGCTATGAGATTGTTCACAGTTCTTAAGACACAAACTTCATTTGTTGTACTTTTGTTGGTTTTGGATTTTATGTCTGTTGGCTTATTAGAACTGTATAGAAGTACAACTCCCAACAAGATAATGCTGACCTGGCACTTTAAGATGACAGCTTTTGCCTACAGAATAAAATTAAATTCAACAATGGACTTCAGGTAAAATTAGCCTAAGAACCACTCCTTCTAAAACCTTTTTGCTGCTTAACTATGTAGTTAAAAAGAATTTACGACATGGACTCCTGCTGTCAATCATTCTTCCTCTTCCATGTGGGACCAGGTCAGATCAACAACCAGGATAAGTCTATGCTGGCATCGAGGGACAACAGAACCTAGCTGCAGGATGAATGGTCAGTACTGTTTTCAAAAAAATGACAAGCTGAGAATACAGAAAAAAAATTTTTTTTTTGACAGGCAGAGTGGACAGTGAGAGAGAGAGACAGAGAGAAAGGTCTTCCTTTGCCGTTGGTTCACCCTCCAATGGCCGCCGCGGCCGGCGCGCTGCGGCCCGCGCACCGCGCTGATCCGATAGCAGGAGCCAGGTGCTTCTCCTGGTCTCCCATGGGGTGCAGGGCCCAAGGACTTGGGCCATCCTCCACTGCACTCCCTGGCCAGAGCAGAGAGCTGGCCTAGAAGAGGGGCAACCAGGACAGAATCCGGCACCCAGAATGGGACTAGAACCTGGTGTGCCAGCGTCGCAAGGCGGAGGATTAGCCTAGTGAGCCACAGCGCCGGCCAGAGAATACAGAAATTAAGATGGAATTACTGGTGTCAACCCTAAACTAAAATATATAAAGCTGACAGACTGGGAAGAAAGGATTCTTATGCGTGACGACCTGACAGTAACTCTCACAGAAGACTCTGCCAGAGCCACAGTCTCGACAGAGGAGCACAGTTTGAAAAGAGAGATGCTAACCAGATGTGATGCTTGGTATCCTCACGACTTGTGCTGGAATCTCGTCAGCACCCACACTGGGGTTGCTGGACCTGAGAGAAAGCCCTTTGACTTCTTTGCATACAAAAGGCAAGGATTAGGACTCAGGGTCCCGACTCAGAAATCTTGGGAAAATGAAATGCCTGATGGTGTCTTTTTCAAAGAGTCATCTGGACAGCGTCACCTGAGGCTGATCCCTTTATCTGAGAACAGCAGCCGCCTGTGATATATCCCAGGTGGCAAAGAAGTTCACTCGGGGAACCCACCTCAACTGTGCACTGATGCTACTTCTGGAACAACAGGGAGGTGACTGGCTCCCTTCCGGCCACTTGGAGAAATACTAACCTGAATGTTGCTCTAAAAGCCATACTGCTGGCCGCAGTGCGCCAGCCGCGGCGGCCATTGGAGGGTGAACCAACGGCAAAAGGAAGACCTTTCTCTGTCTCTTTCTCTCACTGTCCATTCTGCCTGTAAAAAACAAAAACAAAAACAAAAACAAACAAAAAACAAAACCAAAAACCAAAAACAAAAACCATACTGTCTTTAAATCCAGCCATCTTACTTCCAGACTTCTCTGGGGAACCCATGTGTGAGTGCTTACAGATTACTAACACTGTATTGCTGACCACGTGTACTTATAGACTCCAGATCGGGAATTCTTCATAGATAAAAGCAACTCACGGACTAGGGGCATTGAAAGGTTGAATACGCAGTAAGAATTTTCCAGGAAACTCTGGAATCGGAAGCAGTGCCACCAAGTCCCCTGGCCCAAAAGGCTACTCATAGCCTTTACTTCTGCCTTCTGCCTTAAAACAGGTAAGAGAGCGAACATTTACACTGACGCTAAGTAAGTTCTTTCTGTATGACATGCCAACAGAGCTATTTAAAAGAAAAGATGATTTTCCTCGTTAAATACAGAACTTTTTCTCCAGAGAAAGGCAGGCTTCCAAAAGCAAATGGCTCTGAACATCTTCACAGTCTCCCCAGGGGAAACTGGGCCCTCATTAAAACAAGATGTGTGTACACACTCAACTGCTCTGGGAACAGTTTCCTAGCTCTCCAAGATACGCACACGCAAATTAATGCCGTGTCAAACCCCATATTGAGCTTTAATCAGTGGCCCTACTCCTGGTTTGGGACTGAAAGTCATTGATTACAAAACTCCTAATCTTTCTGGCTTGCATTTTAGGACAGAAATATTAATATGTTGCTGCTTTTATTTATTGTTAAATGATGATGAACCTTCAAGATAAATTATGCAGAAACAACCTGGGCTGAACTGCAAAAAAATCAGCCCTCTTCTGTCCTGCTGAATACAGGAAGTTTATTTGCTGGAGGTAAAAGATGGGCATCAGACACAAAGGGAGGTAAAGGACTGAAAATAAACGAAAATTCAGTCTATATACTGAACAGGGAGCCCACGGGTCCACGCTACCCTACCCAGGCCTAGGTCACCAAAAACCAGCCTCATCACCTCCAGCTCCCAGCCCCTACTAAGGATTAAAGAATCCTTTTCTAGAAAAATAGAAATTTTATCTAACTACATGATCACTTTATAGTGAAGCCCACTAACTGACAAACACTGCCTACAAACACAGTTCTTCCTTTCAGCTTTCAATTTTTTTAAAAAAGGTTTTATTTATTTTATTTGAGAGGTAGAGTTACAGACAGTAAGAGGGAGAAACAGAGAGAAAGGTGTTCCTTCCGTTGGTTCATTCCCCAAATTCCTGCAATAGCCAGAGCTGCGCTGATCTGAAGCCAGAAGCTTCTTCCTGGTCTCCCACATGAGTACAGGGGCCCAAGGACTTGGGCCATCTTCTATTGCTTTCCCAGGCCATAGCAGAGAGCAGGATTGGAAGAGGAGCAGCTGGGACTTGAACTGGTGCCCATATGGGACTCCAGTGCCGCAGGTTTAGGATTAACCTACTGTGCCACAGCGCCAGCCCCAGCTTTCAATTTTTTAAAAAGATCTGTTTGTTTATTGAAAGGCAGAGAGAAGTAGAGAGATCTGCCATCTCTGGCTAACTCCCCAGCACAGCCAGGTTTGGGCAAGGCCAAATTCAAGAGCCAGGAACTCCATCTTGGTCTTCCACATGCATAGCATGGGCCCAAGCACTTGGAGCATCTTCTACTGCCTTCCCAGGCACAGCAGACGGAAGCTGTATGGGAAGTGGAGTAGCTGGGACTTGACTGGCACTCCAATATGAGATGCTGGACATGCTGACCATAATGTCTGTCCCATCCTTTCAGCTTTTTAGAACCTCACTTTTATTTTAAATGAACTTTACTAATGTAAAATCTACATATAATAGAAAATACAGGGGCCGGTGCTGCAATATAGCAGGGGGTAAAGCCGTCGCCTGCAGGGCCGGCATCCCATATGGGCGCTGGTTCGAGTCCTGGCTGCTCCACTTCTGATCCAGCTCACTGCTATGGCCTGGGAAAGCAGTAGAAGATGGCCCAAGTCCTTTGATCCCTACACTCATGTGGGAGACCTGGAAAAACTCCTGGCTCCTGGCTTTGGATTGGTGCAGCTCTGGCCGTTGCAGCAAATTGGGGAGTGAACCAGTGGATAGAAGACCTCTCTCTCTCTCTCTCTCTCTCTCTCTCTCTGCCTCTCCTTCTCTCTCTGTGTAACTCTGATTTCCAAATAAATAATCTTTTAAAAAAATAGAAAATACATATATTAAGTGTACAGTCCAAAGAGATTTAACAAGAACCACGTAACCACTGCTCTAAAAAAGAATTTTTTTAAAAAGATTCTACTTATTTATTTGAAAGATATAAGATATAGTTATAGATAGAGAAAGGGAGAGACAGAGAGAAACATCTTCTATCCCCTGGTTCACTCCCCAAATGGCCACAACAACTGGACCCGAGCCGATTCGAAGCCAGGAGCCAGGAGCTTCTTCCTAGTCTTCCATGTGGACAATTTGGGCCATCTTCCACTGCTTTCCCAGGCCATAAGCCAAGAGCTGGATCAAAAGAGGAGCAGCCAGGACATGAAACGGTGCCCTTATAGGATGCCGGCACTGTAACTATCCTTTCACTCTTTTGCAATCAATTCCTCCCCCATAAAATCCAGCCAACACAGATCTGGTTTCTTGATTATAGATTAGGTTGCCAGTCAAGATCTTCATGTAAATGAAATCATACAATACATATGCTTTTCTGTCTGGCTTCTCTCATTTAGTATATGATTTTGAGAATCAACCACATTACTGCATGTATCAGTTATACATGCTGAATAGGTATCTCACTGTATGAATACATTATAATTTATTTTATCTACTCATCAGTTGATGAACATTTGAGTTGTTTCTAGTTTGGAATACTATAAATTAAAGCTGCTATAAACATTCAAAGTATGTCTTTTTGTGGGTATGTGTTCATTTCTAATGGGTCATTAGCAATGGAGTCATAAGTGTGCATTTAACTTTATAACAGAACCTGCAAAACTGTTTTCCAAAGTGGTTCTACCATTTTACACTCTCATCAGCAACATCTGAGTGTTGTAGTGGCTCTACGTATTTTTGAATACTTGTCAGTTCAATTTTAGTCACCTCAGTGAATCTGAAGTGGTATTCCACACTGGTTTATTATTATTATTATTATTATTATTTGACAGGTAGAGCTATAGACAGTGAGAGAGAGAGACAGAGAGAAAAGTCTTCCTTCCATTGGTTCACTCCCCTAATGGCTGCCACGGCCGGCGCTGCACCGATCCAAAGCCAGGAACCAGGTGCTTCCTCCTGGTCTCCCATGGGGTGCAGGGCCCAAGCACTTGGGCCATACTCCACTGCCCTCCCGGGCTACAGCAGAGAACTGGACTGGAAGAGGACTAGAACCCGTCGCCCATATGGGATACCGGTGCTGCAAGGTGGAGGATTAACCAAGTGAGCCATGGAGCTGGCCCCCCACACTCTGGTTTTAATTTGCATTTTCCTGATGATTAGTAATATTGAGCATTGTTTCATATGCATATAAGAAATGCATATGAAAATTTTCTTTTTGTAAAGTGTCTTCAAATATTCTAGGTTGACTTTTTAAATTGAGTTCCAAGAGTTACATATCCTTGCTCAGATTTTTTTTTATGGGTCTGGGGCTTTTCCTTCCATTTTCTTCATGGTAGCTTTTGAAGATTAGGGGGTTTTAAATCCACAAGTTAAGATTATTAATCCACAGGGACTGGTGCTGCAGTACAGAGGGCAAAGCCACTGCTTGCGATGCTGGCATCCCATATGGGCATCAGTTGTTGTCCTGGATGTTCCACTTCTGATAGAGCTCCCTGCTAATGACCTGCGAAAAGCATCGGAAGATGGCCCAGCGCTTGGGTCCCTGCTACGCTCCAGGGAGAGGCCTGGAAGAAGCTCCTGGCTTCTGGCTTCAGCCTGGCCCAGGCCTGGTCATTGTTGCCATCTGGGAAGGGAGCTAGAGGATAGACGATATCTCGGCTGATGCTCTGGCACAGAAGGTTAATGTTGTGCCCTGCAGTGCTGGCATCCCATGTGGGCGCCAGTTCGAGTCCCGGCTACTCCACTTCTGATCCAGCTCTCTGCTATGGCCTGGGAAAGCAGCAGAATATGACCCAAGTCCTTGGGCCCCTGCACCCACGTGGGAGACCTGGAAGAAGCTCCTGGCTCCTGGCTTTGGATCAGCTCAGCTCTGGCCATTGCAGCCAACTGGGGAGTGAACCAGCGGATGGAAGACCTCTTTCTCTCCCTCTCTCTCTCTCTCTGGCTCTACCTCTCTCTGTAACTCTTTCAAATAAATAAAAATAAAATCATAAAAAAAGGGAAGATGTCTCTGTGTCTCTCCCTCTGTAACTCTTTTCAAATAAATCTTTTAATAAAAATAGATTATCAATCCAATTAATAAATTTTTATTCTATAGTTAATATATCTATATCCTAAGGTAATCACCTATCCTAAGGTCATACAAATTTTTCTCCTGAAGTTTTTTTTTTTTTTTTTGCTGTTTTTGGTAATTTTATCATTTCAGCTTTTATGGTATAGTCTGTGATCTATTTTGAATTACTTTATGTACATATAAAGTTAAGTTTGAAGATCATTCAATATCAGTTATTTAAGACTATTCTGTCCCCACTACATTAAGCTGGAGCCTTTGCTGAAGTAATCTTATCAACTCTGGATTCTCTGTTCTTTGGTCTATATTTATGGCACAACCCTCCTGTCTTAATTGGTGACAATGGAGAACTTAATAGTATCAAGTGTTTAACTCATGAGCATGGCATATCTTTCCATTTATTTAATTCTCTTTGATTTCTCAGCAATGTATATGATTTTCATTAAATATACTCCTAAATATTTCATGTTTTTTGATGCTAATGCAAGTGGTACTATAATTTTAATTTTAAACATTGTTTACTGTTGAAATCTAGAAATACATGTGACTGGCTTTGTCACTTACTACTTTCACAATTAATTTACTATAATTATTTCATTCCTTTGGATTTTCTATATAGAGAATCATGTCATCTGAGAGCACAGGCAGTTTTCCTTTTCAAACTTGACAGCCTTACTGTTTTTGCATTGCAAAACTAGAATCTCTAGAATAGAAAACCGAATACGGTGGTGAGCTCGGAAGCCTTGCCTGGTAGTGATCTTGGGGAACTAAGGAATGGGCATGGGCATGCAGTCTTTTTTTTTTTTTTTTTTTTGACAGGCAGAGTGGACAGTGAGAGAGAGAGACAGAGAGAAAGGTCTTCCTTTTGCTGTTGGTTCACCCTCCAATGGCCGCCACGGCCAGCGCACTGCACTGATCCGAAGGCAGGAGCCAGGTGTTTCTCCTGGTCTCCCATGGGGTGCAGGGCCCAAGCATTTGGGCCATCCTCCACTGCACTTGCGGGCCACAGCAGAGAGCTGGCCTGGAAGAGGGGCAACTAGGACAGAATCCGGTGCCCCGACTGGGACTAGAACCCAGTGTGCCGGCGCCGCAAGGTGGAGGATTAGCCTATTGAGCTGCGGCGCCGGCAGGCATGCAGTCTTACACCAGGTATGCAGTCTTGCATCATTAAGTATGACAAGAATTACAGTTGTTCTGGCAGATGCCCACCATCAGGTTAAGAAAGTTCCCTTCTATTTCTAGTTTGTTCAGAGTTTTCAAAAATCTCACATTTTTGTCAAATACTTTTCCTACATCTATTGAGGTGATTACATAAAATTTTACCCATTATTTTGTTAATGTGGTAGAAAGTGGGTAACAGTTGAATTTTTTTTTTTTTTGACAGGCAGAGTTAGACAGTGAGAGAGAGAGAGAGAGAGAGAAAGATCCTCCTTTTTCCATTGGTTCACCCTCCAAGTGGCCGCTACGGCTGGCATGTTGCAGCTGGCGCACTGCACCGATCAGAAGCCAGGAGCCAGGTGCCTCACCCTGGTCTCCCATGCAGATGTAGGGCCCAAAGACCTGGGCCATCTTCCACTGCACTCCCGGGCCACAGCAGAGAGCTGGACTGGAAGAAGAGCAACTGGGACAAAATCCGGTGCCCTGACTGGGACTAGAACCCGGGGTGCCAGTGCCGCAGGCGGAGCAATAGCCTATTGAGCTGTGGCGCTGGCCTACAGCTGAAATTTATACTAGGAATCCAGGACCTAGTGTTTAAAATCAGTGAGTGATAAATTAGCTATATACATGTGCTTAGAAATAGGGAGATGAATAATAGCAGAAATTGCTAGGAAAAATTGAGAGTGGTTGTCTCTGAGGAACAGGTCTAGCTGAGAGTGGAAAGTGTTAATATTTGATGATAAATCTTTGAAACTAAAAATGTATTCTAGAGGGATGTAGAGATGATCCTGGGACCTAATTATTAATTGTGTAGGAAGGCTAGCTGGAGGGAAGATGCAGGGGGAGGTCCATTCAGCTTCACCTGTGGATTATTTCAGTGGGGCATTCGAGAGATGTCCCCTCACACAGCTGGACGTACTCGGTAGCAGAGATGGGAGCTAAAGATGAAGATTTGTGAGCAAGCACCAAACAGATTTTAATTCCACAAAAGTGGATGACACTGAGAGGGTGAGAAAAGGGTCAAGGACAAAACTCTGGAGAAGGCTGGCACATGTAGGGCAAGGAGAGGGAGCAAAAAAGAGATTTGCAAAGGCCAGGTGGAGAACCAGCCAAATATGTCACAGAAGGGTGACAGGAGAACGTCATTCTATCAACATGCTGAATTCCAAGTCTTGTGTACCAACAAACATTAGAGCTATACTTCGGCTTTAGAGGTGCCTCTGATTTATGGAGAAATTTGGAAGTTAATAAAACCTTAAACAATATAACCGTAATAATGGAAAATAGAGAATGCTATTACACTACTTTTATGTCGCTATTTGTTCCATTTCAGGAAACACCTGGAGCAGAGAGTAGGAAGAAATTTCATTGCTTATTTCAGCTGATAAAGGGGTTCAAGAAGAAATGATCAACACAAATCATAGACACAATAGAGAATTAACTCAATATCCATGCTGCTTAGAGGGGTTATTTGGAGAATAAGAGTGGAACTGTATGACAATGTCTTGAAAACTTTTTATTTAACAGTGTACACAAGGTCTGACTATTAAAAAGTAATGAGTCATTTAAAAATAATAAAATTATTACTTTGCCTGGAAAACACAGGCAGTCTTTGGTGGATGACTCAGTATGGAAGCTGCTACCAAAAGAACAGGTCAGAGGAATACAAATACAGAACCTGTGGGATTAGAAAAGGATTCCTGGAATATTTTTTTTCTATTGTGTTCACTACAAAAAATAGTTGAGAAAATAAAGTATGAAATCTCTTAAGTGAAGATTTTCTAATGCTTAAAGAAACTCCATACATGAGTGTGAAAGAACAATTAACGCTTTGGGTTTAGGACTAATTTCTCAATAAGAGTAAGAGGAAAATGAAAACATTTCAAAAGCAGGCTTAATTTGAACATAAGGGAACTGGCAAGCACTTGAAGACTTACTTTTATTGTTATTCCAGCAGATGGAAGGGAAATGTGGTACCAGCTGGGATCCTGATCCCAGCTTCTGCTACTGTATAATTCGGTAACTTGGTCAAGTCACTTCTTTTATTCCGATTTTGCCTTTTCTTCTGGAAAAACAGGATGATAAATGTCTCTGGGGTCTAAAAAATACAAGAACAGAAAAACTGGTATTTTCTTGATTAAAATAGGTAAAAGCTGTATTTCACCAGAGAACTATTTTTTTTAATTACTGATGTGGAAGCATAATGAATTGGCTATTAATTTTTCATGCATATAATTTGTAAAGTCACTAATTTCCATGAGAAATGACTCTAAAAGGGAAATTTGGGGTCAAACTTAAAAAAAATAAAATGGCAAAAATATTTATTTATTTGAGAGGCAGAGAGAGTGCTTCTATCCACTAGTTCACTCCCCAGATGTCTGCCATGACTAGGGGGAGCTGATACTAGGAACTCAATCCAGGTCTCCCACTTAGGCAGCAAGAACCCAACTACTTGAGCTATTGTTGCTGCCTCCCATCCCCCCACCCCCCAGAATCCACCATTTGCAGGAAGCTGGAATCAAGAGCTGGAGCTGGCGTAGGTTTTCTGATGTGGGAATGTAGGTGTTCTACCTGATGTCTTAACTGCTAGGAGAATGTCTACTTCCCCACTGCACAATCAGGAAAAAAACTTTATTATAAATTCTAAAACAGTTATCTGTTGGAAGTATTTTAACTCAACTCATATATTTTCCTTTTTAAGTATTTTTCTTATTTCAGAGGTGATCAAATAAAACTCAGATCACATTCAAAAGGCAAAAATCATGTAGATAATTTAGACGAACATGTATATGAGGGTACTCCAAAGAGTTTATGGAAAATTGTCCCGAAATATTTGAAATCTATGCATTTGAGGGGGAATCTTCAAAAAGCTCATGAGAGGACAGGTTCCCAGAAGCCAAAGCTGAAGGATTGGGAAAGAAGTAACATAGCATCATAGGGCCCTTGAGAAGTTCCAAAATGGGAGGACATATGAGGCACGGTCATATTTAGATGGTAGACACATCACTCAGCACAGCACTGCAGAGGACTTGGGGAAGCAAGATAGATACATGGACCAGGCAGAAGGTATCTGCAGAGAGCAGAAGAGAGTCAGTGGTGCCACTGAATGAACGCAGCTCAGGGGCCTAAGTGACTCCGAGCAGGCTCTGAACGTAAGTCCATGTTTCTAAGTCCTGTGCCTTTCTCCATCTCCATGTAAGCACAACATTCTCATAAAAGCTGAAAGCAGATCTTAAGTTTATTTTGTAGATTAGGGATTTTTAAAAAGATATTTTGTTTAGTAAATTATATTAAGTACCCATAATGTTTAATATTACAGAAAACAAACAAGGGCTCTCATTGGTAGGAATTTATGGGATAAAAGAAATGAGATCAAGAAAACAGACAATTAACTTAAGAGCTATTTACTTAGTTTCTCTTGGGCCTAGAGGGAGATCACACTATGGTGACAGTCTTTTAGAATGTATTATTTAGCCGGCGCCAGGGCTCACTAGGCTAATCCGCCCCCTGCGGCGCTGGCACACCGGGTTCTAGTCCTGGTTGGGGCGCCGGGTTCTGTCCCGGTTGCTCCTCTTCAGTCCAGCTCTCTGCTGTGGCCCGGGAATGCAGTGGAAGATGGCCCAAGTGCTTGGGCCCTGCACCTGCATGGGAGACCAGGAAAAGCTCCTGGCTTTGGATCAGCGTGGTGCGCCGGCTGCAGTGTGCCAGCCACAGCGGCCATTGAGGGGGTGAATCAACGGAAAAGGAAGACCTTTCTCTCTGTCTCTCTCACTGTCCACTCTGCCTTGTCAAAAAAAAAAAAAAAAAAAAAAAAAAAAAGAATGTATTTTTACATCCTCTCCTTCCCTGACAAGTTTCTTTCAGTACAAGTGACCAGATAGGGTTGTGAGAACCAACAGGGCAATTCTAGAGGATTATCAGATATCTAGAGTAAAATAAATAGAAATATGAGGTCTGGGGAGAGCATGCTTGAATGAGAAGATAAAAAGACTTCCACGGAATGGTTTGGATGGTAGCAAGCTGGGAGATGCCTGGAAGTGCCTTCAACACAGTTTGTTAAAAACAAAACAAAACAAAACAAAACAAAAAAAACTAAAACTAAACAAAACAGTTTTAATCTTTATAAAATAACTATTGGAATAAGACACAAAGAAAAGAGTGAGAGAAATGAAGATCACAAAATAGTATCAATGTGACTATTTTTGTAAATATTCTTTTTAAAATTTTATTTAAGTTATACAAGTTTCATATATATCATATATACAGATTTAGCAACACATTGATAATTCTCACCCTATCCTCCCTCTGGCCCAGGCTCCAACCCTTCTTCCTCCTCCCTCTTCTATTCTTTTAATTTTTACAAAGATCTATTTTCAGTTTACTTAATGATTGTAAGGTTAACCCTACACTATGTACAGAGTTCAACAAATAGTATTAAGAAAAAAATACTGTTCCTCAACAGAAGAGACAAGGGCTGTAAATAATCATCAAATCTCAAAATGTCCACTTCACTCTAATACATTACATTTTAGGTACACTATTAGTTACCCCAGATCAGGGAAAACATATGATATCTGTCTTTCTGGGACTGGCTTATTTCACTAAGTATAATGGTTTCCAGTTGCATCCATTTTGTAGTAAAAGACAGAATTTCTTACTCAGCTGTAAAAAAAAAAGTAAATATTCTTTTTGGCTGTAAAACTACATATCCACCTAGACTAACATGGGTATTTTATGTTTTTTTAAAAAACAAAAGTGAGATTAAATTAGAATTTATTACCTGCTTTTTACATTTACAGAAATTTTCTGTGAAAATAAAAATCTCTATCATGCAAGTTACATAAAGCCTATGGATATATTAAATTTCCTTATTCAATTCTCTAGTACGACCCACTAGGTCACATGGTAAGTAAGGTGCAGAAAGGAAGCTGACAGCAAGCAAATGATAACTGACGTCAACTTTGTGGCAGCATTTTGAGTATTCTAATGGTGGGAAGAGGTAAGACATATGGAAGCTCAAGAGATTTTAGTGTTCCAGACATAGATGAATAATGTCTGAATTTGGAATTCTTTGTGGATGAAGAGGAATTTCCAAAAGGGAAATAATAATAAAAAAAAAAGACTGCAATCCAACACACACTAAAAATAAAGTAATTTTAAATTTTCACATCTGCAGAACAGATAGAGTGTCAAAGAAAGCACTGAAGACACTAAAAACAGTGGGTGGACGGCCAGGAAAATCCAAGTGCTATTACAACGGTCATCCACAATCACAGATTCTCAAGGAAGTGACACAGCTCCCCGGACTGTTCTCTAATCTGAGGAGGTTCACTGAGCCGTCCTCTTAATATGTTAGGTGGCTTTAAGACTTTACGTATCCTCTCTGGGCCTCCACTTCCTCAAATATTTGGGCGGGCTCTCTGGGTTACAAACTGTGCTTGCCAAAGTTCCCTTGGAAACTGCTAATAACTAGGCATTTCCCACTGCAACCAGAACAACTCTGCTTTTATCTTTTTAGATACTGGATCTCCAAAAAAGGTTCCATTGGAAAAACCAGTTCCACAGTCGGAAAATATTCTTAAAGTCACGGTGTTAAAAAATAACACACACACATTTAGTTTATTTGTTGATCTCAAAGTGGAAAATGTAAACTTACAATGGGGGAGGGGACTGAAAAAGATCATCTTAACACAATAGTCAAGCTTGAAGATCAGTCTCTGTTTTTTTTCACCCAAAAGACTTAACCTTAATCTAATCAATCTTTTAGATTTAATGTCCTATACCAGGAAACATATAATGAGGAAAAAGAGAAACTCACAAAACATATTCTATAAGACCCCAGCTTGGCTTCTTTTTTTCTTTTTTTAAAAAGATTCTGTTTATTTATTTGAGAGGCAGAGTTACAGAGAGAGAGAGACAGAGAGGTCTTCCATCTGCTGGTTCACTCCCCAGTTGGCTGCAACGGTCGGAGCTGCACTGCTCTGACGCCAGAAGCCAGGAGCTTCCTCTAGGTCTCCAATGTGGGTGCAGGGGCCCAAGGACTTGGGCCATCCTCCACTGCTTTCCCAGGCAATAGCAGAGAGCTGGATCGGAAGTGGAGCAGCCGTGGCTTGAACCAGCACCCAAATGCTTCAGGCCAGGGTGTTAACCTGCTGCAACACAGCGCCAGCCCCACTTGGCTTCTTCTTCTTCTTCTTTTTTTTTTTTTTTTTTGACAGAGTGGACAGTGAGAGAGAGAGACAGAGAGAAAGGTCTTCCTTTGCCGTTGGTTCACCCTCCAATGGCCGCCGCGGCTGGCGCACCACGCTGATCTGATGGCAGGAGCCAGGTATTTATCCTGGTCTCCCATGGGGTGCAGGGCCCAAGCACCTGGGCCATCCTCCACTGCACTCCCTGGCCACAGCAGAGAGCTGGCCTGGAAGAGGGGCAACCGGGACAGAATCCGGCGTCCCGACCGGGACTAGAACCCGGTGTGCCGGTACCGCTAGGCGGAGGATTAGCCTAGTGAGCCGTGGCGATGGCCCCCACTTGGCTTCTTAAGTTCAGCATCATGAGGGGAAAAGTATGTGAGTATGGTGGTTTGGGAGGAAGGAAGCAGAAGCAACATCAAATATAAAGGCTCTGAAGTGGACACACGTCTTCAATGTTTTAGCAAGAGTCAGGATGCCAATGTATGGAGACTGGCTCTCACCTGAAATGGGAAGCCACTGAAGAGTTCTTTCTGAGTGTAGAAAATGACATCATTTGACTTTTAAACAAAATCATTCTGGCTGTTATATAAAGAGGGAGATTAAAATGAACATTAAGAGTTTTAAAAATTGGATTTTCTTTTTTTTTATTTTTGCTGCTTCTTTTTTTTTTTTAAGATTTATTTATTTATTTATTGGAGGGCAGAGTTGCAGAGAGAGAGTACAGGGAGAGATCTGCCATCTGCTGACTCACTCCTCAAATGGCTGCAACAGCTGGAGCTGGGCCAGGATGACACCAAGAGCCCGGAACTCCATCCAGTCCTCCCTTGTGGGTGGCAGGGGCCCAAGGACTTGGGCCATCTTCTTCTCCCTTTCCAGGTGCATTAGCAGGGAGCTGGACTTGAAGTGGAGTATCCATGACTCAAACTGACAATCATACGGCATGCCAGTGTCGCAGGCGCTGACTTGACTCACTGCACCACAATGCCAGCAAAATGATACATTTGTTTTGTGATGCCTATTAGAGATTCAGCTACAGAAGGCTGCTGGAAAATTTAGTTTGGAGTTTAGGGAAGGAATTCAGGCTTGTATAAATTTGGGAGTCAAATTTAAAGCTACAACATTAGGAAAGATCACAAAGGGAAGGAATACAGAAAGAGGAGGGGACCAAAGGCTCAGCTCTGGAGCAATCAAAAATGCAATAGCCACCCAAACATTAATGTCTACTGGAACTTTTTGTGGAGATGAAATATTTTTGTATCTGTGCTATTTAATAGGAAGCTACCACCCACATGTGGCTGTTGAGTGCTTGAGATATGCTAGTGTAATAAAATAATTGAAATTTTAATTGAAGCTAGTGGCTATAGTACTAGACAGTATAATTTGGGGAAGCAAAAAAATAATCAGTAGAGAAAATAGAAAAGAAGTGACCAGAGGAGACCCATGAGACAATTTTGACAATTTTCAATGGGTCCCCGATATTTCTGCACATCTTGCAAGCAAGGTAGTGATCATTCCAATAGTCAGGGCTATTATATATGATAGTTTGGGGCTGTCTTTTCAGGAAGGTTTGTATAGTCAACAGTCTTGAAAGATCTTGTTGTGTCTCCATCCACAGCAAAGAGTTATTTTCCAGTATAAAAAATATAATGATTCCCTCTGGAATAAAGAACAGACATGCATATTGACCATTATAAAATATTTAGGTTCTCTAAGATCAGGTTTCCTTTCCTGTAAAACCACCCACTGTGTGCAGATTTATCTAGCTTCTTCAGAATGTCCTGGGGGAACCAGGGCTTGGGGAACCAGTACAAAAATACTGGTACTTAGGCTACTGCCAAAGATAATAAACTGTCTTTTCTCTGATCCAGAAATCTCATGTCTTCTACCAGTATTCACAAACTGTGGCAGACTAACTTGTTAGCTTACAAACAGCGTAAACTCTTATAATTCTTGATAAGTATCTTAGAAGCCAAATGAAGGAGGTGTTTCAAGGAGAAGAAACTGATCAACTCTGTTTTTGAATGTTAAGATACATGTTGGGCCGGCGCCGCGGCTCACTAGGCTAATCCTCCGCCTAGCGGCGCCGCCGGCACACCGGGTTCTAGTCCCGGTCGGGACGCCGGATTCTGTCCCGGTTGCCCCTCTTCCAGGCCAGCCCTCTGCTGTGGCCAGGGAGTGCAGTGGAGGATGGCCCAGGTGCTTGGGTCCTGCACCCCATGGGAGACCAGGAAAAGCACCTGGCTCCTGGCTCCTGCCATCGGATCAGCGCGGTGTGCCGGCCGCAGCGCGCGGGCCGCGGCGGCCATTGGAGGGTGAACCAACGGCAAAGGAAGACCTTTCTCTCTGTCTCTCTCTCTCACTGTCCACTCCGCCTGTCAAAAAAAAAAAAAAAAAAAAGATACATGTTGATGAATGATAGGGGCATGGCTGACAACTGATAAAAGCAATTTTGATGGAGTTGTGGGGGCAGAAATCAGACTGGCTCGGGTTAAAAAAAATGGGTAAAAATTATCAACAGAATACAAATAATTTTATCAAGAACTTCTGCTGTTAAAGTGAGCATATTAAGTGTGTAATTCATCAAATAGATAGGATTAAATGTCAAAGGGATCACATAAATAAGACAAAGTGTCTGGTAATAACAACAGATAGAATTAAAAAGCAGAGGATATTCCAACACGGGAAGCAGTCCACACAGCAGATTCATAGAATGACAAACGCCCTGAACAGCGCTCTGATCTCAGAATCAGTCCTAAAGGCATTAGGATTGGTCTGAAAATCCCATAGAGAATTTCAGGCATGGAAAGCCAAGGCACTATGGCAAAAAAAAAAAAAAAAAAAAAAAAAATCTACATGAAGGATTTCTGTGAGTGAGACCCCAGTGGAAAGAAGGGGCCATCAAAGAAGGATGTACTTTTCCCTTGAAGGGAGGAGAGAACTTCCACTTTCCATAAGGCCTTGTCTAAATACCAATGGAATTTGTGGACTCAAAAGGCTTCCATAGCCTTGGCAGCTCATGGTGAGAGCCTCAGGTGATCACTGACATCATAAATAAGAGTGTTAATTATTAAATCAACAACAGGAGTCACTGTGCACTAGCTCCCCATGTAGGACCTCTGTCCTTAATGAGTTGTACTATGAGAATTAACTGTAAAACTTGTTTTCAAACAGTACTTTATACTTTGTATGTCTGTGTGTGTGCAAATTGTGGAAATCGTTACTTTATAGAGTTGATCTTCTGTGTATAAAGTTAACTAAAAATGAATCTTAATGAAGAATGGGGTGGGAGAGGGAGAAGGAGGCGGGATGGGAACGGGGGCGGGAGGGCGAGTGTGGGGGGAAGAACCACTATATTCCTAAAGCTGTACCTATGAAATTTGTATTCATTAAATAAAAACTTTCCTTAAAATAAAAAAAAAAAGTTTTGCTGTGAAGGGTATGTGAAGTAAGATAATAATTAAAGGGGAAGTGAAGTCAAGAAGGATTATTTTTTTAAGATGGAAGAAACAAAAGCATACTGATATAAGACAATGATTCAGGAGAGAGGAATAAGATGGCATAAGACAAAAAATTACAAGGCACTTAAGCTAATCTTTTACAGTAACTGAGAAAAAGTATCTGGACAGTACTGCAGGTAGTAGGTAGCTCTTTGCCGACTCAGTAATCTCAGTGAAATAGGTGGCAAGGCCTTCAGTTCCAAGTGAAGAGTGGAGAGGAAACAGCCACTACGAGATGAAGCGAAAGAAAACAACTAGGGAGGCGGAGCATGATTGCTATGAAGTATCAAGAGTTCCCTGTTTTTTAAATGATTATTTATTTTCATCTATTTGAAAGCTGGAGATAGAGACAAGGATAGAGACAAGGATAGAGAGATCTTCCATCTGCTTGTTCACTCCCCAAATGCCTGCAACAGGCCAGGCCAAAGCCAAGAGCCCAGCATGCCATCTCGGTCTCACATAGCAGTGGCAGACGTTCAAGCACTTGGAACCATCATTCACTGCCTCTCAGAATGCATGAGCAGGAAGGTGGACTGAAAGCAGAGCAGCAAGGTCTTAAAAGAGCACTCCAATATGGCATGCAGGAATCCCATACAGCAGCTCAACCTGCTGTGCTCCAAAACCTATTCCATATTCAGCAGTTTAATTCATGTTCAGCAGCATGGTTTCACAGGCATGGAATAGGCACTAATGATGAAGTTTAGCCAAGCAAGGTTGCTGAAGTGTGACAAAGAAGGTGAAGATGTGATGGCTTATGACGGAACCCATATCTCCTACCTCCGAAACTCTAAATCCTCACACTAAGCTCTGTCAAACTCATAGCTATCAGACAAAATTCCACATCCTGGACCTTTTCTCCAAAGCGTTCAACTTCCTTTCCTTCTCATTCAAATAGAAACAGCTCTCCTCCGCGGAGGTCTTCTCCTCTGCAGCCCTTTTACATGACTTTCTCTCATCCACATTCCTGAAACATGAGGCACGGTGAGTGCCCTTCTTATTCCTCATTGCTACTTCCAGACCATTGTCCCTTTGTTCTTTCCAAAACTCCCCTCTGAGTCACATATCATCAGGCTCTACCACCCACTCACTACCTTTCCTTATTGCAGTCATTTATGGCTCTCTGAGGCCACTCCTTTCCATTCTTTCATGAATTTGGCTTTTGGCTCACTGTCACTCCAACATTCTTTGTGTCATCATTTTTTTTTTTTAAACTGACTTCAACATTCAAACAAATAACCTAACTGATATCCTGCCTTTTGGTTTGGACCTTTCCTCCACAACAATAATAATCTTTTTTTTTTTTTTTTTTGACAGGCAGAGTTAGTGAGAGAGAGACAGGGAGAAAGGTCTTCCTTTTTCCATTGGTTCACCCTCCAAGTGGCCTCCTTGGCCAGCACGTTGCTGCTGTGCTTCCTCCTGGTCTCCCATGCGGAGGATTAGCCTATTGAGCCGCGGCGCTGGCCAATAATCTTGTTCTCTACTTTGTTCTCACTTTCCTCTATCATCACACCCTAAGCCTCTACAAAACGTAAGAGTACTATTTAATAACAACTCATCTGGAAGAGCATTATTTACCCAAAAAAAAAAAAAGTTGTTTACTGATGAGTTTGTAGCAAGGCAATCATTCTACCAGTGACAGGGCCCAGGCAATGGTCATGCATCAGGCTTAAGACCACCCTCTGCAGAAATTCATGTTACCATCATCAACAGGTAACAGACAGCAGGGAAAGACAACTAAAAGGCATGCTTCGCCTTTGCAGCTTTTATCCTGAGTTTGTCTTCCTTAGAGGTGTGTGTGTGAGAGAGAGGAGGAGTGACAGGGTTGGGACAGAGGTAAAGGAATGCTGTTATGTTGGCCCTTCTTGTGTCAAGCTCTCAAGAAAAGATTAATATTATCATACCACCTTTTTCTTTTTCTTTTTTTTTTTTGACAGGCAGAGTTAGACAGTGAGAGAGAGACAGGGAGAAAGGTCTTCCTTCCTTTGGTTTACCCCTCAAATGGCCGCTACGGCCAGCATGCTGCACCGATCAGAAGCCAGGAGCCAGGTGCTTCCTCCTGGTCTCCTATGCGGGTGCAGGTCCCAAGCACTTGGGCCATCCTCCACTGCCTTCCCGGGCCACAGCAGAGAGCTGGACTGGGAGAGAAGCAACCGGGACAGAACCAGCGCCCCAACCGGGACTAGAACCCAGAGTACCGGCGCCGCAGGTGGGAGATTAGCCTAGTGAACCACAGTGCCGGCCTATACCACCATTTTCAAAATATACTCATGTGTCACTTAACAGGGCTATGTTCTGAGAAATGTGTCATTAAGCAGTTTTGGCATTTTGTGATCATAAAGTTGACTTACACAAACCTAAATGGCTCAGTCCACCTCATAACGAGGCTATAATGTCTAGCCTATTGCTCTTAGGCTGTAAACCTGTACAGAATGTTTCTATAGTGAATAGTGTAGGCATCTGTAATACAATGGTGAGTATCTGTGTGTCTAAACATAGAAAAGCTATATGGCATAAAAGATAAAAAGAGCTCTACATGTATAAGAAACTTAATCACATACAAAATATTTTCTTTTGTTATATAGCCTTACTCCATAAGCTTTTCTCTATTTTAAATTTTAGTTTAATTTTTAAACTTTATTGTTAAAAATTTAGACATGAACACCCACATAAATCTAGGCCCACACAGGATCAGGATCATCAATATTTCTGTCTGCTACCTCCACATCCTGTCCCACTGGAAGGGCCTCAAGGGCAGAAACACACACAGATGTCACCTCCTATGACAATCCCTTTTTCTAAATACTTCCGTAAGGAGTGAGCCGAGGCTGTTTTTATTTTTTAAGACTTATTTATTTATATGAAAGGTAGACTTAAAGATAGAGGGAGAGAGCGAGTGAAAAAGATCTTCCATCAGCTGGTTCACTCCCCAAATGGCTGCAACAGCCAGGGTTGGGCCAGGCCAAAGCCAGGAGCCAGGAACTTCATCTGGGTCTTCCACATGGATGCAGGGTTCCAAGTACCTGGGTCATCTTCCATTGCTTTCCCAGGCACATTAACAGAGAACTGGAAGTGGAGCAGCTGGGACACGAACCAGTGCCCTCATGGGATACTGGTGTTGCAGGAGGTGGCTTTACCTACTACTCCACAATGCTGGGTGAGGTTCTTCTTGAGAAGGTATCATTCTAAAAAAGCATGTCCATGGTCATGTGCTTGGTTTATTTTTGTTCATAACATATTTGCCTTTTTTTTTCCCCAAGATTTATTTATTATTTGAAACTCCGAGTTACAAAAAGGGTGAGGCAGAGGCAGAGAAAGAAGTCTTCCATCTGCTGTTTCACTCCCCAAATGGCCACAATGGCCAGGGCTGGGCCAAGCCAAAGCCAGGAGCCAAGAGCTTCATCCAGGTCTCCCATGTGGTACCGGGGCTCAAGCACTTGGTCCATCTTCCACTGCTTTCCCAGGCACATTAGCAGGGAGCTGGATGGGAAGTGGAGCAGCCAGGACTTGAACTGGTCACCATAAGGGATGCCAGCACTGTAGGCAACAGGTTTACCTGCTATGCCATAGCGCCAGCCCCTAGATTTGCTTCTAAGCAGATAATGTACCCTGAACATTCTTTTAATAAAGATCTTTGTTTGGAAGGGTCAGCCTTTCCAACTTGTTGAGGCTGCAAAAGATTCTGCTAAATTTTTTTTAAAGATTATTTATTTGAAAGGCACAGTCACAGAGAGAGGGAGACCAACAGACACAAATATATAGAGGTCTTCCATCTGCTGGTTCACTCCCCAAATGGCTGCAACAGCCAGGCCTGGGCCAGGCTGAAGCCAGGAGCTTCATCTGGGTCTCCCACATGGGTCACAGAGGCCCAAGCATTTGGGCCATCTTCCACTGCTTTCCCAGCGCATCAGCAGGGAGCTGGATCGAGGTGGAACATCCGGGACTCAAAGCAGCACCTACATAGATGCCAGCTGCAGGCAGCGGGTTTACTTGCTACACCACTGCTAAATTCTTTACTGCGATTTTCCTGGAGTTCTTTTTCTTCTCCTGCAGCTTTCTTTTTCTTTTCTTTTCTTTTTTTTTTTTTTTTTTTTTTGACAGGCAGAGTGGACAGTGAGAGAGAGAGACAGAGAGAAAGGTCTTCCTTTTGCCGTTGGTTCACCCTCCAATGGCCGCCGCGGCCGGCGCGCTGCGGCCGGCGCACCGCGCTGATCCGATGGCAGGAGCCAGGAGCCAGGTGCTTTTCCTGGTCTCCCATGGGGTGCAGGGCCCAAGCACTTGGGCCATCCTCCACTGTACTCCCTGGCCACAGCAGAGAGCTGGCCTGGAAGAGGGGCAACCGGGACAGAATCCGGCGCCCCGACCGGGACTAGAACCCGGTGTGCCGGCGCCGCAAGGCGGAGGATTAGCCTAGTGAGCCGCGGCGCCGGCCAGCTTTCTTTTTCTTTTGCCACTTCTTCAGCTGTGTGTTCACTAGGTGATCGTTTTCTGGCCCTACTGTACTGTTATGAGCCATCATTAGTCCACTGTGGTCTCAAACAATGGTTTGTGTGGTATGACTACACTTATATCTGGGAGGACTGTGCTGAGCATTTAAACGAACCATCGATGTTACTGTGACAGCCATTTTCCTTATGAGGAAAGTGAGGCTGGCAGAAGCTAAAGAACGTGTTCATATTAAACAGAAAGTAGAACTGGGGAGCACTGTGGCATAAGCAGGTTAAGCTGCTGTTTACAAGGAAGACACAGATGGACTTCCCTGGCTCCTGGCTTCAGCCTGGCCCAGAACTGGCTATAAGAGGCCATTTGGGGAGTGAACCAGCTAATGACAGGTTGATCTCTTGGTACCTCTATCTCTCTCTTCCTTCCTCTAATCTCTCTCCTCTCCCTCTCCCCTTTCTGTCACTCCTTCAAATAAATGAATCTTTAAAAAAGAATGGTAATTTCATTCCAATTCTGTCTAATATCAAATCCTTTTTGTACTGCACAATTTTTGTTTTCATAATAAGACCAAGGCAGGGGGTCAGAGTTGTGGTGCAGATAGGCCGTTGCCTGTGATGCTGGCATCCCAGCTGGCCATTGCTTTGAGTCTCGGCCACTCTTCTTTCAATCCAGCTCCTTGCTAATGTGCCTGGGAAACCAGATAGAGATGGCCCAAGTGGTTGGGCCCCTGCTGCCCATGTGGGAGACCTGGATGGAGTTCCTGACTCGTGGCTTCACCCTGGCCAGCATTTGTTGTTGCGGCCATTTGGGCAGTGAACCAGAGGATGAAAGATGTCTCTTTGACTCTCTCTCTTTTTCTGTAACTCTTTCAAATAAATGAATAAATCTTTAAAAAAACTCAAAGGAGGCCGGCGCCGTGGTTCAGTAGGCTAATCTTCCGCCTTGCGGCACCGGCACACTGGGTTCTAGTCCCGGTTGGGGCACCGGATTCTGTCCCAGTTGCCCCTCTTCCAGGCCAGCTCTCTGCTGTGGCCAGGGAGTGCAGTGGAAGATGGCCCAAGTGCTTGGGCCCTGCACCCTATGGGAGACCAGGAGAAGCACTTGGCTCCTGGCTTTGGATCGGCGCGGTGTGCTGGCCGCAGCGCGCCGGCCACGGTGGCCATTGAAGGGTGAACCAACGGCAAAAGGAAGACCTTTCTCTCTGTCTCTCTCTCTCACTGTCCACTCTGCCTGTCAAAAAAACAAAAAAAAACAAAAAAAAAAACAACAACTCAAAGGAGCTGGGGTAGTTAGTATCAGAGTCTCTCCCATAATCTCAGATATTTCAGCTTCTAAGGAAGAAACTGTCTCAAAATCTTAATGGGAGAAAGAAAGGAAGGAATCAGTGGAGGGGAGAGGAGAGGAGAAAACGAGAGGGCAGGGCAGGGCAGGCAAGGATGGAGGGAAGGAAAACACACTGAAAATTCAAGCTGTTATGGTAACCAAGACAGAAAGAACAAAAATACGCATTTTAGTCTCAATTTTGGCTTTTAGAAAGCTTGAAAATTTAGTAAATTAGAAAATGAAATTATTATCTCTAAAATAGCCATATAAAAGAAAATCATAACAGATAAAGTTAAAGGAATAAAATTTAGTTTGAGTCTTTAAAAACCAATGAATGATGTTAAATGCTATCCATCTGAACTTCAGACTCTAAATATATTATCAAACTTTGTAGATATAATTAAGAAATTGAGCTTCTTCAAAAATAAAATTGACTGAGACATAATGAAAAGATATTCAGAACTGGCATCATATCCAGAAATATAATTATATATAAAATAAGTCATGAGGCCAAGAATAATGCTTAATATAAAAACAAAAAGATAAGTGACCTGTGAGATTAAATCAACAGGAGGGAAATGGAAAATGCAGAAGGCTCTAAATGTCGAAGAATGCAAATATCAAGGCAAGGAAAAACAATTTAAAGAAACTTAACAGAAGAGTAAAACATGAAATTCGATTTGGAGAAAACACATGAATCCAAAAACAGACTCAGTGCAGAGTCACGGAACAGGAGAAACTTAGAATTAATTTTCATTTATTTACAAAGTATTCATTAAGCATCTATAATACTATTATAGTTTGTCAGGAAGGAGGATGATGGGATTCAGGTGGTACTGTGATAGTGTAGGCAAGCAGAAGCAAATGAGCTAGAAAGCCACTACAATATATTCATCTTTTTTTTTTTTTTTTTTTTGACAGGCAGAGTGGACAGTGAGAGAGAGAGAGAGAAAGAAAGGTCTTCCTTTTGCTGTTGGCTCACACTCCAATGGCTGCTGCGGCCGACGTGCTGCGGCCGGTGCACCGCGCTGATCCGAGCCAGGAGCCAGGTGCTTCTCCTGGTCTCCCATGGGGTGCAGGGCCCAAGCACTTGGGCCATCTTCCACTGCACTCCCGGGCCACAGCAGAGAGCTGGACAGGAAGAGGAGCGACTGGGACAGAATCCGGCACCCTGACCGGGACTAGAACCTGGTGTGCCGGCATCACAGGTGGAGGATTAGCCGATTGAGCTGCAGCGCCAGCCAATATACTCATCTTCATACCCCATCATGTAGCCAGCATACAGTAAAGGACAGAAGTTCAATAACATTTTCTTAATGTACCAACGTTCAGATACTGTGAAGCATCCCCAAATTCAACTGAGATGGGGGAGGGGATAAAAGCCCAATGGAAGTACCTTCAGATCTTACTGGTGTGATTCAACAGACCCCACTGCTTTGCTCCTACCCTGGATACAGTTTTGGTATCTTATTTCTTGGCCTCACCGATGCCATCTATTTGACCAACCGTGACCATATCTTTGATGAGTTCTTACCACAAGGAAGATTTAATTTTTGCACTGAGTTTGCCCACTGGAAGAGCACATGAAGTACTCATCTGTGTACAAGACAGGTAATTTCAGGCAGAAAGTCGTGGCCCTGTGGGCTGAAGTAGTACCAACCGAGCAAACCACCCACAGGCGTCTGAATCATCACCTTTAGTGGAGGTCTGTGGCCAGCAGGAAATTTTTCATTCACGATAGGGCTGTGTGCATTAGGGACGGGTTAGAGTTGGGGAAGATGACACAGAATTAGGTAGGAAAGTAGAGCTGAGAGCAAGATTCAAGTTCACGAAGCCAAAGGGGAGACGTACTAGCAGTACAAATCAACATGCCAGAGGGGTGTGAAGGTTGAGCTTAGAGTCAGGAGGAAGGTCACTAATAAACAGAGTCATCTGCTGTAAGAGGATAAGTAAAGTTGTTGGTGATTTTGTTTTTATTTGCAGGTCATATGCGTGGTAGGTCAGGCAGAGGTGAAAGGTCAGAAGAGCCACCCAGCCTGCCTCACCAACCTTTGACGTTCACTCAGCCTTAAGTGCCCTGAGAGGTGGGATGAGAACCCTGAGATACTCCCAAACTTCTTCATTCAGCTGACATTCCTCTCGTGGGACTGGAGGAATCCCATGTTCTGCAGATGAGACCCAACAACGGCTTCTCTATTGTTACCTGCCATACAGACAACCAGAACACCCATCAAATGCATAGCCAGAAGACCTTATTGGGTAATGAGCTATTTTAAAGGTGTTTTGAAGCCCATAAAAGTGCAAGGGCCGGCCGGCGCCGTGGCTCAATAGGCTAATCCTTCGCCTGCGGTGCCGGCACACCAGGTTCTAGTCCCAGTCGGGGCGCCGGATTCTGTCCCGGTTGCCCCTCTTCCAGGCCAGCTCTCTGCTGTGGCCCGGGAGTGCAGTGGAGGATGGCCCAAGTCCCTGGGCTCTGCACCTGCATGGGAAGCACCTGGCTCCTGGGTTTGGATCAGTGCGGTGCGCTGGCCGCAGCGGCCATTGGGGGGTGAACCAACAGCAAAAGGAAGACCTTTCTCTCTGTCTCTCTCTCTCTGTCACTGTCCACTCTGCCTGTCAAAAAATTAAAAAAAAAAAAAAAAAGTGCAAGGGCCACTTGCTGTATCTGAACGCCACACCCAGGATATAAACTCACTCAGTGAGGCCTGTGAACACTATCTTCAAAATATCTCTCAACTCTGACTACTGCTCTTCACTTCTGCTGCTACAATCCTAACCCAAACCATTATGCTATCTCACATGCACTACTGTCATGCTTCCTAACTGGTCTCCCTTTTTCCACTCTTGCTTCCCCATACTCCACTAATTCTCCAAACAACACATTTAGAATGATAAATCAGAGTTCATTGACTGCCTATTTAAAATGATCCAATGGTTACTCACTGCATTTTGAACAAAGTCTAAATGCCTCTACCATGGCTCTGGTTTGCCAACTACCTCCTGGATTTCATCTCATGCTGTACTATTGTTCTCTGGCCTTTTCTCAAGTTCCTCTAACAGCCTTCCACCCTATCTTGATCATGGCCTCATCTCATTGCCCTCTATCCCTCCGTTCAGTTTACTGTCTTTACTGTACTTATTCTCTAGATTTATTGTTTACACAGGCACAATCTTTATTCCTGCAACAGAATGACTGTTCTACAAGGGAAGACTCCTGTTTGCCTTGTTCCCCACTGTCTCCCAACATCAGAACAGTGCCTCGTTTGTGTAAGGCACTCGATGAAAGAAGGGAAGGAGGAAAGGAAGGTGGCAGTTTGCTAATGTACCACCATTTCTGTTTTCATAGCCAAGAATCAGACTAAGAAAAACTTCACTTTTTGTAGTTAATTTAAGGAGGGACTGACTTAAGCCTCTGAGGATAAAGGGGCCTTTCTGATTAACCATTCATTTTGACTTTGCATTTTACCTGGTGAAAAGGTTTAGCATATACTTTGAACCAAGGCCTTGTACTCCTGGCCCCCAAGCTATAAGCTCTATAGTACTCAGAGGCGAGGTACAGATGACAATCCACTGGATTGCAATTCCCAGTACTACAACCCAACACACAAATTGTTGCAAAAAGACTGCCAACAAGAGGTTCAATTCCACATCTACTTTAGCTAGCAAAGTTATTCCGTAAAAGTCTACTTATCAAATAGTCCTCTGGTTCATCCATTAGGAGAAACCTGCCTCTCCCCGAGTCACTGTGATCTCTAAATCTAGAGAGTGCTAAGGTTTAGTTATGTTTTGGCTCCTAAAGGCTCATGTCCCCAGCATAACAGTGCTGTGAAGTGCTTGGGCTGTTATGAATAGTGGGGGTTGCCAGTCTCATAAACAGATCAGAGAAGTTCCCATGAACCTGGGTTAGTTATTCTGACAGCAGGTTGCTCTAAAGCAAGACTGGAACCTCTTCTTGCACACACTCTTGCCATGTGATACCACCCACCATGAGGCCCCTCCCGGAACCCAAGGAGATGTCGCAGTACCATGCTCCTGAACTCCAGAACTGTGAGTTAAAAATAAAGTTCTTTTCTTAATAATTTACCCAGCCTTAGATATTTTATTTTGGCAACAGAAAAAAGTCCACGATGGATAGCCTATGTCCAAGTCCCCAGAGAAAGCATTTTTAGATAGGCATTCAGTTACTCAAGCATCTCAGAACATTTTATTAACCAGGTGTTAGACCTTTAGGAGAAGTGACACGTCCATACTGAAGACAAAGATCCTCAAGAGCTTCTACAGTTAGCACTGTCACTTAGTAAACCTACACCTGGTGGGGTTCCTCCTTGTGCTATGCAAGAAGGGTTTAAGATAACCTAAACCCCACCACATGAGAGCAGGGTGGGAGGACCAAGACGTTTGGATGTCAGTGATTACCAAACTACTTGAGCTGAGTGAAACTTAATGGAGAGTCCCCAGTCTGGTTTGTCATCGGCCTAAACAGATTTTTAAAATTTATATTTTCATGGGCGCCAGTTCTAGTCCCGGTTGCTCCTCTTCCAGTCCAGCTCTCTGCTGTGGCCTGGGATAGCAGTGGAGAATGGTTCAGGTGCTTGGGCCCCTGCATCCACATGGGAGACTTGGAGGAAACTCCTGGCTCCTGGCTTCAGATAGGTGCAGTTCAGGCCATTGTGGCCATTTGGAGAGTGAACCAACGGAGGGAAGACCTTTCTCTCTGTCTCTCTCTCTCTGTAACTCTACCTGTCAAATAAATAAATAAAATCTTTAAAAAAATTATATTTTCATTTTATCTGAAAGGCAAAGACACACAACAGAGACAGAGAGAAATCTTCCATCCACTGGTTCACTCCCCACGTGCCTGCAACAGCCAGGGCTGGGCCAGGTCAAAACCAGGAGCCTGGAACTCTATCTGCATCTCCTATGTGGTTGGCAGGGACTCAGGTACTTGAGCCATCATCTGCTGCCTCCCAGGACACTCATTAGCCAGAAACTGAATCAGAAGAAAAGGAGCTGGGACCAAGCACTCTAACAGTGGGTATGGGCATCCCGAGCAGCATCTTAACTGCTGTGCTAAATGCCCACCCGCATTGAAACAAACATTTATTACAATGGTGGCTGTCTAGTAAATGGAAACAGACTTTGGCCCAGGGCATGTTGCCTTGACAGATATCTTAGTAGAGGTGTCTAATGGAAATGTTTGTTTATAGACCTAAGGTTTTAGTCATTTGTTTCATTTCCTAAGGCCCTTGTTACTGTTGGGTGGGAATCATCTATAAAGATTATTAAAACAACAAGGCTGCCTAGGTCTGAAGACTGAACAGTGGTTCATGTGATGAACTGACTCAATCTTCTTTTCCAACTCTATCCTTACCATCTACCCTCCCCAGTCCCAGAGGCGTGTGTCTGCATTTTATACTTCCTCTCTCATCTCTTCCCGCCCCCAAGGTTTGAGTCAACAATTAATTCCTTTTCAAACACATCTTTTCTCTTTACACACTGAATATAGGATTTCATTCATTTCTTCCCTATTTGGACTCCCACCATGTCTATAGGCTGCAAGGGGCAATTCTGTATCATATGCTTTCCAATCCCTAGACAAATGTGGTTAGGATACTGACTCAAGGCAGGCCAATATGCATTCTCTCCTAAGAACTTGGAACTGACTTTCTAAAACACTGTCAGTTAGCTGAGAGCTCCGGACCTTAAAGGTCTTATAGATTTTCATGGCTGAGGCCACATTTTCAGGCATCCATGATAAACAACATGGCAGGAGACGCTGGTGTTAAGACATTTGGATGTCTTTTCTTAACACAGAAAGAGAGATAATACAGAGAAAGAGAGATAGAAGTTTGTTCATTTTTTATCACAGCTGGCTATACTTATCAAAACTGGAATGAACTGATGTGCTCCCTGTGCATTTTTACTGTAAACAACCTTTTCACTTACATGTCTTTAAGTGGATTTTTACTCATTAAACCAATCAGTTTCAATGACATGCTTATATACATCTTCATCGACATTGTCTTTCCATTGATTTTTCTTTCAGTTCTTGTGTTCATAATATACTACCTCTTCCCCTCTCTCTTCGTGTCTTTCTTCATTTCACCTGTGGCTAAAAAACCCTTACCATATGTAATGGATACTCCATGGTTTTTAGCTGCCTAGAATCTTTTGAATACTCTAATCTTGGATCATACCATTGTCAGGATGAACAATACATATGCCCATCTGCCCACTCTCAAGACCAAAGCAGCAACATGGATTGAAAGGGGAGAGCTCATGGCCCTTCTGAAAATGAGCAGCAATGATGTGCTCTTCTATTAGAGGGACCTATCATATGACACATCCCTGTTCCCACACTCTGAACAATGGTATATATCTTTTCCCAGGTGGCCATTCTGAATCCACATGAATTCTAACATTTCAGTGATCATGCCTATGGTGCAGATCAATGTTTCCTAACTGGTTTTGACTAGTGAGTCTTTTTAAAAGCAATATTTTGAGAGCAGAGTGAGATGGCAGCTGAAAAAAAAAATGCTCCAGTGATCACCTCCCACAGACACCAATGTGCACCAAGCCACCTTCACAGGAGCTAAGGAAGCCAGGTGAGAGGCCACAGTGCCTGTTTTTAGAATAAGAAGAAAAGATGCACTGAAGAAGGCAGGAAGAAATAGTCAACCATGTCTCCCTAATGGTCACCTCTTCCCCAGCTTGCAGAAACACCCCAGGCCTCTCAAATAGGGAAGACAGAGGAAATTAAGTCCACATATCAGACTTGAAAACCAGCACCAGGCTTGCCAGAATAAAATCTAGTGATGGAAAGGGCTCCATGACTCCTATCCCCATGCCAGTACCCACAGACTGGGTCCCTGGACTTTCCTTAGGTGGCTAAGGGACTGCTTCCATTACCTCCCCCCACCCCCAAACACACACACACACCAACCTTCAGCAGACAGCAGAGCAAGACTTCAACCACTGGGGGATAGGGCAGGAAAGTGAGCACAGTATTTTGCCTTACAATTCGGTGCCAGGCAAAACTGGTGAAAATCAGCACCAGATGAAGCTCAAAGACCTCTGTTCCCAGGCTAGTGCTCACAGCATCAGGCAGAAACCTGCACCCTGCTGGGATGAATTCATTTTGGCCTGTATCACTGCCAGCCTCCCACGGGCATGGGAAGCACCACCAAAACTGGTCCAGGGACTGTGAAACATAGGAGCAACCCAGCTTAAAGGCAGTCTGGGGAGCCAGTGGACTGCCTACTCCACCCCTCCTCAACCTTGGGCAGAAAGCAACAAGAGTTCAATGGTAGAAGAGCAGGGCAGGAAAGTGAGCTCAGGACTTTACCCTGGAGGAGTCAGGTATGAAAGTGCGCACAGGACTGCGTCTTGGAACTCAGTGTGCTGGGCAGTAAAATCCAACACTGGGTAGGTTCTAACAGTCCCTGAGGAGAGAGTCTCTGGACCTGCTTTAGCACCAAGTAGGGATCTGCAGCTCCAGTCGTTTGGGCTTATATCCCATCCAGCATTTCCTGTTGCCAGATGCAGCAGCCTTGGGTTCCAAGTGTATCTTAGCAGAAGACAGCTCACAGCAGCGCAGGTTTTAGTCCTACTTCCATACTGCAATGGTCTTGGTGGGCTGTGGGCTCTAAGTGTGATCTAACATTACAATGCTGGTAGCCACGGTACTGCCCAACCCATTCCTCTTCCAACCTCAGGCAGCACAACACAGAAAGAGTAATTGCTAACTCAGGGGAAGAAAAGGTACATGGATTCCTACACATCAAACAGAAACCTAGGGCTGATTTCCAAACAGTGAGACCCAGAGCCAGGGACAACCCTGTGGTACCTGATCATAGGCCAATGACATGACCAAGGCATCTGGACCTACCCCAGCCCACGAAGAGGCTTGCAGGGCTGGACCACTCCTTTTTAAGACACCTCTTCAGTCTACGAACATATCAATTGCAGATCTGGGACAAACCCGGGTTTGGAGGGCCCATTAGTGCTGAAGCAGTGATAACAAAACAACAGAAGGCTTGCAGCACACCTGGATTTAGAGTGCCATCCAGAGCTGAAACAGCAGACATGTACACAGGCCCAGACAAAATATGCCAACTACTTAGAATTTCTCAGACAGCCACAAACAAGCCAGATTATTTACACTGTAAAAAAAAAAATACTCAAAAGTTCAATGTAGAGATGACATTGTATGCCAACAAGCATCAAGAACTTTAAGGGAACTACATCTAACCTAACAAACAAAACAAGGTACCAGAAACCAGACAGACAGTACTGACATCTGTAAATTCTTGGCTGATGAGCTTAAAATTGCTGTTTTAAGGAAACAGAACAAGCTTCAATGAGACAGAATAATGATTCAGTATCTTAACAGAGACATGAAAGTAATTTTTAAAAATCAAACAAATCAAACTGAGAGGTACACTAGGTGAAATTTAAAATGTGATAAAGAAGGCTTTAAATAGTAAAATATATCAAATTGAAGAATTAGTAAATTTGAAGACAGGTTATTTAAAAATACAGTCAGGGGCCGGCGGTTCAAGTCCCAGATGCTCCACTTCTGATCTGGTTCCCTGCTAATGTGCCTGGGAAGGCAGCAAAAGATGGCCCAAGTGTTTGGGCCCCTGCACCCATGTGGGAGAACCGGAAGAAGCTATTAGCTCCTGGCTTTGGTCTGGCCCAGACCTGGCTGTTGTGGCCATTTGAGGAATGAATCAGCAGATGGAAGAACTCACTCTCTCTAACTGTGCCTCTCAAATAAATAAATCTCTAAAAATAACACACAGTCAGAGGGGAAATCCAGAGGAATGGAGAAAGCTTATGAGAACTTTAGGACACTACTAAAAGAGCAAATATTCAAATTACTGGAGTTCGAGAGAGGCTTGAAAGCCAAAGAGATAGAAGGCATATTCAAAAAAATAAGAGAAAACTTCCCAAACCTACTGAAAGGTAGAACTACCCAGGAACAGTAGGGTCAAAGTCAACAGATTCAACTCAACCAATTCTATGCCAAGACATATTCCAAATAAAACTCCCCAAGATTAAAGATAAAGAGAAGATGTCAGAATAAAGAAACAAATAGTACGTAAGGGTGCTACATTTACCTGACTGCAAACTTCTCTGCAGGAGACTTACAGGCCAGAATACTGTAGAATGACACTTTCACAGCACTGAAGGAAAAAAATACAGTCCTTCTAACCAAGAATACTGTACCGAGCAAAGCTATCCTTTAGATACGAAGGAGCCCTAAAAATTTATCAATATCAGATCTGTCCCACAAGAAATGCTAGAGAGTTCTTGAAATTGCAAGAAAGAGGCACTGACAAGTAAAAATAAAATATCTATAGAAAATTCACTGGTAAGAGTATCACTACAGACAAATTCAGAATGTTCTAATATTGTAAACATGATACATAACCATCCATAGCTTTAGTATGAAGGCTAAAAAGCAAAAAAAATTAAGATAGTAATATGATAATGTTATATTGGAGATAGGGAGTACAGAAAGATGTAAAATGGGATAACAAAAATTCAAAACATAGGGAGGAATGAAAAGCAAGTGTAGAATTTTCTATTAGTATGTCACTTTGTTTCTTTCCCTAATTTTATAATCAACATTAAGATGCTATCATTTTAAAATAGCTTTTTATAACAAAAAAATTTTTTAACACCTCATGGTAATACAAATCACATATCTAAAATAGACACATCAAAAATAAGAATCAAGGACTCAAAATACACATAAAAACCACTTAATTGCAAAGGAAAATTTTAAGAGAAAGAAAGGAGGAAATAGATCATTATAAAAGTAGACAACAAATATCTAAATGGCAGCAGTAAGCCTATAAATAATTACCTTAAATGTAAATCCATTAAATTCTCCAACTAAACAGACATAGTATCTGGATAAAAAATAAGACCTAACTATATGCTGCTTCTAAAAAAGCTCAGTTCACCTCTAAGAACATGCATAGATTAAAGATTAAAAAATGGAATAAGGTATCCAATGCAAATGTAACCCAAAAGAAAGCAAGAGTAGCCATGTTTACAACAGATAAAATAGATTTTAAATATAAAAAGAGAAGGTAATTATACAGTGATAAAGGGTCACACTCAGCAAGAGGGAATAACAATTGCAAATATAAATGCACTCAACATCAGAGTACTCAAATATATAAAGCAAATATTAATACATCAAGACACACACACACATACACACACACACGAACACAGATTGATTGATTTCAACATAACAACGGTAGAGGGGACTTTAATACTGCACTTTCCACAATGAACAGATCATCCACACAGAAAATCAACACACAAAAGAGTTAAATTGCACTTTAGACCAATTGTACCTAACAGACATCTACAGAACATTCCATCAATAGTTGCATAACAAACACTTTTCTCAATAGCATATGGAACATTCTCCAGGACAGATCACATGGTGGGTCACAAAACAAGTCTCAACAAATTTTAAACACACTGAAATCATATTGAGGATTTTTTCTAATCAAAATGCTAGAGATCAATCAAAACTAGAGATTAGTAACAAGAAAAACTTTGCAAACTATGGAAATTAAACAGTTTACTCACGAATAACCAATGCATCCATAAATAAATTAAAAATTTTGCAGAAATGAAAAATGGAAACACAATATACCAAAACCTATGGCATACAGCTAGCATAATACTATGAATGAAGCTTATCATAATCAATGCCTACATCAAAAAAAAGAAAAAAAATAATCTATTACTGCACCTCAAGGAATTGGAAAAACAAAGACAATTCAATCTGAAAACTGAAAGAGATAAAAATCAAGGCAGAAACAGATAAAAATATCAACAAAAAACTGCTCTCTAATAAGATAAAACTGACAAACCCTTAGCTAGACTTAGCTAGACACACACACACAAAAGGAAATACTCAAAATCAGAGATGAAAAGAGAGATATTACAGTTGACACCACAAAAAAACCAAAGGATTGTTAGATTATTATGAACAGTTATGCACAAAGTTGATAAACTAGATGAAACGGAAAAATCAAAGGGTCCCTATCAAAGAACAGACCAAGACCAGACGACTTCACTGTTGAATTCAAGCAAACATTTAAAAAACTGATACCAATTCTTCTTAAATTATTAAAAAAAAAATAAACAGGAAGGAATTCTCCCATACTCATTCTATGAGACCAGATTTACCATGATACCCAAGCAAGACAGACACAGCAACAAAAAGAGAGCTACAGGCCAAAATCCTAGAAGAACACATATGCCAAAGTCTTCAATAAAATACTAGCAAACTGAATCCAACAGCACATTAAAAAGATCACTCATGATGATCAAGTGAGATTCATTCCATGGATGCCTTTAACTTATACAAATCAATAGATACGACACACTATTTCAACAAAATGAAGGACAAAAAACATGTGACAATCTCAACAGATATAGAAAATCCAACATCATTTCACGATTAAACCAAGAAAATCCGCTACAGAAGAAGGAATGTACCTCAATATAATAAAGGCCATATGCAACAAGCTAATAGCTATCATCTTACTAAATGAGGAAAAGCTGAAGACTTTCTCTCTAAGACCTGGAACAAGACAAGGATGACCACTTCCACTAGTTTAATTCAACGTAATACTGGAAGTCCTAGCCAGGGCAACTAGAGAATGAAATAAGTAAAAATAAGTAAAAAAAAAAAAAGTAAAAATAAGTAAAAAAATAAGTAACACTGTCACTGTACATTTGAGCTTATATATGGAAAATCCCAAAGGCTCCATCAAAATATTAATTAGAATTAATAAAATGAATTCAGTAACATACAAAAATTAGTAGTGCTGCAAAACACCAATACTATATGAAAAAGAAGTCAAGAAAGCAATCCCTCTTCCAACAGCTACAAAAAAAAGGAAAGAAAATATCTATGAATAAATTTAAGCAGTGAAAGATCTCTACAATGAAAAATATCAAACAATGATGAAAGAAACTGAAGATGACACAAAGAAATGGAAAGACATTCTGTGTTTATGGATTGGAAGAATCAATATCAATCAAGTTAAAATGCACATACTACCCAAAATGATTCACAGAGTTGATTCAATCCCTATCAAAATACTGATGACATTTTTTACAGAACTAGGCAAAACATTAATGAAATCAATATGGAATCACGGAGATCCCAAATAGCCAACATGATCTTGAGCAAAAAGAACAAAGCAGGAGGCATTACACTACCAGACTTTAAAATATACTACATAGCTATTATAATTAAAGCAGCATGATAAGAACATAAAGACAGAGAGACCACGGGAACAGACAGAGCCTAGGAGTATACCCATACATCTGTAGCCAAATGATCTTTGACAAAGGCGTGAAGAATACACACTGGGTAAAGGATGTCTCTTCAATAAATGTGCTGGGAAAATTGAATATCCACATGCAGAAGAATGAAACTACATCCCCCTATCACTTACTATGTGCAAACACCAACTCAAAATGGATTAATGTCCTAAATGTAAGACGGGAATCTATGGAACTACCAGAAGAGAATACATACATGTATCAAACACCTAATGGTACTTCTTAAGTATGCACAATTTTTATGTGCCAGCTAAAAGCAAAAAGTTAGGGGCTAGTGGCATTCCCACAACAGAATGCTGGTTCAAGTCTTGGCTGCTCCGTTTCTGATACAGTTCATTGCTTACATGAAAAACACAGGATGATGGCTCAAGGACCTGGGCTCCTGTCACCCATGAATTGAATTCCTGGCTGCTGGGTTCCACCTGGCCCATCTCTGACTGTTGCAGCCATTCAGAGAGTGAACCAGCAAGAAGATTTCTGTTTCTCCCCCTCACTCTGTAGCTCTTTCAAACAAATAAATACATAAAAATGTAAAAATAAAAAATACAACTCGGCCGGCGCCGCGGCTCAATAGGCTAATCCTCCGCCTGCAGCGCCAGCACACTGGGTTCTAATCCCAGTCAGGGTGCCGGATTCTTTCCCGGTCGCTCCTCTTCCTGTCCAGCTCTCTGCTATGGCCTGAGCATGCAGTGGAGGATGGCCCAAGTGCTTGGGCCCTACACCTGCATGGGAGACCAGGAGAAACACCTGGCTCCTGGCTTCAGATCAGCGCGGTGCGCTGGCCGCAGCGCACCAGCTGCAGCAGCCATTGGCAGGGGTGAACCAACAGAAAGAAAAAGGAGGACCTTTCTCTCTGTCTCTCTCTGTCCACTCTGCCTGTCCAAAAAAAAAAAATATATATATATATATATATATACACAACTCTTACTAGGGAGTTTTAAAATAAAAAATTTTTATAACATGATAAACAATTTTAGATAAAAATATTTTATCTTGGATAAGCATATTATTAAGTGCTATAAAGTTCACTCTTTAATACAAATAATATTTAAGGACAAATTTTGACTTCTATCAAACTGCTTTATCATGTATAGAAAATCTTTTTTTTTTTTTTTTTTTGGACAGGCAGAGTGGACAGCGAGAGAGAGAGACAGAGAGAAAGGTCTTCCTTTTCCGTTGGTTCACCCTTCAATGGCCACCCCAGCTGGTGCACTGCGGCCGGTGCACCGCGCTGATCTGAAGCCAGGAGCCAAGTGCTTCTCCTGGTCTCCCATGAGGGTGCAGGGCCCAAGCACTTGGGCCATCCTCCACTACACTCCCGGGCCATAGCAGAGAGCTGGACTGGAAGAGGGACAACCGGGACAGAATCCGGCGCCCCGACAGGGACTAGAACCCGGGGTGCCGTTGCCGCAGGCAGAGGATTAGCCCATTGAGCCATGGCGCCGGCCATGCATAGAAAATCTTAAGTTGCCCAAAAAATTGTCAAAAAATTAACATTTATAACCAAAGGAATTATATTAAAAGATGAACTTAACACCAAATATATACTGAAATGTAGGTTGAAGATTGTGTTATAACATTCAGAATAAGTAAACTGCTTTTTTTGTTTTTTTTTTAAGATTTACTTATTTATTTAAAAGGCAGAGTTACAGAGAGCCAGAGGCAGAGAGAGAGAGAGAGAGAGAGATCTTCCATCCACTGGTTCACTCCCAGATGGCCGCATCTGAAGCCAGGAGACAGGAGCTTTTTCTTGGTCTCCCATGTGGGTGCAGGGGCCCAAGGACTTGGGCCATCTTCCACTACTTTCCCAGGCCATAGCAGAGACCTGGATTGGAAGTGGAGCAGCCAGGACATGAACTGAGGCCCAAATGGGATGCCAGAACTGCCGGCAGTGGCTTTATCCACTATGCTAAAGTGCCAGCCCCTTGGGCCATCTTCTACTGCTTTTCCAGACCACAGCAGGGAACTGGATTGGAAATGGAGCAGCCAGAACTAGAACCAGTGCCCATATGGGACACCAGAACCGCAAGTGGCAGCTTTACTGGCTATACCATAGCACTGGCCCCAATAAACTGCTTTTTAAACCTAGTACTTAGCATTCTTCCATTTTGGGGCTGGTGCTGTGGCATAGCAGGTAAAGCCACTGCCTGTGACACTGGCATCCCCCTTGGGCACCAGTTTGAGTACTAGCTGTTCCACTTCTGATCCAGCTCCCTGCTAATGTGCTAAGGAAAGCAGTGGAAGATGGTCTGGGTACTTGTGCCCTGCACCCACATGGGAAACACAGAGGAAGCTCCTGGATCCTGGCTTTGGTCTGGGTCAGCCCTGGCCATTACAGCCATTTGGGGAGGGAAGCAGTGGATGAAGATCTCTCTCTGTAACTCTGCCTTTCAAATAAATAAAATCAATCTTTTTAAAAAATTCTTCCATTTTGAGCTCATAATGATCAACTGCTTATCTTGATAATTTGAGAGTTTAGATTTAAATGTCAAGGGAGAAGAAATGGTTTCATGCTGCTCTTGGAGAGACTTTCTTTGTAACACATTGTAGATCTTTATTATGCTTAAATGAAGAACTAAATTGGATGGAATCCTGTGGAGTTTCTTTTAAATTTCTTTTTCACATTTTAAAGTGTTTAAATCTTTCTTTTTTAGGACTCTAACTATCTAGAGTATAATCAATTACAATAAACATCCAGCCATGCACTTGTATAGTAAGTTGACAAGGAATGCATTAGAGAAAAACCACTTTCCAATTATTTATTTAAAGATTTTATTTATTTACTTGAGAGGTAGAGTTACAGAGAGAGGGAGAAACAGTAAGAAACGTCTTCCATCTGCTAGTTCACTCCCCAAATGACTGCAATGGCCAGAGCTGTTCTGATCCAGAGCCAGGAGCTTCTTTGGGTCTCCCATGTGGGTACAGGGGCCCAAGGACTTGGGCCATCTTCTAGTCCTTTCCCAGGTCATAGCAGAGAGCTAGATTGCAAGAGGAGCAGCCGGGACTAGAACTAAGGCCCATAGGGACGCCAGTGCTGAAGGTGGAGGCTTAGCCCACTGCACCACAGTGCCCGGCCCCACCTAATTATTTAATACCACACAGAAACTTAAAATTGACAATACATTTTAGAAATGAAAGCATCTTATTTTACCAGGCTCCTGCTATCTTGCATGAAACTGAACAGACTATCTTTACTTGCTATTTGTATTGGGTGAACCAATCTAAAATTCTTTTCTCCAGAGCATGTTTAGAGATAGGAAACAATAAATGTCCATTACCTGCATGCACAAATACATTTGTATGCCTGGTTCATATTCACATCTTTATAATGATTTTTTTTTTTTTGAGAAGCAGAGAAACATGGAGAGAGAGAGAGAGACAGAGACAGACAGAGACAGAAAAAGCTTCTACCCATTATTTAACTCCCCAAATGCCTGCAATGGCTGGGATTGGGCTGTGTCAGAGTTTGGGAGCCAGGAAATCAATCCATGTCTCTCACTGGCAGGAACCCAGGTACTTGGGCCATCATTGATGCACCATAGGTCTCTATTAGCAGGAAGGTGGAGTCAGGACTTGGAGTCATCTAATCCAAGCACTGTGACAGATGACATGGGCTTCTTGCCAGTAGGCCAAACGCCTTGTCCCTGTAATGATGCTTTGAAAACTTTTTATTTTCATATAATTTCAGGTTTTCAGGAAGAGTTGCAAAGATAGTACAGGGATACTTTTCACCCCAGCTTTTTCTTTCTTTCTTTTTTTTTTTTTTAAGATTTATTTTTTTAAAGACAGAGTTAAAGAGAAAGGTAGAGACAGAAATAGAGACAGAGAGAGAGAGAGTCAGAGTCTTCCATCCACTGGTTCACTCCCTAGATGGCTGCAACATCCAAACCTGAGCCTATCCGAGGCCAGGAGCCAGGAGCTTCTTCTGAGTCGCCCTTGTGGGTACAGGGGCCAAGCACTTCAGCCATCCTCTGCTGCTTTCCCAGGTGCGTTAGCAGGGAGCTGGATCAGGAGCAGAACAGCCAGAACTCAAACCAGCGCCCATATGGGATGCTGGTGCTGCAGGCCGGGGCTTTAACCCGCTGCACCACAGCGCTACTCCCTCACCCAGCTTTCTTTAATCATACAGTTTTCTAAATATTAGGCTCATCTTGCTATTTTATAAGAAGTCTAAATTTAAGAATTCTGAAGATGAATGTAACATATACTTCATAAACAGCATCTGGAAACAATTTTGCACAAGTTTTTTTATGTTTTTCAATAATTTATGATATTTTGACATGTGTTGCACACATGTTTCATCTTTTACCAAGAGTCTATTGTGAGTACAAATTAAACCATACTTACAACTAAGAACAATCAAAAGCAGAGTAGTGGTTAAAAACTAGCACAGCAGACAAACAATGATTTGAGGTCATGACCACATTGAACCACTATCTTTTAACAACTCTATATTTACATTACATCATTCAAACCATTGTTTTTAAATAGGAAAAACATTTAAATAATTTATTATTTTCCAAGAAGTAGTTATTAACACAGGAATCATTATTTTCTTCTATGACATTAATTGATTCTAAGACCAATGCATAAGCTCATTCTAAAATCTCATATAAATGAAGAAATGTGCCGGAAGAGACAATGGGGGGATGGTCAACAACAGGGAATGGGAATATTTTTCCCTTGAACTGTGTAGTGGAAAACAAGTGTTCATTATACTGCTATGCTTTATATCTTTTACAAATGTCTTGCAAATATTCAGTTATAGCTACTTAATATTTAATTTAAAAAAAAACAAGGAAGATTGTCTTACCAAGAAAAAAATATAAAGTTGTAATAATTAAAAATATATTAATGGCTCAGAAACAAAGATCAATGGCACTAAATATAGTCCTAAAACCAACTTATACATGAATGTAGTAATCAGAGTTATTACATAGTATTAGCTATTGGAATTCAGTAACATTTGTGTTCCAATATACAGAAGTGGTAAAGGGATGAAGAAGGGAATGCAATCTCCCTTTTAGGAGATTTTGGTCATAATCACCTTTCTGTTCATACACCACTAGCTAAAACTTATTCATATCATACTTAGCTCTAAGGAGGGCAAGTCTTCTGGACTTCAAAATGATCAGTAATTCTGTTAACTGGACAGTCTCCCAATATAAAGAGTCCTATTTCAAAGTTTCTCTTTTCATACTGTTCACACAAATAAAAATTAAAGATTGAAATTAAAAAATATATAGAAATATAAAAAGTATGATTTTATATTTGTATCTTTAAGGCAGAAATGATGTCTATTACAAACTTAGTGAGAAGGGCTGGAAAGAAGTTTGCAGTGGAAATTCTGCAGGAAGGAGGCTGTGCAGCAGCCTGGAAAGTGTGGACACACAGCAGTGAGCGGGGACACCACCCACGACTCCCGCAGCCAGGGGTTGAGGAGATGCCAGGTTCTGACAGCGAGATGACAGCCGACTGTGGCAGCCTGAGCCACTGGTGACGTTGCTTGAGGAAGAAGCTTGCGGGCGACACTGACTTTGAGTCTGGCCTTGGTCCCTAGCAGGGTCAGGGTATCTACCTAATCCAGTGAAGGAAAAGAAAGAACATTTCTCTCTCCCCATCCCCCCACAAGGGTGCCCAGCAACAGGCAGGGAGAAGGTGTCATCTTGACACCAATAGAGGATGTGATGGCTCTCACACACCTGGGATCAGGGGATTTTACCAGAGGGAAAAATCTGCATTCATTACTGACTTTGAGTCTGCTTGGGAGGGTTAGCAGGAGGCTGGACACCCACTTAGGACTGTGAGGTGCCCCCATCCTCTCAACATATCACAGGCTCTAGGGCTCAAACTGCCAAGGTGGAGCACCCACAGGCAGCTGGCTCTGGGAATGTCCTGCTCTCTCCGTGGATGAGGCAGGCTCACGGGGCCGAGAGAGGACCCTCTGCGCCCCGTGACTGTGGGAGCCTTGTACACTATGTGGAAATTCTGTGACTGCACGATAGGGCGTAGGGTGTAGGTGGATCTCCAGGCAATCACTGTGTCTGGCGCCAGAGGCTCGGAGCTCCCTGACCACCTGCGGTAGGTCACTGCAGAAGGTTCTGAGCTCACATTTGGAGCTGCACAGATCTTTTGTGCAGTTCATGCACTTGCATGGGTAGAGGTCGTATCCACTGTGGGCTTGACCATCTTGGAAGAGGGGAGGTGAGGCTGTGACTATGCCAACAGGCATGATCATATCACCACCACCACACCTGCTGACAATAGAGCAGGTCTACCATGCTCAACTTGGGTGTCACCCTGGATTCTCTCCCCACCCTTGAACGCTGACCAGAGCTCCCTGGCTCTACCCAGCACATGCTTCTAGATACTCACTAGACATTCCACTAAGCCACAGAGGCATAGTTCAAATATAAAACCCATCAGAGGAGAAAACCAACAACTGTGTTTCCACAAGTGCCTAAAAATAAACACAGAAATACAAGAAACAAGAACAAGGACAATATGACTCCCCAAAAGGATCACTTCAATATTAGAATGTGAAGATGAAGAGACTGATGAAATGCCTGAAAATTAATTCAAAAGAACAATCATAAAATTACTCAGAAATAGAGAAAAAAATTCATGAGATAAAGAAATCCATACATAATGCAGATGAAAAAATTGCAGAGATTGAAATACTGAAGAGAAATCAAACTGAAATACTAGAAATGAAGAATTCAATATGTCAAATAGAAAATATAGCAGAAAGCCTCAACAATAGACTTGATAATGCAGAAGAAAGACTATCTGAACTAGAAGACAAATCCTTGGAATGTGGAATCCCAGACAAAAAAAAAAAAAGGAAAAATTAGAAAAACTGAAATACTGTTCCAGATTTATAAGAATGGATTAAAAGGCCTATTCAGTGAAATAACAGCAGAAAACTTCTCTAATTTGGAGAAAGAAATGGATGTCCAAGTACAGGAAGCACACAGAACTCCTAATATACATGATGAGAAAAGATCTTTACAACACAATAGAGTCAAACTTTCAACAGTAAAACATAAAGATTCTAAAATGTGCATGAGAGAAACACCAGATTACATTCAAAGGATCACCAGTTAGACTAACAACTGATTTCTTAGCAGAAACCCTACAGCCTAGGAGAGAATACAGAGACATAGTCCAAGTCCTAAAAGAAAAAAAAATTCCAACCTATAATCCAGCAAAGCTCTCCTTTATGAATGAGTGAAATAAGGACCTGCCAAAACAAAAAGAAATTGAAAGAATTTGTCACCATTTGTCTAGCCTTAAATGATTCTTAAGAATGTCGGGGCCGGTGCTGTGGTGCAGCAGGTTAACACCCTGGCCTGAAGCGCCAGCATCCCATATGAGCGCCAGTTCTTGTCCCAGCTGCTCCTCTTCCAATCCAGCTCTCTGCTATGGCCTGGGAAAGCAGTAGAAGATGGCCCAAGTCCTTGGGCCCCTGCACACACGTGGGAGACCCAGAGGAAGCTCCTGGCTTCGGATCGGTGCAGCTCTGGCCATTGTGGCCATCTGGGGAGTGAACCATCGGATGCCTTTCTCTCTCTGTGTAACTCTGACTTTCAAATAAATAAATAAATCTAAAAAAAAAAAAAAAAAAGAATTTGCCAAAAGACTTTAAAAAAAAAAGAATATGCTACACACAGAAACAGAAAACAGTAGTCATCATTATTAAAGAATGTAAAGGCAGAAAATCTCTTAGTAAATGTACAAAGGAAATCCAAAGTAAACAACAGAAATATTTATGAAAAAAATGGTAGAACCAAATCATTACTTATCAATAATAACCTTGAATGTAAATGGCCTAAATTTTCCTATTAAAAGATACAGGCTGGCTGAATGGATTACAAAACAAAATCCATCTATTTGTTTTATAAGAACAATAGCACGGTGGGTGCTGTGGCGTAGCAGGTAAAGCTGCCACCTGCAATGCCAGCATCCCATAAGGGTAACAGTTTGAGTCCTGTCTGTTCCATTTCTGATCCAGCTTTCTGCTATGGCCTGGGAAAGTAGAAGAAGATGGTCCAAGTCCTTGGGTCCCTGCACCCACATGGGAGGCCAAGAAGCTCCAGGCTCCTGCTTTGGATCGGTGCAGCTCTGGCAACTGTAGTCACTGGGGAGTGAATCAGCAGATGGAAGACCTCTCTCTCTGCCTCTGCCTAATAAATAATAAAAAAAATTTTTTAAAAATCTAGATGTCCCTATGAGAAACACACCTCACCAACAAAGATACACACAGACTAAAATTAAAGAATGGAAAAATATATACACAGACTGAAAATGAAAGCATGGAAAAAATATTCCATGCTAACAGAAAGCAAAAAAAGAACAGGTAAAACCATCCTAATACCAGACAAAATAGATTTTAACATAAACTCTGTTAAAAGAGACAAAGAAGAGCAATATGTAATGATTAAGGGATCAATTCAACAAGAAGATGTAACTATAGTACATGTATATACACCCAATGCCAGGGCACCTAGCTATTTGAAACAAATGTTAATGGATCTAAGGGGAAGTACAGAATCTAGGACAATAGTAATGAGAGACTTAAACACCACACTTTCATCAATTGGCAGATCAACTAGTCAGAAAATCAACAAAGAAAACAACAGAGATAATGGATACTATGGAGAAATAAACCTGATATCTACAGAGCATTTCACCAAACAGTTGAAGAATACACTTTTTTTTATTAAAGCTTTTATTTAATGAATGCAAATTTCATAGGTACAACTTTAGGAATATAATGGTTCTTCCTCCCATACCCACCATCCCACCCCCACTCCCATCCTACCTTATACTCCTTCTCCCATCTCATTCTTCATTAAGATTCATTTTCAATTAACTATATCAGAAGACCAACTCTATACTAAGTAAAGATTTCAACAGTTTTCACTTCCCCACACACATACAACGTATGTTTGAGAACAAGTTTTGCAGTTAATTCTCATAGTACAACTCATTAAGGACAGAGGTCCTACATGGGGAGCTAGTGCACAGTGACTCCTGTTGTTGATTTAATAATTAACACTCTTATTTATTATGTCAGTGATCATCCGAGGCTCTCGCCATGAGCTGCCAAGGCTATGGAAGCCTTCTGAGTCCACAAACTCCGTTGGTATTTAGACAGGGCCTTAAGGAAAGTGGAAGTTCTCTCCTCCCTTCAGAGAAAAGTACATCCTTCTTTGATGGCCCCTTCTTTCCACTGGGGTCTCACTCACAGAAATCCTTCATATAGGATATTTTTTTGCCATAGTGTCTTGGCTTTCCATGCCTGAAATGCTCTCATGGGCTTTTTAGCCACAGAAGAATACACATTATTTCATTAGTGCATGGGATTTTCTCTAGGATAGACCATATGCTAAGCCATAAAACAAATCTCAGCAAATTCAAAACAACTGAAATCATATCATTTTCTGGCCACATTGGAATGAAGTTGAAAATTAACAACTCAAGAATCTCTTATTAATATGCAAATACATGGAAACTGAACAACATGTTCCTGAACGAACAGTGGGGTCATAGAAATTAAAAGGGAAACCAAAAAGTTCCTGGAAACAAATGAAGATGACAACACATCAAAAGTTATGAGATACAGCAAAAGCAGTGATAAGAGAGAAGTTTATAGCAATTAGTGCCTATATCAAGAACTATTAATGCATCTCAAGGACCTACAGAAACAACAATTAGTAGAGGAAAGATATAACTAAAATTAAAGAATAAACAAAACTGAGGGGCTGGTGCTGTGGCGCAGTAGGTTAATCCTCCGCCTGCGGTGCCAGCATCCCATATAGGCACTAGTTCTAGTCCCGGCTGCTCCTCTTTCAATCCAGCTCTCTGCTGTGGCCTGGGAGAGCAGAAGATGGCCCAAGTCCTTGGGCCCCTGTACCCACATGGGAGACTGAGAAGAAGCACCTGGCTCCAGGCTTTGGATTGGCATAGCTCCAGCCATTGCAGCCATTTGGGGAGTGAATCAACAGAAGGAAGACCTTTCTCTCTGTCTCTCCCTCTACTGTCTATAACTCTACCTCTCAAATAAATAAATGAAATCTTAAAAAGATAAAACTGAAGCAAAAAAATTATGAAAGATCAATGAAATAAAGAGTTTGTATTTTGAAACAATAAACAAAATTGATATACCAATGGCTCAACTAACTAACAAGAAAAAAGAGGGAGATGATCCAAGTCAATAAAATCAGAGATGAAAAAGGAGATGTAGAAACGGGTACCACAGAAATAAAAAGAGGGATCAGCACTGTGGTGTACTGTATAAAGCCACCACCTGTAGTGTTGGCATCCCATATGGGTGCCGGTTCGAGTACCCGCTGCTCTACTTCCGATCCAGCTCTCTGCTATGACCTGGGAAAGCAGTGGAAGATGGCCCAAGTCTTTGGGCCCCTGCACCCACATGGGAGGCCCAGAAGAAGCTCCAGGCCCCTGGCTTCAGATCGGCACACCTCCAACTGGTGTAGCCAATTGGGGAGTGAACCAGTAGAAGGAAGACCTCTCTCTCTCTCTCTCTCTCACTCTCTCTCGCTGCCTCTCCTTTCTCTGTGCAACTCTGACTTTCAAATAAATAAATAAATCTTCAAAAAAAAAAAAAAAAAAGAAAGGAAGAAGAAAAAGAATCATCAGGAATTACTTCAAGCAGCTATATGCCAACAAATAAGAAAATCTAGAAGAAATGGATAGATTCTTAGATACATACAATCTACCAAATTTGAGTAATGAAGACATAGAAAACCAAAAATCAGACTGATAACCAAGATGCTGACTGAATCAGTAGTAAAGACCATCCAAACAAAGCCCATGACCGGATAGCTTCACTGCTGAATTTAGCAGACTTTTAAAGAACTAATTTCAATTATTCTCAAACTATTCAAAACAACTGAAAGTGAGGGAATCCTCCCAAACTCCTTCTATGAAGCCAGCATCACCTGAATTCCTAAACCAGAAAGATACAATAGAGAAAGAGGACTATACACCAAAATCCCTGGTGAACACAGAGGCAAAAATCCTCAACAAAATACTAGCTAATCAAATCCAACAACACATCAGAAAATCATTCACCTAGACCAAGTGGGATCTATCCCTTATATGCAGGGATGGTTCAACATTCGCAAATCAATCAATGTGATACATCACATTAACAAACTGAAGAACAAAAACCATACAGTTATCTCAATAGATGCAGAGAAATTATTTGATAAAATTCAACATCCTTTCATGATAAAAAACCTTAAGCAAATTGGGTGTATAAGGAACAGTCCTCAGCATAATCAAGGCAATGTATGACAAACTCACAGCCAGCATCCTATTTAATGGGCAAAAGTTGTCAGCATTTCCACAAAGATCCAGAACCACTGGAAAGTGGTGCCCACTTTCACCACTGCCATTCAATATAGTTCTTGAAGTTTCAGCCAGGGCCATTAGGCAAGGAAAAGAAATCAAAGGGATACAAATTGGAAAGCAGGAAGTCAAATTACCCATGTTTGCAGATGACCTGATTCTATATATAGGGGAACCAAGACTCCACTAATAGACTATTGGAAATCATAAGAGAGTTTGGTAAAGTAGCAGGATATAAAATTAACACAAAAATCAATAGCCTTTATATGCACAGATACTACCACGTCTGACAAAGAATTTGTAAGATCAGTCCCATTCACAATAGCTAGAAAAACATTCAATACTTGGAATAAATATATATCTAAGAAGGTGAGAGATCTCCACAATGGAAATTACAAAACACTAAAGAAAGAAATAGAAGACACACATACACACACACACACAAAAAGGAAAAAATCTTCCATGTTCACGGATTCAAAGAATTAATATCATCAAAATGTCCATATTACTGAAAGTAATTTACAGATTCAATGTGATCTAATCAAAATACCAATGACAGTCTGCTCAGATCAAGAAAAAACAATGCTGAAATTCATACGGAAACACGAGAGACCCCAAATAGCTACAGCAATCTTAAACAACAAAAACAAAGCCAAGGCATCACAATACCAGATATCAGGACACACTACAGGGTAGTTATAATCAAAATAGCCTGGTATTGGTACAAAAAGAGAGAAGTAGATCAAAGAACAGAAAAGAAATCCCAGAAATCAATTCATGAATCTATAACCAACTAATCTTTGAAAAGGAGCAAAATTCAATCCCTGGAGAAAGGACAGTCTCCCCAACAAACACAGCATTTGTTGGATCTCCAAATGCAGAAGTATGAAATGAGATTCCTACCTTACACTGTAAACAAAATTCAACTCAAAATGGATCAAGGATCTAAAAATCTACAACCTGATATCATCAAATTATTAGAGGAAAACATCAGGGAAATTCTGCAAGACATCAGCATAGGTAAAAACTTTTTGGAAAAGACCCCACAAGCACTGGCAATAAAAGCAAAAATAGACAAATGGGACTACATTAATCTAAGAAGGTTTTGTACTGAAAAGGAAACACTCAAAAAAGTGAAGAGGCAAGTGAGAGAATAGGAGAAAATTTTTGCAAAGAATGCAACTGATAAAAGATTAATATCCAGAATCTATAAAGAGCTCACAAAACTCAACAACAAAACAAACACTCCAGTTAAGAAATGGGTAGGGGCTGGTGCCATGGTGCAGTGGGTTAAGCCACAGCCTATAGTGCCGGCATCCCATATGTGTGCTGGTTCATGTCCTGGCTGCTCCACTTCTGATCCAGCTCCCTGCTAATGTGCGTGGGAAAGCAGTAAAAGATGTCCCAAGTCTTTGGGCTCCTGCACCCATGTTGAAGACCTAGAAGAAGTCCTGGCTCCTGGCTTTGGCCTGGCACAGCCCTGGCTGATGAAGCCATTCTATGGAGTGAATCAGCCAATGGAAGACTGCTGTCTCCTTTGCTCTCTCACTCTTGCTCTAGCTCTTGCTCTTGCTCTGTAACTCTACCTTTCAAATAAATAAATAAATAAATCTTTTTAAAAAAGAAGAAATGGGCAAAGGACTTGAACAGGCATTTTTCAAAAGAGGAAATTCATATGGCCAACAGACACATGAAAAAATGCTCCGGATCACTAGCAAATAAATGAGAAATTCAAATAAAAACCACAATGAGGTTTCATCTCATCCCCGTTAGAATAATTCTCACACAAAAATCAAAAAACAATAAGAAGTTGGTAAGCATGTGGGGAAAAATGCATCCTAATACACTGCTGGTGGGAATGTAAAGTAGTATCGCCATTACAGAAGACAGTATGGAGAGTCTTCAGAGATCTGAAAATAGATCTACCATATGACCTTGCCATTCTACTCCTGGGAATTTACCCAAAAAGAAATGAAATCAGCATATGAAAGAGTTGTCTGTACTCTCATGATAATTGCAATTCAATTCACAATAGCTAAGATATAGAATCAATCCAGATGTTCATCAACTTGTGACTGGATGAAGAAAATGTGGTATACATACACTACAAAATAGTACTCAGCCATATAAAATGAAATGCTGTCTTTTGCAAGAAAATTGATGCAACTGGAAACCATTATACTTAGCGAGATATGACAGTCCCAAAAAGATAAATATTGGAGCCAGCACTGTGGCATAGTAGGCTAACCCTCAGCCTGCAGTGTCGGCATCTCATATGAGTACGTTCGTGTCCTGGCTGCTCCTCTTCCAATCAAGCTCTCTGCTTATTGTCTGAGAAAGCAGTTAAAGATGTGCTTGGGCCCCTGTAGCCATGTGGGAGACCTAGAAGAAGCTCCTGGCTTCGGATCTGCCTGGCTTCTGGCCGTTGCGGCCATTTGGGGGGCAATCCAGTTGATGGAAGACTTTTTCTGTCTCTCCCTCTTTCTGACTGTTAACTCTACCTCTCAAATAAAAAATAGTTTTAAAAAATAAAGTAAGAGAAAGACAAGTATCAGGTTTTCCCTGATCTGTGGTAACTAACAGAAAACAAAAAAGTACAGTGTATATGAGCAAAATTGACATTTTGAGATTTGATTATTGTTTATAGCCCTTGTATCTACTGTTGAGGAACAGTGTTTTGCTGAATTCTTTCTTTACTTAGTGGAGGGCTAGCTTCTGATTATAAAATAAACTGCAAGTATGTCATTGTTTAAATAAAGAGTAAGAAAGAAAGGAAGAGGGAGAGCGGGAATGTGGGTGGGAGGGAGGATAGAGTGGGAAGTATCACTATGTTCCTAAATCTGTATATATAAAATACATGAAATTTGCTCACATTATATAAATAAAAAGTTATAAATGAAAGTTAATGAAAAAATAGTCCATAAAATCAAAAACCATAAAAGCAAAGGTAAATTTGAAACAAAATTGAAAACTATTATTTAACAAAAGATGCCAAAACAAAGGGAGAAGACTCCAACAGACTGGAGGAAAACATTCCATTTTTATAATAAAGAATGAGTATCTAGAATATATATAAGAAAAATATAAACACTTTATACTGCATATAATAAAAGAACCAAATATAGGAGTGCTTAAATAAGGTGAAAGTTAAATTTCTCTCTCAAGCAAATGAAGGCGGAGGCTGGCGTGGCAGCTCCACTAAATGCTGGCAGGTCCACGCTTTCTAGCTCAGTGATCTATCTAGGATGACCTTACATCTGAGTTCCAATACACAGGGCAGGTGCCAGGAAGGATAAGGTAGTCTCTGCTCCCGCCTTCAAGGAGATTCCAGAGTCGTGCCAATCCTTCCACTCATATGCCATTATAACCCAGCTCCAAGGAGGTCAATGGGCCTAGCTAAAAGCCAGGACTCCTCTTATTAAAGACAGAGGAAGAATGGATCTTAGAAGGTAACCAGCACTCTGCTAAGTAACCCAGAAGAGTGTAAAGGAAATACAAATAACCAAAAAGTTTAGAAAAGATATTCACCCACAATGTTCATGCATAGCAGGGTGACTATAATTATTAATAACAGGTTGAATGTTTCATATAGTTAGAAGGGAGGATTTTGAACGTTCTCAAAGGAAGAAATGATAAATGTTTGAGGTGACAGATAATGTTAATTACTCAAATTTGATCACTACACATATGTACTGAAACATTACATTGTACTCCATAAATATGTACTATTATGTGTCAAAGATTTTTTTAAATTAAATAATACTTAAAATAAGGAGACACAGGTTAAGTAGCCCTCATCCAAAATGCTTGGGGGATAGGCATTTGGCATAATGGTTAAGATGCTACTTGGGACACCCATATTCCATATTGGAGTGCTGGTTCAAGTCCTGGCTCCTCTGATTTTAATCCAGCTTGCTTAAATACACAGCAGATAATGGCATAATTACTTGGGTGTCTGCCACCCACATAGGGGACCATGACTGCAATATGGGTTCCTAGCTTAAGCCTGCTCCAGCCATGGCTGTTGTAGGTTTTTGGAGAGTGAACCAGGGGATGGAAGATCTCTCTATGCCTGTCCCTCTGCATTTCAAATAAAATGAAGATGAATAAATCTTCTGAAAGGTTTGGGACCACAATTGTTTCAGATTTAGGAATTTTTTAGAGTTTCAGAAGATTTCAGAAGATATATATATATATCTGTTTCAGAAGATATATATATCTTGGGATGGAATCCAAGTCTAAACATGAAATTCATGTATGTTTCATACACACGTGTACATGTAGCCTGAAGGTAATTTCATATGATATTTTTAGTGTGCCTGAATTTTGAGTGTAACCCATTTTATAAGATCAGATATGGGAGAAGTTTTTCACTTGTGGTATGCTGGTACTAAAAAAATTTTGGAGCATTTTGGATTTCAGATTTGGATTTCAACCTGCATCATTTTGTGAAACTTTTATGAGAGGCACAAATTCACGAATTGGTGAGGGTGTGGGAATTTTAAAAAATAATATTTTTTAGAGACAGCTGGCTTTATTTTCATTTTACTTGAAAGGCAGAGAAAGCCAAAGGGGAGAGACAGAGAGACTTTCCATCCACCAATTCAGTCCTTGAATGCCCTCAACAGCCAGGGCTAAGCCAGGAACCCCATTTCTTGAGCCATCACCTGCCATCTCCCAGGATGCACATTATCAGGAAGCTGCATCTGAAGGACAGTAGCCAGGACTTCAACCAGGCACTCTGGTACGGGATGCAGGGGTCCCCGGCAGTGACTTAACAGCTGCACCAAAGGCCTGCTCCAAGGATTAAGATGTTCAACCTTACAATACACTAATTTCTTTTGCAAAAAGAATTAAGAGAATGGGAGCTGGTTTTGTGGCTTAGTGGGTTAAGCCGCTGCTTGCAACACCAGTATCCCAGATCAGAGTGCCTGGGTTCTAATCATGGCTGCACTGCTTCTGATCCACCTTTCTCTAATGTTCCTGGGAAGGCCCAGGTGCTTGGGTCCCCGCCATCCATGTGGGAGAATAAGACAGAGTTCCTAGTTCCTGGCTTCCGTCTGGCCCAGTCCTGGATGCTGTGGCTATTTGAGGAGTAAACCAGTGGATGGAATCTCTCTCTCTCACTCTTCCCTCTCTTCCTCTTTCTCTTGTGCTCTGCCTTTCAAATAAATGAATCTTTTTGAAAGACAGAACGTATTCAGCAATACTAGTGTTGAAAAAATAGAAACAAACATTATTACTTTAGATTATAGAACATGTAAATTTTTTTTTGTTAGTTTAGACATCTTAGGGACCAATTTGGCAGTATCTTAAATTTCTGGCTATTTATGATTATATGATCCAACAATTCCACCTTTCAGAATCTATGCAGTATCAACATCAACACGTTCGCACAAGTACCAGGATGTTCTCTGCTGGAATGTTTAAAATAAGGGAAATCTGGAAACAACCCCGTGTTCATATTAGGGGAATAGCCCCATGCATGATATTTTTGGCATGGCATCATTAATACTATCTGAAATTGCATTAATTTATCTACTTGTCTGTCATTCAAGAAATTAGCTCATCCAGGAAAAGAACATATGTAAGGAAAATATACACATATAGTACTTGTTTGGTTAAAAAGTCCTGAGAAGAAATGTAATTTTTTAAAAAATGAATTAAATATACTTCATTCCAACCTTTAATACCAGGAAATCACTAGAAGGCCCACATAAAGACCTGCAGGGTTGCAGACACAGGTTAAGGAATGCTAAAGTAGATGAAGCTTCCAAACTTGCCAACCAGAGAGACTGTCACTGCGTGTGGTCTTATTGCCTTTTTCTTTAGGGTCTGGAGTATTTCACAGGACAATCAACTCCCCCTCTTCATTAATGTAGAGCCATGAACTGCCTTCGATACATGGATACTGCTGGCATTTGTTGAGGAGTAACCACAATGGGAAAAAATACCAAGCTTGCCAAGATGTCCCATATTGAGAGAAAACAAAACGCTAACTCCTGAGCCTTAGCGCTTGAGGGGGTCTCAGCACTGGGAAGGGCACTGCCCAGCAGAGCTCACAGCAGCAGTATTCTGGGGCTCAATCCTCAACACTGCAGAGTAGGAATTTGCCTGTCATCTACAAGACAGTACATGCTTGCTATGGTTTCTAAGTCCTCAAGGACATCTCCATTCACAGTCACTATCTCAGCCACTTAATCCTTAATGCTGAAGATGAGCAATTTTCTTTCTTCTTTTTTAAAGGGTGAATGAAGCCCCCATACCACTTTCTGCTACTGTATTGAGTCCTCAAAGGTAGGTTCAGTTTCTATCTTTTTGTCTTTTTTGTTTGTTTAAAGATTATTTATTTGAAAGGCAGAAAAGGCAGAGTTACAGGGAAAGAGAAAGAGAGAGAGAGAGATCTCTTCTATCCACTTGTTCACTCCCCTAAATGGCTGCAACGGTCATCTTCCACTGCTTTCCCAGGCCACAGCAGGGAGCTGAATCAGAAGTGGAGCAGTCAGGACATGAACCCACGCCCATACGGGATGCCAGAGTTGCAAGCAGCTGCTTTACCCACTGGGTCACAGGGCAGGGACCAAGGAATTTTCAAACTTTTTCTAACGGGATGGCCTCTGTTCAATAGACATGTAAAGATGAATAAATAAGCAAGTCAGTGAGGAACAGACTCAGTACTGGGGGCAGGAGGCATGTTCAGATCTTAGGGAGTGCAGGGAGCAGAATCTGAAGGGGGAAGATAGAGAAATGAGGAGAGAAGTTTTCGTAGGTGGGAAGCAAAGGTCCTGAGGCAGGAACATTGTTGGCTTCTAGAAGAAAAAGGTATCACTCCTGACGGGGACAAAGCAGACACAGGGGACAAATTATGCAGTGCCCTGTGATAAATGCACAGCTTCTGAATGGAGAAACTGATTTTAAAAGGATCCTCTCATTGCTGTGCTGAGAGAGGCAGTAAGACAGGAAAAACAGGAAAAAGAGGCTACTGCAGTGACCCGGGAGATACAGTGGTGGCCTGGACAACATGAAGCAGTGCATATTGGGAAGAGACTCAATCTAGATACATTTTGAAGATAGACCCTGCTGATAGATTGAACGTGGGATGAAAGAGCAAAGAGAAAGATGACTGCAAGAGTTTTGGCCTGGGCATGGAGCTGGCTGAAATAGGATTAGGCGGGGCCAGCACTGTGGGATAGTGGGTAAAGCCAATGTTGGCAGTGCCAGCATCCCATATGGGTGCCAGTTTGAGTCCCAGCTGCTCCACTTATGATCCAGATCTCTGCCAAGGCCTGGGAAAGCAGTATAAAACGGCCCAAGTCCTTGGGCCACTGCACCCGCATGGAAGATTCAGAAGGAGCTCCCAGCTCCTGGCTTCAGATTGGCCCAGTTCCAGCCATTGGGGCCTTTTGGGGGAGTGTACCAGCAGATGGAAGACCTCTCTTTCTCTCTCTCCCTCTCTCTGTCCCCCCGACCCCCCTCCTGGCTGTCTCTCTGTAATTCTTTCAAATAAATAAATCTTTAAAAAAAAGAAAACTAAGTTAAAAAGAGATATGATATGCCAAAAGCTTAAGTAACTAAAGAGAACCACATAATGGACTTCATCTGAATTAAAAATTTTCGTGGAAAAGACAGTTAACAGAGAAAAGAGGGGCCTGCACTGCAGCTTAACAGTTACGTGGCCCCTGCAGAGCTGGCGTCCCATATGGATGCAGGTTTGAGTCCTGGCTGCTCCACTTCCCATCCAGCTCTCTTCTATGGCCTGGGAAAGCAGCAGAAGATGGCTCAAGTGCTTGGGCCCATGCACCCACATGCAAGACCCGGATGAAGCTCCTGGCTCCTGGTTTCGGCCTGGTCCATCCCTGGTTGTTGGCCATTTGGGGAATGAACAGCAGATGGAAGCTCTCTATCTCTTTGTAACTCTGTCTTTCAAATAAATAAATCTTTTTTTAAAAAAAATAGAGTGAAAGGACTGGAGAGCTGCCGTTGTGGCTCAGTGGGTTAAGCTGCCTCCTGGAAAGCTGGCATGCCATGGAGGGGCCAGTTTGAGAACTGGCTGCTCCACTTCCAATCTAGCTTTGTGCTGATGCACCTGGGAAGGCAGTGGAAGATGACCCAACTACCTGGACTCCTGCCACCCATCTGGGAGAACTTGATGAAGCTCCTGGCTTTGACCTGGATCAGCCCTGGCCATTGTGATCATTTGGGGAGTGAGTCAGAGGATGGAATATTTCTCTCTCTGTGTAACTCTACCTTTCAAATAAATAAAATAAATCTTTTTTTTAACAAAAGGAAGTAAAAAGACAGCCCACAATATGGGAGAAATATATGTAAATTACTTTTGTGATAGAGGTCCTGTGCCCAGAATATACAAAGAACTCTTATTGCACAACAACAAAAAATTAACCTAATTAAAAAAATGGGCAAAGAGCTTGAATAAATATTTTTCCAAATAGATATTTATCCAAAGAGGATATAAAATTGGCTAACACACAGGAAAACATGTTCAACATCATCAGTCACTAGGGAAATGCAAATCAAAACTACAATGAGATAACACTTCATATCCACTAGGACAGCAATAAATGAAGAACTAGAAAAAAGTGTTAGTGGGGATATAGAGAAAATAGAATTTACATTGCTGGTAGAAATTTAAAATGGTGCAGTTACTATGAAAAACAATTTGGCGGTTCCTCAAAAACTTAAACACAGCATTACCATATGACTCTTATAGGCTTACACGCAAAAGAACTTGATAACAGGTATTTAAAGCAAAACCTTGCAAATGAATGCTCTTAGCAGCACTATTTACAAGAGCCAAAAGGTATAAACAGCTCATATACACATCAACTGTTATCTCTATACAAGGGAGTATTAAGCAACTGAAAAAAGGAATAAAGCACTGATGCATGCTACAACATAAACAAACTTTGTAAATAATATATGGAGTGAATGAAACCAGAAGCAAAAAGTCCTATTTTATGATGCATTTTTAAAAATATTTTATTTATTTATTTATTTGATAGGTAGAATTACAGACAGTGAGAGGGAGAGACAGAGAGAAAGGTCTTCCTTCCGTTGGTTCACTCCCCAAATGACTGCAACAGTCAAATCTGTGCTGATCGGAAGCCAGGAGCCAGGTGCTTCTTTCCGGTCTCCTATGTGGATGCAGGGGCCCAAGGACTTGGGCCATCTTCTACTGCTTTCCCAGGCCATAGAAGAGAGCTGGATCGGAAGTGGAGCAGCAAGGACTAGAACCAGCGCCCATATGGGATGCCAGTGCCGCAGGTGGAGGGTTAACCTACTGCACCACGGCACCAGCCCCTATGATGCGTTTTTTTTTTTTAAAAAAGATTTGTTTTACCTTTATTTGCTTTATTTTTATTATTTAAATAAAGAGATGAAATTTATCTATTAACTCTGAATTACAGAGAGAGAGAGAAAGAGAGAGGGAGAAGGAGGGAGAAGGAGAGGGAGGGAAGGAAGGAAGGAGAGAGGGAGAGAGGGAGAGAGATTTTTCCAGCCGCTGATTCACTCTTCAAATGGCCTCAACTGCTGGGGCTGGGCCAGCCAAAGCCAGGAGCCTGGAGCCTCCTCCAGGTCTCCCAAATGGGTGCAGGGGCCCAAGCACTTGGTCCATCCTCTGCTGCTTTCCCAGGTGCATCAGCAGGGAGCGGGATTGGAAGTGGAGCAGCCTGGACTTGAACCCACACCCATATGGGATGCTGACATCACAGGTGGAGGCTTAATCTGCTATGCCACAGTGCTGGCCCTATGATGCAGTTTTTATGAAATATTCAGAATGGGCAAATCCATACAGAAAGAAAACTGGTAGCTGCCCCCACCTGGGAGGTGAAGGGAATGAGGAGTGACTGATTAATGGGTCTGGGGTTTCCTTGTGGGATGATGAAAATGTCCTAGATATAGACAGCGGTGATGACTGCACGTATTGTGAATGCACTGAAAGTCACTTATACTTTGCACCCAAGAACTGACTCCTCATCTGCCACTCAGTTATCACAGAGGAGCTCTGAACTACTTTGCCAATGGAAGTTTCCCTCCATCTACCAAAACTCAGGCATAGCACCTAACTGCTCTGGAGATGGTGAAACTCACACAGCTGCCCAAGCACACAGAAATGTACTTCCTAAAGTTTATTTAAAAATGGAAAAGATGCCTATTTTGGAGCAAAAAGATTTTGAAATCCATGCATAGTTTTTTTTTCATAACGTACATTTTCCAAGAACTTTCTGAAGTATCCTCATACAGTTTCTAACGAACAGTTCAAACCATCTTCTTGGACCAAAGTCTCCCATTCATCTCACAAAGTCATCCTTTATCTAAGTTAACTATCATCCACCTAACTGGTAAGGCAATGATAGCTATGAAGGCTGATGTCCCACAACATGATACTCCTGTTTGCAAAAGGCAGCTCAAGGGCTTATGCCTTCAACTAATAAAACAGCCTTCTCCCAACCCTATGTTTTCAGCTCTCCTGCTAGACCACAACTCCTGGAAATTTGAAGCACAAAACTGACCTTTAAAACCTTCTCTTCCTGATCAAGGTTGTCAACAAGGCAGAAATGACTTAAGAAACAGACTGTTGTGGCCTTTTACATGACAACCTATCCTAGATAGTCATCTAACCCAGGTCTTTAAGATGACAGCATTCACACCACCTTTTGGAAACCAAAGTTTATCCAGTGTTCTCTCTTTCTGTCTCAGATTAAGGAGGAGCTACCTCCAACTTATATTTATATACTTCAGTCATCATCAATGATAAAGATTTCAAAGCATGAGAAATTTTACATGCATACAACTGGAAAAATGAAGTTAACTGGAAAAATACAGCTGCAAAAACTACTCCTGGGAATTTTACAGTTAGATACACATTCCCTAATACAGTGAAGCATTCCATTTTCAACATGTCAACAATCTGGTCTTTGTTCATCAGTTGAACTGGGGGATGATGTCAGGGTCACTGCAGCCCAGACTTCAGGAGTTGGCCTTTAGGAGCTCTATGGCTTTCCAGATAAGAGACTTAGGGTCTAACTGCCAACATCTGAATCAGGCCACTTCAGTAACAAGCAAAATATCTCCTCGGTGAAAAGCACAAACTCTACAAAACAAAGAAGACCCTTCTAAGCTCAGGGAGAAGGGTAACCAGGTACTACTGTGCTAGCTCCCTTAAAAGTTAGCAGTGTTTGGGTAACCCATAGACCAAGCATCTACAAAACAGACACAGGGAGCCGGCACTGTGGCACAGTGGGTTAAGGCCCTATCTTGAAGTGCTGGCATCCCAAGTGAGCGCCGGCTCTAGACCCGGCTGCTCCTCTTCCGATCCAGCTCTCTGCTATGGCCTAGGAAAGCAGTGGAAGATGGCCCAAGTCCTTGGGCCCCTGCGCCCATGTGGGAGACCAGGAGGAAGCATCTGGCTCCTGGCTTCGGATCGGCATAACTCCGGCCATTGTGGCCATCTGGGGAGTGAACCAGCAGATGGAAGACCTCTCTCTCTCTCTGTCTCTACCTCTCTGTAACTCTTTCAAATAAATAAAATAAATTAAAAAAAAAAAAGACACAGAAAACACCAGTCCCGTCCTCACTACTCCTTTTCAGACAAACTCAAAAGACTTTTCCAAAATTTACCTTTCCTATTTCCTTATTCTTTACCACTAATCTTATTTCTGCCTCTTCCAATCTGAAATAATTCTTGGTGAGGTAAAAGACCCTATCTTGATGAATCTGACAAAATTTCAGCCCCTATCTTTATTTGATGATCCCTCTCTTTCCTTGTCTCTTATGAACACACCTTAAACTAGAATACAGATTCTAAAATAAGCATTTAAAGCAAAAATCAAGTATAGCTTAAATTACTTTTGAGAGTCCTTTAAATGGGCCATTAAGCATAGCATATTTGAACATATAAAAGCAAAACTTTGTACTAATTAACTTGTTGCAATTAAAAACACAGTGGAGTATATCAGGTTAGGTCTGCACACCTGAATGTCACTGTACCTCCCTAGCCACCTCTCATCCCTTTCCTGGGCTACCTCCCTCTACTGAACTTTGAAATGCAAGGTCTGTGCCTTGTCAATCTGTCAATGGTTCTCAACTTCCAGTGCTCAGTGGAATCACCTGAGGAGCTTTACAGACCCGAGGCTGCAATTCAGACCCAGTAAACAAATACAAATTTCTTAGGTGGACCCAAGCATTAGTATTTTTTAAAAAATATTCAGTGACTTCAATGTACAACCAAGATGAGAATCAGTTTTTCATTCTCTTTCTTGACCAGGAAGCACACACTCAAAAACCTACAAAGTCAGAGAAGTAAATGAGCAAAGCCAGTAAGATCTAGGGTGCAACGGGCTCTGCGGTGAATTAGAAAGCAGCCAGGACCAGCTGTGACTGAGCTCCAGTCATTGCTTCTATATGGGAGAGCCAGCTCAGCAGGGTTTCATCTTTGTTTTTCTTAAAAATATTTATTTATGGGGCCAGCGCCGTGGCATAGCAGGTAAAGTCGCTGCCTGCAGTGCCAGCATCCCATTTGGGTGCCAGTTAGAGTCCTGGGTGCTCCACTTCCGATCCAGCTCTCTGCTATGGCCTGGGAAGCAGTAGAAGATGGCTCAAGTCCTCGGGCCCCTGCACCCACATGGGAGACCTGGAGGAAGTTCCTGGCTCTGGATAGGCACAACCCAGGCCGTTGCGGTCAAGTGGGGAGTGAACCATCGGATGCAAGATACCTCTCTCTCTCTCATTGCCTCTCCTTCTCTAACTCCAACTTTCAAATAAATAAATAAATCTTTAAAAATATAATTATTTATAGGGTTGACGCTGTGATGTAGGAGGTAAAGCCCCTATCTGCAGTGCTGGCATCCCATATGGATGCTGGTTCTAGTCCTGCCTGCTCCCCTTCCGATCCAGCTCTCTATGGCCTGTGAAAGCAGTAGAAGATGGTCCAAGTCCTTGGGCTCCTGCACCCATGTGGGAGACCCAAAAGAAGCTCCTGGCTTCAGATCGGTGCAGCTCCGGCCGTTGCAGCCATTTGGGGAGTGAACCAGCGGATGGAAGACCTCTCCCTCTCTCCCTCCCTTGCTCTCTGCCTCGCTGTATCTCTGCCTTTCAAAATAAATCAATAAATAAATCTAAAGAGTTACAGAGAGAGAGGGAGAAATGTTCCATCTGCTGGTTCACTCCCTAGGTGGTCACAATGGCCAGTGCTGGTCCAAGCTGAACCCAAGAACCCAGAGGTCCATTCAGGTCTCTTACATGGGTGGCATGGGCCCAAACACATGGACCATCTTCCCGTTTTTTTCCAGGCCATTAGCAGGGAACTGTATGGAAAGTGGAGCAGCCAGGACACAAACCGATGCCCACATGAGATACAGGCGTCTCAGGCTGTGGCTTAACCTGCTATACCACAGCGCCGGCCCCCATCTTCTTATTTTTAAAAGAGAAGCCACACATCTGGATTTCCACAGGAAATCTTGAAATGTTAAAATATTGGCGACTAATTCAAAATTGAACAACAAAACCACTTAAGGGGCAAAACAAAACACATCTGTGAGCCAGATTCAGTTGTGGGCTACTAGTTTGCAATTTCAACCACACCCTTCAATTTACACCTAAAACTCTGTGTTTCCAGTTCTGCACTTTTCTCTGGGCCCCGGATTTGAAATGTCAAATGCTTGTGTGCCATCTCCACTTGAAAATAATAGCAGTCCCAAAGTAAATGGTAATTTAAATGCACCTCAAAACTATTTATCCTTACAATGTTCTTTCAGTCAACAACTGGGTAGGAAAGCCAGAGCCCTGGGATGCATCCCAGGAACTTCTTTCTCTCCACTCTTGTGCTATACAAACCAACAAATCCTATCTACAGTGCCTCCTAAATATATCTCATGCATATGTGTACTTCTCTTCATCTGTACTGCTACCAGCTAAGTTAGCTACCATCTTTTCTTAGTTACCCACAATAACCTTAATTAGGGTCAGTTGCTCCCCACAATCACTCATTTCCTTTCAAACCACTCTAATATGACCAGAATGATCTTTGAAAATGTAAATATATACAAATATATCTGTTACACTATATATAAGAAATACATATGTGTGTACATACATATATTTGTCCAAACAATTCCACTTCTGTTTGTCCTAAAAATATGTTCACACACCTGTGAGCCAGCATATCCATAGTACTGTTCATAGTAAATTATCAGAAGCAATCTAAATGTCCATCAATAGGGGAGAGGTTAAGTAATCTACAGTATATCCATATAATGAAATGCTTTACAGTCACTCAAAAGACGAGGAAGCTCTATACTGCAAAGGAAAACTTCATAGCACACTGTTAAGAGAACAGAGTGTACACTATACACTGTGTAAAGAAAGAGGAGGAAAGAACACACACTTGCATGAATGTCCACAACTGCTACGATGCACAAGACTAGCATCAGTGCTTATTCTTTTGGATGGACAGGGGGAAACGGTGGCTTCTACGGAGAGTAACACTTACAGAAGACATTCTGATTTAACAGCCTGGAAGACGGCCTGGACACCTGCCCTTGGTTAAGTTCCTAGAGTGGTTTTAATGAGCAGGTTGGCCTACACCGCTGCTGGGGATGGCCTCCGCTGCCTTCACCAGCTCATTCTGTATAGTCCCACTCGCAGTACTTTCCATGCTCCGGCCTCGCTGCCCACTTCTGTGCTTCAGAAAAGGTGCTGAGGTTTCTGCCTGAGGGCCTTCGCACGGATACCATGCCCCCAAACTTCACCTAGTACCTCCTGCTTTTCCTTCGGAGTCCACCTCAAAGGTTTCCTTCCTGAAGGTCAGGACCCCTGTTTTATGTATTGGGAGCAACCCCTGCTCCTCGGAAAATTCAATACAAGTGCAATGAGGTAACTGTATCACCGCATTGATACACTGTATCAATACAACCTTTCATCGGCTTTACACTACAAAGTTCGGGAGTACAGAGACCACATCACTTGCTTTAACCACTGTATTCTCTAACTTAGCAAAAATAAGCCTTCAGATACTTATTAAATAAATGTTGACTGCTGCTGCCCCCAAGCTTAGGATAGAAATCAACACATAAAGCAAACAACAACAATGCAGTGCAATGGTGTTAAGGCAGAAGGCAGTTTAGAACCATGGTTCTCAACTGAGGGTGATTTGGGCCCTATTTGGGAACATTTAGCAAAGGATGAAGGTGTTTTTGATCCTTACTAGTGTGTGTGGAGTGCTACTGGTGCCTGGTAAGCAGAGGTCAGGAATACTGCTAAACATCCTCTCTTGCACAAGACAGCCCTCCTCAACAAAGAATTACCTGGTCTAAAATGTCAACAGGCGCATAGTTGAGAATCCCTGTTTCAAAAGACAATAATACTCAAAAGGGTGGTCAAAGTCTACTCTCACTGCTGTGGGTTTCAAAAAAACAAAAACAAAAACCAGTGCTGGCGCTGTGGCACAGCAGGTAAAGCTACCGTCTTTGATGCCAACATCCCATACGGGTGCCAGTTCGTGTCCCAGCTGGTCCACTTCCGATCCAGCTCCCTGCTAACATGTCTGGGAAAGCAGTGGAAGATGGCCCAAGTGCTTGGGCCCCTGCACCCATGTGGGAGACCCAGAGGAAGCTCCTGGCTTTGGCCTGGCCCAGACTTGGCTGTTGTGGCTACCTGGGGAGTGGAGTGGACCAACAGATGGAAGGTATCTCTCTCTGTAACTCTGCCTTTCAAATAAAAATAAATCTTAGAAAAAGGTTAGTGTATGTGGGAGATGTCAAGAAAAGTTTGAGAGGAAGCAAAGCTTAATTTGTATATTGAAAGATGGCCAGGGTGAGACTGGTAGGAACTACGTTTGCCAGAAGTAATGAGGAGTCTCTGATGAGCTTAAAAGCAAAGTTCTGGCAGGTACTGGCTCCTCCAGTACCAATCCCCTTTATTCTCTTCTTGCTGAAACAAAACTTCCATGATCTGAGGGTGGCTGGTTTCAGCTAGACATTAAGGCCAAATTAATTCAGATCAAGATAAAGTCAAATAGCAGCTCCACTCTCCAGAATGTCTAGCTGCATTTTAAAATATGCAAATACACAGGACTTCAACTAATCTTTAACCACTTAACGTTTGGGCTGTTAGTGGATCAAGCTGTGTTTGGACCCAACAGCCAGGCTGATAAAGGCTTTTCCAAAACTTTCTGTTTTTAAAAAACTTTTTTACCTGCTTCCCCATCCTCAACTATGGATCTCCCAGATCGTATAAAAGATCCAAGTTTTGGCCAGTGCCGGCTCACTAGGCTAATCCTCCGCCTTGCGGCGCCAGCACACCGGGTTCTAGTCCCGGTTGGGGCGCCGGATTCTGTCCCGGTTGCCCCTCTTCCAGGCCAGCTCTCTGCTGTGGCCAGGGAGTGCAGTGGAAGATGGCCCAAGTCCTAGGGCCCTGCACCCCATGGGAGACCAGGAGAAGCACCTGGCTCCTGCCTTCGGATCAGTGCGGTGCGCTGGCCGCAGCGGCCATTGGAGGGTGAACCAATGGCAAAGGAAGACCTTTCTCTCTGTCTCTCTCACTGTCCACTCTGCCTGTCAAAAAAAAAAAAAAAAAAATCCAAGTTTTTCCCACAAGTATCTCACCCGCTAAGTTCTTTGGCCAGAGATGATAAAGCCATTTGGACGCAATCAATGTGATTGAGTGTAAATTAGGGGTGGACTACAGATTTCTAAAAAGGCTTCCAGGAAAAGTCACGGATACTTCTGAGAGAAGAAACTGAGATAACTGTTAGCAGATCACCAAGGGTGGGGGCAGGATCTGCGTTTCCCTACAGCACAAGCCTGCTGCCTGCTCAGCTGGGCGCCCATGCTCTGACCTAGTATGGCAATTCTTAGGGTCTCGGCACTGGGTGCTCCGTTTACAAGAAACTGAGGCCCGAGACGGAGGAAGAACAAAGAAAAATGCGTGGCAGCGAAGGTGCAGGGTATGTTTCGTACATCACCGCAGATTTGCGGAGGAACAGATGACGGAAAGCCCTACCAATCACTGATTTTTGCTTACGCGTAAAGATTCTATGTCCTGCTTTCGGACCGTTTCCTAATAAGAAAACACCTTATAATTTGCAAGCAACAATTCGTCTGCCCCTGCGTTTGCTGACCATTAAGGCTGGATAGCATTTCCCGAGCGCCAGGACCGGACACAACATGAGCGCGACGGAGTTGGGACGCAGCCTCTCTCCTGCCCGGCCAGCTGGCTTCCATCGCGAGGCCCCCCCCCCCCCCCGAGCACGCCCCTCGGGGGCGGCCGGGCTCGGTTCACCTCTGCTTCAGGTGCCCCGGCCGCCCGCCGCCCGCCGCCCCGAGCTGGTGACACATCCTTCTTTGGCCAAGTCGGGCCGAGGGTGGGCAGGGGGCGGGGAAGGAAAAAGCCAGCCCCAGCGCCTAACGACGTGACTCTCAGTTCTTCCAAACGCTGGCACGGCTTTCTCTGCCAAGCTCAAGTTCCCCGCGGGCTGCGCCGGCGACCCGGCCTCCGCGCCCCCCTCAGACCGGCCAGGGCCCGGGCCGCCCCTGCCTCCCTCCCTCACCTCCCGGGCTGCCGCGTCCGCCGCCACTCCGGACTCCCACAGCCGCGGCAGCCCCGCGCGGCCCCTCCGGACAGGCCGGTCCCCGCCCCTAGGCCCGGCCCCGCCCGCCCCGCGCCGCCCCCCACCCCGGCTCCGCCGCCCGCTCAGGCCCGGCCGGGGGCGCCCCGAGGGCTCCGGGCCGCGCGGCGGGCGTCCCCGCGCCTACCTCAGCGCCCGCTGCGCCGCCTCCGCCAGCGGCCGCCTGGGCTCCCCGTGGCGCGGGCTCTGGGACTGCGAACGCGGCGCGCGAGGAGCCGAGGCCCAGGCGCGCCCCGCCCCGCTGCCCGCCAGCCCCCTCCTCCCTCTCCTCCCCACCCTCCGCGGCGGGCTCCGCGCCTCTCCCCGACCCCGCGCCAGGCCCCGCCCCGCCCGCCGGCCCCGCCCCCGCCCCGCCTTCTCCTCCCCCCCGCCGGAGCAGGAAGGGGACCTCCAGGGGGGCCACGAGAGCCGCTGTGGCTGCCCAGGTTCGGCGGCTGGGCAGGCGCGCGATGCGCGGGGCTTACTGCTGCTTGCGGACGCGGCTTTTGGTGTGGATTTATTATTACTGTTACTGGAATCATCACTGTTCACGGTGTTTTGCCCTCCGCCAGGAGGTCGCTCGGCCCCTTTGAGAGCAGCTCTCGCCGCTGACCTGACACACTCCTGGCTACTCAGATCCTACCAGTGGCCCGCACCTGCTCCAGTTCTCGCTCAGCCCCAGAGGTTAGGTGTTTTGAAAGAGGAGATTTAAAAACAAACAAATCTGAATATAACACAAAGCCGAAGTTAGAACAGTAAATAGAGACTCCTACAAATAATTTAATAAATAAGTCAATCAATCAGGAGGTTGAAAAGCATAATGAGCACCTAAGAGCAGGGAATGGCAGGCATGTGAAGACTTAAAAATAGCCAAGGATTAAGTGGACTACCAGGGTGGGTTCTGAGCGTCCGCGCTGTCCTTCTGTCATCAGCACCCAGCACACCGGGAGACATGCACTAGGTGCTGTGCGTGTGTGTGTGTGCGTGCGTACATTATATGCAGACATACATGCATAAGTGTAAGGGCTTGTTTATGGTGCCAGTAAAGAAAAGTATGTATAGTTATCCCAGAGTTTACCGGCTGGACAGTTTGACCCAAGGGCAGTCCTTCCCATGAGTAACATGATGTGTTCTGTGAGATTCCTTGATAACTTGGAGAGAAACCGTTGTACCTTCAGCTTCATTTGTTTCCATTTTAGAGCCTTTCCACATGTATAGAATGTCTTACTGGAGGTTGACAGCAATCTGAGAAGGGAAAACGGGACAGAGGATGTGACCAAGGTCACAGTGCAATGCACACTGCAGAGGAGGGAAAGTACAGTCAGTTCTAACACACTGTCAATACTGCCGGTTATGCCAACTCCAGTTCCGGGTTTGTCTTGACAGTTTTATTGCCTGAATTCTCACATTAGGCCTCCGTTGAGCTTCTTTGCCATACGTTCTACACAATACAGCTTGAATGGACAAAGGACAGCACACTTGACTGGAAATTTGATTCAATACAGTTGAATCAGCTTCTCTGTCACACCTACTGGGAGAATTGGGGATACAGAGTTGCCAATTTCACCCCATTTACTAAGCTCCAGGCTCCATGATAGCAAAGAATATGAAATAAATAAGACTCCGTCTTCTTTGCTCTTAAGGGACTATGATCAAGGAAGGGAGACTTGGAAATAAATGAGTGTTTATTGTAATAGTAGGAAAACTTTTTTTTAAAGATTTATTTATTTTACTTGAAAGTCAGAGTTACACACAGAGAGGAGAGGCAGAGAGAGAGAGAGAGAGAGAGAGAGAGAGTCTTCCGACGCTGGTTCACGCCCTGATTGGCCGCAACAGCTGGAGCTGAGCTGATCCAAAGCCAGGAGCCAGGAGCTTCTTCTGGGTCTTCCATGCGGGTGCAGGGGCCCAAGGACTTGGGCCATCTTCTACTGCTTTCCCAGGCTGTAGCAGAGAGCTGGATCGGAAGTGGAGCAACCGGGACTCGAACCAGAGCCCATATGGGATGCCGGCACTTCAGACAAGGGCGTTAACCCACTGCACCACAGCGCCGGCCCCAGGGAAAACTTTCTGAGCACAATTGATTCTATTAGAGTTAGAGACAGGGTAGGAGAAGTCTTCTTAGAGAACATTTAAATATTTTTATTGTGAAAAACATCAAATGTTGTAAAAGTAGAAAGAATAATATAACAAACTACTCTGCAGCAACTATGTAACCCCAGCGGTTATCATCCCACAGCCAGTTTGTTCCATCTGTACTCGCAGTTTCTTTCTCTGCATTATTTCCAAGTAACTCAGAAGCAGCATACTATTTCACCCATAAATATTTCACTCTAATGCATCTCTAATGATAAGGTCTATTTTTAAGAGACAGCCACAAAATTATCAAAATAGATTTTTTTTTTATTTGCAAGGAAGAGAGAGAGAAGGGAGAGAGAGAATGTTCCCATCTGCTGTTTTCACCTTCCCAATGCCCCACAGTGGCTGGGGCTGGAAGGAGGCTGGGTTGGCACCAGAGCCAGGAACCAGGAACTCAGGTCGGGTCCTCCATGTAGGGGGCAGGTGCCACTACTTGAGTCATCACCACTTTCCCCAGAGTCTGCATTGTGGAGAAGCTGGGGTTAAGAGCTGCAGCTGGGAATCAAACCCAGGTTCTCCAATGTGAGATGTGGGTATCCTAACTTTCAAGATAAATGCCCACTCCCCAAAATAATTCTAAAAACAATCTATTGAAATCTATACAGTATTCAAATGTTCCCATTTTCTTATAAATATGTTGTGTACTTTGTTTCTTCAAGTAAGGAGCTAAACAAAGTCAAATCTCAACTTTTTGTCTTTCCTTTATAATCACAGACATTGATTGTTTGTCCTGTGGAGTTTCCCATATTCTAAATGTTCCTGATCGCATCTTTATGGTTTGTTTAACATGTGCCTCTATGCTTGTTTTTTTCCTGTAAATTGCTGGTCATTAGAAGTTTGATCCAATTTAGAAAAATACAACCCATAATGAAGAGAAAAATCAACCAACCATAACCAGATTCAGATTTCAGAACTGCCATAGTTACTAGAATTACAAGACAAGGACATTAAAACAACTACTAAACTATATTCCAAATGTTCAAAAAGTAGACAGGCAGGCATTTGGCTTTATGGTTAAGTTGCGCATATTCCATACCAGAGAGCCTGGGTTTGAGTCAGGACTCTGCTCCCAATTGCAGTTTCCTGCTAATCCAGACTCTAAGAGGCAGAAAGTGATGGTTCAAGTAGCTGGGTCCTTGCCACCCACATGGGAGACCTGGATTGAACTCCTGGCTCCTGATTTTGGTCCTGTCCAGCATTTGGGTATTTGGTGGCCAGTGTTTGGGGAGTGGATCTGCAAATAGAAGCTCTCTTCTTTCTCTCCCAAATTAAAAAAAAAAGTTAACTGAAACTGGGAAGACAGTTTTTTAAAAGATTTTATTTATTTATTTGAGAGGTAGAGTTACAGACAGAGAGGGAGAGAGAGAAAGGTCTTCCATCCACTTGCTCACTCCCCCAATGGCCCCAACTGCCAGAGCTGGGCCAATCCAATGCCAGGAGCCAGAAGCTTCTTCTGGGTCTCCCATGTGGGTGCAGGGGCCTAAGCACTTGGGCCATCTTCCACTGCCTTCTCAGGCCATAGCAGAGAGCTGGATCAGAAGTGGAGCAGCTGGGACTAGAAATGGCACCCATATGAGATGCCGGTGCTTAACCTCCTACACCACAGCACCAGCCCAAATATATATTTTTAAAATAATATATATTTAATATATATTTTTAAAAGACCCAAATTGTCCTTCTACAGATGGAGATGCAAATGCTTCAGAGGAAGACACATTGAATTGGATTAATAACAGCTTAGACATTGCCAAAGAAAAGAGTAGTGAACTTGAAATCGCATAATCAGAAATTATTCAGACTAGGGCATGGCATTTGGGCTACTGGCTAAGCTATCCACTTCCTGTATTGGAATATCTGAGTCTGATACCCAGCTCTGGCTCCTGACTCCTGCACCCTGGAGGCAGCAAGTTGTGGCACAGGACAGCTGGATCGAGTTCCTGGCTCCTGACTTTGGTTTCAGCCAGGAACCACTGCAGACATTTGGATGAGAGTTCTCTATTTGTCTATATGTCAGTCTCTCAAACAGATGAGTAATTTTAAAAATGGAGTGGAAATAATTCTTTAAAAAAGGAAACGGATTCTGTCCCGGTTGCTCCTCTTCCAGTCCAGCTCTCTGCTGTGGCCCGGGAAGGCAGTGGAGGATGGCCCAGGTCCTTGGGTCCTGCACCCGCATGGGAGACCAGGAGAAGCAGCTGGCTCCTGGCTTCGAATCAGTGCGGTGCGCTGGCCGCAGCATGCCGGCTGCGGCGGCCATTGGAGGGTGAACCAACAGTAAAGGAAGACCTTCCTCTCTCTCTCTCTCTCTCTCTCTCTCTCTCCACTGCTTGTCAAAAAAAAAAAAAAAAAAGGGAAACTATTCAAAATGAGTCATATGGAGAAGAAGATGAAAGGAGCATCAGGGAGCTGTGGGATAACTACAAGTTGTCCAATGCACGTGTGGTGCGATCTCCAAAGGAGAGGGACTTAAAACAATATCTGAAGAAGTAATAGCCAAAAGCTTCCAAAATCTCTGAAAACTGTATGTAATAGCCACTGGGTATGCTTAGAGGATGGGTTCCTCCCTCCCTCTACAGTTAACCAAATGGGTAAACACTCAAGTACCTTAAAAATGATACAGTATTTGTATATAACCTTCAATTTCAGCTGGCATATTTGAAACCACCTCTACATTACTTATAATACCCAATGCAACATAAATGCTATGTAAATAGGTATACTGTATTGTTCAGGGAATAAGGACAAGAAAACACATGTGTTCAGTACAGATTTTTCATTCTGAGTATTTGTGAGCTGTGATCGGTTGAATCTGCAGATGTGAGACCCACAGATATGGCTGTCTGACTGCACTCACAGATCTGAGAAGTTCTGTAGACTTCCTGTTTCCAGTGCAGCAGATGACAGACTTAAACCAAACCATATCAATAATCATATTAACTGTAAATGGACCAAACACCCTAAATAAAAGAGACTGGATTAAAAAAAAAAACAAGACACACAATATGCCACCTATAAGAAAAGCACTTTAAATACATAGACATAGGGGTGGGCATTATGGCAAAGTTGGTTAAGCTGCAACTTGGATTCCTGCATCCCACATCAGAGTACCTGGGATTGAGTCTCACCTCTGCTTTTCATCTAGCTTCCTGTTAGTGTGCCTGTGAGGCAGTAAATGGTGATCCAAGTACTTGCAAGGCTCAGATGGAGTTCCTGGCTCCTAACTTTGTCATGGCCTACCTCCAGCTGTTTGGGCGTTTGGAGAATGAGCCAGCGGATTGAAGATATCTATCTCTGCCTTTCAAATGAATAAATAAAACTTTAAAAACAATATATACATGTCTATAGAGAGACAATTAGGTTAAAAGTAAAAGGATAGTAAAAGATTTGCTATGCTAAAACGAAAAGGACTCAGAAGAAAAGTAGACTTCAGAGTAAAGACTATTATCAGATGTAAAGAAGGTCGTAGCCTAATGATAAAGATGTCAGTTCATCAAGAGAAATAAGAAGCCTGAATGTTTATGCACTTAACAATAGAATGTCAACATACATGAAGCAAAAATAGAATCAAGGAGAAACAGACAGATCTATGATGATAATTGTAGACTTCAATACCCGTATTCCTAGTAACTCACAGAACAGGTGGACAGACGATCAGCAAAGATGTAAAAGACTTGAATAATACTATCAAGCAACTTTACTTAATTGACATTTGAAGGACATTTCATGTAATAATTGCACTCACAAACTTTTCAAACGCACATAGGACATTAACCAAGAGAGACCAGCTAGTGCCATAAAATAGGCTGCAAATTTAAAAGACTTCAAGTCATAAAAAGTATGGTTACAGCAAAGGAATTATACCAAAAACCTATAGCATGTCTAGAACTCATTATCTCTCCCCCTCCTCTCATAACGCCCAAGCCTATTCTTCCTGTCACACTATTTTCTCATCTTAGATCAACGTCTCATTAACCATTGAGACCCCTAAGTCAGAAACTTTTCAGTCTTCCTGCTCCTTCGTCTCTATTACACAATGAATCTCCAAGTTTTGCTTACTTCTTTCAAGTTGTTTCCTTTCTCTGTTCTCTGCCTTTACTACTGCAGTCTCAGTTCGGGTCACTGCCATCTCTTTCTTGGACCCAGCCAGTCCCTGACTCCCCCCTTGCCTCCCTTCAACTCGTTTTCCTCACGTAGCTGAAAGTGTAGTGAAGTGAGTCACATTCTGTGGTTCTCAGTTTATCTGCATTTGCTGAATATCTATTTGGGAATATCTCTATGGTTAGAAGTCCTGGCTCCCCAGGTAGAAGCCGGAACTCACTTTCCCCACATCTTTTGTGAGTAGGGAAAGGTACATGACCTGGACTTTATCAGATGCACCACTGATACGTTACATTAAGCACAGTGGGAAGAATCAGAGCATCTACAACAGAATAAAGTCATCAGATACGTGTTCGAGAGATTCTCAGAGGTGTTTCCTTTCAGGGGGCGTTCATTTCCTCCCTCCCTTCCTTCCTCCCTCTCTTCCTTCTGTGACCGCTTTCTTGAGACATAATTCACACACACGTAGCTCACCTGTTTAAAGTGTAAAATGCAATGGTTTTTGGTATATTCTACTCACAGAGGTGTGCAACCATCATCAAAATCAATTTTAGGACATTTTCATCACCCCCCAAAAAAACTCTGTGCTCACTAAGTTTCTCTTCATTTCTACTCATATTCATCCCAGCTATAAGCAACCACCCATCTGCTTTCTGTAGTGATAAGTATTCTGTACTTTCATATAAATGGAACAAGATAATATGTGCCTTTCTTGTCTGGCTTCCTTCCTATATGCAGCATAGTGTTTTCAAAGTTCATCTGTTTATTAACCTACGTATCAATACTTTATTGCTTTTTATTGCTGAAAAATATCTTAGTGTATGCTGTACTACAATGTTTATCCATTCACCTGCTAATAAACACTTAAGTTGCTGCCAGTGTTTGGCTGTTACAAATCAAGATACTATGGCCGGCGCCGCGGCTCACTAGGCTAATCCTCCGCCTAGCGGCACCGGCACACCGAGTTCTAGTCCCGGTCGGGGCGCCGGATTCTGTCCCAGTTGCCCCTCTTCCAAGCCAGCTCTCTGCTGTGGCCAGGGAGTGCAGTGGAGGATGGCCCAAGTGCTTGGGCCCTGCACCCCGGCCCAAGGAGAAGCACCTGGCTCTTGCCATTGGATCAGCGCGGTGCGGCGGCTGCAGCGCGGCGGCTGCGGCGGCCATTGGAGGGTGAACCAACGGCAAAGGAAGACCTTTCTCCCTGTCTCTCTCTCACTGTCCACTCTGCCTGTCAAAAAAAAAAAAAAAAAAAAAAAAAAAAGCTACTATGAGCATTCTTTGTTATGGACATATGCATTCATTTCTCTTTGGTATATATTAGCTGAGGAATGGCTGATTCACATGGTAGCTTTATATTTAAAGTACTTGATCCTTTTTGCTTGAAGATTAAAAAGATGTGTGTATATGTGTGAGAGAGAGAGAGAGAAACTGTATTGAGATAACTTGATCTTCTTATCATTCCATCATTTGAGTTTTCAAAAATGCATGAAGCAGGCCTTTGTGCACAGAAAAATCCAAAAACTTAGAGCCACTTTTAATTAATGTCAAATTTATTAAAGGTGTCTAGTTTTAAAATCTGTTTTTTTATATTAGGCTTTTAAGCTTAACTTTATTTTATTTTTTAAGATTTATTTATTTGAAAGAGTTACACAGAGAGAGAAGCAGAGAGAGAGAGAGAGAGAGAGAGTAGTCTTCCATCCGATGGTTCACTCCCCAATTGTCCGCAATGGCCGGGGCTGTGCCGATCCGAAGCCAGGAGCCAGGAGCTTCCTCCAGTTCTGCCACGCAGGTGCAGGGGCCCAAGGACTTGGGCCATCTTCTACTGCTTTCCCACGCCACAGAGAGAGATGGACTAGAAGAGGAGCAGCTGGAACTAGAACTGGCGCCCATATGGACTGCCAGTGCTTCAGGCCAGGGTGTTAACCCGCTGTGCCACAGTGCCGGCCCCATAAGCTTAACTTTAAATTTTAAAATTTTCTTTATAAATATAATACTTTTTTTTGACAGGCAGAGTTATAAATGTAATCAATTCAACTTTTACACATCTCAAATTGAAATCCTCAATCTACCATCAATTAAGTTCCTTTAAACAGTTCAAATGAAAATCACAAGTCTAAATGTAACATTCCAAATAATCCATCTGTCAAATACACAAAATTGCCAAGATGATTAAAAAACAACTTATTCTTTTTTAAAAAGATAAGTTATTCCCAAAACTCAAAACAAAAAGTAACTAAATCTTGAGTCTGAGTCATTTCTGAACTCTTTCTTACTCAGAGCCTACGTGAGGTTGGCTTGTAGAAAAATTAAGCAAAAGTGGCAAATCATAAATAACACTTCATACACAGTTTACTATTTTAAGTTAAATGGTTAGCTCATGTAAATGTTTATCTTGGAGCATGTAAATATACATTCATTTGCCTTACCCTTCTTTGAGTGTAAGTCTGATAATCAGAGCTTCAAGACATTTTTATTGCACAAACGAAATAGTGTCACCATACAGCCACTGTGATTTCCAGTTTGCATTGTTAAAATGGAGCAAAAACTTTGCTATTACAAAGTAATGTAAATGTAGATTGAGTTTAGATTTGTATATTTTCTTGAAATCTTTCTTAGCTGTCTTGTCTCCCTTTAGTTTAAGAATTTTTTTCTGCAAGTTGCCATAAGTCTTTCCAAAACATTCCTCTGAATTTTCACAGAAGCAGCTCTTCAATTCCAGCCTCATACTATGTCATATTTATTTAGAATAGGTAATTACAATAACAAATACACCCAATATCTGTAGGTTTGGGAACAAGCATTACTAATTCTTGGTTGTGTGGCGCTCATTAAATGGGAGCAGATAGCACCTCCATTCCAAAGAGGGCTTGGCTAGCTGCGAGTATTCACTGTAAGTATCATGGGTACTGGTTGGTAAGTTTTACAGAAGAAATGGAGAATGCTAGTTAATCTAGTAAATTGTGTGAAGTGAAAGTTGGTTTAACAAGCTCTTATTCCTTTTTTTTTTTTTTTTTTTGACAGGCAGAGTGGACAGTGAGAGAGAGAGACAGAGAGAAAGGTCTTCCTTTCTCCCTCCAATGGCCGCTGCAGCCGGCGCACTGCACTGATTCGAAGCCAGGAGCCAGGTGCTTCTCCTGGTCTCCCATGGGGTGCAGGGCCCAAGGACTTGGGCCATCCTCCTCTGCACTCCCTGGCCACAGCAGAGAGCTGGCCTGGAAGAAGGGCAACTGGGACAGAATCCGGCACCCCGACCGGGACTAGAGCCCGGTGTGCCAGCGCCGCAAGGTGGAGGATTAGCCTAGTGAGCCTCGGCGCCGGCCAAGCTCTTATTCTTTTATTATAAAGTTGAGTTATGTGGTATACAATGTATTCTTTTGAGTGTATGTTCCTTTGAGTCTTGACAAAGCTTGTAGTCATGTAACCATCGTTACCATGATCAGGATGTAGAATACTTCTGTTATCCCTCAAGACCCCCTTTTGCTCCTCCTCTGTAATCAACCCTCCCACGCCCACCCTCACCCCCAGCTTCTGGAAACTTCCCCAGACAGCCATCTAGGTTGTTGCCTGTATCAATAGTTTGTTCCTTTATGGCTGAGCAGTATTTTCTGGAATGGATGTATGACAATTTGACTGATCCCTTGTTAAAAGACACCTGTGTTCTTTCCAGCTGAGGCTTCACAAAAGAATCTACTCGAAGCACTCATGTACAGGTTTTTGTGTGAATATAAGTTTTCATTTCTCTGTGTGGTGCTATCTTATTGTGGTTTAATTTTTACTTATTCATTTTTGTTTTATTTGAAAGGCAAAGAGACAAAGAGAGAAAGATTTTCCATTTGCTGATTCATCAGCCAATTGCCCACAACAGCTGGGACTGGGCCAGGCTGAAGCCAGCAGCTGGGAATTCTGTTCAGGTCTCCCACATAGAAGGCAGGGAAGCAAGCACTTCAGCCATTTTCTGCCTCCTAGGGTGCATATTAGTAGGAAACGGCAACCAAAAGTGGAGCCAGGATGTGGACCTGGGCGCTCCAATATGGGAGGCAAGCAACCAAATTAGCACATAACTGCCGTACCAAATGTGAGCCCCTCCTTGTGGTTGGAATTCGCATTTTCCTAATGGATAATGATATTGAACATCTTTTCATGTGCCCGTTTAGTAGCTGGATAACCTTTTCTAGTGAAATGCCCATTCATTTCTTTGTCCATTTTCTAATTAGATCTTTTCTTTTTCATGTTAAAGAATATATTCTTGACATTGGCATTTTGTGTGATAGGTGGTATTTTGTGAGATATTCTCCCCATCAGTAATAACTTGTCTTTTACTCTTTTTAAAAACTTGTTTAACAAAGAGGCAGAGTTACAGACAGAGATAGTGAGAGACAGAGAGAAAGGTCTTCCATCTACTGGTTCACTCCCCAAACAGCTACAACAGCCAGAGCTGGGCTGATCCAAAGCCAGGAGCCAGGAGCTTCTTCTGGGTCTCTCACATGGGTGCAGGGGCCCAAACACTTGGGTCATCCACCACTGCTTTCCTAAGCCATTAGCAGGGAGCTGGATTGGAAGAGGAGCAGCTGGGTCATGAATCAGCACCCATACGGCATGCCGATGCCACAGGCAGAGGCTTAGCCCACTATGCTACAGCCCTGGCTTCTCTTTTCTCTTGCTCTTAATAGAGTTTTCCACAGAGCAACATTTTCTCATTTTATACAAAATCCAATATATTAATTTTTCCCCTTATAATCATGCCTTTGAGGTTAAGAACTATTGGCCCAGCCTTTCTATTATTTTTTTTCTAAAAGTATTATGGTTTTACATTTTACATTGGATTCATGATTTGTCATGATTAAATTCATGATTGCTTTTTGCATAAGATGTGAGTTTTATGTCAAGGTTCATCCTTTTGTCTATGGATGTCCAGTTTCTCTGGCACTGGTTGTTGAAATGGTTCTCTTATCTCCACTGGCAGATTCTGAATACTTGTCAAAAATCACATGAGCACCCCCGGTGGCAATAAAGACACCCAGTGTCCAGATCTTAGTTTCTAATGTCATTCTCAATAAAGTGAATGAGGGCTCCTTGGAGAAATGGCAGACTCTTGGACTTTGGCATGAGAAAATTCTAGAACATCTTGCAGTGCCTGAAAGTAAAGAAGCAATAAAAATAACATAACAACAAAACCCAGGATGTGTGTAAAAGGAGCCAACTGAAAGAGCTCCCAACGAACAAAACTGAAGTAGTTTGACCAACAAATAAAGTCATATTGGATTACAGCCCAAAACATAAAATAAATTCTAATCAATTCACACTGAGATTAAAGGACTGTACAATAGATACAGGAGGGCAGGAGTGGGGAAGAAACAATCTCTCAGGGAGAAAAAGTCCAAGTAACCCACACAGATAAGGAGGGAAACAACTTTGTTCCTTAGTGTAAGCTGCCCAGAGAGACTTCCCTCCAAAGAGGAGAGAAGTGTGGAAATGGGCAGAAAAACCATTTTACAGCAGGGAAACCTGACAGGCACTCTCTCTGCCAAGCGATCAAAGTCAGCATCAACAGTCATCAATCATGTTGATAGCGTGTACTCTTGATACAATGTGATACACATGGCACTTCTGTGATCTTCCTCCAAATAACTCATCACTCTTCTAGTTTTTTTTTTGCTTTTAGAGATGAATGTGCACAAACACACAGAGCGGAGAGAGACAGACAGCTAGCTCTCATCCACTGATACACAATAGCTGGGCCTGGACCAGGCTGAAGTTACGAGTGAGAACTCAATCCAGAGCTCCCACGTGGGTGGCAGGAACCCAACTACTTGAGCCATCACTGCTGCTTTTCAGGGTCCGTACCTGCAGAAATCTGGAGCCAGGAGTTGTAGCTGGATATAAAACCCAGGAACTGTGATAGGAGACAGGGGAGTCTTAACTATTAAGTGTTATTACCCTATTATCCTATTCTTTTTTTTAAAATTTATTTATTTATTTGAGAGGCAGAGTTAAAGACAGAGAGAGAAGTCTTCCATCCGCTGATCCACTTCCCAAATGATCGCAATGGCCCAAGCTGGACCCATCTGAAACCAGGGGTCAGAAGCTTCTTCTGGGTCTCCCATGTAGGTGCAGGAGCCCAAGGACTTGGGCCATCTTCTGCTGCTTTCCCAGGTGCACTAGCAGAGAGCTGGAATGGAAGTAGAGCAGCTGGGACTCGAACGGGCACCCATATGGGATGCTGGGGTCACAGGCAAAGGCTTAACCTACTACGCCACAGCACTGGCCCTTACCCCAGTCTTATCATGAGAAAATATCAGAAAAATTCCCATAGTGAGGCCTCCTGTAAAATACATGGTCAGACGTCCTCAAAGCTGTAAGTCATGAAAAGCAAGATGTCTTAAATATTGTCACAATCAAGAGGAGCCGAAGGTGACATGACAATAAAAAACCAAACTGAAAAGACAGTGTGGTCATTAGTTAATAATAAATGTTTTAATATTGATACCTTAACTGTAAACAAATATACTCCACTAACATAAGATATTAATAATCAGGGTACCTAGGTATAGGATATATGGAATTATCTTTACCATGTGCTGAATTTTTCCATAAAACAAAGAGCATCCTAAAAAAAATCCTATTTAAAAAAAACAGTTGGCTCTATTTCTAAGTTCTTTTCCATGAACTTATTTGGCTGGCTGGCTGCCAATACCACTGTCTTGATTATTGTGTGGAACTGTCAGAGGGATAACTATCTATTAGGCCCTAATATTGGGGTGGTTTTTGCCCAGTTTTAATTGGCTTGTTGTTTTCTTATTACTGTGTTTTGAGAAAGTGCCGGTGTGCTAGAGAGAAGCCCACTAGCTTTGAATGTTCAGCACGCTCTGGGACAAGCTGATGGGTTTCAAAGTAGCAATACAGATCATTAGTTCATTTAATAATTTAGTTATGTGAAAGTTTGTTATGAAAGTTTTCTGCTTTATTTTTTTAAGATTTCCGCTTTATTTTTTTTTTAAGATTTCTTTTGTTTGAAAGGCAGAATTACACACACACACACACACACAGAGAGAGAGAGAGAGAGAGAGAGAGAGAGAGAAACAAGTAATACAGAGAGAGACAGAGATCTTCCATCCACTGGTTCACTCCACAATGGCTGCAATGGCCAGGGCTGGGTCAGGCTGAAGCCAGGAGACTGGAACTCCATCCAGGTCTCCCACATGGGTGCAGAGGCCCAAGCACTTGGACCATCTTCTGCTGCTTTCCCAAGCACATTAGCAGGGAGCTGGATTGGAAGTACAGCAGCCAGGACTGGAATCAGAGCACACATGGGATGCTGGTTGCAGGCGGCTGTTTAATCTGGTATGGCACAATCCTGGCCCAGAATTTTCTATTATTTTTATTTCTGGTTTCCTTTCCCAGTGTTGAAAGGATGTGTACCCAACCGAATTATTTGGAGTTAGATGTTGTTAGATCTAAATGCAGATGTATTTGCAGTTATTTGGAGAAAATGTAGGATTACAGATTTGGCTTATCTGTTGAAATCAGGGCACTGAGTGCTGCATCCAGGTTCCCTCTCCAGAACTATCCCTCCTGAACTACAGTTTGATAAACTGGACCCCTTCTTATACATCTGGGCTTTGTACCAAGAAAATTCTCAAGCTACAGCTTTCACTGGAATTTGACTTATTTCATAACCTAAAAATTATATTTTTACGCTTCCCCCCCTGGATTGTCCCCCAAACCTCTTTAATAACATTTTGGAATTTGGGTCGGTGGGACTTTGCACGCCCAGTACCCCAAACTGGCCTGAAACTGCCCAATGTAAGGGACTTTAGGCTTCTTCTCCCCATAGATCTCTTTAGCCCTCTGATGAAGCCTATGGACCCCTTCTTAGAATAAAATTTTTTTTATAAGATTTATTTATTAGGGCTGGCACTGTGGCGGAGCAGGTAAAGCTGCTGCATGCAGTGCCGGCATCCCATATGGGCACGGGTTTGGGTCCCGGGCGCTCCGCTTCTGATCCAGCTCTCTGCTATGGCCTGAAAAAGCAGTAGAGGATGGCCCAAGTGCTTGGGCCCCAGCGCCCTTTTGGGAGACCCGGAAGACGCTCCTGGCCCCTGGCTTCGGATTGGCGCAGCTGCGGCCATTGCGGCCATTTGGGGAGTGAACCAGCAGATGGAAGGCTTTCTCTCTCTCTCTCTTTCTCTCTCTCTCTCTCTGCTTGAGTTATACACAGAGAGGCAGAGGCAGAGAGAGAGGTCTTCCATCCACTGGTTCACTCCCCAAATGGCTACAACAGCCAGAGCTGGGCTGATCCAAAACCAGGGGCCAGGAGCTTCTTCCAGGTCTCCCACATGGGTACAGGGGCCCAAGCACTTGGATCATCTTCTGTTGCCTTCCCAGATGAAATATTAGTGGAGAGCTGGGTCTGAAGTGGAGCAGCCAGCACTTAAATCAGCACTCATGTGGGATGCTGGTGTCACAGACAGTGGCTTAACCTGCTAGACCCTTAGAATAAGATGGTCACATCCAGGTTGTAAAATACAGAGGATCACAGAGGGAACCAGTTATTGTGATACAAGTATAGTTATCACAATACTAAAACAGGCAGGCCTTTGGCGGAGCAGTTGTCACCACTTGGGATGCCTGCATCCATATCAGAGTGCCTGGTGGGGTCCCTGCTCTTCTACTCTTGATTCCAGCTTCTCCTGATGTACACCCTGGGAAACAGCAAGGGAGAGCCCAAGTACTTGGGTCTCTGCCACCCACCTGGAAGATTCTGATTGAGTTCCGGGCTCCTGGCTTTTGCCTGACCCAGCCCTGGCTACTGTGGGCATTTGTGGTGTGAGCGAGTAGATAGAAGATCTTGCTCTATTTTGCCTTTCAAATAAAAATAAAATGAAAAAAAAAAAAAAACCCTGTGTAATGTATTTACATATTCCTCTTTATTAACAGATCACATTTTAAGGTCTAGTGAGATACTTAATTACTACCATAATTTCAAAGTAGTGATGAACAAAAGTGATATTTCAGGGTAGTTACAGCAACACCAACTAATTGGAATATCTGTTAATTGTGTTGGTGACAGTCATAAGTCCTACTCGTACTTCTTTGGCTTATTGCCTACATTCATCGTGAAGGAAATGCAAGATTTTCAGTTAAAGGTTAGTGAAAATAAAGATTTTTCCTCCCTGTCTGTGTCCATTTCTTTAATTGAATCTCCATTCCCGTTCTGTGAGATCCTACACCCTTATCAAATTTTGGTGTTTTTCTCCCTCCCCCCTTCTTCCCTCCCTTCCTTTCTTCTTCTTCCTCTTCCCCTCTTCCTCTTCCCCTCCTCCTCCTCCTTCTCCTTCTTCTTATTGTTAGAGAGAGAGAGAGAGAGAAATTGTCAACTGGGTCATTCCCCACATCCCCACAGCAGCAGGCCAGGAGCTTCAGCTAGTTGTCTCATGTGGGTCTGCTGAGGTCTGCAGCAGCCCCAAGTTGGAGTCAGAAACTTGAGCGGAGTAGTGAGCCCCTCTGCTCTGGGTCATGGGTGTTCAAACCAGCACCTCAACTGCCAGGCCAAAGGCCTGCCCCACCTTTCAGCTTTTGGTTTCATTCACTGCCACCTTCTGCTGCTTTTATTACCTGCCAGGGGCAGGCTTTGGGAGGAGACTGAGAGGCAGGAGAGCTGGGTGAGCACAGACCTTGACCCTGGGCCTCATGCCTGTCTCCCTGCATACCACCCTTTTCTTAATGCTCCACCCGCAGTGGTGACCAGCTCTCAGCCATGAAGACCAGACCTAGCCACAGAGGGCTTGTTCCCTGCCTCAGTTTCCCTTTGTGCTTTGCTGATTTATCTACAAGACTTATCCATTGCTAGCTGTTCTTGCCTCCTTATGATCCTGAAGCTTGCCATGTGGGAAAAGCGTTTTGCTCCAAACATCCTGAATCCGGACAGGCCCTTTGGAATGTGCAAGAATCCAAATTGAGCTGGCACCGCCGCTCACTAGGCTAATCCTCTGCCTTGCGGCGCCGGCACACCGGGTTCTAGTCCCGGTCAGGGCGCCGGATTCTGTCCTAGTTACCCCTCTTCCAGGCCAGCTCTCTGCTGTGGCCCGGGAGTGCAGTGGAGGATGGCCCAAGTGCTTGGGTCCTGCGCCCCATGGGAGACCAGGAGAAGCACCTGGCTCCTGCCTTCGGGTCTGCGCGGTGCGCCGGCCGCAGTGCACCAGCTGCGGCGGCCATTGGAGGGTGAACCAACGGCAAAGGAAGACCTTTCTCTCTGTCTCTCTCTCTCACTGTCCACTCTCTGCCTGTCAAAAAAAAAAATCCAAATTGTTTTCCAGTTTCAACTTCTAGAGACCTGAGAAGGCACAACAGAATCACACATTTAAATACTACTGATAAAGCAGAATACTGAATACTGAAACCTATGGGGAAGGACCGTTCAGTATACAAGTAATACATTGTTGGTGCTGTGAACCTAATCGTGAAGGCAATTATTTTATTAAAATGAGAACAACCACTTAGCCTCTGCACATTCTTTGCTTTCTTCATCCCTAGCGCCTGGAGACAGGCAGTACAGTGGAACGCTCGGTGGTGAGAACAAGATGTGTTTTCTGCCCTCAGCTCTGCTGCCATTTTCATAGTGCTTTTCCTCTCCAGGACTCTTGCTGCTCTCTACCCTAGAGGTCAGCGGCAGAGATGTTCCAGTTCTCGCAACGAGGTCCCCCAGGGGACCGGGAGTGGCTGGCATTCAGGCCAGGGCCGTTTATTCTGGAAGAAATTAGAAACCCGTGGTTGTTGCTCTGCGTGTTCAGAGGGAGTAAGAAATAAACCAGCATGTGAAAGGGCTAGAAAGTTTATGTCAATCTAGTCAAAGTTTTATTTTCGCAAGTCTAGAGAGGTGATAAAAATGAAGGCCAGGAGAGGATAAATGACTGGGTGACGGAAAGTGAGAGAGAGAGGCAGAGGGAGAGAGAGAAAGACTCAAGGGCCTCACGTGGTGTTAGGATTCTTTCTCCTTCTTTCCTCTCAGGTTTTTGTGTTTTGTAATTAAGAAATTTTATAATATAGAAAACTATTGTTAATTATATAATAAATATCCACGTACCCACCGCCCATATGGGACAAACATTGCGGACACACTAGGGGAGAAGAGTCCTACGGGGAAGCTCTGATGAGACCATGGAGAACGAGGCCCTGTTAACCATCTCTCTGGCCTAGGGAATATGAAACCCCAAGCCAGGCCAGAACGGACCCAACACGCCCTCTCCTCTTGGCCAAGCCCTTACTGCGTCGGGGGAGAGCAAAACAGCAGGTAATGGTGGAAGAGGAAGACAGTGCGGCAGAGTGGGGAGCCCGCGGCCCCGCTTCCTGTCATCTCTCGGGTGCCCAGGACTGAGCTTGTAGGAGGGAGAAGACTCACCGCCCAGTGAGGTTGTGACTGTTAACTATTTCAGGGGGTTACCCGTTCTAGTAGCTATGCTGCCGAGACGGTGTTTGTGGCTTAAAATGACTGAGATTTTCCCGTTATTGAAGGGTGAATAAAAAACCCGTGGGAGCTTTTCTTCAGGGGGAGATGAGTGTCACTGAACACATGCTTAAAGCAAACAGCGGGGGACAAAGTGAAGGTGGAGTTTGATTGCCAGGAGCCACGCTTGTTTCACACACCACATGGAGAGCACGCAACCAAATCCAAAATGTCACAGATACTGAGGCAAGCTATAATGTTAGATGCCACTAAGAGAGAAAAAAATTGCTCTTCATGACATATCCAAATTAATGCAAAAATCCAAGACGAACAAAATATCAAAAATTTAAATAAAGACAGGAGCGGTATTACTGATTTTTGCTTTTTGCCCCAGGCTTCAATATGTCTCAACATGGCGTTGTCACTGATTTTTATTGAAAAAAATTGATATTCATTGTATTTGATATTCATATTGTATTAAAATCTTATTTATCTTGATTTTTGAATTTTTGGGTGCTCTACTAAGTTTTGCACTTGGAGCAAATGCCTTACTTCTCCCTGCCTCACCCGCTGCACCCTAGTTCCTCTCCAAGATAGGGCTGGAGATAGAGCAAAAAGAACAAACGAGAAGGAAGAAAGAACAATGGTCCTTTCACTTATTTTCGTACATGTGTGATTGCAGATGGGAGAAATCGTTGCGTGCATTTTCCAAACAGCAATTGCTTTAAAGGATCTGCTGGGAAATATCAGAGCTGGTTTAATTGATAGCCCCAGATAACACTGAAGAGGGAGCTCTAATCTCCTCTTTGAAAAGATTCCAATACACTGCCTGGGGTGACAAAAATCCACAAAGAAAGAGCTAAACTGGTGCTTTTGATGCCATTGATATTCAAGTATGAAGCAAAAAGTCTTGTTGTGTTGATTTTCCCCGTGCCTGCCATTTGAAGGAATTCTCTCTAGTACCAATGAGCATGTAACACGAGATTTATGGCACTTGTGTGTAATATAATACTGGCATATAGCTCTCTGCCATTTTCATCATTTCACTTAATTTTCATCATTTTTCTCACTCGGGCCTCTCAACAACCACAGGGATAGTTGGGGAAGGTGTCAGTCACATGATAAACTACAGCCTGGGCACCAGGACTCTGATCTGTCGACTTCAAGGACAGTGCCTTTCCTGTACACAGCACTGGGTGCCTCTGAAGACGTGTGGAGAGACGTTGCAAGTGGCCACATTTGAGGGATTGAAGCTATAATCTGAGCTGGTTAGCAGCTGATCTCCCCCAGGCTATATCCAGTCTGCTAATGCTGTTTCATATTAAACAGGTTTGGGAGTGAGTCACTCGGCTGGCACATACCAGCCAAGTGATTGCTTCAGCCCTGCTTGCAAACTTACGGTCCTCCCTTCGCCCGAGGGTAGCACACTCAATGCAAACCTCAACTAGAATCTCGCAGATGCTCTGGGGCTGCCTTTGTGTTTCCCTTACATAATTTCAGGCTTCATTTAGCATTTACCATTTTCCCCTTCCACACTGACAGGATTTGGGATGGAGTTCTCTCAGGTTAACACCCTCAGTCTACACATGGATTTCCTTTGGCTAGGTGGTATGGAGTGGAAAGGAAGACGTGTTGTTGCCCAGGGAAATCTGTCAGAAAGGAAAGGAAGTTTTCAATAGCCCAAGCAGACCGCAGCCTGTCACCCAGGTGAGCTTGGAGGTGATCATCTCACGGAGGGAATTTGGATTTTCTGCTTCGTCCTGTCCAGGACTGAGGCATGGATTGTTTTCAGTAGTTGGTTTGGGAGCTTCCACCCCCACCTCCTTCCCCTGTCCCCAGCTCCACTGCCCTTCCTGTTAAGAGAGCACTGGGCATCCTTGAGCCGGAGCTAAACTGGGTGAGTTCTCCCTCATTTGCCACCCTCATGCCCTCTGTGAATCTCAGACACAGCACTTGCAATGTTTCATTGCACTATTTTATGTTAAACATTTTGTCACCCTATTCGACTCAAAGTACCTAGAAGGTATGAACTATGTCTTATTTTCTAATCTTTCCCAAATCTGGCTACCCTTTTGCAGTATCCAAGAGGAAAATACAATTTCAATTGCAAAGAAATTCAGAAAGTCTCTGGGAGGAAGGGCAGAAATGTAACACACACACACACACACACACAAATTGGTGCTATTGTGTCCTTCTTTGTTCCTCAAGTCCGTGTGGGCCCACCTCCTCCGAATTCTCTCACCACAACAGCTCTGCCTCATTCATGTTTTTTTCTCCCAGAAACCTTTTATTTAAGATACAAACTTCATGCATTTCATAAATATAACTTTAGGAACATGGTGATTCTTCCCACCCACACTCCCATCCTTCTTCCTCCTCCTTCCCCCATTCCCATTCTTATTGTTTACTAAGATCTGTTTTCAATTAACTTTACACAGATAAGATTAACTGTATAGTAAGTAAAGTGTTTAACACATAATATGGAAAAAAAAAAAAAAACCTGTTCCTCAGTAGGCTATTCAAAGTCATTGCTTCTCAAAGCATCAATTTCCCTTCTACAGATTACGTTTTAGGTGCTGTGTTAGTTACCACAGATCAGGGAGAACATACAGTACTTGTCTTTTGGGGATTGGCTTATTTCACTAAGTATAATGCTTTCTAGTTGTCTCCATTTTGTTGCAAACAAAAGGATTTCATTTATTATTATTATTATTGTTATTATTTTACTGCTGTTGTTCACTTGTAATTGGTCTCTGCTCCTCTCCTCATCTCTCCATTTTCTCCAGGTCTCTGCTCCCCACACCTTCTCTCATCTCTGGTTCGATTTTTTATGTGTAGTCTCTTCACTTCTTTCAGTACTCTTGCCTGTGTTCCCGCTCAACACCACGAACTGCAGCAGTGGTGTGCACACACAGAAACCTTAAAAGGCTGTGAGTGTTGACACAGGGGAAGGAGGAGACTGTGGACACATGTATGTGAATGTGTTTGCTCTTCTCCTGTTTTTCTTTGCTTCCTCTGCACTTAGCTCTGCATTGCATACATACTAGATTTTGTGTAAACGATCAATGGATGAATCAACTATTATTAGCCTTTATCCCAACATAACACCGATGCTGTTCCTGTGAGTGGCACCTCTTTCAAGGAGAGATGGGAAGGCAATAATTTTAGTTTTGCAAATCAGTGAGATCTGGATATAATTTTTGCCTACTTGGACACCTGCAGGCAGAGGTGCCAGTTTCCCTGTAGCCATCTTCCATGAGTGTAGGGACAAATTTCTATCTTTTATCTTTTTGTTAATGTTGTTTGTTTACTTATTTGAAAGACAGAGTTACAGGGAGAAGGAAGAGGGAGAGAGAGAGAGAGAGATTGTCTTCCATCTGCTAATTCATTCCCCAAATGACTGCATCGGCTGGGCCTGGGACATAAGCCTGGCTCCATCTGAGTCTCCCATGTGGGTTCAGGGGCCAATGGATTCGGATCATCTTCATTGCCATCCCAGGTGCATTCCCAGGGAGCTAGATTGAAATTGGAGCAGCCAAGACTCAAACCAGTGTCCAATGGGATGATGGTGTTGGAGGTGGTGGTTTACCCTGCCCTGCCACAATGCCAACTCCCAATTCCTATCTTTTACCTGAGGGCTCAAGTCATTGGCATCCCAGGTATCCTGTGTGTGTGAATGAACAACTTTGTCCTTGTAAGTCAACCAGGTGGATGGGGCCTGCTTCACGCCTTGATCCTGCCAGGCCCATTCCCCCAAGGCTAGGCCCATGCTCCCCTCCTTCGGCGAATCTCATCTACCTAGAGCCCCCTCACTCAGTTTACCCCAGCTCTTTGTGGGGACTCTTCCTGTGGTCCCTCAAACCTTGGCCTGCAACTGGGCGGGGTCTATTGCAATTGACCAGCTTTTTAGCTTTTTAGCTTCTATTGTTGAGGTCCATTTTTGTCCCCACCTTTTCTCTTATCTCTGGCATTTACCTCCCACCCCTAATATTGCTATACTCTTTTATAATCTCCTAGTATATATGTTGTTAACTCTTTGCTGGATGCCAGCTTCTTTGGATGCCTTTCTACGAGATTCTGGATCTCAGCTCCAGGAACTCCGTGAGCCAGGGCTCCCAGTGGAAAGGAAGAAATAAATGCTATCTGCCAACCCAAGAGTGAGGACTGCTTGCTGTGGCTGAAGCTTCCTGCAGAGCGCTGAATTGAAGGGTAATATTCACATATTTTGGTGAGAGTATTGGTTATAGGTTATTTTTATAGTTTGACATTAAGATCTACCTCTCTACAGTAGACAAAAGAAGAAAGTGATATAAAATGGTTGGAGTTAAGTTGAAATGGACAGAATTCCCTGAAGACATTATGATGATTCTTTAAAAAAGGCTTCAGGACAGTGCTGAGAGGAGAAATAGTTGTTGGATGATAAAGTCTTTTTTTTTTAAGATTTATTTATTTGAAAGACAGAGTTGCAGAGAGAGAGAGAGAGAGAGAGAGAGAGAGATGTCTTCCAGGCACTAGTTCACTCCCCAAATAACCACAACAAACAGCTGAGCTGATTCAAAGCCAAGAGCCAGGAGCTTCTTCTGGGTCTCCCAGGTGGGTGCAGAGGCCCAAGGACTTGGGCCATCCTCTTCTACTGCTTTCCTAGGTCACAGCAGAGAGCTGTTTCAGAAGTGGAGCAGCCGGGACTTGAAATGGCGCACATTTGGGATGCAGGCACTGCAAGGCAGGGGACCTTTAACCTGCTATGCCACAGCGCTGATCCCAGGGAACAATAAAGTCTTAAGTTGTTCCTTCATAGGATCCTAAAGTGCCACCACTCTCAAACTCTCAAAATCCAGCTGGGAAGGATATGCATTTTTGGCTCTATCTAAATCCCAAAAAAATTATTTATAGGCTTTTGATAGGCTTTTGCTCAAACTCGTTATCCATTAAACATTAGCCAGAGCCTGGCAGAAAATTGTGAGATTATCTGGATAATGTCATTGATAGAAATGCTATTTTGTTAGTGTTTCTTTTATATAGAACACTCTTCACTGTTTTCAATGTTCCATTTAGAGATGAACTTGGTGTTTCTATCTTTAGATCAACAAACTACAAGGGTAAAATACTGGCTTAGTGGTGGAAAAGTGAAGGCAAAAGATGAAGGATTGGGGTCAAAAAGTGGGATCCTCGGGTTATCATTCTACAAGAAGCCAACAAGTCATTTTTTTCCCTGTAAAACACAGAAGTGGAAAATGGACTGGTAATAGTTTCTGGTGGGATATTGAAGTTTAAGTTGGCAGAGTTTGAACTAGTTCTGGGTGTTGATCATCCTCAGGGGGAAGCCACAGAAGTGGTTGGTGAAGTAGAGGGAAGTGGAGGCTGCCAGTGACCCTGGCAGGAGGTGAAGGGAATTCAACAGAGGCCCAGCGGATGTGGAGAGTGACCCATGGTAGCACAGAGGACGACACTGGCCATACAAAAGGGTAGAGGGTTTTTATAGCTGAATTTGGACATGGAATGACAGAGCCAGAAGAGTAAACATGTCCCTTTCCTTAAATAGCTCTAGGATGTGTGAAGATAAACATCCTTACTTGCAGGGAGCTGCAGGAAAGGCTGTGTCTCACCGTGAAGGCAGGAGAAGGGAGCTCAGTGGGAAGTCTTACATTGCAGAGAAGGGGTTTACTGGTGGGTAAAGACTGCTGAGGATTGGGTGGGAGGAAAGGGAAGAGCAGGATGATGAGCCAATGGGAAGATGGAGGTGATGATAATAGGAAAAGGCCACTGATGGCGAGCCCAAATCCAGGGTACAGGCAAAGCACGGCTGAGTGGACAGAAGGTAAACAGTATGAACTAGCCTGGAGTGTCTCTCTGGGTCTCTGCCCAGCTTTATGGCCCAGTCAGCAATGAGAGCTGCCAAGAGCTCCAAATGGGTGCAATATGGCTTTAAGGTTATTTTGTGGCGCAGTAGTTTAATCCTCCACTTGCGGTGCTGGCATCCCATATGGGCGCCAGTTTGAGTCCCGACTGCTTCTCTTCCAATCCAGCTCTCTGCTGTGGCCCGGGAAAGCAGTGGAAGATGGCCCAAGTCCTTGAGCTGCTGCACCCACATGGGAGACCTGGAAGAAGCTCCTGGCTCCTGGCTTCAGATCGGCGCAGCTCTGGCCGTTGTGGCCATTTGGGGAGTGAACCAACGGAAGGAAGACCTTTCTCAGATCTGTCTCTCCCTCTCATTGTTTGTAACTCTACCTCTCAAATAAATAAAAATATTTTTAAAAAAGGGTTATTTTGTGTTATGCTATGATTCGGCCTTAAGTAAGGAGAGTAAAATTATCAGAAGAGTAAAAATAATCAAAAGCAAAGCAATTATATATGCTCCCATCTTCGCACAGGTCCTGAAAAATTAGCCAAACCTTTCTTCATGCTGGTGACACAGCTGCACCCCTTGGTGTACTCTGGTCACAGCAGTAGAGTCCTCAGGTTTAGGGGCGTTTAAAATTCAGCCCCTAAACCCCTTGACCAAATCAGCTCTTGATCTGATGACCATAAAATAAAGCTTCCCCCAAGGGCCTTCATCGTGACAGCAATGGGTCTCCCCATTGTCAGGGTGACCACACACCACCTAGCCCTATGCTGCATGAAAGACCAGTCATTGGGGCTTCAGATGTGAAGCTGCGAGACCGATCCAAGAGGAAAAAAAAAGCTATAAATTCAGGCTTTGGGAAAAGTGTTATTAAACCAAGGCAGGAGAGACAGCAAGATAAATGCAATGGTGGATCAGGGAGCAGCTCGTGTAATCTTTCTGTAACTCCAATGTCATCTGGAGTCACCCTGCCCCTGAGTAGCTGTTCAGATGGGCTCAAGCCCCATCCTGGGGCAGGTACAGGGCTTTCCCAGGTTTGTGCATAGTGCACGGGCTGACAGTTTTTCGTCACTCCTCTGATTCCCCTCTGAGTTTGTCACCACCCCAGTATGGACCTTACTCAAGGGGCCTAACTCCTTCCTCCCCCTGCAGAACTCACAGGGGCTGGCAGCTATAGCTGCTGGTGGGACTTACAGGGGAGCCCTAGATAGTGGGTGGCATTGAGTTCCTATCAGATGTCCCTGTCCTTAAAAACCTCCTTTGCCTTTCCTGCCCATTCTTCTCTGCCCTATCTTCTTCCTGTCTCCTCCACTCTCACCCACTAGAGTTCCTTTTCATTTTTTAAGCAGAAAATTTTAGCAGCTTCTTTGTTAACGCTTGATGACACCCCCACCCAGTTCCAGGGCTCCCCCTCTTCTCCTACCCAGCTTTCCAAGATATTTTCCTGAACAAGATAGTTTCTTCTCCAAGAGAAATTCTGGAGCCAGCTGGGTCCAAGATTCTCCTGGGGGCCAGCACTGTGGCATTGCGGGTAAAACTGACACCTGCAGCACTGGCATCCCATATGGGCACTGGTTCGAGTCCTAGGTGCTCCACTTCCGATCCAGCTCTCTGCTAGGGCCTGGGGAAGAAGTAGAAGATGGCCCAAGTCCTTGGGCCCCTGCACCTGTGTGGGAGACCTGGAAGAAGCTCCTGGCTCCTGGCTTTGCATCAGCCCAGCTCCGGCCATTGCAGCAATCTGGGGAGTTAACCAGTGCATGGAAGACCTCGTTCTCTCTCTCTCTCTCTGCCTCTCTGTAACTCTGCCTTTCAAATAAATAAATAAATAAATATTTAAATAAACAAAAAAGATTCCCCTGACCTCTCTATTTTCATCGCCCCCGTCAAAAGACAGGAGTCCCTGATGGCCATAACCTGCGTGTCTGTTTTCTGCGGTGGGCAGTGGGGACTAAGTAGACTGCTTCAGGCAGTCCTGGCACCGAATGGCCACCTTCCAACCCAGGAGCTGGTTTTCGTCTGTTCACAGTGTCGTGGCCTCCCGAGCTGACTCCTCTCCTGGGCACTTCCCAGACCACCTGAATGCTTACGCTTGGAAATGCGTCAGCTGGCCCTCCCTTCACTTGCTGTCCCGTAACAGCTGCTCCTCTCAGCGCGAGCGCCCTGTACCCCTGGATCAAAATATCTTCCTCCTTTCTGTCCCAGATGAGAACAGACACAAAGCAGCTCTTTGTTTGGGACTTCAAACCTCAGTGTCTTTTTTCACCTAATTAGAAGGGAAGTATTTTTCCACTCACTTCGTTTTCTTCTTGGAATTTGTTAACTGCAGCTGAGCAGTTTAGTTTGTACACAAGGCTTGTTCATTAATTAACAGCCTCTGGGCCAGGTTAATCCTTATCAGGATTTAATATCTAACCGGGCACTGATTAAACCCGAAAGAGAGTTGAACTTGCTGGTGGATTCTCCTGGAATGGGATAGGAAAGAAGCTCCAAGGTGGCAGAACAGCTCCCCTCTCTGCTGGACGTTCTCCCAGGGACGTGACCCACCAAGGGGAATAACCTGAAACATTTGGGAATCCTTAACGGGGATCAGCATGGCCGCCACCTTGCCAGTTTCTTGCAATGATGAAGCGAGACAGATGACTTGGGACTCTCAGAGAGAAAATAGTCAAAAGAGCCTTTAAAGTTACCTTTTTTATTTTTTTCAACCAGCTTGCTTTATTTTCTACTCAAGGAGGTACTAAGTAATTGCTAGCCGTAGCCTCACTGGGTTCTCCATTCTCTGCTACAGGTTTGTGATAGGCAGAATGTTGGCCCTAAGACTTTTGCCCGCTGGCGTTATTCATGTGGTTATGTTAACCGGCAATGGAGACTGCAGGTGTAATTAATATTACTAGTTTGTTGAACTTAAAATAGAGAGGTTCTCTGAGTAGATCCAATGTAATTCTGTGGGCCCAGAGGGCAGAGGAGGTCATGGCAGAGATTACAAGAATGGGAAGGATGTGATGCGTTGTTTTTGGATCTGAGAAAGAGGCACTGTGTACATGGACCAGAGAGAGGTCTTTAAGAACCAAGGGAAGCCTCTGGTTGAGTCAGCAAAGAAGCAGAGACCTCAGTCCTGCCATGGCGAGGAAGTGGCTTCTGCCAGCAACAGGTGGAAGCTTGGAAATGGATCTTTCCCGAGAGCCTCCAGGAAGGAGCACACTCCTGCCAACACCTCGACTTGGGCCGTAGGAGAGCAGAAGCCAACTGAGCTACGCTGTGCTCTGGCTTCTAACTCATAGCAGCTGTAGGTAGCAAATATCTGTTGGTGCAGCCTCCAAAGTTGTGATTTGTTGCAGTAGTAGAAGTTTTTGTATTTTGTTTGATAGGGAGTGGGGAAGTGGAGACCTCTTTTCTCAGGAGTTGCTCATCGTGCTAAGGCCTTTGTGGCAAGGGTCTGTGGCACAGGGTCTCTTGGTCGCTGGATCAAGGGGGTGAGGTGGCCTGACGCACACCCAGTGTTGCTGATACAACTGAGGAACTGTAAGTAAATAAGTGTTTAATATCCACATGTGGCTAATGGCTAAAGAATTGGAAAGGCACATAGATAATATGGCAGAAAGTTCTGGACACTTCTGGTCTAGATGATTGACAGTGATGACATCCAGTTGCAGCTGTGTCTTGTCTTTTTGGGGCACTGAGAGGTAGGAATCCTCTATTCTTACAGAATTATCACTAGAAGCAGAAAGCACATCAATTTCTCCCAGCACCCCTGTCCCCCACAAAGAGATTTTGGTTAAGACTTTCAGGTTACTACTTTTCTTCCTTTATCATTTGCATAAATAATCTCTTGGGGAATAGAATGTGCTGATCTTGCAGTAGAACATTCTAGGAATAACACTGGTAGATGATTAGGTCTGACTATTTTTTTTTTTTTCCCCAGCTGGAGAACAAGTTACCAGCTGGTGAATGGCCAGGAAGTTTTTCCAAAGGGTTCCTTCTATAGCGGGACAAAGGTAGTTAGAGAAGGCCAATGAACTCACTCTCTGAAGCAGACAGACTCGAACCTACTAAGCCAACTACACTTGCCTCCTTCTGTTGGTTTCTTTTTCTTTTCTTTTTTTTTTTTTTTTTTTTTGACAGGCAGAGTGGACAGTGAGAGAGAGAGACACAGAGAAAGGTCTTCCTTTGCCGTTGGTTCACCCTCCAATGGCCGCTGCAGCCGGCGCACCACGTTGATCCGATGGCAGGAGCCAGGTACTTCTCCTGGTCTCCCATGGGGTGCAGGGCCCAAGTACTTGGGCCATCCTCCACTGCACTACCTGGCCGTAGCAGAGAGCTGGCCTGGAAGAGGGGCAACCGGGATAGAATCTGCCACCCCGACTGGGACTAGAACCCGGTGTGCTGGTGCCGCAAGGCGGAGGATTAGCCTAGTGAGCCGCAGCGCCGGCCTCTGTTGGTTTCTTACACCCAAACGGGACACTAACCAGAAGAGAAAAGAGGCCTGATTTCTCAGGAGACTGACACACCCAGCCTCAGGGTTGGACAACAGAAGTTGGGTCTTAAGACTTCCTTGCTAAACTCATTTGCACCTGGTGTCACGGTGATGTAGTTGGAGAGGTATGGTGCCGGCCTGGGGAGAGAGCCCTGCTTGGGGTCAGAAGCAGGGAAGTGCAAACCAAAACCACAAGGAGACATCACCTCATCTCAGTTAGAGCAGCTATTATCAAAAAGATGAAAAGCAACAAACGCTGGCAACAATATGGAGAAAGGGGAGCTCTTTTTTAAAAAATTAATTTATTTGAGAGACAGAGAAAGGGAGAGAGAGAGACTCCTGTCTGCTTGTTCACTCCTTACATTCCAGAAATGGTTAGAGCTGGGCCAGGCCAAAATGGGAGCTAGAAACCCAATGCAGGTGTCTTATGGAGCGGTGGGCACCCGGCTGCTTGTACTGCCACTTGTTCCCTTCCAGAGTCTGCGTTAGCAGAAAGCTGGGATTGGGAGTGGGGCTGGGACTGAAACCCAGGCATTTCAATACGGGATGAGGGCATCTTCCCCGTGACAACCGCTAGGCCAAATGTCTGCCCCAAGGGGAACTCTAATAAACTGGTGGTGGACATACACTTAGTACAGCCACCACAATCACCATGGACAGGAGTTTCAGTACAGCTGGAAGTTGAGCCTTGGCCTTGTGCTACCAATTAGGCAGGAATGGCGATTGGCCCTTGGCTTCCCACAAGAGAAGAATGTCTCTGATGAGAGACAGGTAGGCAGTGAGCAAACCAGCAAAGTGGAAGCAGAACAATACATCCTAAGGCCGGGTGGGCAGCATGGCAAAGAAGCCAGTGCCCCAGCTGTGTGTAGGCTTGGATATTTATGGGGGGAGCGGGGAGGGGGCAACCTTCTTCTGGCTGATTTTTCTCCTCACCTCTTCTTTTGGAATGTTGCTGGGCAGGAAGCTTCCTGGGAAATGTTATCGGACAGAAAGTTCTCTGGGAACTGTGCCAGGAATATTCGTGGGCCCTTCAATGTTATCAGGAGGGACCTTTGATCTGCAAATGTCAGGTTGTTTTCCAGACATGCTCCCGAGACATCCAGGTCCCTTCCCTCATTTAACTGCATGGATTCCCCTCCCCCCCTTTCACCTTCAGGTCATCACACACACAAAGGCTGATGGCTGTCTTTCTGCCTAACAACCAGTATGGGGATTTCTTTGAAATAAACTAAAAACAGAACTGCCATGTGAGCCAGCACACCTTCTATGGGGTATAAATCTAGAAGAAATGAAATCATTGTATCTAGGAGATGACTGCACCACCACGTTAATTGCAGCTCTATTCAAAATAGGCAAGATAGGGAATCAACCAAGGCTTCCATCATCAGAGGAATGGATAAAGAAAATGTGGCATAGATGTATAGTGGGATACTATTCAGCCATTAAAAAGAATGAAATCCTGTCATTCGCAGCAAAATGTATGGAACTGGAGGCCATCGTGTTAAGCAAAATCAGCCCGACAGAGAAGGACAAAAACTGCATGTTCTTCCTTATATGTGAAAGCTAAAAAATGTTGATCTGAACATAGGCTGATGGTCATTAGAGGCGGGGTGGGGAGGGGAAGCTAGAAAGAGATCAGATAACAGGTACCAGATCACAAGTTATTAGATAGGAGGATTAAGTTTCTAGGGTTACGCAGTATAGTGGGTGACTAGAGTTCACAACAACCTATTATATATTGTCTGTGCACATAGAAGACACACTTTCTGTGCACATGAAGTAATGGCAAAGACGGGGGAATGCTAGTTACCACAGTTTGATCAGTACACCTTGTACACCTGTATTGAAATATCACATTGTGCTGTAAATATGTACAATTATTGATGATAAAACATTTTGAAGATTTATTACTTTATTGGGAAAGGGAGGGGGGAGGGGGAGATGGAGAGGAACAGGGAGGGGGAGGGGGAGACACAGAGGGAGGTAGAGGGGGACAGGGAGAGGAAGGAGGAAGGAGAAGGGGAGAGAATCTTTTATCTGCTGGTTCACTCCCCAGTTGGCTGAAACATCTGAGGATAGATCAGGCTGGGCTAAAGCGAGGAACCAGGAACCCCAAAAGGGTTTTCTTCTGCTGCTCTCCAGGTGCATTGACAGGGAGCTGGATTAGAAACTGGGTAACTGGGACTTGAACTAGCTCTCTGATGTAGGATGTGGGTGTCCCAAGTGGCTACTTAACCTGCTTGTGCCATAACGCCCCCCAATACAAGTTTTTAAAAGAAGCTTGAAGAGATGGAAATGCTAACTAATCTATTTAGCTCTTTACACATTGCATAGTATGTTGAATTATCACACTATACTGCATAATCGAAATAATAATTTAAGGGGCTGGTGCCGTGGCTCACTTGGTTAATCCTCTGCCTGTGGTGCTGGCATCCCATATGGCACCGGGTTCTAGTCCCGGTTGCTCCTCCTTCAGTCCAGCTCTCTGCTGTGGCCCGGGAGTGCAGTGGAGGATGGCCCAAGTGCTTGGGCCCTGCACCCGCATGGGAGACCAGGAGGAAGCACCTGGCTCCTGGCTTCAGATTGGTGCAGTGGCCATTTGGGGGGTGAACCAATGGAAGGAAGACCTTTCTCTCTCTCTCTCTCTCACTTTCTAATTCTGTCAAATAAAAAAAAATTTAAAAAGAGAAAAACTGCAAAGAAGACCTGAGTTTGAATCCTGAATCCTTGTTGTTTGTTGTCCTGAGTTAATGTCCCAGTGTGAGCCTCACTTTTTTCATCTGAGATGTAGATGCAACAGTTGGAGAATACCAGTCTCCAATCACAGGTGTTTTGGAGTTGTGAGGATTAGAGGGGAGAACTGTACAGGTTGTCTGGCACCCAGGGGGCACTCAGGGATAGCAGCTAATGTTGTTACTCACACGTGTCAGCCCATGGTCATGTGGGAAAAGACCATCGTCCAATCCCCTGGCCAGGCACCTGTATAATTTTCTCTCCACTGTGACCTCACTCCTACAACCACAGCCACAACCCAGTCATTTTGATAATTGCATTTTCCCTTCAAACACCCTACGTCACCCTTCAAACATCCTGCTTTCTCACCTCTGTCCAGTGCATTCCTCTGAGCACTTGTCTGTGGTTCTCTCATCCCGCTGAAACTTCCTGGAAACCACTTCACTGGGGAAACAGAAGCAGCAAGAAAACCTCCCCCAGCACATTTACCCCTCTTCTAGCATTTGCGCTTGTAGCCTCTGCCTTTCCTCCTGCTACGACGGTGACCTGCTTGCGATTCTACCTGAGCTCAGTCTCAGCACCTCTGCACCCGTCCAGTCCTTCTCCCTACTCTAGACTGTTATTCTTGCAATCACCTTCCAGGTCTGCATCGTTGGTCTTTCCCTTTTCACAGAATCATTCCCAGTGCCTCAAATATACTCTTTCTCGTATTTTAAATAGTCTTCCTAGGGGCCGGCGCTGTGGCTCACTTGGTTAATCCTCCGCCTGAGGAACCGGCATCCCATATGGGCACTGGGTTCTAGTCCCGGTTGCTCCTTTTCCAGTCCAGCTCTCTGCTGTGGCCCGGGAGTGCAGTGGAGGATGGCCCAGGTGCTTGGGCCCCTGCACCCGCATGGGAGACCAGGAAGAAGCACCTGGCTCCTGGCTTCAGATCGGCGCAGTGCCGGCCGTAGTGGCCATTAGGGGAGTGAACCAACGGAGGGAAGACCTTTCTCTCTGTCTCTCTCTCACTGTCTATAACTCTACCTGTCAAATAAATAAAAGAAAAATAAAATAAATAGTCTTCCCAGACCCCTCTCCCATGAGCTGCTACCTCTTTGCTCTGCTCCTCTTTGTTGTATTGTCCTCTCATCTCCCTGACTTCTAAATGCTGGAGCACCCCATGGATTAGTCTTCAGGAATCTACCCTGTCTACTCGCCTCCGGGGGTTGCATAGAGTTCCATCCATGCCTTTGAGTACCTCCCAAAGGGTGCTGCACTTGGACCTCTCTCCTGAACCACAGATACTCACATCCAGCTGTCTGCTCAACATCTCTGTAGCTGCACGAGGCATCTCAAAGGTAGCATATCTGAAGATGAACTGTTGATTTTCAGCCTCTGACCCCCAAGTCCACGCCCTTCATAGCTGAACCTGATCAATAAATAGAACTCTCATCCCACCTGCTCCTGTCAAATTGTTAATTTCACCTTGATGAGATCCCACAGATCTCTCTAGCCCATCATGGAACTCGAGGAAGAGAGTCCTAAAAGGCCAGGAAAAAGGGTGTGTAGACACCAAAACATACTCCCCTTGGGTCTGGTGGCCAGAATTATCACATAAGCCACCTGTTTTCACACTTAATTCAACAAATACATTTGGAGCAGTTACCACATTCCAGGTGGCGCTCTAGATACAGGGAACATAGCGATGAACAAAACCGTATCAGACATCACGGAGCTCACCATCTACCAGGGGAAGGAAGCAGACAGAAAACCTGTCAGACACATGGTTAGAGAAGAACACACCGGGAAATGATGGAGTGATGCTGTTAGATACGGTGGTCATAGACGCTTCTGAGATAGATCACGTTCAAGCTTACGTGCAGGAAGCTGCACAGATATCTGAGAATAAATGACTCAAGTTAGGAGGGATACGTCCAGAGGACCTGAGGCAAAAACGCACTTGGGGTGTCTCGAGAGCAGGATGAAAATCTCTGTAGCTAGAGTGAGTGAGATGAAAATAGCGCTGGGGAATGGCACTGGGGAGTGAGCTGGGGTGAGACCCCATAGGCTCTGCTGTCAAAGAATGGGGAGCTCCTGATCTGACTTATACTTCAGAAGGATCCGCCAGACGGCTGGCTGAAGAATGGACCACAGGGGCAGGAGTGGAGGCAGGGAGAGGTGTTCCGTCACTCCAGATGGGAGGAGATGGTGTCTGCATTAGATGGTTGCTGAGCAGGTGCATGGAGTACTGGATTTAGACTTTTGTGAAGGTGGACCTTATACATTTGCTGAGTACATGGTAGGTGCTGAGTGGATGGAGACACAGCCAGGGATATTCTGGGGTGAGGCCTGGGTGAGACATCTTGCTGTTCACCCCCTTTGGCTCATCCCAGCTCACCTACAGCCATTTGATGACTAATACTTTGTTCCATGCACCCTCTCAGGAGGGCTGTCCTTGAGATTGAACACAAGGATATCACCACTGGAAAATATCTGCAGCTCAAATTTAATTGGGATTCCAGAGAATTTCTAATTCTCTTGCCCAGTTTTCTTCAGTCTGGCTCTCTCTCCCTGTTCTGATGGGGGTTGAGCTCCAATCCTGAGAAGCTGAGACCAGACTCTCGAACACAGTGGTGCCACATGGTCTTTCTTTACTCTCGGGCCCACTTGGAACCATAAATTGGACTCCTTTGTAGGATGTTTCTCTCATTTTGATAATATATGCTTCTTATTACTCTTCAAGTCTATTTTATAAAGCTCTAATATGTGAAGTTAATATAATTGTTCATTGTCAGAAGATCCAATAAATGTCTCTTTCCTTCCATTCCCTTTCCTCGATTCTAAGGGCAACAGTAAATGCGCAGGATTAGGGTGAGGACGGTCAGGTGCCCAGGGCACAGCACTCGCTCCCGGGGCTGTGCAGGTGCACGGTCTGCACCTGACTGTGAGTGCTTTCTTAAATGTGCTCCAGGTGCTCAGCTAGCCTCACCCTGAGCTTGGCCTGATGACTACAGAGAAACATTTTGGTTTATTAACCAGGCAGCTGTAGCACCAAGAGCAGGACCAGTTCCCCACCATTTGGCCTTAACTGTGCAACAGAAAGCTGCTCTTGAGAAAGCAAATGGCATGGAGAGAAGCCATGTCCTGGAAAGCTCTGCCAATTTAGAAATGAAAACCAGTGGGTAAGTGGGGGAGAATGTTGTAGAGTTTTGCTTTACAATCAACCCAAGAAGCCATGAACATTCTTTTTGTTGAGGACTACCTGGATGCAGTGATCCAGTTCAGAGTATTTCTGCCTTGCTTGCAGTTCCTCAGATACAACATTTTAAAAAGCTTTGGTTTGCTACTGTCCTCCTCTGTGCCTTCTTTATAATAGTACAAAAATTAGCAGAATAATGGCTGCTGTGTAAATGCTTCAGACAATCAGGGAATAGCTTATTTTTAAGGTTGGGTTCACAATTTCCATCTTTAAAATGAGTCCAAATTGACCGAGTGATTCTAAATTAGCTCTTTAGTTTTTACCCCAGACCACTGCTAATGCCACTATTAATTTCAATTATGTAGAAGCAGCATTAATATGTGTGAAACAAGAACAGGGATAAAGACAGAAAGGCTTGAATTACTTGCTGCAGGACAGAATGACATTTTGACTGGCACACAGAGATTTTTTTTCTTTCACACACTTTGTGCTTTGACATTTCACTTGGCACAAACATTTCACGAATTCTTGACCTAATCTGATGTACTGTTGTTTAGCAATTGCTGACATGACACGTTTTCACCTCAAGCTTGCTGGATTCCGAATGTTACCTTTTCTTGTCAATCATGTTTGGATGACCTCCAGAAAAACAGTCGAGGCAAAAGTCTGTGCACCTAGAAACTTAAGTGTATTTGCCAGAATGGGAAGGAACCGTTTGAAGTGAGAGTTGGGGGAGGGTTGAGAGAGGTGGTGTCGTTTAGGACAATTGTGGAGTGAAAAGAGGGCAGCACATGGACCCCCAGGAGACTCAGGCATCTTCAGAGAGACTACACAAAACACCTAGGCATGAATCTGCCGAGGGATACAAGGGTATTTCAAAAAGAAACCCATAGAAAAAATGGAGTTGAAAGATAAGTTCATTTCAATGCACACATTTTTTGAAATTCATGCATTTCATAATGTGCATTCTCATGAACTTTTTGAAGACCCCTCATGAGTAGAGCACATATGACAAAGAGGAGGAAATTTAGAGATAGAAGAAATTTAAATACTAGAAAAATACACTGTCCTTCTAAAAGGGAAGACTATATTGTATGAAAGTGTCATCTCCTCTCAAGTTACCTTATAGGGAGGGATAACTGGATTGTCTTTAGGCCTTACTGCCTGTGGGTATGGACGAGGTCGCATGCCATATTAATATTAAAATGTTGTTGGTTTATTAACTTTTATTGACATCTTCTGCTTCTTAGGTCTTTATTCACGAATAAGTCAACTGATATTGTCCTGCTCTGATTTCATTTTTCAAGGGCTCTATTAGTTGAGATGCTTCCAGTTTCAAGGAACAAAACAAATCTGCCAGTAGTGGCATGAATAATGCAGGCATTGACTTGTCTGCTGTCATTTGTCCAGAGGTAGGCAGTTCCTGGTGTAATGCATTGGCTCACTCGACCAAATCCTTAAGGACCTAGGCTCTTCCTGTGCTTCCACTCTGCCAACTCTGGCAAAGCTGCTTTTCATCCTTAGGTTATTGCCTTGTGGGTCCAAGTTGGGAGAAATGCAACTCTAAGCATAATGTCTACACATGACCATGCTCAAGGCAAGGAAAAGGTGTCCAAATGAAAAAGGCTGTCTTCTTTCAATGCTGCTGTCTTTTCATCAGGTAAGATCATTTTTTTTAGAACCCTCCCTCCCTCCCTCCATTCCCCAATTCCCAAGCCCACTTCCCTTTACAACTCATTGGCCAAAGCTGGAGCATGTTGCTCCCTTTTTGACCAATCATTGGCCAAGAAAATCTGCAGTGACCATGAACAAATAATTCATCCACAGTGCTGTGAACACGGTTGCTAGAATAAAACTGCATTTCTGTTAGCTGTGATGCAGTGATGTGCGTGTTGGGTAGGCAACCAGCAGCAGTTGCCCGAAGATGCAACACCTAGCAGCATGGGGAGAGGCCCGCAGGCATTCAGGAGAGGCCCCCCACCAGACCTCTGCTGTGCTGGCTGCTCCAGGCTCTTCTTTGATCTTCAAGGCATGGAAACTCTCCCGAGTGATTGCTCCAAGTCCTCAGAGACTCAACAGTCTGGTCCGTCTGCATGAAAGAGGAACACAGAGTGGCCTTCTCCATAAAGTGCACTCTGCTGCCTGGTTCCCGCAGCAACGATTCTTGGGACAGTCTTGTGGAAGTGCTCAGGGAAACAGCTCCGGCCTCCCACCCTTCTTCCATGGAGACTGCAGACCCTGTAGGCAAGCTCATTCAACATCGGTTCTCACTTCCCTTCTCCTACTTCCACTGTGGAGGCTGGAAGTTATGCATCATCTTGAAACTTCTTTTGCGGGGAGTCATCACGTATGTGATGGTTTTGGGCAATACTAGGTAAACAGAAATTTGCTAAGAATTTCTGAAAAAAACTTTTCCTTTCCTCAATGAAAGACCTCAATGCTCCTTGGATCACCTTGCCACTTAAGTTTAACATGATGCTAGTGAAAGTCAGCAATGGGATTTTTAGGAAGGATGAGAGCAAAAATTATTCCAGTATTTCTGGAATAATAGACAAATGAGAATAGCTAGAATATAAGCTTTATTAGGGCAGGGGTCATGTAAAAGTAATTTCCTTTTTGTTTCTTCCAATGCTTTTATGTTTTGAAAAGACTTCCTCATTTTGGAATTGATCACATATATTTAAAATATTTTGTGTTTGTGTATTTTATATTTAAACATCTACATATCAAAAATCACTAGAAGTGGGGCTGGTGTTGTTGCACAGTAGGTTAAGCTGTTGTTTGGGGTACCTGCGTCCCCTATTGGAATGCTGGTTGGAGTCCTGGCCACTCCACCTTCAATCCAGCTTCCTGCTGGTGCACCTGGAAGGAGCAGATTATGGCCCAAGTGCTTTGGTTCTTGCCACTCATGTGGGAGACCCAGATGGAGTTTCTGGCTCCTGGCTTCAACCTGGCCTAACGCTTGTGGTTGTGGCCACTTGGGGAGTGAACTAGCAGATGGATGATTCTCTCTCTCTCTTTGCCTTCCAACTAACTAACTAACAATAATTTTTTTTTTCTTAAATTACTAGAGGCCAATTTAGAGGCAAGTAGTAAAACTAAGCAGCTGACAGAGGAACATGATGTTAGGTGACAGGTATGAGAGCCACGGTCACTGGGTCTCTTTATGTCAGAGGCTGGTGCTATGTTTGTATGTTATCTCCATCTTGTTAATGAGGAGATTAAAAGTAAGGTTATTTGTCCAGGATTGTGTGAGATGAACTGGAATCCAAGTCTGATGGTTTTTGATGGTTAAAGTCAGAGTTTGTTCTCCTGGTACTGTACCCTTGCCAACCAGATTCCACCTGAGAGAGGTTAATGCCCCAGTGGGAGTTTGTGGGGAGCAACCCGGACTGGACTGAGTTACTGGAATTAAGACTTATTCTATGCATCTGCTCTCCCACAATATGGCACTGGGAGAGGAGAAAACAGCTTCTACACAGCTGCCTCTTGCCAACTTGAGTGATGACCTCCAGGAGCTGATCCTGCTCCTGATTGGAGGAGAGCAGCGTACTCGGCGTGTGGGCAGCCGAGTTGGGATTGGCGGAAGAGGACTATAAAGGAGGAGAGAGACAACATACACCAGGAACATCTAAGGGGAACATCTATCTGAAGGAACACCTGTGCAGCCCCCGAGAGAGCCGGCCGGTGGTGTGCCGCTCCCCTGCGGAAGTGGGGAAAGTGGCCAGGGGGAACCACCCTTCCACGGAGGTGGAAGGGACAGTAGCCAACCCGGGAAGAACCAGCAGCAAACCCGGGGAGGGCCGAGCAGACGAAAGAACAGCGCAGGGTTTAGTGTCGTTCCTCCATGAAGAGGGGGAGCGACAGGAGTTACCATCAGAGGAGGGGCTGGCATTGTGGCATAGTGGGTTAAGCCACTGCCTGTGATGCCAGTGTCCCATTTGGGTGCTGACTCAGGTTCCAGTTGCTCTACTTATGATCCAGCTCCCTGCTAATGCTCCTGGGAAAGCAGCAGAGGATGGCCCAAGTCCTTGGGCCCCTGCACCCATTTGGAAGACCCAGATGAAGTTCCTGGCTCATGACTTCAGCTTGGCCCAGTATTGGCCATTGCAGCCATTTGAGGAATGAGCCAGCAGATGGAAAAATCTCTTTTTTTCTCTATGTCTTTCTTGCCTTCTCTCTCCATAACTCTGCCTTTTATATAAATAAATAAATCTTTAAAAAAAAGTAGTCAGAGGAATGGGGCCAAACAAGGTAATTTCAGAGATGTTGTGAAGGGCAGAAAGTATATTAAATTAAGGGGGAAAATGGAAATGAAATGAAAGTGATCTAAAATGCTTAGTCCAAATTGGGTGTGGGCTCACTGGAAATGACCAGGTAGGAAGGTTGGCTCTGTGATCCATGTTGCCTGTGACCAGTACTGAATTCTTGGTCATGGGTAGCTGAGGCAATGTGTGGTGGAAACCGCACGTAGCTTTTCTGTCCGATGTTGAACTGCATGTAGCTTTTCTGTCCCATGTTGCTAGTAACAGGACATCACAGACTGGCTAAGTCACAGAGAAGAGGTTGTTTTGGCTCACAGTCTGCCCAGGGCTGGGGAGGGGCTACATCTGTGATGGCCTATTTTCTTGCAGAGTCCCAAGGCAGTGAGGGCATCACATGTTGACAGACATGTGTGTCTTCTGCTCTCCCCCTCTTATAATGTCACCAGGACTCAATCACCAGGCACCACCCTACTGACTTTCTCTAGTCCTCATCCCTCCCTCAAGGCTCTGCCATAGAAGGTTTAAGGTTATACCTTCTCATTACCTCCCTTAGGGACCAAACACAAACATGAGGGTTTTTTTTTTTTTTTTTGAGGGGGTGGGTGGGTGGGAAGCAAACCATATTCAAACCCTAGCAGCCCCTTTCATCACCTTCTAACCATGAGCAGAAATGAGAGTGACAATGAATCCTTACGTAATCCAGCCACAGCCTCCATCAGGTAGCGATGTTCTCTCCTCCACAGTTACCAAGGTTGGTACACTCTTTCTCCAGGTGTTCTAAGCTTTCTCCAGGTGTCCCGATTCTGAAGCTATCTAAGCACTCCCTGGCACACCACAAGTACAGTGCCAGAGCTAGCTTTAAGCCATGTTTAAAGATGTAGATACAGTTGTGAAATTTGTTTGTTGGCCACAAGCACCCAATAGCCACACTCTCATTCTGGTTGCAAGTATCTACCCAAACTCCATGGATTACACACTCCTCTGTTTTTCCTGGCTTGACATAGCGGAAGATGACACAATTGCACTCACAGCCACCCAGAAGCTGGCATTTTTCATAGGCACATTAATTTAATCAGGAGTGGCCACCGTATATCAACTGAAGTAAAACATAATTGAATAAAAATGATGACATTCATCATGGGTAATTTCTATCAGTGCTATTGTTATGATTGAACAACAGAAAATGAAATCCATGAAAGAATAGTTTCATTTAAAACTAATGTTGCTGAATTTATGGCCAGAGCTTCAAAATTTTAACTTCAATCACTTTCTTACTCAACACAATTATAACCAGAAATAATTCAAATTGATTATACTTGAAGAAAAATTCAATTTATGAAAGGTTTTCAAGCACAGTAATATTTGGCACATTTCTAAGTACAGATCAGATAGCACATGGAAATAGGGTTACATTGTTTGCAAAGAAATTCTTAGCACAAATAAGGTGATGATAAAACACTGGTTTATCAATAGATAGAACTAAAGATCGTCACAATCGTTTCTAAAATGACAGATATGAGAATTTATATTATTTATCCTTTTTAGTAATGAACAAGAACACTCAATTAAAAATGACCACATTATTTTTTTAAGATTTATTTTTTATTTGTGAGGCAGAGTTATAGACACAGAGAGGGGGAGGGACACAGAGAGAGAGAGAGAGGTTTTCCATCTTCTGGTTCACTCCCCAGATGGCCACCATGGCCAGAGCTGGGCCGATCTGAAGCCAGGAGCCATGAGCTTCTTCTGGGTCTCTCACATGCATGCAGGGGCCCAAGCACTTGGACCATCCTCTGCCGCTTTCCCAAGTCATTAGCAGGGAACTGGATTGGAAGTGGAGCAACCGGGACTCGAACTGCCATTGTATGGGATGCCGGCACTGCAGGCAGAAGCTTAACCTACTACACCACAGCGCTGACTCCAGATGACCACATTATTAGTTTAGTTTACTTGCTTATCATTTTATAATTGCTCTGAACTATTGCTTTGACATCTGCAGAAGCTATATAATTTTGCTGCAAACCTTGAAATTAATTTAGGAATAATTTTTTTGACAGCGGAGTCAGACAGTGAGAGAGACAGAGAGACAGAGAGAAAGGTCTTCCTTCCGTTGGTTCACCCCCCAAATGGCTGCCACGGCCGGCGCTGCGCCGTTCCGAAACCAGGAGCCAGGTGCTTCCTCCTGGTCTCCCATGCGGGTGCAGGGCCCGAGCACTTGGGCCATCCTCCACTGCCCTCCCGGGCCACAGCAGAGAGCTGGACTGAAGAGGAGCAACCGGGACAGAATCTGGCACCCTGACCAGGACTAGAACCTGGGGTGCCGGTGCCGCAGGTGGAGGATTAGTCAAGCGAGCTGCGGCACCAGCCAGGAATAATTTGATCCAAGTTTTTGGTAAACAGAAAACAAGCAGGTAAAACTAATCACAGTGCTTTGGTATGAACATTTAAAGGGTGTGAGTGTAAAAAACAAATTCTTGCTTCAGATGGGTCTTAAATATTGACAGTACTTTATTTATATATGAAGCTTGTAAGCATATCAGGGCAGTTCCTGGCACTAAGTAGGTGCTTAGGAAATGTTTGTGGAATCAGTGACTAACTCACTTTGATAGACACAGATAAGTGCACGTCACCTGTCATAGGTACTCTCTCTAAAAATTATGGAATAGTAAATGTTGAAAAAGCCTCTTCAAACAATGTGTAGCATGTTTGCTGGAGGGAGTAGGGCACAATGTCCCTCAGACAAATGTCATTCACATCTGTTTTGTTTGTAGCACTGCGTGGCTATTTCAATCACCTTTTATAGAGCCCCTTCAGTTTCTACACTTAAATTCAAATTCTGAACTTAAATTCAAACATTATTAGAAAGGGTCCATCCTTTCTCTAGGGAAGCCCCATTTTCCATTTCTTATTTTAGAAAGAAACCCTCTCGGATTAGATGCACTTGCACGATTTTATTTGTCTTTTCAAAAATTCTTATTAAAAAATTCGTTCCTTATAGATCCCCCGACCTGAAAGAATTACTGTTTTACCAAATTTCATCATCCAGTTTATTTTACTGCTTCTAAGTGGGTCATAACATTCTGGGTTCCTGCATTCATCTTAAGTCTTCCTCAAATCCCTATAATTTTGTCCTGTGCCTTACTCCAAATGTTCAGGGAATAGTCAACCAACCCAACTGCATGTTTATGTTCTAAGAGTTAAAAGTGACTTCTTTAGCTGGCTCCATTGGCACAACAGGTGTTCTGATTTGAGGACAGAAAAGGCATCAATTTTTTCATGGAATGTCCTTAGGGACCAAAGGGCTCCCCTGTGGCTGGAGTAGGACCCAAAATTTTTGAGGATTCAGTCATGTAGAGCTTACAGCAATTGACAGAGTAGAATCTACTCCAAACTTTTATTTACTTAAATTATTTTTATATTTACTTGAGAAGCAGAGAGAGAGAGAGAGAGAGAGAGATTGAGAGAGGAACTCACATTCACTGGTTCACTCCCCAGATAGCTACAATGGCTGGGGTCCAACGCAGAAATCAGGAACTCAAGCCAGGTCTCTCACATGAGTGGCAGGAACCCAATTACTTCAGCCATCACAGCTGTCTCCCAGGGTCTGCATTAGCAGATGGTACTGGGACCCAGAGCTGGGAATAGAACCCAGGCACTTCACAATGGGATGTGAGGGTCTTAATCACTTAACCAGTGTCTCAGCTACTCAGCCAAACAGCCCCTTACTTTTAGTTTTGTGTGTGGGTCATATTGTGGAGTACTTGACTTCCGTTTCTCAGCTTCTCTGCAACTCTGTTTTCCCCACTTTTCTCCTGAGGGTCTTGGGAACACAAGCACTTGGCAATGCAAGTGCAATCCCACTGTTAGGAAACTGGCACAGTTTTATCTGTGGCACGATCTACACCCTGACTTACATCCCAGGCTCTAGCCCCCACTCCATTGCTGGAAGCCAGGCAGCCACATGGCCCAACCTCTGTGGTCAAGCTCCACCCCATCCTAGCAGGATTCGCTGCTCCATCTTCCCTGCCCGCCCTCGGGCAAAGTTCTAAAAGGGCCTGTTCCTGAACACGTGCTCTCTTGGTTCCTCTCTCTCGGCTCCTCTCTCTTGGCTCTTCTCTCCTGCTCACTCTCTCTAGCCTTCTCTCCTCTCTCACTCCCCCCCCCCCCTTCTCTCTCACTCTCCTTTTGCCTCTTCGCCCCTTCCCTGCAGTCTGCTGGGTTTCCCCAATAAACTTTCTCTTACTCTGGTGTTCGGTGTGCTTTGTGATGGCTAACAGAAACACACAACACACTCCACCAGTCCCTGTGCAGTGGATGCTGGGCTTGCGCTCCCCCTCCCCATTCCCTCTTCTCAACAGGCACACATTCACGTAGGCCTCCATCTCTCCTCCTCCTCTCCCCTACAGCCTACTGCTGTGCTGGACGCCGACCCGCCCTCCATTCCAGGGCTGGACCTGATTAGTTCAAGGGGTTGTGAATCTCTCTTGCCAAGGACTGGGTAACAGATGGACACATGACCCAACATCAGCCAGTGGAGTGTGTGGCATTTTCTGGGACTTCTGGGGAGACTTACATTTCTAGGAGCGCTCTGAGTAGCAGCGGGTTTTCTCCTACAGTCATATGTTCCACCCGGGGTGTGAGGCCAGACTGGCTGTTGTCACCCTGCTTCCAGCCTGAGGAGGAAGTTGTATATGAGGAGCGCATTGCTGGAGGGTAGAGGAAGGGTTTTATCCTAACCAATACAACCACGGCTCACTAGGCTAATCCTCCGCCTTGCGGCGCCGGCACACTGGATTCTAGTCCTGGTCGGGGCGCCGGATTATGTCCTGGTTGCCCCTCTTCCAGGCCAGCTCTCTGCTGTGGCCATGGAGTGCAGTGGAGGATGGCCCAAGTGCTTGGGCCCTGCACCCCATGGGAGACCAGGATAAGCACCTGGCTCCTGCCATTGGATCAGCACTGTGCGCTGGCCGCAGCGGCCATTGGAGGGTGAACCAACGGCAAAGGAAGACCTTTCTCTGTGTGTCTCTCTCTCACTGTCCACTCTGCCTGTCAAAAAAAAAAAAAAAAAAAAAAAAAAAGGTAGTCCCCTGATGCAAACTCTAAGGATCCTGGCTTTGTAATCCATCATCAGGAAGGCAGTCTTTGTTCTCATCCTATTTCCTTTATCTCCACAAAGAGATAAGTGCATATCACTGGTCATAGATACATAGAAAAAATTGTGATAAAACACACAACCTAGAATTCACCGCTTCAAGTATACAATTCAGTCGGATTAAGTGTATCACATTGTTTTACAACTGTCACCCATTATCTGTCTTCAGAACTTTTTCATCATTCCAGATGGGAACTCTACACCCACTGAAAATGAAGAGGGACTTGGAATCAGAAGGGATCCCAGGGTATAGAAGGGGCCCCTGCTTTCCAGAGGAAGAGCGCACAGTGTGTTGGGATGTTGTACACACATCTGCTGCAGGATGGATGAGTTTGTCAGGGCCTGGCTCTAATGAGGAGATCTAGATGGTTGGATCATTCTACTCCTACGTCTATGAGAAACTGCTGAGAGGGGCTGGTGGACACTTAGACAAAAAAAGAATTCATTTTTATCTGGAATTCCAATGGACAGCCTATATTTTTATTTTCTAAATCTGGCATCCCTTGGAGAGGAGAACACAGCCCATTGTACTTGGTGACTGGAGACCTTGAAGAACCACTGATAGCAGCAGTGCCCCCTACCCCCACCCCGTGTCTGGTGATGAGCACCCAGCAGGAAGACCAGAGAGAGCAAAAGGTAGCCTGACCGACAACCCCTGTCCTCGGATTCCCATTTGGAACGTAACTGCCTCTCCTGTGTAGCCCACCTGAACTTAGGTTGGGACTGGGAAGGAGAACAGAAGGAGAATCCTGCCCTGGTTGATTATCAGCCCAAAAGGACCTGAGAGAAAAGAGCTAAAAGAGGCAGAGTGACTCTGCTTTGACAAGATTTGGCAGAAATGGATTCAGTTATAATGTAACGAAGCCACACTTTGCGCATAGGTCTGAGAGTGAAAACTTGCACCTGCTACAGACAAAACAACGAACAAACAGGACGGAGACTAATGATATTGTCTCCATGGTTCCCACTGGGTCAAGAGTTCCGTGGCTGTAGAAATTAGACTTGGGCCTTGAAGCAAAAATAAGTCAAGATTGAGTGAGGGGTAGGTGTTTGGCCTAGCGGTTAAGGCCCCTGCTTAGATGCCTGTGTCAGAGGCCAGCACTGTGGCGCAGTGGGTTAAAGCCCCAGCCTGCAGCATCAGCATCCCATTTGGGCATTGGTTTGAGTCCTGGCTGCTCCTCTTCTGATCCAGCTTTCTGCTATGGCCTGGGAAAGCAGTAGAGGATAGCCCATAGTCCTTGGGCCCCTGCACCTGTGTGGGAGACCTGGAGGAAGCTACTGGCTTCCCTTCAGCTCAGCTCTGGCTGTTGTGGTGTTTCTGGGGAGTGAACCAGCGAATGGAAGACCTCTCTCTCTGGCTCTACCTCTCTTTGTAACTCTGTCTTTCAAATAATTAAAATAATTAAAAAAAAAAAGATGCTTGTGTCTCCTACAGAGTACTTGGGTTCAATTTCTGCTTCTGGTTCCTGACCCTAGTAGCTTCCTTCTAAAGCAGACCTGTGGGAGGCAGTGGTAATGGCTCAGGAAATTTGGTCTTGGCACCTACATGGGAGACCTGGATTGAGATCCTGACTCCTGGATTCCATCTGGCCCAGGCCTAGCTACTGTGGGCGTTTGAGGAGTGAACCAGCAGATGAACATTTTCTCTCCCTGGCTCTCAATTAAACACATTAGAAAAGAAATTAAACAGAACCAAACAATGTCCTCTGAGTGCCCGGTTTCTGAGATCCAGCAAGGAGGCCTGGATGGGAAGGGGTGACAGGAAAATCACGACCATTGCTAGGGGGTCTGTGTGTGTGTATCTTGAACATTTACAGCTGAGAGCTGACTGGTGTTCATTGTTAGTAACAGTGCGAGGCAGCTGATGGACGCCCACTAAGCTGCTGTAAGACCTGTTCTAGAAGAACGAGGCTTTCTGGGGAATGAAGTGCTTTGTTCTGCAGACAGAGCAGTGAAGGGCAGGAGCTCCGGGAAGCCTGAATGCTAGAATAGTTGTGGACTGCACCAAGTTCACTTCCCCACCCCACACGAGTGCTGTGTGCTGCAGCACAACAATCTGTCTTTGCGTGAAGGCAGAGTGACAGGCTTGATGGAGACTCCCCAACACGGCAGAGGGCAAGGGGAGCCTGGGTCTGGGGAGGAACGCGCAAGGCAGGAGGCCAGAAAGAAAGCCTTTCTGAGCGGTGGGCCAATTTCAAGAGGCTTGGGCAGAAAACTGTGGTCCGGGAAGGGCTGGTGGAGGAGAAGTTCCCCACTCGGGGCCTTGGGCGGGTGGCTTGTGACCTGCCGGGCAGTGCCCACACTTGTCAACAGGCAGGGCGCGCAGCCAGCTCAGAGGGCACTGGCAGGAGCTAGCAAGGCTGTTCCCGCCCAGGGAGGAAGAGGTGAGTCACCGAGGCTGGTGACCAACTCCCTTCTGGGGATCCCTGGGTCTTGGTGTAGGGAGCCGGGTGAGCTATCTCCATGGAGCACGTGCGCAAGCAGGATGTGGCCCGGTGCCCTCCCTCCCATAGTGCATCAGCGCTAAGGATCAATACTCCGGCCTGTGTGTAGATTTCCACAGGAGTGAGTGAGTGCTGGAGGAAGGAGGACTTGGCTGTCTACCTTTCCTAGCTTCGGAGGCCCTTCTGCCAAACAGAAGTGACGGCTAAGAGTGCGGGCGGGCAGGGGCCAGGGACACGTCACCACGTTTTAAAGGCTGCCACTGGGGAAGAAAAATGAGAGACAAAAATCGCAGTGTTGGCCATCCCTAGTGTTAGCTAGCAAGCTTTGGTATTTTTTTTGGAGATGGTGGCTTCTGATACCAGCGCTCCTGGCAAAGGTTATTGGATACTTTGCACTAAATCTTGGAAGACCTGTTTGACAGGAAACACCTACCTAATTGAGAGATTCCATCCCAAATGTTGAAGGGGTGGGGAGAAATTGGTCTTAAAAAAATAGTGAGGCCAGCTACAAGGAGAGTAACTGCCACAGTGCACAACAAATAAGAAAACAGAAATGCTCTCATGGAAGCATCTAGGAAATGGGTTAGAAACAGTCGGCTTGGGCTTTGAGATCTGTATGGAATGGCCCCCAATCTAGAAACCAAATGAAATGTTTTTAACATTTTTACACAGTGAGGTAACACAATCCCATAGGAATAGGGTGTGATGGGAACCAATGGCTGGCCCAGGCCTGTCTTACCAGGAAAACAGTGTCAGCAGGGCTAAGCTTGGAGCAAGCTGAAGCTTGTGGGGGAAAACGGCTACAGACAACTAAAGAGTTTTTAAAAAGCCATGTTTATGGGGCCGGCGCTGTGGTGAAGCAGATAAAGCTGCTGCCTGCAGTACCAGCATCCCATATGGGCGCCGGTTCAAGTCCCGGCTACCCCACTTCCAATTCAGCTCTCTGCTATGGCCTGGGAAAGCAGTAGAGGATGGCCCAAGTCCTTGGGCCCCTGTACTCACATGGGAGACCCAGAGGAAGCTCCTGGCTCCTGACTTCAGATTGGCGTAGCTCTGGCTGTTGTGGCCATCTGGAGAGTGAACCAGTGGACAGAGGACCTTTCTCTCTCTTCTCTCTCTCTCTCTCTCCCTCCCTCCCTCCCTCCCTTTCTCCCTTTCTCTCTGCGCCTCTGCCTCTCTGTATCTCTGCCTTTCAAATAAAATAAATAAATATTAAGAAATTTGGAGCAAGAAGAACATGGAAGGCCTAACCCTGCTGTTTGGGAAATTTGGTGCTAACTCTGCAAGTGAGGCCAAGGGAGAATTACACTGTCCTAGTGTTGCTTCTGCCCCTGCCAACCACAGCGTACTTTGCAGGCTCCCTGTAGCCCAACAGATGTCCCCAGGAGAAGGAAAGGTAGGCAGTGTGACATGGGCTCCAAATACTCAGCTGTCATGGACGTGCTTTTGAAAAATGGTTGTTAATTAACCTGGTGTGAAAAATGAAGACTGATGATGAGATAAAAGAGACCCACACACAAAGGAGTTGGAGGAGTACTGATTTTAGTAAGAGCTCCTTAATGTGGACTGTCTTCTCCCAGCACTCCAGGGAGTATCTGCTATGCTTAATGGGCTGGCCCTGCCCACCCACCTGCAAACTCGCTTATTGCCAGGTTACAGAGAAAGGGCATAGCAGAGTTAAACCCCTAGATTACAGATCAAGGCCAAAAGCTCTGCCAGTTTCCCTCTCTCAAAGGAAGGTGCATGGAGCGGAAAACGTGGAAGGGCAACAGGAGGTCCTCTTGTCCT